>NC_138192.1:34303791-34958612 GCF_964194105.1 Spermophilus citellus | reverse complement strand
GCACTTCCTTCTAAGGCAGTCAGACACCCAGCATGAGGCATGGTGCTCTGGGAGGCCCAGGTGGCATCGTCCCATACCATGTGAAGGAGAAATGTCAGAGGGCTCAAGCAGAGGACAGAAGAGCCCGTCAAAAGGCGTGAACCAGTGGACACGATGGAGTGGACAGCCCACACGTGGCCCCAAACCACCCCCCCACACACAGTGCTCCAGGAGTTGGAGCAGAGGACACTGTTTACCTCAGGAACAAGGAACACACCGGTGAGTGGGACGCCACATCACCAAGACGCCCAGAGGTGTCTGTGGGCAAGGGAGAGGAGAGGCCACTGGAGAGAGAGTGACAGAAAGGACAGGAGCCAAACACACAGAGCCAGCGGTCAGCACCTCGCTCTCAGGAGCAGAGTGGTAACCAGGGCGGATCAGAGGGCAGGAGGCCAGGTCTGCAGAGCCCCATGCAGGAGGTCAACGGTGAACACAGCGTGTCAGGGGCCAGGTGGATGGGCACCCCCACAAGTGTCGTTCAATATGTGCCACTTAAAAAAATCAACAGTGGATGATTGAGTCTTAGTCACCTGATGATCACTCACAGTCCTTCGTCCACCTGCTGCCTTTGCGTCAGTTCTCCTTCCAGGAGCCCCTGGACTGGAAGAGAGGTTATGTCCCCAGAAGGAAAGACACTGAGAATACCCCAGCAAGTGGCTGCCCAGTGACGACCCCCCATCTTCCCTTAATAGGCACAAGGCTATTCAGTTAGGCAGCTGTGCACCCAGGAAAGGGGACCATTCAAACCCCTCGAGGACATAGATGCAGGGTCCTCCTTGACTTCGGAACATCAATGCCCAAAACATGGTCACCACACCTCTGTAAGAAGGGGCTAAGTACCCAGGCAAAGAAATGGAGTCCTGGCCCGTGCCAACTCCGGACAGGGGCCCTGTGTCCTTGCTTAGTTGACAGAGGACACATCACAGCATCAGTCTGCCCTGGCAGGAAGAAGAAGGCGGCAAGCACACACAGACACACACACAGACACACACACAGAGAGACACACAGAGAGACACACAGAGACACACAGACACAGACCCAGCCCACTACACACAGAGACACAGACACGCACAGATACACAGACACACAGAGACACACACGCAGAGACACACAGCACACACAGACACACAGACACACACAGAGAGACACACAGAGGCACACATACACAGAGACACAGACACACACAGACACACAGAGACACACAGCACACACATATACACAGACACACAGAGAGACACACAGAGACACACGGCAGACACACAGACACGCATACAGAGACACACACAGACACAAACAGAGAGAGACACACAGACATGCATACAGAGACACACACAGACACACAGAGACACACACAGACACACATACACAGAGACACACACAGACATAGACACACAGAGAGACACACACACAAAGACACACAGCACACACACGTGCATCCACACACTGTCCTGGGGTGAGTCAGAACTGTCAGGTCCCAGAATGGACAGCAGTGATGGTGCCCTCACGATCCCAGCCGTGGTCCCCATGAGTCCTGGCTCACTTCACCAGCCTGGCCCCCATGGCCAGCAGAGGACTCTCCCAGCAGTTCCCCGGCTGCAGCGTCCAGGCAGGTGCGGGCTCTCTCTGGAGCAGACTGCCTGGCCTCTAAGTTTGCAGGCAGTGATGTGACTCGTGTGTGGCTTCGTCCCTGCTTGTCAGAAATGGGGCCCGGGAGCAACCTGTCCCCACGTGGCTGGACAAGCCCGCACTCAGCATCCCTTCTCCGTCCACACCTGCCGCCATGTTGAGGGTGAGGGTCACTCAGGTCTGCTGCCACAGGACAGGAAGGCCCCTCTTTGACCATAGGCAATTCAGCTTCACACGTAGGCGGAGAGAAAGCTGGACAGCGCCCGTCACAGCCCCCTTCAGGGTGGGAGATCCTGACAGCCAGTGACATGGGGAAGTCCCCAGTGGGTGCCTCTCGCCTGCCGTGAGAGGTGTGGGATAATGGCCAGGCTGGTTGGCCAGGCCCTTCATGGAGAAGGGTGGTCATCGGGGACCAGGTGTTTAAGGGAGAGGAGTACTCATGGGCACAGGAACTGTCTCCACAGGCGAAAATCTTGGGACCAAGCATGAGCAAACCCACCAGACAGTGTCCACCCTGAAGGAGGCTCCCAGACCCGGAAGTCTCAGACAGCCAAGGTCGGCCAGCACTGTCAAGGGCCACCAGGGGACCCGTGGGCTCGTGAGCCGTGGCCATGGCAGCAGGGATGAAGAAGACGCCTGGGCTTAAGGGAACGGGCTCCCCTCTCAGAGTGTACCTAGCCACTGCCACCACCCAGTGGCCAACCCGCCAGCCACAGAGGGCAGTGCTCAGCCCTGCATGGCCACCCATGGTGACGAAGTCCCGCTGCTCACAGCCGAGTACAGTAAGCTTCTACTCTGAAGCAGGGATCTGTGTCCACTGGACAGACACACAGCCAGTGCCCTCCATCCCTTCTGCCCACAGCCCCTCAGCCCCCACAGCTGTCTGAGGCTCACAGGAGGTGGCCCGCCTGGCCCAGGCCCGCGTTTCACTGCTGCAGGCCAAGGGACCCGCCCGATGGCAGACAGGGTGAGAAGAGGCTTCGTGGCTGTGGAGTCCACTGGCCCTGTGTGCATTCCACCAGCCGCAGCCTCCGGCTTTGAGATGGGTCTTTCATCTTTCACCATAGACAAGGCACCACCGTGTACACGGGCACCGTGCAGACCAAGCCACCGTGTAGACGGGCACCGTGTAGATGGGCACCAGGTTGGAAAAGGTTCTCTTGGACGGGGCTTTAGGCTGGGAGATGATGAAAGCCCAGTCGCCCTCCATCAAACACGCTTTAACCCAAGTGTCCCTCTCTAGCTAGCTGCTCCGTACACGTCGTAGGCATCAGTCGGTGCCCAGGTCACGCACGGGCTCGTCTCCGCGCTGGGAGGACCTTAGGTCTGTCTAAGTGGTAATCTCCCCCAAGTCTATGGGAAAACACGGTGTTGGAGCTTAGGCTGCTGGACACACTCCAGGCCTGGGGCCCTCACAGTGGGCCCCTGACCTTTGAGGCCAGAGCAAAGGGCTCCAAGAAGTGATGAAGGCCCTACATGGCACGGCGGCTGCCCACTGAGTCCTCACAGTTGGCTGTGGCTTCCTTCCTAGCAGTGATCACCAGGGGTCACCTCTGTCACGGTCTCTCACAAACGCAGACACAAGGCACAAAGGCAAGGTGACAGAGATCTATTTATTGCTAATATTTTAGAAGCCTTTCTGGTATGTCTTGTGAGCAATTGAGTAAACAAATGAATGAGTGAGGACAATGAAAGCCAGGACGAGGACCAGAGAAGACGGGGCCACCTGGAGAAGACAGCACAGACTCTCCAACAGGTCGGTCTGTGGTCCTGACGAGGGCTGGGACCTGGAGCCCTCTCTCGAGAGCACTTTCCAGGATAGCTTTTGGGTTCCCCTCATTCCTCCATGATGGAAGGCTGGTGGCTTTGAGGGTGGGTGGGCTCATTCCTGGGGCATCTGGCCCGGGAGGGGCTGAGGGGGCTGGTGCAGCCTGAAGGCCCAGGTCTGGAGGCAAAATCAGCTCTCATTGGGAACATTGTCCCCCAGGCCTCTCTGAGGGGCTGTCTGGCTTCCACCCAGAGTAACGGCGAAGATCAGGAAGATCCAGGAGGAAGCTGTTCTGCCTTGCTTGACTCAGGCCCCAGAGTCCCAGGGCCTCTCTTCTCATGCTTGGTGAGCTGAGGCTGTCTGTCACCAAGAACCACCTGTCTCTGGGGGAGCCGCCATTGACCCCACCTTTGACAGGGAGGTGACGTGTGCAGGTGGAGATAGTCCTGCTGCCAGTCTCCCACGTGGAGACTCCGCTGCGTCGGGCAGCATGTCTGTCCACTGGGACACGTTGCAGGGCCTTGCACCAGGTGAGAAATGAAGCCCCTCGTTCAGAAATGAGCCCCTGTGATGAGCTGTTGCTTCCCCAAATGATGGACGTGCAGACGTTGATTCAGCAAGAGAGACATGAAAAATCGCCAAGCTCCGCTTAGCACAAGCCCCGGGCCTTGGGACCGACTGGGAACGACTGAGGGACAGCAGGAGCGGCCACCCTGTCAGACACTAGGTCCCCGTACCTGGCGCATCCCAGCTCGGCCTGGGCTCCCCTCTGTGACTCGGCAGGTTCTGGAAGCTTCTCTCTGCCTGTATCATCCGTGATGCGTAAGCAGCCAGAGTTCCCACCTGGGGGCCATGGCGAGTCACAGACCAGAGTCCAGAATGTGCCAGGTGGTCGCCACGGAACTGGACTTCACAGGATGACAGCAGACAAGCCGGAAACACCAGCCCAGCGTGTGCGGCGTCACCTCCACCAAGAGCCAAGGAGCCTCTGGTGGGAAGGGAGGCTTCTGTGGGGAGAAACGCTCACCGCATTTGAAATGGAATGTCGGAGGGACCTGAGGAAGGTTTCTGTCTTTTTTCTATTATTCCACACAAACATAAGTTGTTTATCTATTTTAACTGTGTTTTTTAAAACTAGGAGCTCTATCTGCTGATGTGTGCCTGGAATGATGAGGCCATTTCCCGTCAAAGAAAGTCAGACTTTTAGAGGTGTGCGCTCTGCACTGCAGTCCCCTTAAAGCTGATCACATTGATCTGCAGTCCACTCTGCTCCCATCGATACGGCGTACCTGGCAGCATGGCACACCGGGCAGTGGGAGAGATTGCTCGAAACCGAAGGACGGGTAACAGTCTGGATCACTAATGCACGCCAGTCAATGCCTGATGCCCAGAAGGCCATCCGTCTCTCTTCAGCGGCTCAGATGGCCCTCTATACGTTTCAGCCTATCACTCGGCCCTGATGCATTTGCCAAACACATGAATATTTAAACATCTAAAACTGTGGCATCAACAGAAAATGTGACAGATTTACAGTCGGGGTTTTTCCTCTGGTTACTCATTGCGGTGGTGCACCTGAGCTGCGGACTGCGGGGAAACTTGTCTGGAGAGATCTAAGAACCTGCGATGGTCAGCATTCTGTCACTGTGACCAAATACCCATAAAAATCCACTGAGAAGGAGGAAGGGCTTCTGTTAGCTCGTGGTGTCAGGGCCTCAGACAAGGTTGCTTGGCCCTGCTGCTTTGGGCCTGTGGTGGCTCAGTACTTCGTGGCAGGAGAGCATGATGGAGGGGTCCTGTCACCTCGTGGGTGGCCAGGAAACAGAGAGGAAGGGAGGGGCTGGTCTCACCCAAGGTCCCTGTAAAGGGCAAGCCCCCCCACCAGCCTCTTCCTCCATCTAGCCTCCTCCCCATCTAGCCTCCTCCCCTGCCTAGCCTCCTCCCACACCAGCCTCCTCCGACATGGTCCCACCTCCCAGTAGCACCAAGCCCAGGACAGTGCCTTCACCTAAGGCCTTGGGGACCCTCCAGATCCCGGCTGCAGCAGGACCAAGAGAGAAAACTGCAGCCCTGATGGAGCTGATGTGGCCAGCACACGCTCTGCCCTGGGCCCAGGCTGTGTGTTCAGCGGAGTCCATCCATTTCCGCCCAGAGCCCCTCATGGGGTGTGAACTAGCATCGACTTCACTTCACAGATGAGGAAACTGAAGCTCACAAAGTCCAAGGGCTCGTGGAGTCCACGGCAGCTGGTCCAGCATGCACTCAAAGGCCTTTCCCAGAGCCAGCTGGAGGCTGGTCCCTGCCAGAGGGAGCTGGGCAGGCGGCTCTGCGGGTTCTCACTTGCGGTTCTGCTGGAGCAGCAGGCGGAGTGGACACTCTGTGAACGTACCCGGAGTGCTTCCCACAGAGAGGTGCTAGCCAGCTCCCCTGCAGGCCTCTCTGCGGCCTGGGGCCTTGGGAAACCGTGCCCGTCGCTGTGACCTTTCTCACAGCAGGATACTGAACGGGTCCTTCCGTGGGATCAGGGCTTGGACTGTGCTCTTGAAGAGGAGGAAAGTTATTCCTAAATTAATGCTCAGATGACAGACCCAACAACCGCTAAGTCCAAAGGCAAAGAAGCAGCCAGAGACACATCCAGCCGGCTGCACTGGCTTCAGCCCAGCCGAGGAAGGCCACGCGTGTATATCAGGTGGGCACTGCAGGATGGCCAGCGTGGTCCCCGAGGATGCGAGAACACGAGGTGACCTTGGGATGAGAAGGGCCATGGCTGCTCTCACAGAGAAAGCATTTTATGCACAACTGGATGCTACCAACAGTGTTGATCCGGGGACTCTTCCAGTCTGACTTGGTACCTGCCACTTCACCTAAATGAAAATCCTGAGAGGGAAGCGCTGGACTTTCATACGAGTTTTGTTTTATTCTGTTTATGGTTGAAGGAAAATGAAAGAATTGATTGTTTAAGAGCCAAAACCAGAAGAAAAAAAAATCTTTTCCAGTTTCTTCTTCTCAGGAATCAGCTGCTGGGCTGAAGGTCGCATTTCCTATGAAAATGCCACCATCTCTCCAAGAACAAAATCCTGAGGCCTGACGTCACCTTAGCAGGTGCCTCTAGGTCACTTGGCTGATGAGCAAAAAGCCTTCTGGGCTCAGTCAGTCCAGTGTACTGCTAACAGACCATCCTGGGGCAGCGTCCAGAACCGCGGACCATGAGCCCATGGCTCTTTGCACCGCTGAGGGACGACCCCCTGAGAGAGCATCAGTTTAACCCTGAGGGTTGGAGCACACAGCCAAGCGTGGCATCCCGAAGCCGCCATGTCGGACTTGGAGCCTGAAGGGCCCTCGGGGCCTGCTATGTCCATCTACCTGCCTCAGCTTTAGCCGAGCTGTCCACTGGAAGGAGAGCGCAGTGTGCACGCCCCATTCCCAGGCACTGGGGGACCTGGAGGGCCAGTCACACCTCAGCCTGAGCTGGGGAACACATTTGTCACTTGCATTCAGATGACCTTAGGAGTCACTGATGTGGGGCCGAGGGCTGAGCTGTAATTGGCTGTAGGTGAACCTCTGACATGGTCCCCACACAGCGGTTGCCAAGGTTACTCCAGAGACCTTGGTCCTCACTCAGTGGTTGCCTAGGTTACCTCCAGAGGCCTTGGTCCTCACTCAATGGTTGCCTAGGTTACCCAGAGGCCTTGGTGCTCACACAGCAGCTGCCTAATTTACCTCCAGAGGCCTTGGTCACTCATTGGTTGCCTAGGTTACTCCAGAGGCCTTGGTCCTCACACAGGTTGCCTAGGTTACTCCAGAGGCCTTGGTCCTCACTCAGTGGCTGCCTAGGTTACTTCAGAGGCCTTGGTCCTCAAACAAGTTGCCTAGGTTACTCCAGAGGCCTTGGTCCTCACACAGGTTGCCTAGGTTACTCCAGAGGCCTTGGTCCTCACTCAGTGGCTGCCTAGGTTACCCCAGAGGCCTTGGTCCTCACTCAGTGGCTGCCTAGGTTACTCCAGAGGCCTTGGTCCTCACACAGGTTCCTAGGTTACCTCCAGAGACCTTGGTCCTCACACAGGTTGCCTAGGTTACTCCAGAAGCCTTGGTCCTCCCACAGGTTGCCTAGGTTACTCCAGAGGCCTTGGTCCTCACACAGGTTGCCTAGGTTACCCAGAGGCCTTGGTCCTCACACAGGTTGCCTAGGTTACTCCAGAGGCCTTGGTCCTCACACAGGTTGCCTAGGTTACCCAGAGGCCTTGGTCCTAACACAGTGGTTGCCTAGGTTACTCCAGAGGCCTTGGTCCTCACTCATTGGTTGCCTAGGTTACTCCAGAGGCCTTTGTCCTCACTCAGTGGCTGCCTAGGTTACTCCAGAGGCCTTGGTCCTCACACAGGTTGCCTAGGTTACTCCAGAGGCCTTGGTCCTCACACAGGTTGCCTAGGTTACCAAGAGGCCTTGGTCCTCACACAGTGGCTGCCTAGGTTACTCCAGAGGCCTTGGTCCTCACACAGTGGTTGCCTAGGTTACTCCAGAGGCCTTGGTCCTCACTCAGTGGTTGCCTAGGTTACTCCAGAGGCCTTAGTCCTCACTCAGTGGCTGCCTAGGTTACTCCGGGGGCCTTGGTCCTCACACAGGTTGCCTAGGTTACCTCCAGAGACCCTGGTCCTCACACAGGTTGCCTAGGTTACTCCAGAGGCCTTGGTCCTCACACAGTGGCTGCCTAGGTTACTCCAAAGGACTTGGTCCTCACACAGTGGCTGCCTAGGTTACTTCAGAGGACTTGGTCCTCACACAGGTTGCCTAGGTTACACCAGAGACCCTGGTCCTCACACAGGTTGCCTAGGTTACTCCAGAGGCCTTGGTCCTAACACAGTGGCTGCCTAGGTTACTCCAGAGGACTTGGTCCTCACACAGTGGCTGCCTAGGTTACTTCAGAGGCCTTGGTCCTCATACAGTGGCTGCCTAGGTTACCCAGAGGCTTTGGTCCTCATACAGTGGCTGCCTAGGTTACTCTAGAGGCCTTGGTCCTCACACAGGTTGCCTAGGTTACTCCAGAGACCTTGGTCCTCACACAGGTTGCCTAGGTTACTCCAGAGGCCTTGGTCCTCACACAGTGGTTGCCTAGGTTCCTCCAGAGGCCTTTGTCCTCACTCAGTGGCTGCCTAGGTTACTCCAGAGGCCTTGGTCCTCACACAGGTTGCCTAGGTTACTCCAGAGGCCTTCTCCTCACACAGTGGTTGCCTAGGTGACTCCAGAGGCCTTGGTCCTCACACAGTCGTTGCCTAGGTTATTCCAGAGGCCTTGGTCCTCACACAGGTTGCCTAGGTTACTCCAGAGGCCTTGGTCCTCACACAGGTTGCCTAGGTTACTCCAGAGGCCTTGGTCCTCACACAGGTTGCCCAGGTTACTCCAAAGGACTTGGTCCTCACACAGTGGCTGCCTAGGTTACTCCAGAGGCCTTGGTCCTCACACAGGTTGCCTAGGTTACTCCAGAAGCCTTGGTCCTCACGCAGGTTGCCTAGGTTACTCCAAAGGACTTGGTCCTCACACAGTGGCTGCCTAGGTTACTCCAGAGGCCTTGGTCCTCACACAGGTTGCCTAGGTTACTCCAGAGGCCTTGGTCCTCACACAGGTTGCCTAGGTTACTCCAAAGGACCTGGTCCTCACACAGTGGCTGCCTAGGTTACTCCAGAGGCCTTGGTCCTCACACAGGTTGCCTAGGTTACTCCAAAGGACCTGGTCCTCACACAGTGGCTGCCTAGGTTACTCCAGAGGCCTTGGTCCTCACACAGGTTGCCTAGGTTACTCCAGAGGCCTTGTCCTCACACAGTGGTTGCCTAGGTTACCTCCAGAGGCCTTGGTACTCACACAGGTTGCCTAGGTTACTCCAGAGGCCTTGGTCCTCACACAGGTTGCCTAGGTTACTCCAGAGGCCTTGGTCCTCACACAGGTTGCCTAGGTTACTCCAGAGGCCTTGGTCCTCACATAGTGGTTGCCTAGGTTATTCCAGAGGCCTTGGTCCTCACACACTGGTTGCCTAGGTTACTCCAGAGGCCTTGGTCCTCACACAGGTTGCCTAGGTTACCAAGAGGCCTTGGTCCTCACACAGGTTGCCTAGGTTACTCCAGAGGCCTTGGTCCTCCCACAGGATGCCTAGGTTACTCCAGAGGCCTTGGTCCTCACACAGGTTGCCTAGGTTACCCAGAGGCCTTGGTGCTCACACAGTGGCTGCCTAGGTTACTCCAGAGGCCTTGGTGCTCACACAGTGGCTGCCTAGGTTACTCCAGAGGCCTTGGTCCTCACACAGTGGCTGCCTAGGTTACTCCAGAGGACTTGGTCCTCACTCAGTGGTTGCCTAGGTTACCTCCAGAGGCCTTGTCCTCACCAGGTTGCCTAGGTTACCCAGAGGCCTTGGTGCTCACACAGTGGCTGCCTAGGTTACTCCAGAGGCCTTGGTCCTCACTCAGTGGTTGCCTAGGTTACTCCAGAGGCCTTAGTCCTCACTCAGTGGCTGCCTAGGTTACTCCAGAGGCCTTGGTCCTCACACAGGTTGCCTAGGTTACCTCCAGAGACCCTGGTCCTCACACAGGTTGCCTAGGTTACTCCAGAGGCCTTGTTCCTCACACAGTGGCTGCCTAGGTTACTCCAAAGGACTTGGTCCTCACACAGTGGCTGCCTAGGTTACTTCAGAGGACTTGGTCCTCACACAGGTTGCCTAGGTTACACCAGAGACCCTGGTCCTCACACAGGTTGCCTAGGTTACTCCAGAGGCCTTGGTCCTCACACAGTGGCTGCCTAGGTTACTCCAAAGGACTTGGTCCTCACACAGTGGCTGCTTAGGTTACTTCAGAGGCCTTGGTCCTCATACAGTGGCTACCTAGGTTACCCAGAGGCCTTGGTCCTCATACAGTGGCTGCCAAGGTTACTCTAGAGGCCTTGGTCCTCATACAGGTTGCCTAGGTTACTCCAGAGACCTTGGTCCTCCCACAGGTTGCCTAGGTTACTCCAGAGGCCTTGTCCTCACACAGTGGTTGCCTAGGTTACCTCCAGAGGCCTTGGTCCTCACACAAGTTGCCTAGGTTACTCCAGAGGCCTTGGTCCTCACACAGGTTGCCTAGGTTACTCCAGAGGCCTTGGTCCTCACACAGGTTGCCTAGGTTACTCCAGAGGCCTTGGTCCTCACACAGGTTGCCTAGGTTACTCCAGAGGCCTTGTCCTCACACAGTGGTTGCCTAGGTTACTCCAGAGGCCTTGGTCCTCACACAGTCGTTGCCTAGGTTATTCCAGAGGCCTTGGTTCTCACACAGGTTGCCTAGGTTACTCCAGAGGCCTTGGTCCTCACACAGGTTGCCTAGGTTACTCCAGAGGCCTTGGTCCTCACACAGGTTGCCTAGGTTACTCCAAAGGACTTGGTCCTCACACAGTGGCTGCCTAGGTTACTCCAGAGGCCTTGGTCCTCACACAGGTTGCCTAGGTTACTCCAGAGGCCTTGGTCCTCACACAGGTTGCCTAGGTTACCCAGAGGCCTTGGTGCTCACACAGGTTGCCTAGGTTACTCCAGAGGCCTTGGTCCTCACACAGGTTGCCTAGGTTACTCCAGAGGCCTTGGTCCTCACACAGGTTGCCTAGGTTACTCCCGAGGCCTTGGTCCTCACACAGGTTGCCTAGGTTTCCCAGAGGCCTTGGTGCTCACACAGTGGCTGCCTAGGTTACTCCAGAGGCCTTGGTGCTCACACAGTGGCTGCCTAGGTTACTCCAGAGGCCTTGGTCCTCACACAGTGGCTGCCTAGGTTACTCCAGAGGCCTTGGTCCTCACACAGGTTGCCTAGGTTACTCCAGAGGACTTGGTCCTCACTCAGTGGTTGCCTAGGTTACCTCCAGAGGCCTTGTCCTCACACAGTGGCTGCCTAGGTTACCCAGAGGCCTTGGTGCTCACACAGTGGCTGCCTAGGTTACTTCAGAGGCCTTGGTCCTCACTCAGTGGCTGCCTAGGTTACTTCAGAGGCCTTGGTCCTCACTCAGTGGCTGCCTAGTTTACTTCAGAGGCCTTGGTCCTCACACAGTTTGCCTAGGTTACTCCAGAGGCCTTGGTCCTCACTCAGTGGCTGCCTAGGTTACTCCAGAGGCCTTGGTCCTCACACAGGTTGCCTAGGTTACACCAGAGACCTTGGTCCTCACACAGGTGGCCTGGTTACTCCAGAGGCCTTGGTCCTCACACAGTGGTTGCCTAGGTTACTCCAGAGGCCTTGGTCCTCACACAGGTTGCCTAGGTTACCTCCAGAAACCCTGGTCCTCACACAGGTTGCCTAGGTTACTCCAGAGGCCTTGGTCCTCACACAGTGGCTGCCAAGGTTACTCCAAAGGACTTGGTCCTGACACAGTGGCTGCCTAGGTTACTTCAGAGGCCTTGGTCCTCATACAGTGGCTGCCGAGGTTACCCAGAGGCCTCGGTCCTCATACAGTGGCTGCCTGGGTTACTCTAGAGGCCTTGGTCCTCACACAGGTTGCCTAGGTTACTCCAGAGGCCTTGGTCCTCACATAGTGGTTGCCTAGGTTACTCCAGAGGCCTTGGTCCTCACACAGGTTGCCTAGGTTACTCTAAAGGACTTGGTCCTCACACAGTGGCTGCCTGGTTACCCAGAGGCCTTGGTCCTCACACAGGTTGCCTTGGTTACTCCAGAGGTCTTGGTCCTCACACAGGTTGCCTATGTTACTCCAGAGGCCTTGGTCCTCACACAGTGGTTGCCTAGGTTCCTCCAGAGGCCTTGGTCCTCACACAGTGGTTGCCTAGGTTACTCCAGAGGCCTTGGTCCTCACACAGTGGTTGCCTAGGTTACTCCAGAGGCCTTTGTCCTCACTCAGTGGCTGCCTAGGTTACTCCAGAGGCCTTGGTCCTCACACAGGTTGCCTAGGTTACTCCAGAGGCCTTGTCCTCACACAGTGGTTGCCTAGGTTACCTCCAGAGGCCTTGGTCCTCACACAGGTTGCCTAGGTTACTCCAGAGGCCTTGGTCCTCACACAGGTTTCCTAGGTTACTCCAGAGGCCTTGGTCCTCACACAGGTTGCCTAGGTTACCCAGAGGCCTTGGTCCTCACACAGGTTGCCTAGGTTACTCCAGAGGTCTTGGTCCTCACACAGGTTGCCTATGTTACTCCAGAGGCCTTGGTCCTCACACAGTGGTTGCCTAGGTTACTCCAGAGGCCTTGGTCCTCACACAGTGGTTGCCTAGGTTACTCCAGAGGCCTTTGTCCTCACTCAGTGGCTGCCTAGGTTACTCCAGAGGCCTTGGTCCTCACACAGGTTGCCTAGGTTACTCCAGAGGCCTTGGTCCTCACACAGTGGTTGCCTAGGTTACCCAGAGGCCTTGGTCCTCACACAGTTTGCCTAGATTACCTCCAGAGGCCTGAGCCCACCTTGGTTGAAGCTGTCAGCTCTCTGGGGGCTGAGCAGGCATCCATGTTTGACCTGTGGACAGGACTGTGAGCAACATGGTTTCTTTAGCACATGCCCCACAGTGACGAAGACGATCTCTCACACACAGGCCCTGACAACGCCCTTCCTCTCACCCTCCCTGCACCTGGACCACCAGCTCCCATGACAGCCCAGCCCCCTGAGAGGCAGACTCAAGGCTGGGGTCTTCTGTCCCCCCCGCTGGGTGCCTTCAAATAAACCCCCCTTTCACAAAGCTCCTCACCTGGCACCCTGCGTGGTGGGCACTCCATCACCTCTTCCGTTGGCATTGTCCCCAGCATCCACCCTCTGCCATCTAAGAGCAGCCAAGACCCCGGTTGGTCATCGTGGCCACCCCCACCATTTTCTCTGTGTTTGCCTTGTCACGTTCTCAGCCACCAAAACCTGTGATGTCACACTTGCAAGGCTCTGGCAACTCAGGATGTCCCCAGAAAGACCAGCAATGATGTGATGTGTCTTCCCAACTCAAGGACGATGCCCCACACAGCACACAGGCCACCCTTGGAGGGACTGGGCTCTGCCTCGCCCCCCCCCCGGCTGTCCCAGCTGGCCCTCCTGGGCCTTCAGGCTGTGCCAGCCCTGGCTGCCCTTCCCAGCTGCCCGCCCTGGGTCACTCCCAGAGCCAGCAGGAGCTGGACTCTGCCTGGGGCCACCCAGTGCTGACTGGGAGGCCAGGGATGACAGTGGCAGGCACACTGAGGTGACACTGGCTGGGACACCTTCCACACATACCAGACCCGGGCTCACCTGTCCCACAGCTGCTTTTAAACCATCCACCTCTAAAACCCCTCAGGTCCTCACAGCCTTTGCTCTGACCTCACAGCTGTCTCAGAATTCTCGAGTCCTTCCACAGTTGGCTGTGACTGGAGACTCTGTTTCCCAACTGTCCACTATCAATGAGGCATTGGGGAAGTAGACTCTTGGGAGCCTCCTAAAGTCCCAGGGTTCTGGACAAGAACACAGCCGTTCTCTGAGTGGTTTTACTCTCAACATCCAGAGACAGTTCCTGGAAAGAGGTAGATTAGTCTGTACTCTGTTACTATAACAAAATATCTGAAGTTGAGTATTTTATAAAGAAAAGAGGCTTATTTAGCTCATAGTTTAAGAGGCTGGAAGTCCAAACAGCATGAGATCAGCTCTGGCAAGGATCCTAGAGGCACCATGCCATGGCAGGTGGCATCATGGCAGTGAGAGCACCAGCCCTGGGCTCTCACTTATTTATTGCAGAGTGTGGCTCAGACAGCAGACTCTTAAAGCTTCCCTAATGCCAACTCCACCGCACAGGCAAGTGGACCCGTGGGCTGGGGAAAGGCAGTGGAGGGCCTCCCCCACTCAGCAAAGGATCCTGAGTTACTTACTTAGTGAGGGGCCCAATAACGTGTGCCTGGCTCTTGCCTAAGACCTGGTAGGTACTCAACTATAACAGCATCACAATGCTCCCCATGAGATCTATCCTACCTCAGAAGGAGCCCACTTGCTCCTCCCCTTTAAGCCAGGCACACTTGAAGGACATATCTGGACACCCGTTTGGCTGACATTAACCACACAAACACGCCTTTGAATCAACATAGCGTCCACACATGGGCCTTCAGAAGTGGCCTGCCCTCCGGTCAGTCTGTCTGGGGTCCATCAGCAATGCTGTCTTTACCCAGTTTCCCACATCTGAACTGACAGTCAACAGGATCTAGGTTCCAACACTTAGCCTAGCATAGCAGGGGCTGGTAGCCACCAGGCGCCTCGTTCCCTTGTGCACAGGGCCCACCCAGAGTTATCCGTGAGAGAAGTCTGGTTCTGTGGTCAGACTCCAGTGTCAATGGCTGATGAATTAAGGATAAGCACACACCGTGCTGGGTGAGTGGGGAAGCCACCCAGGGGGTGTGGGCAGGGAGGGAGACATTGGTGTGGTTTTAGGAGCATCTGAGTGTCCACCCAGAGTACTGGGGACGTTATGACGGGACGTTTTTATGCCACCTGCCTACTGTACTATTGAGCTCAGAAACACCAAGAGGTGGCTTCTGTCTTCTGGTTGGGATATTTGAGGAGAGGCCCAGAGGACAGAAGGGAGGCCCAGGAGCCCCTGATGGGAAGCCAGCTGGGACAGGGGTACTCCGGGATGCTGCAGGAGGGGAATAGGAGACCCCCCTAGACAGGGACTCTCCGTATGAACCCTTAGGAAAGCTGGTTGGGGGCAGAGAAGAAAGAGGAGGGGACAGGGAGGGGAAGACAGCCTGGGCAGGGGAGGGTCTGCAGAGAGCAGCAAGGGATGCTGGTCAGACGAAGGACCCCCAAGGACAGAGGTAGGAAGCAGCAGCCCCGCCCGTGTCTGCAGCAGGACCTCCAATGCCCTCAGAACTTCTAGAAGCTTGCCTTGAGTCCTCAGGCCTCCTGCTCCTCTCTGGAGGTCAGAGGACCCAGTCCTCCCCGGGCTCTCACCCTCAGAGCCAGAACCCACCCCTGAGAAGAGGACACGGTCCTCCAGCTCCCCTTCAACAGCTGGGTGGCCTCTGCAGAGCCCCAGGCCTGCCCTGTCCTGGGCCGTGGCTCCCCAGCTCTCCTTCCCTGTCCCCTGCCATGGCCATGTTGGACGTGGGAGCTGATGCCCAGAGATCCCACTTGTCTCTGCCGACCCACGGCAGCTCACTCTCCTCTCTGCTGAAGATGCTGACCTTTCCGTCCAGGCTCCCTAGGGCACCTGGGAAGCCCTGCCGGGGGCTGGGCTTCTCTTGTGCAGCAGTGTTGCTGTGGAACCAGGACTTGGACACACGCCTGTCCAGGCAACAAGCGTCCTGCATCCCACATCTGGTGTCACGCTGGTCTCCGTCTCCAGGCCCCCAGGGTCCTTCTGCAAACTGCTGGCTCTTTGCTCTTGAACTTGCTGTCCAGTGCCCACACGGGCCTGAGACCTCAGTCTGTCTCGGGTGCCCACGTGTCCTGGTGTTGCACGTCTCCCTTGTGTGCCTTGGTGGATTCCGTTCTTCCCCAGGGTCGGGGTCTTTCTTGCCATGTCAGGTGTGGGCTGCTCCCCATGACTGGGGATCAGGGGGCTGTGGGAGGGTGACCGGGAGGCCATCCCTGTCAGTTCACCAGGACGCACCTGTGGTTCTGAATCACAGAGCCATCGCGTGCAGGCCATCAGCCCTGTCTTATTCTCATCTCTTCCCATCACAACGAAAATGACCCAGGGTGTTGGTTCCCAGAAGGTGCTCAGCCCCCCCTGGAAGGGTCCTCGTCTCCCTGTAGACAAGCCCTTCTGGATGGCTGGAAAGCTCCTACCAGCAGGAGAACCATAAACACCGCACAATCGGGAATGTTGCTGAGAAGCTGGAGGTTGGAAAAGACACCTAGGAGGAGCACAGCAACCTAGATAATAAATGTTGAAGATAGAAGTTTCCTATCTCTGAAAAGCTGCTAAAATCTAAGAGCTAGTTACAAGGTGGCTATTTTTCTTTTATTTTGTTGACTTTATAACCAGGAATAAAGAAATGCAAAATTGCAAATTGGAACTCACATTTCAAAGATGCAGAAGGAAAGAGGGCTTTAGAGGAAAGCTTTCAGAACTCAGCAGTGATCTGCATGCAGCCCCTGGTGGAGAACAAGGTGCATCCCAGCACTGCAAAGAAGGGCCCCCCCTGGTCGACACTGGCCCAACAAGCCAGGGAGGCCTGACATCCCTGGAGGACAAGGGACGTGAGCAGAGACTGGGGTGAGCAGGTACTCTGGGGGTGCTGTATTAGACTCTGCCCCCCAAAGGCCCATGTATGAAAGGCCTGGCCCCCAGCTTGGTGTTCGTGGGAGCTGGGGAGCCTCTAGGAGGCAGAGAGGCCTTAGGCTTCCAGGATGTGTCCTCAATGGCGATGTAGAGGCCCTTCTCTTCCTTCCTCTTTCGCCTCCCAGCAGCCATGAGGGGAGCAAATTCCTCACCACAGGCTCCCACAGTGAGGTGCTGCCTCACCGCAGGCCCCAGAGAACAACCTTCCAAAAGTGTGAGCCAAATAAACCTCTCTTCTTTCTCAGTTGATCCTCTCAGGTAATTTGCTACAGTAACAGAAAGCTAACTAGCAGGCAACCTGGGGTACACAGGTAAACTTCTGGGTACACTTAACGAGCAGGTGTCTTTCCTCAGTCTAGATTCTGCAAGGAAGTGCGAGATGGGCCTACAGGAGGTTCAGAAGCCCGACTAGGTCTGTCCACACAAAGACTTGTGCAACCAGGCAGAGGCCACTCGTCTGGGTGACATCTTGCCCTGCTGAGGCCCCTTCTGCATCTCTCCACCCAGGTGCTGCCACCCACCTGGTGACCTCCACTGCAGGCTGAGGACCAGACCTTCCGTGAGGGGTGTGGGTGGGCTGAGAAGCTCTGGTAAATCACTCAGGACCCAGTGACAACTGTGGCCCCGCCAGTTCCCTGGTCCTAACTGTGCCTTGTTTCCCAGGGTGGCTCTTCGTGTTTCCCATCTGAGGAAAACGCCCGGCCAGTGCTGGAAGAGCAAAGCCCTCACTGCTGGTCCTCCCAAGCAGAGGCTGCGGCCCCTCCCTGCCTGGAGTTCCCCTCCTTTTTAATTGTCCTGTCAAATACCAAATGAAAGAAACAGGACATTCACTCTGTGGACACAGTTCCAAGTGGACAAGTCAATGCTTTACAATGAGCTTACACACATAGGGACCCGCAGCGAGTGGCCTTGAACTCCCTGTGCAACTCCTTGGTAGTGAGGAATCAGCTGGGTGGGGTGGCACGCCCCTGTAGTCCCAGTGACTCGGGAGATCACAGGTTGAGGGCCTGCCTGGGCAACTTAGCAAGACCCTCCTTCAAGATAAAAATAAAGAGATCTGGGGGATGTGTCTCAGCCTGAGTTGCCGGGGTTCAATGAGGCTGAGTATTTAAAAAAAAAAAAAAGCAAATAATTAAACTGAACTTGTGTTTATTTAGAAAGTGAGCAAAATAATTCTCAACAAATAACACCTAGGGTTCTAGGTTGCTTACCTTTCTGATTTTGTGACAAAATGACAAATATTTTGAGAAGACTTGAAAAACTCCCCCACAATACAGCGCTGGGAAACTCTGGGCCGCGGACGCCAGGAGCCAAAGCCGCTTCCTTGGCAGGCAGCGCCCCCTGGAGTCCCCAGAGCGCGTGACATCGGGCTGCATCGCGGTCCTGGACCTCGGCTCCGCAGGAAGGAGGCGGGCTAGGTGGAGCGCCCTCTGGTGTCCCCCGAGGGCGTGACATCTGGAGGCGACCCGGTGAAGGGGTCCCTGCAGATGGAGATGGCAGGGGGGGACGTCAGGGTCCCTCACCCCGCTCCCCTTCATGAAGGAGCGCGCCTGCATTTGGTGCCCAGGCGCAGGCGAGCGGAGCCCAAGAGCCCGGAGGCCCCAGGCTGGTGGGGGGGGGGGGGGGCGTGTAAAATTCAAAGAATTCAAGTTACAAATACAATTTTTAAAATTAAGCTCTTGCAAAGCTAAAAATAGAAAAAACTCTTTTAAATTATAGGATACTAACATTCTCAGTGTTATAATAGCAAAAAAAAAAAAAAAAAAAAGGAAAAAAAATCCTCACATTCTCAACGAAGACAAAGCCTTTGTGCAGGATTGGTCTCAGGCAATTAAACAGAACAGGAAAAACAACGGGCATAAATTTCAGGGAGTTAATGACCAACTCACATATTTGTCACATTTTTAATTTATATGATTGTCCACATGGAAAATCCACTAAGTAAACTGAAATGTCCTTGGAACTAATAATAGTTGAAAACAATTTTTACACAGAAGACAAGTATGTAAAAGATTTCTGTGTACACCCGTGAACTGGGCTGCGGTGTGGCTTAAATCCACTCTAGAAGTCAGCGGGAAGGTACATGCATGCCAATTCCAAAAACAGAGGCTGGGTCTGGGGCTCAGGGGCAGAGCACTCGCTTAGCATGCATGAGGTTCGACCCTCAGCACCGCGAAAAAAATGAAATAAAGATATTGTGCTCACCAACAACTGAAAAATAAAAAATAAATAGAAAAAAAAACCTCCCAAAACACCAGAAAGAAGTGAGTACCTACTAAAAATGAAACAATAGACTATAGTAATCACATGTCTGGCTTTTTGTCTTGTTTTGTTTCATTTAAAAAGGGAGACAGGTCTGTAGAATGAAAGAGAATTCTAAAAAAGACATATTTACCTGTGAGAATTTAGAATGTGATAAAAGCAGTATTTCAAACCAGTGGAGAAGAAATAAGACAGTGTTGGGAATGACCTCTTTCTCTTGAAAACTGAAATTCCTACCTCCTTAAAAAGGATTCTACATGGAACAAAATGGTAAATATGACAATTTTATATCACATAGGTAAACTTATTTACCTTAGCAAACACCAAAAAATGTATTTTTATACTAAGAATTCTGACTCACATTTTAAAATAGTGTGTAAAAAATCTGTTAGGAATATGAAGATGTCACAGGCTGTCAGAAATTGTGTTACACATATATAATAAATGAAGGATTATAATGAATAGAGTTCCTCAAACCAGTTAGAATAAGACAAACCCCCCATTAGATAAGTTAATATGGGTCATGAAGGGAAACTCCACATGCTAAAACATCACCCATAGAATATGAAAAGGTGGTCACCAGTGATACAAAAACAGACAAAAACCTCCACAGGAGGGGCATTTCTAAAAGTGGATACCATCGACTCACAAGGAGGTAAAAAGAAATAGGCACTCTTATCTGTTTGTAGGAACACTGATTTGTGGAGCCTATTGGAAAGAAGAAGAAATTTGAAAGAATCTGTCAAAAACTTAGATTCACATACTGTCTTAGGAGCAGTAATCCAATTTCTACTCACCTATATGTCAAAAAAATCACATATGCACAAAACTAAGAAATATTAAAGAGATGTTAATACAATAAAACCCAAGGGGAAAAAAATGCCAAAGTCACAAATTCCTCTGTGTCAATGACCTACAAGTTGAATACATTCCCCTCTGCACTGGTCAATAAAAAGGGAGGAACACAAACCACCAGTGACCAAGAAGCCTGCGTTAAAGAGAATACCCTCCATGCCAAGGAATCCGGGCCAAGACGGTTGAGATGAACTAACTCCTTGAATAATGCAACCTACCCAAGTTGACAGCCCATCAAAGGGGAACTCTGAACATCCTTGTAAGGACTAGATGAATCAGTTCTCAAAGCCTTCCGAAAAAATCCAGTCCCACCCAGTTTAATCAGTGAATCCTATCAAACTTTCCAGAGTCTCTTGACATTTTAAGAACAAGGAAGGAGCCCCTAGGGTGCATCATTACTCCAGTGTGACACCAACAACGTTGAAGAAACCCAACAGGCTGCACAGGGAAGGAAACTACAAACTAACATCTCTTGTCATCATAGACACAAATTTCTCAGCAAAACATCAGCAAATAAAATTTAATAAATTTAAAAAAGGAGAGATAACTCAAAATGACCAAGTAGGGATTTTCCCCAGGAAAGCAAGTTCGGTTTAACTCTAGAAATAATCGATATAATTTGCACTGTTAACAGAGAGAGAAACTGTGATGTTTTCTAATTTTCCAGTAGACTCAGGAAAGATGTTTGCCAAAATCTGACACCATCCATGATATTCACTGATAAAGGATAAAAGAGAACCCATCCAGGTGACAAATAGGGTCTACAACGCCCGCAGCTCTCGCTCTGGTCAGAGGTAGGAGCCAGTCCAGTGTACCCACTCCTCACCCAGGCAGTGTTACCCAGGAAGTCCCACCCACCATGATGAGACAAAAAAGGAACATGTAAAAAGCATAAAGCCAGAAATAAACAAAAAAGCAAGGTTGTTTTTGTTTAGGATTGCCAGGATTGTTTATGTAGAAAATCATGAGAAATCTACAGAACAACTAACACATGAATTAAGTAAGTTCTCAGAAAACAAGGCCAAAAAGAATCATATTTTCTATGAAAACAGAAAATAATTCAAATACAGATATCCATGAAATAAAAACAGGAGTGGATTTAACATCTCTGAGGGAAATTTCAGGGGACCTAAATAAATGGAGAACTATTCCAAGTTTACGATTCTTAAAAATCAATGTTATTAAAACAACTGTTCTTCCCAAGTTGATCTGTAAGTTGAACACAGTGTTAAAACTCCAGCAGGCTTTCATATGGTCAAGCGACTTTTAAAGAGCACAACACTTGAAGGCGTAGAAGACCTGAATTCAACAGGTGCCACAAAGTCACCCCAGTAAAAACAGGAGATGCACAGGTCAGTGCAGCAGACCTGAGAATCCCCAAATAGCTCTGCACACACAGGATGAATTATTTTCACAAAAGTGCCAAGGTAATTCAGAGGAAAAATGGATTTTTTTCCACTTTTCAGAGGATGGTTTCTGGAACAACTGGATGTACCAATGGTGAAAAGAGAGTCTCAAAGCTTAGCTCAGTTGATACGTGTGGTGTTAATCAGGATTCTCCAGAGGAGCAGAAACAGTGGGCTCATGTGATTATGGGGATTGGCAAGTCTGAAATTGACCCAGCAGGCCAGCCGGCTGGGACCAGGGAAGAACTGATGCTGCAGCCTGACCCCAGAGGTCATCTTTGGGTGGACTCCTCCCCTCTTGTTGCAGGTCACTCTTCGACTGCTTGAATGAGGCCTGCCTATATTAAGGAAGTTGGTTTTGTGCTTTAGTCAGTTTTCACTATAACAAAATACCTAAAATCATCAACTTATAAAGAGAAAAGGTTTATTGGGGCTCACAGTCTGGGAGCTTATGGTCCATGATCCATGAACCCCATTGTTATGGGGAGCCGCTTCAGAAAGCACTCTAAGTTTGAATTCAAATCAAAGAGAGCTTTATTTACCTGGCCAGGGACTGTCACCCACGATTGAGACTGAGGCAGTGTGGGAGGACAGCATCTTCCTGGTCTGTGTCTTGAGAAATTCAGGACAAAAACTACAACTCAGTGGCTTTCGTAGCCAATCACAGAAGTTAAAACAGTGGTAGGAGGACCTGTGGGCTCTCAGCAGGACTGGAATTGTCCAATCAGCCGGCAAGCAAGCTATAGAAGCTACAAAAAGCGGTCACCCTTGCAATTCAACTACATTCCGGGTTCCAGCAGGTGTTAGACGACCGGATCCTGGATTTCATCAGGGGCCGGGGGGGGGGGGGCGAAGATCCACTTCAAAGCCATGTAGACCCACAAACACACTCAAACCAGGATGCAGCTCACGGCGACCACCGCCATGTCCTGAGTTGGGTGCACTCCGTGGGGTACAAAGTCCAGAAAACAATTTTTATAAGAAAAACAGCTTTCATTTCAGCTTCTCAGAAACAGCTCTTGTGACAATTTTTTAATAGAAGGCAGAAAATGGAGTCTTGGGCCTGCCTATGGCCGTTCTCGCTTTATAATTATCTCTTCTCAAAATCTCGTATCTATAACCTATATTTTTCACTAATGTGTAACCTGTGACTTACACTCTTATTGACTGTATTTATGGGTTCACACCACAACCCCACTGCTCCGGGCCTGTGGCAAGACA
Organism: Spermophilus citellus; assembly: GCF_964194105.1. Classification (NCBI taxonomy): domain Eukaryota; kingdom Metazoa; phylum Chordata; class Mammalia; order Rodentia; family Sciuridae; genus Spermophilus; species Spermophilus citellus. Next base: position 34,936,212 of record NC_138192.1, on the reverse strand, counting down.
CCACATCTGGGGGAGTGCATGGTGGTACACGTGTCCTTACATCAAGGGCCAGGGAGTAGGAGAGGAGTAAAGAGGGAGGACCCCGTGGTCTCAAGACCTCCCGACAGGCCCACCTCTTAAAGCCCCTCTGCCTCTCAGCAGCACCACCCTGAGGACCCGGCCTTCCACACAGGGCCTCTGGGGGCAGTCGATGTCCTCACTGCCGTCGTGAGTGGTCTGCTTGACTCACAGTCGGTGGCCTTAACTGGTCATCGGATCTGGTAAAGACAGCAGAGAACACCCAGGGACCAGGCACCAAGACCTAGCCAGGCTCGCCCAGAGGAACACCAGCCACACGGGCTCTACCAGCAGCAGAGCACCAGTCCAGACCCGAAGGTGAGCGCCGTGAACATTCCAAAGGAAAACCTAGGAGGAAATCTCTGTGACCTCGTGGTAGACAGAAGTTTCTTAGGACATGAAAAATAAAGCACTCACCCTAAAAGAAATAAGCAGCACCCCAGAATTTACCAATGCATAGACTCCTGGTCTTCAAAAGGCACGGATGAAGAAAACGGAAAGGCAAGGCACAGAATGAGAAGACCCTCACCTCGCCCGGTCCGGCACGCAGGCCATCCAGAACACGTACGGAGTCCTCTTCCACCAGGAGGAGTCCCTCAGATCCATTGAGGCCTGGGAGAAGAAGCAAGCAAAGCCAAACCTTGACAGCTTGTGCCTCTCAAGACCAGTCCTTCCCAGAGCTGGCCGCAGGCGGGGAGAAAGCGGCTCGTCAGACCCAGAGTGACAGCCACTAGGAAGCACTAATCTCCTCCTCCGAAGTAACTCCTCTCTGGTCACCCCAGACCCCCACCCCACATTTCAACTTCCTGAGCGGCAGGATGATGTGCTCACCACCTAGCAGGCCCAGCCTCCTTCGCTGTTCAGTGGCTTCTTCCCCCAGGAGAGTGGGTCCATCAGAGCCACAACTCCACTCCTCAGCCAAGGCCTCGGCCTGGTTTGTGAAGTGTGCATCTGCCCCCGTCTTACTGTCTGACACAGGAACCATTTAAAACAGCGGTGTTTACCAGGAAAACCTGACGACCTAAGAGCTGGGGAGATGGCAGAGAAATGCAGACCCCATGGGAAAGCAGTCTGGGAACACTCGGCACAGCCTGTCACACACCCAGCCTCCCTTTCCAACGACGTCCCCGGCAGGCTGGAAGACGGTGGCACCAGGAGTGCTTCTCCGCCAGAGTTCAGAGCAGCTTTATTTACAACGGCCCGAGAGCAGAAGCAACTCAGCTCACCATGAGGTGGACTGATAAGCTATGGCCCCTCAACCCGTGTCTCCAGCCCTCCCCCACCCCATGTCACAGCACGTAATTGTCCACCCTGGGGCAAGGTTTCTCTGACACACCACTAAGTACCAGGTACTCAGCTTGGCACTGCGTGTGGATCCCCCAAAAAAAATCCTAAATGACAGCAACAAGATGCAAGCGTGACTTCGTACCCCCCATCACAGGGCTTACAAGATTACACCAGTCGGCCTGTGCTCAGTGCAGAGTGGCTGCAGATTCACACGGGTTCCATCCGACTCTCGGGGTCTTCACCCCTCTACAGGGGGCTCAACTGCTTCTAGAAACAGTACAGCGCTTCTCTGAGAGCAAAGCTGACAAAACCCAGTGTTGGATTTTACCCCTGTGTGGTCCAAAAAGGCTTCTCACACACACATACACACACACACACAAACTCACATGCACACACACGCACACACATGCCCCTCGGACACCTGGCTATAATCTTCAAATCCCTCTGGAAGGAATTACTTTGAAAGGACAGTTTTTGATGAGTCACAGCTTCAGTCCCCAGGACTAAATAATAGCAATGATTATTGCTGTTAGGATCTGAATCCTGGGCCGGGGGAGGCAGAGGGAAGGAAGTCAGAGCTGCCTGGGGGCCTCCCCGCCAAGGCGGGAGTCTTTCCCTGCTCTGCCGTCTTGTCAGGGTGCTTCTGATGTGTCCTGATGTGTCTGAGCAGGAATTAATTCCAAAGGCCAGTTTCTGGTTTTAGGATCAAAGTGAAGGGCAAGAGAAGCCTCCTCCCTTGTACTTTGAAGGCTTGGGATGAGGTTCGGGGTCTGTGAAGATCGACAGCCCAGAAAACAAGTGGACTCATCCAGACATACCAGAGAGGGACGGGGAGGGACAGGGGACTGGGGTACAGGGCCACCAGCAACCAGGAGAGCCCTTGAAGTGCTTAGGATGGGGGCCGCCTGCCGACTGCTAGGATTCCTGCAGTGTTCCTGTAGGGACATCCACACCCCCAGCCCTGCTGACAAGGACCTGAGAAGACAGAGCCAGTGGGCAGGGGTCCTGCGTCCTCCCTCCTCTGGCCTCTGATGTCCTTGTTGGATGGTGCGCCGCAGGTGTGGTGACACACTCCTCGGAGAAGGAGGGACATGTGCGGGCCCCAATCCTCCCCTCCTTCCTCAGGCCAGTACTGAATTCTGTAATTGATGTTTTATGGAGAAAAATAAATCTGATTTCAGAAAGATTTGTCTTGATCCAGAACAGAGGTGGTGGTTTTCGATAAAGAGGAAAAAGACCAACAAATGTGGCATGCTCTTGGCTCCCGCCATCAGCACCTCGGCTGGAAGGCAGGCGCGGTCTCCAGAAGAGGAGGAAACAAGTAAGTTCTCAAGGTCGTGGATTCAAACTGGGGACAGTGACTCCAAAACCAAGTGCCCACTTCTGGACACGGGGCGTACTGCCCCAAGATGCTGCATGGGCTCCGGAGCAGTGGTGTTGTGGGGAGGCCACCTGGGACCGTGGGTGGGAGAGGCCCTGCGGTAATGAAGTGTGGACACCCACTGGAGTCAGTGGGAGCTGTCCCTCCCGTCACCTCCCTAACCCAGCAGGTACAAAGGGGCACTCCCAGGTGGCTTCAAAGGGCTCACCCTTCTGCTGGGAGCCTAAACCAGCCATGATATGGAGAAAGGAGCTGGCCTTGCTGGCCCTGGGTACCTCTGTGGACTACAGACCCTGCTGCAGGAGTTCCCAACATGCAGGCCCTGCAACAACAGCTGCAGCTTCCCTGGCAGGTGCAGAAAGTGCGGGTCCCCGGGCTCACCCCAGAGCTGTGGAGGAGGCTCCGGGGAAGCCCAGCAATGGTGTCTGCCCGGGATTCACAGCCCGAGGGCTGAGGGCTGAGGGTGGCTTGTCCCGTGGCCCGAGGACAGCACATGGAACCCTCTACTAAGACAGAATGAAGGGACATTACTTCTGCTACCAACAATGCAACCACATGTTCCCTGGGGAGTGCTGAGGTGAGGCAGCAGGAGTGCCCCAAACCAGCAGAACCTAGAGCTGGCCCAGGAACAGGACAGAGGGCCCCAGAGCCCCTGGGGGCCTACCATCCTGTCACGTGAAGAGGCCCCCAGCTCCACACCATCTTATTGAACTCCGCACCAACTTTCTTTCCTAGGACCCAAGCCTCCGGGGACTGCTGACCTGTGAATACTGCCAGTTCAGTTGAGTGTGTAGTTGAATCCCTTGGACATTTGCTTTGATTTTATTAATTCCTGTCCTCCTGGGCATGTGGTAGAAGGTGTCCATGTGTAGCAAGAGGGCCTGCAGTCCTCAGCAGCCCCAACAAGTCTGCATCCAAGCAGCCCTGAGGACTGACGAGCCTTCCCGAAGCAGACTCCCCTGTTCTCCTGGGGAGACCAGCCATGCCTCTGTACTCTGTGCCTTGGGATCTTCTAGAAGCCCACAAATAATGTAAACCCCTAACCAAGGTCTTAAAAGCCTTCCATTTCTTCAAGTCGGTGTCTTCAGACAACAAGTTCTCATCTTTCTGACATTGCCACCTTTGTATGACAGAGGACCACAGCATCAGGGCCCTAGGACAGCCTCCCAGCGGGCGTTCCCATGGGGACAGCCCTGGGCTTCGCCTCAGCCTCGGACTCCATCAAGACAACAGCTGCTGCAGGGTCACGGAAAGGCCAGGCCAGGCCACCGCACTGCAGAGCAGTGGCAGGACCAGCCAAGCATGCAGAGGCCTAGCACCTCCTCTGAGTGTCCCTCGTGCTGTATGGCCCTTGCCACTCCCTGGGAAATGGCACTTCCTAGCAGGCAGAATCGCCTCTTACGACTCTTCGCTGTGTCCAGCGCCTACCTTTCCATCTTCCCTCGCGCAGGACCTCGAAGCCTGCTGATTCCCTCTACCTGTGGAAGAGAAAGCTCGTGATTGCCAGTGTCCTCTTGGAAGCCTCTGTGCCTCAAATAAATCTGACTGAGACACACCCCTGGGGACAGATGTACGAATCGTGGGTCCTCAGAAAATAGAGAGTCTACGGGGAGCCCAAATAAAATAGAAGTCAGGTTCAGGGACTCCTGGTTACCTGGAAGCCGTTGTACAGGTGGAACCACGCACAGAGGTGTCTGTTGAGGTGCTGAAGGAAATGCTCTGGGAGTCCACTGAAGTCTCAGGGGGTCCCTGTCCCCCCATACGGTGCAGAAGGCAAATTCGAGGACAGAGGCAACTATGTGACAGCAAAACCTGGCTCCAGACACACACACACAGAAGACGCTGGTGGTGACCTGGCTGTGTGCTGTCGGAGGGCAGCCGCTCCCGTCTCACCTTAGACCTCGGGGCTGCCCAAGGACTTCAAAACTGGGACCTCACCACCCCTGCACGTGAACTCACCCATCGGAAGACACGCTTCAATCTTGGTGGGGAAATGTCACAAAAATTGCTGGGCAGGAACCCAGTGCTGATCTCATTTGTCACCAACGCTATCCTCTTAAACTGTGAAGGAGGGGTGTAGACAAGAGACCGCCCCTGGGGCCTCCTCCTTGGACAGCTCCAGTGGGCTTGCCGTCATCTGGTCTGGAGGATACCCATCCTCTCTCCAGTCCTACGGGGACCCAGGCCCCGAAACTGGCCTTGTGAGGTTGAAAAATCCCACCCTTCACCATCCACAGCTTTGCCCTTCCAAAGAAGTCTAAAGGGCAGTGGTATTTTACAGGTGACCCTAACTTTCAGAAACCCTGACCTTTGTCACAAGGTTGCCGCCGTTGGCCTTGGTAACTGTGGTCAAGTTCTGGCTGAGGTCACTGTCCCTCCACAAGCTGGTGACCAGCAGCCCTCTACCTTCGGGAACAATATCCCAGATCTCATATTCCACCCTGTGACCCACTGACGTGTGGCTGGACATGTGAAAGAAGCACAGCAAGTCCTACTGACCAACAGCACCGTGGGCCAAGTGTAAGGCGCTGGTCCTCAGATTTGTCTCCCGACCACAGGGAAACTAGCTTACTCAACCCCCGAAAAGTCAACCCTCCAAAGCCCTCCAGATTCTAAGGATGCTGCCCCGGTGCAGATAATCTTCCAAGGCAGCTGTAAAACCACAGCCTCAGGATCAGGAAGGTGGGCGGTGCACAGTAGGCGCTTTCCACATACAGCATCAGTACGAGCCCTCACGCCTGGTCCCCCAGGTCTAAATCTCGGTTACTCAGCCACCATCTCACCAAATAATCCAACAGGTGAAATTCAACAGAACCTGAAAAACTCAAGTGATCTCCCCCGTGGCTACAGACACGCTGACCACAGTGTGGATCGGGGGCTGAGAACATGGACTCTTCTGCAGTCTTAAGTATGACCCTGTCTCAGGCTGAGAAGGGGAGCCTCGCGCAAAACTACAGAGACCATGACCAGCAAAACGCACCGAGTTCCTGGAAACTGCACCTGGGGCACAAGGACATGAGCTCCATCTGACGTAGCAATCTCTGGTTTGGACTGTGTCCTCGAAAATCAAAACCACAGGCAGCTTCAGCGGTAGACCTGCTTCAGGCCTCAGACTCGGACACTCCCTGGTTCCTAAGTTCTGGTCAACTGCTACCCCACCTGCCCACCGCCTCCCACCAAATCCACCGTCAAACTCCTCTCCAACCCACCCACCACCACCATTCTTTTCAAGCAATTTAATTCATTCAGTGAGGGTTCCCTGAGTTGGCAAGTTCCTAATGAGCTCATTTTGTTTTTCCAATCACAACGGATTTTTCCAACCATCTTCTGTGGGCCTTGTGAAGAAAGCTGCCTGGAGGAAGCTAGGTACGGACCTGCGTCCTCGTCTCCAGGGGATGATGGACAGGGATTCCCTGCCCCTCCTCCCTAGACAAGACCTCCCGACGAATGAGGGCACAGGACGCTTGTTGGGGGAAACGGAGACGTATTAATGGGATCCTTGCTGACACTAAGGTGCCTATTCTAGTGGGCAGTCCAGCTGCAGGAACGTGGCAGACAGGACTCCTCCGCATGCAGGGAGCAGGCCCGTATGCTGTGGGACTGCTGTCAGAGCAGAGTGGTGGAATATTTTCTTGCCATGAGTTTTGTCAGCTGGGCGGTTTGGGATTTTCTCCATTTCTCTTCAGTTTTTCAGGTAAATTACTCATATATTTTTGAGTCAGGTTTTGATGTTACTTTTCAGGGGCACGACTGGCAAAGGGCAGGCCTCCCGCCTGCCTTCCTCAGCCTGGGCACCTGTGGGTCTTCTTGGCACCTGCCGGAGGGGTCTGGTAGCCCCATCAGCTCCAAGGGTGGACGAGGGACAGCGAGGCCTACAAGCAGCTTGCACCAGTACCCTTTGCCAGGAGGCTCCGTGTGCAGGTGCAGTGCCAGGGGCCCATTGGCACAGTGGGGACGACTGCTCAGGGAAGTGCCTGCTGGGCTCTGGGTCCCACTGAGACGTCACCCAGGAGAGTTTGCCTGCCCCAGGGAAACCTCTGTGTGCTGTCAGAAAGCTGAGGAAGGGTCCAAGGAGGAAACAGGGGGAAGGACGTCTCAGGAGAAGGGACAGTCCACACGGGAGGGGGGTCCACAGGGAAAAGGAAGGCCAGGGGCAGGAGGAAGACAGAGGTCCCAGGTGAGACTGGGAGGTGGCCAATGGCTGCTCCAGTGTCCATACACCTGGAACCCTGTCGGTCACCCTCTGCGAGGGCGGGAGCCAAGCAAGCGCCTTTCCTCACTTTGGTTGGACCCACATCCTCCCCCTCTGTTCTCTTCCCCTTCCCTCATTTACCTGCTTGATGGGAAAGCTATGGTTGGTACTTATGTCACCTGGGTGGTGTCTCCGGTGTCTCCTGGTGACACCGGCCTCACCTTGCTCCTTCCTAGATTCCCACCTGCGCTGGGCACCTAGCACAGTGTGTTGAGAAAGGCTTCCCAGGACCACACAGAGCTCCTCTCCACCCCCAAGCGCCCCAGAGAGTGAAGAGCTCAAAGCCCCAAGTTCAGGTCAAGGACATGGCAGGTGTGCACAGGTTGAGCACCGCCCCGCATCTCAGCACTGTCCCTGCGTGAGCCCGCACGCCTCCACTCCTAGACCTAACACGTTTCAGGCAGGACCTGGAAACCCTGCGACCTCAGCAGGAAAGCAGTGCACCTGCACTAAGCCCCGCTGTGACGTCTACAGCCGCCCGCCGGTGGGACATCCTGCGAATGCCGCAAGCTCGCTCTGACCAGGTGAAGTGGCACAGGGACATCCCCTCCTCCCCTGCGTCAGCTCTGAGGTTGGAGAAACCTGACAGGACATCTGTCCTGTTCCAAGACCTCTCGGAATGACAGCTCTGCCCACCCCACCCCACCTGGTGGCTAGCAGGCTGTGGCTTCTCACCAACATGTCCAACTTTGACTTCCTTAAAGAAGCTCCCCAACTAGATCCAGGGACAATGAGGGCAGCACTGTGGCCTACAGCCCCCATATGGGGCATACAGCTGCCCTTGCCTCACGGACCGTAAGTGCAGTTCTCCTGCAGGGGCTTCAGGAGAAGCCTGGCCCACACCTTGTTCAACGGGGACACCTCCATAGTTTGGGACAACATGCCACACCATCTGCCACCGTGGGCCACCCAAGACTCAGAGCAGACCCAGGGAGGGAGCCTCTCTGGTCCCCTACAGTAGACCGTGTGTCCTGGAGACGTCCGTGGCCATCCGTGAGCACCGGGAAGCAGGGAGACAAGCACTCCGGGTCTCCCCGGTCGGAGGTCCTCCGTCCCTGTTGTGTGCTGGGGGAACTCGGGCTGATATTTTGCCATCTTGCTGGTTCCTTCCAGCAAACACCACGTTTGGTACTCTTCCTATTCCTCGTCGATGGCATCATCAAAATTCTGCAGCCTGCTGTTCCTCAGACTGGAAGCTCCCCAGCTACTTCCAAGGGACCCCATAGACGGGCAGCCCTGGTGCCAACAGATCTGAGACGTTGGAGGAAGAGGCACATACCCACAGCAAGGACCACAGCAGCAGGGATTTCAGGAGCCTCGTGCTTCATCTAGCCTTTATTTTTGTGAATAAATATTATTTTAATGATGGTTAACATCAGTCCTTCACAGAGTTGGAGACCTGCCTCCACAGTACTGGGTGCTGGATGCTGGGTACTGGCCCGAGTCTCTGGGGCCGCGTCGCAGCTGTGTCACCACCAATGTGTGTCCCAAGCCTTCCACCCCTGGTCTTGCTCTCCGTGAGGCTCTGCCCTGTAACGCTTTGACAGGTCTTAGAAGGCATCACGCATGTGGACGGTTTGGCTCAGTGTCCACCACATGTGAAGTCTCCAGAGCCTGTCAGCTAAGGGTACTGAGAGGATGGTGGAATGAGTGGCAGCGTTTTGTGAGAAATTATCCAACCAAAAGCCAGAATTTTTCTAAGAAGTTATTCAGGGGTCATTCCAGTGTATAAATACAAAGGATTGATAAATATGCATTTTCTCTATTCTTTCACTGAAATCACACTTTGAAAAGGCAAAACTCGTAAGGATAGAGAATGAGAGAAAATAGTCCCAGAGGAAAGAGAGAACAATATATTGAAAGGTGGGAAACAGATGGACTGGAGCAGGTGGTCTGTCACAGTCACGCAAGCCAGAGCCCGCTGTTCAGACAGGAAGCAGACACTGGTAAGACTAAAGGCATCACCCAACCTTGAAGATAAAGAGCGGGGTGCTTAAAACAGCAAAACTGGCTGAAGGTCTGTACAAAGGGCAGCTCACTCACCAAACACCTAAATCCATCCAGGCAGATCAGCTCACCTAAGGCCAGGGAAGGGGGTCATCGAGACGCATTCCTGAGGGTCAGAGCCCAAGGAACAGCCTCATTAAGGAAGAAGGTCCAGGAAGTGTGGGACAATTCTAACGTGTGTAACATGCACAGAATGGGAATACCAGAACAAGAAAAATAGAAGGATCAAAAGAAATATGTAAAGTAATGATAGAGAATTTTCCAAAATTATATATATATAATAGCACCTCACCTATAGAGGAGTAAAGATAAAAATCACAATCAGACATCTCTTCAGAAACCAGTGAAAATATTCAGCAAAATAAAGTGTTGCAAGAAAGATATCACTAAGTTAGAATTTTGTATTCAGCAAAATAGATATTCAAAAATGAAGGAGAAATAAAGACTTTCTCAAAAAAGCAAATATTGAGGAATTTGTTGTCAGGAGACTTGCCCTTCAAGGAAGAAATGTTAAAAAGAATATGAGAGAAGGAATCAATAAAGGTAAAATTATTTTTCTTATTCTGATGCATCTAATAGACAACCCTTTGTTCAAAACAATACTAGCAATAATAAATTTGCTGAATGCAGCTTATGAGTAAGTGAAATGATGGCCACAATGTTATCAGGGTGGCAGAGGAATGTGAGAGCTCTGTCACAGTGTCCCCCCGCGCCCCCCCCCCCACAGGTGAGGTGGGGCAGTGTGCCCTGACAGTAGCCTTCAAGTCCTGGTCAATGTGAGTCATGAACTCTGGTGCAACCACCTGAAGATGTGTTGAAAAGTGTGGTTGATATGCCAAGAAAAGATACAACAAGATCATAAAAATTCTGTAAGACTCAGGAAGCCAGAGAAAGGGGAGGGCGAGGGACAAAAAGAACCAGACCCAAACGAAGGGCAGGAGCAATAAACGGCAAGTACGATGGACCCTGACTCAGGTCTGTCACTGACCGCTCTACACGTTAAGTGGGCTAAATATACCAGTGACTTAAGAGTGGGTTTAAAAAACAAGATCAAACTAACCCTTGTCTAAAGAAATCCACTTTAAACACAAGTAGTCAGAAGCAAGGTGAAAGAGAAAGGCCCACTGCGCTAAGGCTGAGGGGACCCACGACAGCAGGAGCAGCCGCCTCAACTTTAGACAAGCTGACTTCAGAGCCAGGAAAGCCACCGGGGATAAAAAAGGACATCGCAGTGGCCAAGGAGTCACTCCTCCCAGAAGACACAGCAGTCCCTAATGTGCATTGGCATAACAGCAACCCCTAATGTGCATTGGCATAGCAGCAAAATGCCAACACATGGGGCAAAAACTGGTACCAAAAAAAAAAAAAAGATGAATCCACCATTGGAGCTGGAGATGTCAACACCCCAGAGTGACAGACAGGCCAAGGGGACGTGGCTGAACCGAATGCACTCTCAGTCAGCTGAGCTGAATCCAGCTGATACTTACAGAGTGTCCCCCACCCCCAACAGTGGCAGGGCCGCCATGGGGACACTCACCAACTCAGACCCCTCTTGGGGGCCACAGAACACGGCTGGCCAAACTTAGAGGAGCCCAATCATACCAGGTCTGCTGTCAGACAACGGAGTAGTTTATCAATTTCCATTTTTAAAAGTTTTGTTGAGATTTTGATAGAGATTCAGTTGAATTTATAAAACAATTTGGAAAGAAGAGAAATCTCTTTTTTTTTTTTTTTTTGAATGGGGGGTTGGCGATACCCAGGATTGAACTCAGGATCACTGGATCACTGAGCCATATTTCCAGCCCTATTTTGTATTTTATTTAGAGACAGGGTCTCATTAAGTTGCTTAGTGTCTTGCTTTTGCTGAGGCTGGTTTTGAACTCTGGATCCTTCTGCTTCAGCCTCCTGAGCTGCTGGGATTACAGGTGGGCACCACCACACCTGGCAAGAAGAGATGTCTTAATGTTGAGTCTTCTGATCCTTTAGGGTGGTATTTCTCTCCACTTATTTAGGTCTTTGTTCATTTTCCTCTCCCATGTTTGGGAGTTTATCCTTAATAATTGTATGTTTTAAATGCTTTTGTAAATGGCACTTTAAAGATTTGAATTTAAAATTCTGTGTTACTAGTATATAGAAAAACACTTGATTTTTTAAAAGACATTACTTCTGAATTTTATGAATGTCTGAATTTTATGAATGTGCTAGTCACCAACTATACCAGTTTGTCTGAGACTTTTACAATTTTAGCAATAAAATTTGCTAAACTCTTAGATTCTGGTTTTTAGTGATGTATGCAGAAGGTGAAGGGAAAGGTTCAAAACTCATATGGAAATTCCCAATACAGAGTCTGAAAACAACATTGATTATAGTGCCAGCACCTTCTTTCGTCTGTATTACTGATGACAGCAACCCTGATTTGCAATTCAGAACAGTGGATCATCCATTATTACATCACTCCCAGTGATGCAACTTTCATGCACTGTACTCGTAAGCATGAACATCCACTTTGCCTGTGGATTAACTGTTGTGCTTTGATTTGAGAGAGTGCTTGTTTAATTTTAAGATGGCAAATATTGAAAGCATGCTTTTAAAGAGTTCAGATAACGAAAACGAGAATGATGATGCCAGCATGACCCAGACATAGTGGTCATTTACAAGGCTAAGTGATATGTTATTTGAATGACAACTGGAATAACACAAGTCAGATAGGGAGGTAAAGAATCAAAACAGAGCATAGTGCATAATGTGCAAAAGAGAATTGGGGATTGGACATGGTACAGAAAGGAATATGAAAGTACCTGTAGAAACTACATATGTATCTCTATCTATGGATATGTAGTGTGTGTATATACAAGTCCCCAGTGAGATAGGCAAGCACCTTAAAATAATCCAAAGGGTTTGGGTCTTTCCTAAAGAGCCCAAGTCTTAGGTGAAATTAGCAGCCATTGAATTAGCTTAGACGCAGCACATCAATGAACTCAAATGATTGTATTGCTCCTTTGGTGGTTCTGTGAAACTGAGTTAAATCACATTTGCTCATTGAAATCAAAGCCCCACTGCCTTTAGCAGTGTTGTGTACAGGTGAGCAGGACATTCTGTGGTTAACATCTTTGCATTTTCATTAATAAGGAGTTCACACACTGCATGGAATTTGCAAAAGTTTACATTCACACTATGTCAAATATGCAGATGTATGAGCAAACTTTCATTTGTATTTGGATGAGATGTCATTTTTTTCAGTTTTGTTAAAACCTTTATAGAAACCAAAAGGACAATTTGAAACTCCATTTTTTGAATTCAAGTACTTTAGAGATAGGGGAACACTTTTTAATGCCAAGATTTGATCCAGCACTTGGTATATGATAGAAAACCTGATTATTTGTAGGATCTGATAGAATCAGCTCTTTTTACCCTGTAAAGGGCCAACACAGCTGTCATAAAAAAAAAAAAAAAATTTTTTTTTTTTGGTACCAGGGATTGAACCAGGCTGCTTAACCATTGAGCCACATCCCCAGATCAAAGTTGCTAAGGCTGTGATTAGCCTCTGGAGCTGCTAGTATTTTAGGCGTGCATCACCATGCCCAGCAGTTATCAAAATTTCTCTTTTTGTTGGCCATAGGATATTTCATGAATTAATGAATTATTTGGGAGAGTAGCTTTATAATAAAAGCAAGGTGTCTGTATCATTCTTGCTCTTTTTCCCCATGTGGTGCCCTCCAACATAGTATGATGCAGCAAGAAGGCCCTGAACCTGATGCCAGTACCATGTTCCTGGACCCCTCAGCCTCCATCATGGTGGCTTCAATAAGCTTCTATTCTTAATAAATTACTCGTCTCAGATATTTTGTTATGGCAACAGAAAACAGACTCAGGAGCAGTCAAACTGAAATATATAAGTTGTTCCTCCAAAACTGCTTAATGACTTTTGAAGAGCCCATAAAGACTCTGGGAAAGGACAAACTGACTGTACCTGAGTTGCTCAATGTTATGTGAGGGTAGTGGCAAAGCCCATAAAATAAAAATGACTCATTTTGGGGGGGAAATAAAATGAAACAAAATGACATCAGAATACAATGACCAATTTAAATAGGACATTCTCATTTCTTTACTAAAACTAACTTATTTGTAATCCAACTTCGGCTTCACAAATTCAAATTATTTCTGTGCTTTAAGACCATTTTCCCTGAGAGAAAGAGAAAGTGTGGTTTACTCTATAATGGTACCTGGTGTACTTTGAAATGTTTAAGAAGGTTGGACATGGGCTGGGGTTGTGGCTCAGCGGAAAAGCACTCGCCCAGCATGTACGAGGCCCTGAGTTTGATCCTCAGCACAAATAAAATAAAGATATTGTGTCCAACTACAACTAATATATATATATATATATATATACACATATATATATATATATATATATATATATATATATATATATATATCCCTTAGACTTGGATGGCCAAAGCTGGTTTACCAAACTGGCCTGTGGATATAAAGTGAATGGATAGTTTGGAGAGCTGGAAACAAATTCCCATAAATCTAAAAACCTGCTGCTGCTGGTAAGTAAATACTAGGTATTCATGCTTCACTGCTTTTGTGAGGAGGACAGTTAACTTGATGTCATCACATTGGAATGACACCAGGAATCTGCAATGTGGGATTCCTAGGAGGAGATATGTAACAAGAAAACTTTGTCTGATACTACCTTAAAGAAGGATTTACTAAAGACCACAGGCAAGTTAATAGAATGAATTAAAAAAAAAATCCTACTGTATGATAGAACCATAAGACAGTTTTTAATTAATTTTTAAAAATTAATTTATTTATTTGTTCTGATTTGTTGTACATGACAGCAGAAAGCATTTCAATTCATAGTACACATATGGAGCACAATTTTTCATTTCTCTGGTGGTACACAGCATTTGTGTCTTAATTCATGTATCTCATCCCATCATCTTTCCTACTCCCATATCCTCTCCCATCTCTTCCCTCCCCTTTGCACCATCCAAAGAACCTCCATTCCTCCCATGCACTCCTCCCCACTCCCATTACGGATCAGCATCCACTTATCAGAGAGAACACTTGGCCTTTGTTTTTTTTTTGTTGTTGTTTTGTTTTTTGTTTTGTTATTGGCTTACTTCACTTAGCATGATATTCTCCAACTCCATCCATTATCCTGCAAATGCCATAATTTTATTCTCTTTTAATGAGAGTAATATTCCATTGTGTATATATAGCACAGTTTCTTTATCCATTCATCTACTGAAGGGCATGTAGGTTGGTTCCCCAGTTTAGTTATTGTGTTGCTATAGACATTGATGTGGCTGTGTCACTGTAGTATGCTGTTTTTAGGTCCTTTGGGTATATAGCAAGGAGTGGGATCACTGGATCAAAAGTGGGTCAAATGGTGGTTCCATTCCCAGTTTTTTGAGAAATCTCCATACTGCTTTCCAGATTGACTGCACCAATTTGCAGTCCCACCAGCAATATAAGAGTGTGCCTTTTCCCCCATATCCTCGCCAACACTTAATGTTGTTTATATTCTTAGTAACTGCCGTTCTGACTGTAGTGAGATAAACTCTTAGAATAGTTTTGATTTGCATTTCTCTAATTGTTAGAGATGTTGAACATTTTCTCATATTTGTTGATTGATTGTATATCAATCATATTTGTTGATTGATTGTATATCAACAGAAGTGTCTGTTCAGTTTCTTAGCCCATTTACTGATTGGGTTATTTGCTTTTTTGGTATTAAGCTTTTTGAGTTCTTTATATATCCTGGAGATTAGTGTTCTATCTGATGTATTTTCATTAAATATTGATAGTTTAGTTCTATTGTATTGTCATTCTCTTCTCCCCCAACTCTCCACTACCTGTACTGGGGATTGAGCCGAGGATATTCGACCATTGGGCTACATCTCCAGCCTTATTTTTTTTTTTAATTTTTGTTGTTTGTGGGGATTGAACCCGGGCCTTATGCATGGTAGGCAAAAACTCTACCACAGAGTTGCACCCCAGCCCCCCTTTTATATTTTGAGACAGGGTCTTGCTAAGTCGCAAGTTCAATCTCCAGTACAAAAATAAATAATAATAATAATAAAAATAAAATAAACTTCTGTATCAGAGGACACAAACAAATACTTTCTCAAATATTAGTTTTATTAGTCCTACTAGTTGTATATTTTTTTGTAGAGCTGAGGATGGAACCCTGGGCCCAGTGCATGTTTTGCAAACATTCTATCACTGAGTTACATCCCCAGCCCCCTATTATTGCCACTGTGAACTAATCCTTTTTTAAAAAATGATAGCACTTATGTAATGAAAAAAATAAAATGCACACTATAATCTCAAATAAACACCTTTTTCATATTTTAACACTTGTAACTATACATGATCTCAAATAAGTGATTTTCATATTTCTATGTTGAAGTAATAACATAATTACTTTTATGAATTTTTTTTAACTCGTTATGTTGAGGTTTTTCGGTCTGGTATGTCTATGTCCGGGTTGGATCTCTTCAGAGACATTGGCCAAAGGAATACATGATCTCCTCCGACAACGCCTTGTCTAACCGTGGGTACCACAGGGCCAACTTAGACCTACTCGCTACTCTTAAGGCTCAATTTGGTGATGACGCCAAACCCAAATCAAGCAGAGCGAGGGCAGTTCCCACACCGCCCAGGGCGCTCCCTCTAGCAGGGGCTCTCTAGAAGGCTTCCCGGAGGAGGAGGAGGAGGAGGCGGAGTCGCATAGGGCACGGCTGGAGTTCGGAGCTGCGAGCGTGAAGGGTCGGGCGGGGCTTAGCACCTGGGCCTCTGCGGGCTGGTGACCCCCAAACACCGCGGCTCTGCGCGCCTCCAGCTCCCAGCGCTCTGCGCCCCTCCCTGACACGAACCCTGGTGGGGCCACAACGCCCAGCAGTGCCGCCGTGTTGGCTCCGCGGACGGCCAAGGGGCGCCAAGGCTGCTGCGGCGGAGGGCGGCTGCTGCCCGGCTGTGCCCTCGCGGCGTTCGCCCGCGTCCAGCCACCGCCACCGCCCGCCGTGTCTGCTGGCAGCGCCTCCCGCTGAGTCAGCCTGTGAGTCAGCGCCCCCTGATCAGCGCGTCTGGGCGGGAGGGACACGGACCGCGGGGAGCCGGGAGGAGAGGAGGCGTTGCATTGCGCAGAGGGGAGGAGCGAGCCGGGAGGCAGCAGGGCGACTGGCGGGCGAGCGCGGGAGGAGGGCGAGCGCGGGAGGAGGGCGAGCGCGGGAGGAGGGCGAGCGCGGGAGGAGGGCGAGCGCGGGAGGAGGGCGAGCGCGGGAGGAGGGCGAGCGCGGGAGGAGGGCGAGCGCGGGAGGAGGGCGAGCGCGGGAGGAGGGCGAGCGCGGGAGGAGGGCGAGCGCGGGAGGAGGGCGAGCGCGGGAGGAGGGCGAGCGCGGGAGGAGGGCGAGCGCGGGAGGAGGGCGAGCGCGGGAGGAGGGCGAGCGCGGGAGGAGGGCGAGCGCGGGAGGAGGGCGAGCGCGGGAGGAGGGCGAGCGCGGGAGGAGGGCGAGCGCGGGAGGAGGGCGAGCGCGGGAGGAGGGCGAGCGCGGGAGGAGGGCGAGCGCGGGAGGAGGGCGAGCGCGGGAGGAGGGCGAGCGCGGGAGGAGGGCGAGCGCGGGAGGAGGGCGAGCGCGGGAGGAGGGCGAGCGCGGGAGGAGGGCGAGCGCGGGAGGAGGGCGAGCGCGGGAGGAGGGCGAGCGCGGGAGGAGGGCGAGCGCGGGAGGAGGGCGAGCGCGGGAGGAGGGCGAGCGCGGGAGGAGGGCGAGCGCGGGAGGAGGGCGAGCGCGGGAGGAGGGCGAGCGCGGGAGGAGGGCGTGCAGGTTCTGGGGCTAAGGGAGGGAGAGTGACCAACCGAGGGGAGAGCGGAGCTTCCCATCCACCAGCTTTGGCGTTGCCAGGCCCGCAGTTTTATAGCCCAAGAACGTGGCGGTGCGCTCACCTGCAGCCTCGGGAAGACTGTCTTGGGGATCCAGGTTGTGGTCTTTATTTAGAGTCTACCATGTGGCTTGTGGCAATGCTTTTCAAACTTCTAAACAAACCCTCAACCCTTGGTGACATTTTACATCCCAAGTAGCCAAAGTATATTTTACATTGCAGCAAAATTTCACAAAACCGTATTTAGCTCTGTTACAGGTGGTATACTCTGGATACCACCTGTTCAATTCCCTTTTTAAAAAATGATGATCATGAAACACTAAATTGCTTTTATGACCTACTAATAGGTTGCAATCGGGGTTGGAAAGCTGCCTCCAGCTGTCCAGACCCCGTCTTTTTCTCTTTCTAAATACAATGCACAGCAGCAAAAAAGGACCTCCTCACCTGCCGCCAGAGGCTTCCTGGCTCTCAGTCTCCAAGACTTGTCTCGACTCCCTTTGACCTAAGACAGAGTTGACCTAAGACAGAGACCCCAACTTCCACGAGCCATGAACACCTGTTTGTGCATTTGTTTGACATTGAATCTTGATGTCTGATTACCTGAGGTGGGAGGAGAATAGTGATAGGAAAGGGACTTACTTTCCTATGTACATTATTGCTGTTTAAATTTTGGTCACACACATATATATTTCTTGAGCATTTTAATTTAAAACATTTCAAACCTACAAAAAAGGGTCAGGAATTAATGAGAAACATAGTTTAGTTATGCTGCTTTCCACTCCACATCCCAAACATCTTCAGCCAGCCTCAGCCCCTCTCCCCATGGATAAAATCTCTGCCACAAATGGATCCAGGGATTGAGTCAAAACTTTTGGGCTAAGACAGGTGTGGTGGCACATGCCTGTAATCCCAGTGACTCAGGAGGCTAAGGCAAGAGTATCATTCGAGGCCAGCCTGGGTGACTTAAGGAGACTTTGTCTCAAAATAAAATTTTAGAAAGGGCTGGGGATGTAGCTCAGTGGTAGAATGCCCTGGGTTCAATCCGAAGGCCTGCAAAAACAAAATCAATAACAAAATCTTTTGAGTTGAAAGTTATTGGTGGTCCTGCAGACAGTCCCTTCCGACACTGTTTAGCATCACCCAGATTGCTGGCGGGACTGGACATCCCAATAAGCAGCTGTGGTTGGGATCATCAGCACCTCCTTATTCCCTGTCTGCACAGCATGTAAAGTTGGGGGAGATAATATGCTAAATCCAAAAAGCAATTAGATGGGAGTTGCACTGTATCCTCAAGAAGAAGCTAAGAACAATGTAAAGCAGCAGAAATGAGAGTGCTAATTTGTTGGGAGTTGTGTTTAATCCTGTAGGCCTTGGGGCACTATTTAAAGCCTCAGAAGCTTGGGGCTTGGAGTTCCCTGAAGGAGCTGATGAGGCAGGAACCTCCTTTAGGACACAGGACCTGAAAAACGTCCAAGCTGGTGGCTGCCACTGTGAATCCCTCTCTCCTCAAGGGAGAAACCTGACATCTGGGTTCCCATATTTGATCTGGCTTGTTCTAAATCAACTCTGAAAGCCTACTGCATAAGCGAGATTTGTGTCCTTTGGCTCATTGATAGTGAGAAATACAACCATCAGGAGAAACAGAAAGCCCAGGCCTGCTGCCAGGCACATTCTCTGCTCCATAGAAAACTCTACCGGGGAAGGCAATTATTGCAAAAGAGAACATTGCTTGGAGTTGTGGATGTAGTTTCTTGCCTGCCCTGCACCCATCCTCTCTCTTTCTTTCCTAACAGCACCATGATTTTGTTCCACTCTCCACCACCCCCGCACACACTATTCCTGCCCAACTCCTTGTCTGCAGTGCTTGAGTGGGATGTGGAACTTGATGTACCAGAGAAAGAGAGAGAGTCCATGGCTCTTGCTAATGTGTACATGGCATATTCTGGTCCACAGATTACTTGAGGAAGGGGCTTGATTCAATTTAGGCTGATAGAATCTGAGGATAAGTTTAGAGCCTTTGGGGGAAAGTATTGTTTTTTAAATAGAGAACCACCAGAACTACTCCTCCAATTTAGTAAGCAGATGTGGAGTCTGAAATTTCTAGAGCCATTTGGCCATCAGAAGAAGCAGCTGGGAATGGTGGCTCGTGTCTCTAATTCTAGCAACCCAGAGGCTGAGGCAGGAGGATCAAACGTTTTGAGGCTAACCTGAGCAATTTAGAGACACCCTCAGTAACTTAGCAAGACCCTGTATCAAAAAAATAAATAAAATAAAATAAAAGAACTAGGGATATAGCTCAGTGATAAAATTCCCCCAGAAGATGTTACGACTAAGGAATCAAAAAGAAACAGAACCCGGTTGCTGGATCATGCTGATCCTGAAGGCTGAATCCCTCTGATCACAGAGATTCTGCTGCTTTGGGGGCAGCTGGGGAGGAAAGCAGAATCCCTAGATGGGGCTTATCCCAGGAGGGGTTTGTGCCTCTCCCTGCCATTCCCCACAGGGTTCCACTGATGTCCTATTCCAATCAGGATGCCATTCAGAACCCCTCTGGTCCTGGTTAGTTCCTCAAGTCTTCCCATGTCACTCTGACATTCTGGCTAATTGAAGAACATTTCTCCCTTTGAATTTGTCTGATGGTTTCTCATTATTAATTGAGGTTATACCTTTTTGACAAGAATGTCACAGAAGAGAGGAAGTGTTCTGCCTCAGGGGATAGGTGATGTTACTGGTCATCACCTATCAGTAACTGATAGGTTAGCTTTGGACACTTGGTTAAAGTGATATCTTTCTGAAATTTCTCCACTGTAAACTTACTCTTTTCCCTTCATAACTAATAAATAAGTCAGATGCTTTATGACTCTGTGTCTTATTTTTTGCCCACTAATTTTAGCATCTGTCCTAAAATCTGTCCATGATTCTTGCCTGCAACAGGTATTACTGCGACCTTTGCCAAGTGGGGATTTTCTACTTATATTACTCTTTCTGTGTTTATTTATTCTATTAAAAAAAACTCTTTGCCTCATTCATTTATTTATTCCATTACTTTATATCTGTCTGGACTGTTGGATATTTCTTTTATTCTATGTGTTATAATCCCTTGCTATTGTTTAGTTTGGCTCAAATGATATCAGATTTGGCTCTTGGGCGTTCCACTAGAGTTGGTTCCTGTGCCATCCTTTGAGCACAAGATGCCCTGGGATCATCTGGAATTTTTCCCTGCCCTAGCCAGGGAAATCAACTATTTGCCTCAGAGCCTTGGCTTGTTTTATTGAGAATGATATTGAGAAAGTAAACTCTGAGCACTAGACAGATTTAACCTGGTTAAATGAAAATGTTGAACAGAATTGGCCCGTGGAGGGTAGCTGGGGAAGGAGAGGGGCATACTGTGCAGGGTCAAGTGGAGAAGCAGATCCTGATTTTGGGGGGGAGTTGGCTGCTTAGTCCTTGGCTGGGAGCACCTGTGGGAGGCCTGGCTTCCAAGCCATGAAACAAGGATCCAGTACAGCAGTGTCCCTTGCTTCATTGGACTTCGCCAGAGCTTGCCTCTGGATTGTGCACCTGGAGCTGGAACTGGGAGGTAGAGGACTCATTTTTTTTTTTTTAACCATGAGCACCTATTATTTTAAAAATTGTGCTATAATAATAAAAGAGGAAAGGTCTACTGTTCTATTTTTTCTTCAACAGTGTCTACATTTTATTGTTTCCTTGTCTCACATTGAAGAACAATGAGAGGATGTGGATGGATTATCCATACTGTCAGATCTGACTGCTACAATCATGGGTATGTAGGGTCCACCCGCCACACACACAGGGGTCTTTGTGCAGGGATCTAGCTGCGCAGTTCTCAGTCATGAAATCCTCAGTGCTCAGAAGGTGAGAGACTGCAGAGATCTAGGGAAATGTTTTCCAACTCTACCCACAGTTAAAAAAAATGTGTGTATATGTTTGTGTGTGTGTGTGTGTGTGTGTGTGTGTGTGTGTGTGTGTGTGTACCTGATCTACCCAATCTCCATCCTGATCTACAATACAGACACATTCAAGGGCTGGGGGTGTAACTCAGTGGTGGAGCACTTGCCTAGCCTGTGTGAGGCCCTGAGTTCAATCCTCAATGTTGCAAATAGTAATAATAATAATAATAAAACACCCCTAAACACACATGTTCAACTTTAACAAAATTTCACAGCAAAGCATTCACACCTGCTTTGTGTGACACCTTCTATTTTCTGTTCTATACACTTTCTTTCCTGCTAGTTTCATCTCACAACTGACTAATGAAAGGATCAGGACCTTCAGTTTGAGGAATTTCCTTGCTGGGCATGTGGCAATCACCTGTAATCCAAGCTACTCTGAAGGCAGGAGGACTGGAAGTTTGAGACCAGCCTAGGCAATTTAACAATACCCTGTCTGTCTCAAAACTAAAAGATCTTACAAAGGGCTGGGGATGTGGCTCAGTGGTAGAGTACCCCTGGGTCTAATCCCCAGTACTAAAACATAATAACCACACACTCCTCTGGGTCAACCTCAGTCTAAATGGGAAGGCTGACACCCTAACACACGAATGAATGCCCAAATGCTGCAACTTTTCAGGATTACATTTCCTAATGACCTTTAGAACAATACATTTTTATTGCTATTGGGGAGAAATGGGTCTAATTAATGAGGCTTTCTTTCTTTCTTCTTTTCTTTTGCAGGGTTAGGGATTGAGCTGAGGGTTTCGTGCATACTGACAGGGATCTACCATTGAGCTACATCCACAGTCCAGGCTGAGTTTTTTAAAAAATGTCAAGAGCTGGATGAAATTAGGGTATGGGCCTTAAACTGGAGACTTTCTGCTATTACTCAGGAGCCCCAAATTCCCTATGCTGGAGGCCCTCGGCTCTTTCAAATAAAATAAATGTTTTGTCTTTCATCTGTCCATTCATATGCTTACTCAGCAAACACCAGTAGGCAGGAAGGCAAAAGCAGGCCTGCACCATGGTGCATGCCTGTAATCCTAGTGACTGAAGAGGCTGAAACAAGAGGATCACAAATTCAAAGGCCAGCCTGGGCAATTTAGCAAGCCCCTGTCTCAAACTAAGAAGTAAAAAGGGATGGAATGTAGCTCAGTGGTAGAGTGCCCCGGGCTCAATCCCAGTACCACCACTAAAAGAAGGAGGAGGAGGAGGATAAAGGCAGAAGCAGGCAAGTTAAATATGAGGATGGGAGTGCCTTGCCCTTGAGGTCAGACTCATGGGGAGATAGAAAGACAAGTAGTCACTGGGTGCAGTGGTGCACACCTGTAAGCCCAGCAACTCAGGAGGTTGAGGCAGGAGGATTGCATGTTCAAAGCTAGCCTTAGCAACTTAGTGAAGCCCTACACAATTTAACAAGACCCTGTCTCAAAATAAAATATAAAAAGGGCTTGGGGATGTGGTTCAGTGGTTAAGCGCCCCTGAGTTCAATCCCTGGTACCAAAAAAAAAAAAAAGTAGTCACCATCAGATGAGGACCTTGCAGTAACAGAGGTGTGCAAAGCGTGGGTCTGCAAGGAACTGAGGAAAGCAGAATTTGATTAGTATGGTTTTGATATGGTTTGAGTGTCCCCCAAGGTTTCATGCATTGAAATTTTCTTCCCATTGTGAGGTATTAAGAGGGTAGAAACTTAATTGTTCGTGTTTATGTGTGGGGCTTTTGGAATATGATTAAGATTAGATAAGGTCATCAGAGTTCAGCTCCCATGATTGAATCTTGGTGATTTTGTTAAAAAACGGACACACACACACGCACACAGCATGCTTCCTGTTTCTTGCCATGTGATACTCTGTGCCACCAGCTAGAATGCCAGCACCAGATAAAATCCCTAGACTTTCAACCAGAACCATAACAAAAATAAAACCCTTTTCTTTATAAAGTTCTCTGACTCAAGTACTTCACTATAGTAACAAAACAGATTAGCACAGTGATCTTCTTCCTGAGCCTCAGTTTCTTCCCCCATAAAATGGGGACTGTGAGTTCCACCTCCTGAGTAGTAGTGAGCGCTGGGAAGCCCCCCAGCCAGTTCTCTGCGACTGCTGGAGAAGAAGGCAGGCTCAAGGCAGCCTGTTGTGGTCAGGACTCTTAGAAGAGCTTGGAACCGAGGTCTTCAGGATGAATGCAAGATAAGTGTTCTTCAGTGGACCAGAGGTCTGAGAGGACCCAAAGATCTCTTAAGGACTTGGGGCCTGGAGAGGCGGGTGGATGGCAAGGAGGGCTGGGGACGGAGGCCCCAGCGGGGAGGTCTGGTGTGCCTGCCAGAGAGAGGAGTTCAAATTCGTCCTCTAGGAACTAGGGGTATAGCTCAGTGATATAGTGCTTACCTAGCATGCATGAGGCCCTGGGTTCTACCCCAGAACTGGAAAAAAAAAAAAAAAAACACAAAAATTCAGCCCTCTGAGCAATGGGGAGTGCTGAAATGCTTTGAGTAGGGGGATAACCAGGCCATATTTGGACCCATTACACTGACTCAAACAAAATTCCTGCAGCCACAAGGAAACTGGTAGTCAAATCTGGCACCATGCATTGCTCGGAAGACACTCTGTTGGGTGATTCAGGCACACAACAGGGAGACCAGGATTTCCAGTGAGCATCCCACAGCGTAAGCAGAGCAGCAGATAGAGACAGGAAGGCAGTGGCATCCTACCTGTGCTAAGACCTTCCAGTGCCTTTCTCATGTGAAGACATCAGAGAGAATTCTATAACTCTCCATTCTTCCTTGAGGGACTGTGCACTGGGGAATCCCTTGTGGTTGAATCCAGGAACCCACAGTTCCTGAACCCTTCACATGGGCATGGCATTTCAAGTACATGAGGGGAGGTTGCTATGATAAAATATAGGGCTGTGAACCACACAGACCTGGGTTCATATCCTGCTTCTTCCTAGAACTTAAGTGACTTTGAGCAAGTTAAATTTTCCCTTGGATCCCAGTTTCCTGATTGGCAAAGGGAGGGAAAGGGGGTCTATGTGAATAAGTTCATGTGTTTAAAGTATGTTGTAAGCCCTTGGTAAGGACTCACTCTAATGTTATCCCACATTCTCCTTTTACAAAATGAGGAGGCAGAAGTCAGAGACTTTAAGTGACTTGCTCAAGGCTAAATGGTTGGCAGGTAGCAGAAGTTGGAACCAAGCAGTGGTCTGCTTGCTTAATACCCAAGCTCCTTCCATAATCTCTTTGGCAGAGAGGCCAGGAGCTGAGAGTTGGCACTGTCTCAGTCCGGGATTCTGCAGCCAAGAGAGCCTGGCCACCCGCACCCCGCCTAGGACACGTGAGTCTGTTAACCTAGGCCCAGAGGCCAGAGTGTGCAGGGATGAGTCACCCCAACCCAATGCAACAGGAGACCCCCTCCTCCCTGCCTGCGCCTGGGCTGAGACCTGGTTGCCGAGCAATGAGACATAACATATATAAATAAAATGCAGTTTCTTGTTGTAATATTAAGGCCTACTGCTTTTCCTCGATCCTCTTCTCTGGCCTCCCTGCAGCTTCCCCGGATGCATTTGGTTTGATGCTCTGGTTAAGAGCTTCCAGACCTGCCTTCACTGGGACACGAGAGTGGACTTCCAGGGTGAATATTGGGTTCTTCCTGGTGTTGAGTCGAACGAGGCTGCACAGGGTGGTGCAGGAATGGAGCTGGGGCAGTCAGGTGGACTTTCACCACCCGGTGGCTGGGCAAGGGTGGTGGAGATTCAGGGCGGGATTCAGGGCAGGACTCATGATCCTGAATCAAGAGGGCAGGAGGCAGCCCCAGGTTCCTGTGAGGAAGTAAGTGTGTGTACCTGTTTCTCAGGGGTGGGAAGGGTTTCTGCTACCTAGGGGGCCTGAGGGCAAAGATAGTCTCTCCCCAAACTTGGTATGCTTTGCATCATCTGGTTACTCTTTTTAGGTGCAGGATGCCTGGGAGCTTGGCTCCTTGGATGGCCTTCCTACCTGCACACTTGCCTCAGGCAAGTCAAAGACTGTGTATAGCTATTAATTTAGAACGCTTCTCAGTGCAGGCACTGAACTTTGGCTGTATATATATATCAGTCTAGTTATTCTCACAATGACTCCAGAAGGTAAGGTTTTTTTTTTTGTCAACTTTATTGAGGCTTAATTTACATACAGTAAAATTCACCAATTTTGGCTGTACAATTTGATGAGTTTTGATGAACTTATATAGACTTGAAAGCATAACCACAAACTTCATGACATAGAACATCCCCATTACTCCAGGAAGTTCCCACCTGCCTCTTCCCAGACAATCCTCCACTCTTGTCCTTGGGCTATTAGGTTTTGCTCTTACTAGAATTTCATTTAAAAGGAATTATATGTAACCTTTTGTTTGGCTTCTTTCACTTAGTGCAATGCTTTTGAAATTTATTCATGTTATCATTGATTTGTTCCTTTCCTTGCTAATCAGTAAATGCACATCTGGATAGTTTGGTGCTATTATGATTAAGGAGGCTAGGAAAATACAGGTATAAGTGTTTGTGTGGACATAGGTTTTTACTTCTCTTGCAGAATACCTAGCAGCAGAATCTGGTTCATTAAAAGAGTATTAACAGGGCTGGGGTTGTGGCTCTGATAATAGAGTGCTTGCCTAGCATGTGTGAGGCACTGGGTTCATCCTCAG
The DNA here is from genome assembly GCF_964194105.1 of Spermophilus citellus. Taxonomy (NCBI): domain Eukaryota; kingdom Metazoa; phylum Chordata; class Mammalia; order Rodentia; family Sciuridae; genus Spermophilus; species Spermophilus citellus. Next base: position 34,910,709 of record NC_138192.1, on the reverse strand, counting down.
CACTGCATATAAATGACTGAAATTAAGGTCCATCAACAACTAAAAAAAAAATTTTAAAGAAGGTATTGTCCTTCCCTTTATAGATGACAGATTGAAGACCAAAGAGATTAAGCAGCTTGCCTGGGGTCATATACACAGCTTGTCAGAAATTCAAAGCCATCTCTAAACTGTACACTAGGTCACCCATAGAAAATTGGTATTTTTTTTATCAAAGGTACTTCGTTGGTAAATAATCACTACATATGGGTTGAATTCAGATTTGTAGCTTGCATACATAGACTGAGTGCAAGTTGCTAAGCAAAGTATGCACACAGGTCACTCTTTGAGGGCATTTTAGCAGGTAACTTCTGAAAGCTTAAACTGTAGGTCTGTAGTGTTTCGTTACTTTTATTTTGTAAAGGTGGTATTTGCCAGGTTTCTCCACTGTAAAGTTACCATTTTTCCTTTGCAGTAACTAATCAGAGAGGAAAGACTTGGAGTGTATGGATCCTGTTTCTCATCAAGCTTTCACTTACTGGTTGGAATATCCATTGTGAATTTCCTAATTCCACCATTTCATATACATTTGCTAGTTGCATTCTTCTGTTAAGAAAAGTGTCTCTGTTTTTTGTTGCTGCAACAAAGTCCAGAGACTGGATAATTTATAAAGAATAAAAACTTATTTGGTTCTTGGTTCTGGAGGATGGAAATCCTGAGAGTATGATGTCAGCATCTGCTTGACTTCTGGTGAAGGTCTTTTTGCTGCATCACAACATGCCAAAGGGTGTTATGTGACAAGAAAGAGCAAGTGTGCTAGCTTAGGGGTCTCTCTCTCTCTCTCTCTCTCTCTCTCTCTCTCTCTCTCTCTCTCTCTCTTTCTCTCTCTCTCTCTCTTTAGAGTCCAGGGGCACTTTGCCACTGAGCTACATCCCCAGCCCTTTTTATTTTTTATTTTAAGATAGGTCTAAGTTGTCCAAGCTGGCCTTGAACTTGATCCTCCTGCCTCAGCCTCCTGTATAGCCTGTATTACAGGCATGTGCCACTGTGCCCAGCTTCACTCATGTTTATATGGGTATGTCCTCATACATTATTTTATTCCTTGGAATATAGTCCATTACTATCATTGTTTAATGTTTGATGTGTCCCAGATGTGGTCTGAAGTAGTCTGATTGAGCTGGTTCCTGTGTCTTTCTAATATACCCTGATTCTTTGAGCATTTTCTTTCTCTCAGGTATAAGAGATTCAAAGCTCTTGACCTTATCTTGTGTCAGCCTTGGCCCCTTTTAGTGGAAAATCACATTCAGAAACCAAGATTGGGGTGCTAACAAACTTGTTGGTACTAGGGCATTCAGCTTCTTGGCTGCAGGTTTTTTTTCTTTCTCTACTAGATATTGAACCTGGGGTGTTCTACCCCTGAGCTACATTCCCAGACCTTTTACTTGTTGAGACACAATCTTGCTAAGTTGCTGAAGCTGATCTTGAACTTGCAATCCTCTTGCTTTAGCCCCTGAGTCACTGGAATTATAGGTGTGCATCACTGTGCCCAGCTGGGCTGCAGGGTTTTGTTTGTTTCTTTGCTTTATATTGTTTTTGGTACTGGGATTGAACCCAGGGATGCTTTACCACTAAGTCCCTAGCCCTTTTTTATTTTTTATATTGAGACAGGCTCTCTGTAAGTTGCTTAGGACTTTGCTAAATTTCTGAGGCTGGCCTTGAACTTACAATCCTCCTGCCTCAGCCTCCAGAGTTGCTAGGATTACAAGAGGTTAACAATGTGATGTTTTCAAAGCTTATTCTTTTACTAGTGCCAGGCTAGCTGCAGGTTTTGAAGGCAGCAGGTGAGGGAAAGAGCAGGCCCATGAGATTGGATTTATAAGCTACGGACTCAACAAAACCAGGATGATAGTGGGGAATCTGTAATGATTCAGTTCAGTCGTAATTAGTTCAGTCGCGGTGTCACGGGTTGGTGGACCTGGGATCAGTCCAACTAGGCACTGCAGTTTCTCTGCTCCAAAATATCTGTGAATTTCACCAATTTACAAACTTCCTGGGAATAACATTTTTCAGCTTTTTGCCTTGACATGAGTTTCTTCCATGGCAAAATTTGAGTAGCTGGTTCTCAAGGTGGGGTGGGGGGTAATACCCCCATAAGGAGAGGTGTGGAGAGAAGAGTGGTCTTGGGGGTCTCCCACAGGGATGGAAAACTGCAGACTTCTGGCACAGACCTCAAGGCTAATCAGTCAGCTAGTGAGAGAGCCAATGATTGGAACTAACTGCTCCGGGAATTAAAGGTGGTGACTCATCATGTAGAACCACAGTCTCAGAGTCTGGTCACATCTGGTATGTTCTATTCTGAAGGGTCTGCTGGCTCTGGAGTCTACTGGGGTGGAGGTGCAGCATGGCCTCCCCTCTACAGCAGGTGGGGGACAATGACATCTGTCACCAGGGGCTTTCACATTCCTTACCCTACTGGCCTCCACCATGATCCTGAGGACAGGAGGTCTTTTTCTGTCTTCTGGAGGCTCAGTGAGCAAGGCCAGGAAGGACAGCCACAAGTCCCTGTGATTGCAGCATGCTGCACAGTCCAGCCTGGCTGGAGCTGCCTGGGCTGGAGACAGCAGAGCAGACAGTGGGTGTGTGAGGCCCAGGGAGCCCTCATCTCATGTATAAGAGGGGTCTGAGCAGCCCTGCAGTCTGGAGGAAATAGGGAGCTGGTTGTACTGCTGCCTCTCAGGACATGCTGTCCTGCTTGGCTTCAGCCAGCCAGACTGGCCAATGACGAGAAAGGAAAGCCAACCCTTGTGACTTGACTCGCAGGCTCTCTTTCTAGAAGGAGCTACCTCATGCTGGGTTGAGGGGTACGACACACCAGAAGGAAGAGGATGACTAAATCTACCCTTTCTGCTGTGTGAATCCCCATAATGGTGGACCAAGAGGGCTTAGGGTCCTAAAAAAAAAAAACAAATCCAGGGAGGGACCTGGGAGGGTTTGGGTGAAGGAGGCCAGAGGTTTCAAGAATGGTAAGGCTGACCTTGGAGACTAGCCTATGTGGTGGGAGGGACAGCTGGAGTGGCGAGCCAGGGAGGGGCACCTGGGCCTTAGGCAATCAGGGGGAGGACCTTCCAGATGGGGCTCTTAGGTACCCAAGGTTCGTCTGGCTGCTCCAGTGGTGTCCCTGGGGCCTGGTGACAGGCATCTGACCTTTCTCTGGCACTTTTTTCTTATATGCAACATGAGAATAATAATTCTGCTGACCTACTTCTCAGGATTTTGTGAAAAACAACTAATAAAACATGGTAAATTAAAGAGGGTGGGGTAAAAATAAAGAAAAGGAAAAGAGGAACAGGAAGAGAGCAAAAAGCTTTGCTGCCAGGACCGTCAAGCTACAAGTGAGGAGCAGACCCTTAGTCCCTTAGGACGATGGGGCAGAGGTAGAGAACACTAGGAAGCCCCAGGCAAAGAGCCAACTTCTAAAAACTGAGTTATTGAGGTTAACAATGTGATGTTTTCAAAGCTTATTCTTTTACTAAAGGCTCAGAATGCACTAACTCAGAGAACTCCTTTGATTTAAGGAACTTTGAGTCCTTTCCCTAGTGGGTCCCCCAACAGCATATTATTTTTTTGCATTGTATCGTGAAAGTGAGCAAAATTAGGTAATACTGTAAGAACCAAGGGAATGTGCAAGAAACATGTTCCCAGGCAAGCATGTAAGTTTCACTTCTCAAATTTAAGAAAGCATCTGTACTCACAGACTCTCTTATTCTGCTTCAAACAATAAGAGCAAAAGAAACTGCTCCTTATTGCATTCTCCAGTAACTGCAGTGTCATGAGCTCTACATCCTTTCTTTTTCTTTTTGGTACTGGGGATTGAACTTAGGGGTACTCTACCTCTGAGCTATATCCCCAGACCTTTATATATATTTTTTTTAAAATTTTGAGACAGGGTCTCCCTAAGTTGCTTAGGGCCTCACTAAGTTGTTGAGGATGGCTTTGAACTTGTGATCCTCCTGCCTCAACCTCCCAAGAAACTGGGATAATTTGCTAGTACCACCACATCTGGCGTCTATGTCCATTTTTGAACATGGTTCACTTAAAAAATTAGAATACACATAAAATTTTAAATATATATTTTTCAGCTACTCAAAATTATGTTTATAAATACTAAGAAAACTAAGTGAAAATATTTATGTTGTGTTAAGTGAAAAAAAATCCTTTGTTTTTACATATATAGGTTAGATCATAACTACCTAAAAACTATCTAAAAATGTACACACAGGTAAAAAATAACGTTATGACAAAGCTATATGCATCAAGATTGCAGAAATAAAAGTACAAAAGAAATGCCGGTTCTCTTTTCTTCCTGTGTTTTCCATATTTTCAGTTATGAATATGTATCACAAAATGGAAAATATGTAACAATTTTTTTTTGGTATCAGTGATTGAACACAGGGCACTTTACTACTGAGCCACATCCCCAGTCCCCCGTTTTTTTAAAAAAATATTTTTTAGTTGTAGATGGACACAATACCTCTATTTATTGATGTGGTGCTGAGAATCCAACCCAGTGCCCCACCCATGCTAAGGGAGTGCTCTACCACTGAGCCACAAACCCAGCCCTTTTTTATATTTTTTATTTAGAGATGCTGAGTTGCTTAGTGCCTCCATAAGTTGCTGAGGCTGGCCTGGAACTTGTGATCCTCCTGCCTCAGCCTCCTAAGCTACTGTAATCAGTGGCTTGGGATCACACCTGTGGATCACAGGTATGCACTACCATGCCTGGCTTTGTAACTGATAATTTTAAAGTCACAAGTTTATGTACTACCAACTGATGAAAGAAACAATTAGAGATAATCAAGATAACAGAGAGGTAGTGGCACATGCCTATAATCCCAGCAACTCGGGAGGCTGAGACAGGAGGATCACCAATTCAAGGGCAGCCTCAAAAACTTAGTGAGACCATGTCTCAAAATAAAAAATAAAAAGAACTAGGGATGATGCTTAGTGGTAAAGTGACCCTGGGTTCAATGCCTAGTACCTAAATCAATCAATCAATTGAAATCACAGAAAATTCCTGACAGTCTTCTGTAGAAATCTTGATGTACTGCTTCTTTCTAACTGTCTTAGTGTGTCTTCTGTTTCTATAACAGAATACCCGAGACTGAGTAATTTCTTTAAAAAAAGGTTTATTTTAGCTCACAGTCCTAGAGGCTTGGAAGTCCAACAGCATGGTGCCAACAACTACTCAGCTTCCAGAAGGGCCAAACAGAAGGACAACCAACTGGGTGTGTGTGGAGGAGAGGAGGGGACAAAGGAGGAGGGATACTTGCTAATAACCTGCTGTCATGATTCTGGAGGGAAATATGCAAATTTCTCCATGAGAGTGGAGCTCTCAACACCCTAAACATCTCTAAAAGCCCTGCTATCTCTCAAGACTGTTACACTAGCAATTAAATCTCAATATGAGTTTTGGCAGGGACAAATCGCGTCCAAACCATTGCACGTATTCAGAAAACTTGGTGTGGATTCCAAACAAAAAAAATTCCAGAAATGACTTTTCCTCAATGGTGTGGAAGTACTGTGGTTTTTAAAATCAGATTTACCTTACTAATGTTTTGTGTCTTGTAGTAGTAAAGCAGGTCTCCATCCACCTGCCATGAGGGTAATCACAACAGAACTGCCCCAAATCATTTACACAGCATAGGGTGTGCCTACAAGGTCCCACTCTGGTTCCCCAAGTCCTGCTTCTCCATGGACTCTCCAAGGCAGACACCATTGACTGCTGTGCAAGAGTCACCCACCCCTCTGCTCTCTTGGAACCAGCTCCAGCTTCTGTTCAGATCAGGCAGATAGTTTGCCCAGCCAGGGTTACCCATCATGGGCATCCTGGTTCCTGAAGAGGCACAGCCACTTGACTCCTCTCTAGCCAATGTGATGCTATTAGGAATATGTTCAACTATCAGGGAAAACCATTTACTTCTCATCTCAAAGCACAAAGTGGCTGGTCCAGACTGGGAAAGAGTTCTTCTCCTAGACCCATCATTCCAGTGAGTGGCCCTTGTCATCACTTTCCAAGATGGCCAGCAGGTGCCTGATATGAAGATGGGATAAAGATGTGGTCTCCAAGGAAGGGTCTCTCAAAGAAAATACTTGGATGGATACTTTCTTGATTATTCTTTGGCCAGTATTTAGTTAATTGGCCACATATAGCTATGAGGGGGAGTGGGAAACAGACTCTATTATGGAGGTCCCATGTGCTCAGGTAAGATATGATTACAATGTAAAAAGATAACTAACTTGGGGGCACAATTAAGCATACATTTCCACTTAGCTGGATTTACTGCAAAATTGAAAGGGCCAATCTGCTGCAGGGGCTAATATCAAAGACTGTTCTTAAAGAAAAAGAGAATTCTGAGCATAACTAGCTTCAGATCTTGGTTTCTAATACCATTCTCCAATAAAAGTCACCAGGCAGGATCCCTAGGAGAAATGGACTGGAGAAGTAAATATTCAAGATGAGCCTAGGAGCACCTGAAAGTAAGGAAGTCCTCAAAAATAAAAAAAAAACAAACAACCCTCTCCATAATAATTGGGGTATATCCAAGGGACACAGAAGCCAACTAAAAGAGATCCCAGTGCCCGACCTGGAATAAATAGAGTAAAAAAAAAATAATGTTGTATTAGATGGTAACCCAAAATACATGTCTGTGAGTCTATGCTGATATAAAAATTTCAGGTAATTTATGTGGTTACTTTGTATGCAGGAAGGTAGAGCATAATTCTTGCTCCTTGCAAAGAGTACAGTATAGATACAGAGGGTTTGTTTTGTTTTGTTTTGTGCTGGAATTGAACTCAGGACCTTGCACCTACTAGTTAAGTACTCTACCACTGAGCTACATCTCCAGTCCTTTTTGAGACAGGGTCTTGCTAAGTTGCTGAGGCTGGCCTTGAATTTGTGATCCTTCTGCTTCAGACTCTCGGGTTGCTGGGATTACAGGCATGTGCTGCCATACGCAGCAAAGGAGAGTAATTTTATAGTGGAGACAACTGACAAGCACTACCTCAACCAGGTGATCAAGTCAGCACCAACAGTTATAAATCATGTCGACAGTATGTACTTGTTATGTTTGAATTTCTTCTCCAAATTCATGTGCTAGAACCTTGATTTCCAATGCAGAGTTGTTGGGAGGTAGACCGTTAAGAGGTGTTTAGATTAATGCTATTACTGTAGGAGTGTGTTCTTTATAAAAGGACAAGAATACAAATAAAGGACAAGCTTGGCCCCCTCTTGTGTGCTTGCGTGCTCTCTCCCAGTGACCAGCAACTCTTGCCATTCTTAGGAGGGGCACATTCTCTTATACTTCTAGGCTTATGTGCACTTGATTCCTCTGCCTGGAATGCTTACTGCTCCCGGAAAATACCAACTCCCATTCAGGTTTCAGCTCAGGATGCACAGTAGGCAGAAATCATGATATCCCCAAGGATCCCTGCCTGCATAATCCTCAGTACTGTGAATATAATGGATTTTACTCCTGTGATTAAGTGTGTGATATGACAGAGTTGGCTTTAAGATTACCCAGATAGGCCTGATCTAACCATATGAACTTTTTAAAAACAGAAAGTTTTCTCTGGTTGGTAGCAAAAGAGGAAGTCAGAGATTTGATGTAGAGGCTTATATGACACATAAGAATTCTCTGTTGCTAGCGTTGAGGACAGAGGGAGCCATGTAGCCAGAAATGTGGGTGGCTTCTATGAGCCAAAAGCAAGCCCAGGAAACAAGAACCTGAATCCTTACAACCATAAGGACCTGAATTCTGTCAACAACAAGAGTGAACTTGGAAAGCTGGGTGTGGTGGCACACATTTATGATCCCAGCTACTTCAGAGGTTGAGGCTCATGGTCCTGGGTTCAAAAGAGTGACTTTGGAAAATCATCCCCCAGGCCTCCAGATGAGAATTAGCCCAGCTGACACTTGTTTCTGGTTTATGACAAGCTTGAGTAGAGACTCAGCCATGTCCCTGTGGAACTTTCAGAAGTATAGAACTGTGAGCTAATCAATAGCTGTTGTTTGAAGTTGTAAGTATATGGTATGGTGTTATGCAGCAACAGAAGACTCACAAACCATGCCTCCTCTCTGGAATCCCCTATGCCCCAGACACACCTGTGACATCTTCCTCTTTACTGCCGTGGCACCCAGTACCCATCCCTGCTACAGTGCAAGTCATTCTGTGTGCTCTCCTTACCAGATTCTTAGTCCGTGGGAGAGAGGGACTCTTGTTATTTATCATGGCAAGCCAAGGCATAGCAGGAAGGCAAAAACAAACAAAAACAAAACAAAACATTCACTGAATGAAGTTTACATTGAGAAAAAAATTTCAAGATCATTAATTTGTAATCATATATACCAAAATAACCAAGTATGTCAGAGATTTACTGTCTACGCAATAGTAAAAGGTACCAGTGTAAAAAGAGAGTGGAGATCCGGGCATGGTGGTGCATGCCTCTAATCCCAGCAGCTGAGGAGGCTGAGGATTGCCAGTTTAAAGCCAGCCTCAGCAACTTAGCGAGGCCCCTAAATAATTCAGCAAGAGCCTGTCTCTAAATAATATTTTTTTTTTAAAAAAGGGCTAGGGATATGGCTCAGTGGTTAAGTGCCCCTGGGTTCAATCCGTAGTACCAAATAAATAAATAAAAATTAAAAAGAGAGTGGGGAAAGATTAGCTACTATAAAATATCCACATGAGGTGTTTCTAAGGAATCCAGAAGTGAATGAAGTCCCTACATGTTGTGGGTGAGGGGAGGGAGTGGAAGAGTGAGCAGAGGTATGAGGAAAAATGTATCTCAAGATTACTTGGTAAACAAGTACATATTTATTGAATGCTTGCTATGTGGTCATGCCAGGAGCTCTGGCAAACAAGGGAGAAGTTTAAGATTCAAATGCTATCCTGGCTGGGGGTGTAGCCCAGCCAAAACTACCCTTAAAGAGTCTAAGACCCTCCCTCCCTTCTGTGCCATACATGTCTTAGAATGCTAGAATCAAAAGGAATCTTACAAAACTTTTTGCGATTTTATGTGTACATAAGTTTAAAAGACTTCCAGTTTAAAAGACTGGGGTTGTGGCTCAGCGGTAGAGCGCTTGCCTTGCACGTGCAAGACCCTGGGTTCCATCCTCAGCACCACATAAAAATAAATAAGTGAAATACAGGTATCATGTCCAACTGCAACTACAAATAAATATAAAAGAAAAGACTTCCACTTTTTAAACAAGTGGGAGCAAACTGCTTTTCCTTTTAGCTCTGTATTTCTGAGTTGCACATCTTTGTTCCTGTGCTGTTGACACCTCTGCTAATGGGTCTCTAATAAAAATTCCTGGAAGGGGACTCAGATATTACAGTACCCTCTCCTTCAGTCTCCGTCTCATCCTAGACCAGGATCAGAGGTGGAGCAACTCCTTACCTCTGGGCTTGATGTGTGCAGCTCCCAACTCTCTCATTTCAAGTGCTGGAGGAGAAGTGAGGTTTGGAACAAGCAGGTAAGGGGTGAGATCTTGGTCCAGAAACCAAGTAGACAAAGAATAGGGAAGAATGGTACAGGACATTGCAAAAGGTGTTTAAGCAAAGGAGAACAGATGGGGTGGGAAGGATGCTTTCTGAATGAGTAGGATAGAAAATCTCAAATGCAGGTTATTAACACCACGGATATCCTGATTATTTTGCATTTTATCCCGTGGACGACGGGGCACCAGGGAAAGATACGGTGAGAGATTCATGTTTTAGTCTCTGCCCCAGGTGTGTGTGTGTGTGTGTGTGTGTGCGTGTGCGTGTGCGCGTGTGTCTGGGGGCGGGGTGGCCGTGTCGGCTTCTCTCTCTGGGCTGAAGTTTGCACACCTGGTAAACCAGTGAAGTAACCCCTGCGGGGCCAAGCTATCACAGTGACAAGAACTAAACTGAAAACATAAAACTGAGGCGGTCTCCCGGGGGTGGGTTTCAGGCTAGGTGGCAAGTCCTTCAGGGAAGAATTCTGAAACCTGATTCACAAATTTAAGAGGCAGACGGCTCTTCGCCTTGCAAATGAGCTGCCGCGGATCCACCGTCTTTCACTGCCCCTCTGTTCTGCTACCATCCGGATCCGCCCGAGAACCACGTAGGAGACGCTTCCCGGGCTCCGCTTTGACGTCGCAGATACAGCACAGGCGCACGTGCGAGAGGACCAGGGTGCTGGTGTGTGGCGCTAGTAGGCCGGCGCCAGCGGATGGAAGCCAGAACCTGGAACCCCGCGGCGCTCGGCGGGTGGGGGACCCAGACGTGTGCTCAGTCACAACTGGCCACTGCGCAGGCGCCGACAGGATACCTTCGGTCGGGCGCGCGCCCGCGGCGGGTTCTCTTTTCGGCGGGCCGAGGCTGCGCGCGCACGAGCGAGCGGCCGTGACGTGCGCCGCGTTACGCCCGACGTCACGGGTCTGTGTGTAGTGGCGGCCGGGCTGCCCGTAGCGGCGGAGCCTGGCAAGGGTGGTGTGGCCGCTGGGCGCGGTGTTCGGGGTCGCACGGCCAGTTGCGGCGACTACGAGGACCACGACTCTGACGTTCCGGGGACCCGGCCGCGGAGTCGCCGCTTCTGCCTCTTCTTTGGTCTCCAGCAGCGTCGGCCCTCGGCTTCCTCCTTTTCTGCCGTCCTCCCCGCGGGCCTCGGGACTGCTGCGGCGAGAAGCACCCAGGGGCGTGAGAGGCCCCGGCCGGGGCTCCATGTGAAAGAGGAACGGGCCTGCCACCGGCCCGCGCCCGACTCCTTGCGCGCCCCTCCGGTCCCCGGGGGCCCCGCGGGCTCCCGCAACCGGGGGCCGCGGTGACAGGCCGCGCGGGGGCGGAGGGGCGGGCTCGGCGGCGGCCGCCCCTCCTCGGGCCTGCGGCTCCCTAGGTCCCTGCGGAGCGCCGGTGAGTGTGTGTGTGGGTCTGTCTTTTGGGGGCTGCGGGCCCGGCATGGGGCGGAGAGGGTGCCTGTGCGCTGCTCCGGGGCCGGGATTTCTTCGGGTGACGGGCCTGCTCCGGGAGGGTGGACCTCGGGCCCCCAGCATCGCATCCTGAAATCCCGATTAGCTTCAAGTAGGCTGCTGGTCCGTGTAGCTGTCAGACACGTACTCTGCCGGGATTCTTGTCGCAAGGTTGCCGCTGATCCCAGGGGCTAAGCAGAAATGTTACACGCTGTAAGCAAAAAACTGCTTGTCTTTGCATTGTCACAGTGTGATAGTCTATCGATTATTGTTTCTCTCTTCTCTCTCTATGGAGCATTTGGCTAGAGCTCATGCCCGGTGGTTGTGTGTTATCTCATTTCATCTTCCTAACCCTGTGAAGTGGGAACGATGCCTTCCCATCATACAGATTAAAAACTGAGGCTCGGAGAAGTTTAAGGCATTTATTTGCCCAAGGTCACCCAGCTAGTAATCGAGGAAGCCGTGATTCAGATATGTAGATAGACTTTTGTAGGACTGTATTTCTTTGACTTGGAAAAGTAAGTATGTGAGGATGAGACTGGCTGGATATTTTCATCCTGAGCGTAAATTCTAAACACCTAGATAGTTTACTTTTCCCTGACGTAGGCTGTCCGATGTGTTTTGCTTCAGCCTTGCCAAATCGTTTTCATGATTAAAATATATATATATTACTTGTAAAAGGTGGCTCCAGGCACCTTCACCTTTTATGTGGTAGAACTGGACAGGAAAAAAACATATATTCTCCTCTTAGAAAAAAGAAATATATTTGATGAAACCGCACTTTTCTTGAGAAGTTACAATTTTACTTTTGCAGTTCTTGATGCATATAGGGAACTTGTATTTGGGTTATTTGCTTGAGATTTCCTTATTGCAAAATTTGTTGCTGGATATGTGGCAATGTCAACACACGTAGTAATTTTGAATTGTCTTATGCAATGTTTCTGAGTTTAATGTCAAAATTTAATGTGTAGAATATTGCAGGAAGTTATCTTTTGATGGTGTGATTTTTTTCATTAGTGCAGTACTACTAATCAATGTTTTATAAGCTAACTGAAAATTTTCATTTTAGCATTTTCTTGTGCCATTTTTTAAACTGTGGTTAATGAAAAAGTAGAGCCAGAGTTCTGGCTATGTTGATAAATTCTCTTGAATAATTGGAGTTTCATTCAGTTGCAGATGTTTAGGAAATCTATTTATGCTGTGTTATAATATTCTGTAATTTCATTAGTATATTATCAGGTTGAAGAAAATTTGTAGTTGAGTATCTTTGTAATGCTTGTAAAGAAAAGGTAACTTTACAGAGTTAACAGGTGAATGGCAATAAGTATATTGTGATGTTGTTAGGTTAAAATATGAACATGTCGAATTTTGTTGAATTGGATTGAATTATGGTATCATCACAGAATGGTTATTTAATTGTGCTCTTGTGTTTTGAGAGAACTAGCTGTTAAGGACTTATTTTAAATAATTGTTTTTACATTATAGGCTGAATCGTTTTTGGGGGGGTACTAGGGATTGAACTCGGGGGCACTCAACTGCTGAGCCACATCCCCAGCCCTATTTTGTATTTTATTTAGAGACAGGGTCTCACTGAGTTGCTTTTAGCGCCTCACTTTTGCTGAGGCTGGCTTTCAACTTGATATCTTCCTGTCTCAGCCTCTCCAGCTGCTGGGATTACAAGGCATGTGCCACCACACAGTGTTTAAACTGAATCCTTTAAGCATTGAATCTTTAATGTTTTTGTTTTTTAAATATTTTCTTAAGCTGTAGTTGGACACAATATATTTTATTTATTTTTTGTGGTGCCGAGGATTGAGCCCAGCGCCTCACATGTGCTAGGCAAGCGCTCTACTGCTGAGCCACAACCCCAGCTTCATTGTTAAAGCTTTTTAGGTGGCGCTTTTTTCCTAGTTTGTTTCTATTACAGGGGTAAACCTATATTTAATAGGTGTATTAAAAAGAAGTTATGTTTGATAATCTGTAGTTCCTACAGTTTTAGTTAAGATTGATCTTTTTGCCTTGTAGAGTTGAAGCTCTCTAGGCACCCCCCCAATTTTTTATTATGAAACAATATCAAGCGCATAGAAAATTGGTAATAGTGAACACTCTTATGATGATCCTCTAGATTCAACATTTGTTGATATCTTGCCATATCTGTTTTATCTGTAAATACATGTATATTATTTTTGACTGGACCATTAAAAACTAAACGATTGGTATTATGACACTTTATCCCCACGTCTGTCAGTATGTGTCTCCTAAAGATAAGGACATTTTCTTAAATAGCTAAAATACTGTTATTGTTAATTTCTTTTAGGTGTGATGATTCTTTAGTGTAATCCGATAGCCTTCCATATTTAAAACTTTTATACTAAAAAATCTTTTCTGGCTTTCTACAGTGTCACTTACCAAACCAGGAAACCAGGATCCCATCAAAGTTTACTTGTTGCATTTGGTTGTTAAAATCTCTTCTAATATAGAACAGCCTCACCCAGCTACTTTTTTCTTTTGGTGGTACTGGGGATTGAGCCCAAAGGTGCTTTACCATGGAGCTACATCTCTAGCCCTTTTTTGTTTTTTGAGTCTTGCTAAGTTACTGAGGCTTGCTTCGAACTTGTGATCTGCCTGTCTCAGCCTCACAAGTCACTGGAATCATAGGCATGCACCATCATGTCCTCCCTTCTTTTAAAATGACATTGATATTTTTTAAAACATCAAAAAACAGTTGTCTTATAAAATGACTCACATCTTGTGAAATTATGTCATTTGCAAGAAGATGGATGAAACTTAAGAGCATTATTTTAAGTGAAATAAGCCAAACTCAGAAAGTCAAGGATCCTGTGTTTTCTCTCATACATAGAAGCTAGAGAGAAAAAAGAAAAAAATATATGTGTGTGAGGGCTCTCATGAAAAGGAAGGGAAAGAGTAGAGGAAAGGGACCAGGGGAGGGGAAAAAGGGAGGAAAAGGAAATACTGGGGAATAATATTGTCGAAATTTTATTGTTTTATCATGTGCACATATGAATATATAACAACAAATCCTACTATCTTGTGTAGTTATAACGCCCCGATAAAACGTGGAAAAAACGATTCACATTCTGAATTTGTTAGAAGTTTTCCTTTCATGGTGTCATTTAGCTTGTTCCTCAATTCCCCCATACTATCTATTCCTGTAAAGCATGCTTAAAGGGTTGATTAGTTTCAAATTAAAAATTTGGGACAAGAATTCCTAAGTGATGATGTGTACTTCCTATTGCCTTCCATCAGAAGACATATACTGGTCTGAGGTTGTGGCTCAGTAGTAAAGCACTTGCCTCACACAGATGAGGCACAGAGTTGAATCCTTAGCACCCATAAAAATAAATAAATAAAGGTATTGTGTCTATCTACCTAAAAATATTAAACAAAAAAGATACTATTTATTCCCATTATTTGTGATGCTGTTTGTTTAATTTGTTGTGGGGATAATTAAGGTAAGGTCTATTTCTCACTGCAATTAGCATGTAAACTCTGACATAATAAATTAGCACAGTAGTGCTAGCCTGTTCTTCAATAATCTTTCACCTAACAGTTGTAGGATCTGTTGATGATCCTTGTTGGGTGAGCTTTTGAATTTCAGGTTAATAATCTTTTGTTATAGATGGAAACAAAAATCACAGAAACTGTAAAATATCTTGTGCAGCTACATTAATTAGAATCCCATTTTATGGATTTTTAAGATTTTTAACGATGAATCTAAGGTATCTCCTATTACAAGTTTTAAAAGAAACCTGGTTTCAGAAAAATGGGAAACCAGATTTCTTTTAAAACTTGTAACAGGAGATACCTTAGATTCATCGTTAAAAATGTATATTCTTAAAAAGTATGTTTAAATTTTTCTCAGTCAACATTTGTTGCACAAGAATGGCCAGAAATAGAAGGTAAGATTAGATCTACTAAAAAACATTTTGAGGAGATTGTGTATTTTTGGTGTATTGGTAGGCTTTTCTAACTGGACTGAGATCTGGATTCTAATCTTTTTTTATCTTTTGTGATGCTGGGGATCAAACCCAGGGCCTCACATCCATGAGGCAAGTGCTGTACCATTGAGTTACATCCCTTGCCTCTGAATTCTAGTTTTAATTGTATTACTATGTGTAGTTGAAGAATTATAAGTTTTGGGTTGGGGGTTATGTAGCTCAGTGGAGGGCAGGCATATTTGAGGCCCTGGGTTCAATCCCCCAACACCAAAAAAAAAAAAAAAAAAACACAAAGGAAGAGTTACATGTTTTTAAACTTTACTTTGTATTTCATTTCATGATGATTATGTTAGTGAACATTTATGAGTAAAAAATGAATTAATTTCTTTTTATATATGTATTTGTTTTAATTAGTAGAATGAATTAATTTCTAATGATGAGATATGTTAATTATATTTAGAGATAAACCTCATTTTTATTAAGTTGGATAGAAGTAAATCAAATACATATAACATAAAATTGATTTTCCAACTGAATAACATTTAGTAGATTTTTTTTTCCTTGTTTTTGTGATCTTCTTGCCTTGGCCTCCCTGCCTCAGCCTCCTAGTAACTGGGATTACAAGTGTGTGCCTCTGTGCCTGGAAGTAAATGGTTGTTTTAAAGAGGGTTTCATGATAGAATTTCCTTAAGTAACCCATTATCATTAAAAATATGATTTAATTCATGAGGCAGTTTACATGAAATTTTTTCACTATTTTTTTTTTTTTTGGTAAATCAGGATAAACTATATATATGGAAACAAAAAATTTTCCCTTTATTCCCAAAAGTACTCCTTTAAAGAATGTAATTCACTTAATCCCTATACCAACCCAGTGAGTTACTTACTATTATTATATCTATTGCAGATGAGGAAACAAAACTCAGGGACAATAAATAACTTGTCCATGTTTCTACATCTTGTCTGTGATGGAGCTGGGGCTTGATTTAGGCAGTCTGGCTCCAGAATCTGTGCTTTTATTTATTTATTTTTCAGGGAGTAAGCCTGGGGTACTCTACTACTGAGTGATATCTCCAGCCCCCGCCCCCTTTAAAAATTTTTTTTTTGTAGTTGTAGATGGGCAGAATGCCTTTATTTTGTTTATTTTTATGTGGTGCTGAGGATAGAACCCATTGCCTCACACATACTAGGCAAGTGTTCTACCACTGAGCTATAGCTCCAGCTCATCTCTAGCCCTTTTTATTTTTATTTTGAGGTAGAGCCTCATGAAGTAATCCCAGACTGGCCTTGAACATGCCATCCTCCTGCCTCAGCCCCTGGAGTTGCTGGCGTAACAGGTTTTTGCCATCATGACTGGCCAGAGTCAGTGCATTTATCATGCTGCCAATGAGCTTTATCAGGACAATGAGAAAATTGGATCTGATTTACCAAAGTGTAATACATATTATCATTTAGAGAGTATGTACTTTGTCCCATGGTGGGTAGGGTGCTTCCAGAGGCCTTGAAAAATAGGCAATAGTTGAACTAATTTAACAAGTCCTATATGTTAACCAACTGTGCTTATAATATTTACTGAAACATTTAAAATTACAGAAAAGAAAATAAAGGTAGTAAATAGCTAAGAATATGAACTTGGGAGTCAGGTCTGAATGTGAGTCTTAATGCTTCTATTTAATTTCTTTAAACTTCATTTTATGTATTTGTAAAATAATAATAATAGTACTTATAGGTTTGTTATGAAATTTATTTATTTATTTACTTAAAAAAATATATATATATTTTAGTTTTAGGTGGACACAATATATTTATTTTATTTTTATGTGGTGCTGAGAATCGAACCCAGAGCCTCAGGCATGCTAGGCGAGCGTGCTACCACTTGAGCCACATCCCCAGCCTTGTTATGAAATTTAAATGGGATAATGCTTAACACAATATCTAGCATGTAAGTGTTCAAAAAAATCAAATAAAAAATCAATTCAGTTTTTGTAAAAATATTCCACAATCCACGCAGTTCATTTCTTTATTTTGATGTACATAGATGCTCTCTTACTTAATATGATTATTAGGGTTGGTAGTGTTCAGTTTAATTTAAAAAGTTCTAATTTCAGGGGAATAAAATGACACATTTTTATCTTAAATATTTTATATTTCAGGGGAATAAAATGACACATTTTTATCTTTTTTTTTATATTTATTTCTTAGGTGTAGATGGACTCAACACAATGCCTTTATTTTTATGTGGTGCTGAGGATCGAACCCGGGTCCTGCCGGTGCTAGACAAGCACTCTACCGCTGAGCCACAATCTCAGCCTCCATTTTTATCTTAAATATTTTATTTTGTTTAGAAAACAGAAATGTAAAGCAGTCTGAGTATATGATCCATCTAGAGTTATGTGATCTTTCTATCTAGTCTTTTACAGTTGATTCACCTATAACTCATTTAATAATAATTTTTTTTTTAGACTTTGGGTCTTTCTAGATATTTGACATAATTTTCATTTTCATAGAAACAACTTTTTACATTCACTGTTTCATTAGTTTATATATTTAATTAATTATTACAAGTCATGAACATAATTCTTGGTAAGTTTATGGGAGCAAAAATGTAAGCTTAACTAGTTGTGAATGTTTACTAATTGTCAAATTAGTATTTGTCAAATTTGTCAAATTTGTTAAGGAAGTTGGATGAGAAAATACTGTTGCTTTGCCTTCTGGTATCTCTGAGTATATGTATCTATTATTAAATAAATATTTAAACCAAAGATTCAAAGCTACATAATCATCTCAGTTTTGTTTCAGCTCTTTGAAGAATATTCTTTTTTAAATGTCTGTGGTTTTTCTTTGTGTTCTAGTTCCTTTAGAATGTGAGGTTTTTAGATTAGATCTCCATTCTCTTATCTGTCATCTTCTCTCAACATTTTCATCTCTTTGTTATTTTACTTTTCATTTTAGTAGATTTTCTTGGGTTTGACCTCCATGCTACTCCATTGTTTTGTTCTTTATAACCTTCTGAGACAAATGAAATAATATTTTAAATCTCATATGAGTATTTTAGTTATGCATTTGAATCTCTGTTAATCTTGGCAATCCTTAACCTCTCCTTTTTATCACATCCTTGTTTTGCATCTCAGCCTGGTCTCCTTTTTGGCTTTTTGTTCCTGTTTCAGAAGGCATGTCTTCTGGCCTTGAAGGCCATCACCCTATTTTTTATAAATTTCAGACTGTATTTTGGGAGGAAGGAGAAGTAATATTTGAGTGTCTCCTATATGCCAGAAACTTCATTCTAGTGTGTGTGTGTGTGTGTGTGCGCGCGCGCACGTGCGCGCTGCTGGGGATTGAGTGCAGGGCCTTGCTAGGCAAGGACTCTATCACTGCCAGCCCTCACTCCAGAATTTTTAATTTTACAGTAAGCATGGTTGATCCTATTATCCTATTTTACACGTGCAGAAACTGGCTCAGAGATGTGAAGGATCTTGCTCAGACTCAAATAGTCTGGTTGGGATTTTGTATGGCTCTTTCAGTTAGAGCAAGGGTTCCTAACCCTCTTGTGGCTTCCACATTGCTCACATGTTCTCATTATATGCAACATTCTCTGTGGGAATATGTGCACTGGAATCTTCTGCGATGGGTCAACATAGCTAAAACAACCCTCTCAGATTTAGATGTTCGTACCGCTCATCTTTTGTAATTACTAAGCCATAGAGTTCTGATCAGTACTTGAGTAAACCTTAATGATGTCTTTCTATTACATAAAATTTTCAGTAGGATGAGAATAAGCTAATTTATTTTATTTTTTGGTACTAGGAATTGAACCCAGAGATACTTTACCACTGAGCCACATCCCCAGCCCTTTTTGAAATTTGTATTTTGAGACAGGGTCTCATTCAGTTGATTGGGGCCTTGCTAAGTTGCTGAGGCTGGCCTCAAACTTTCCATCCTCTTATCTCAGCCTCCCAGTTCACTGGAATTACAAGCATGTACCACTGTGCTGGGCTCAACTGATCTATTTTAAATAAATGGTATGGAAATTGTGTTCACTCTAGGAGAAAATAATTTGGAAGAGCTTAATGTATATTGCTAGAGAAGTGATGATACAATTTCTTGAGTAGGATAAACATTAAAAATTTTCATTAAAATTTAGACTCATTTTGAGTAGGCTGTGAACACTAACTCCCACATCTCAGTAGTCCAGAACACAAAAGTTTATTTTTGCTTTGTGTTTGTGGAGGGAGGAGGGTACTCCCTTTAGGAGAACTCTAGGCCAGAAATTCCTCAGGCACTTCCCAGAGTAAAACTTCCAACCCTAAGGCAATATCCAGTAACCCATGACCATGGGATAAAATTTTGTGATGCTAATTAATGAACATTGCACCATCTTAGAATACATAACTAATCTTTTCTTTATTAAGTAACAGGGTAAGATTATGTATGCCAAAGACATAGAATCACTTGTGGGAAAGTTGAGTACTAAAAGCCAAGCTAGTAAGCATGGAGCCCTGGAAAACACCAGAGAAGAACTGAATTATTCTGATATTAAGAGTGGAGAACCAAGACTACTGAAACACATTTTTGGAAATGTGTTTAAACACTTTAGTTAATAATAGGGGATCTTTTTGGAAAAGGAAAAAAAAGTATTGGAAAAGTTGTTCATTTTATACAGTCTTTTATGTCCAGTAGAAACTTAAAAATAATTTAGGGAGACACTTGGATAAGCCTAAACTTAATTACATTTTATTTATTTATTTTTTTTATTTTTTAATTTTTTTATTTTTTTATTTTTTTATTTTTTTCTTAATTACATTTTAAAAAGCAGCTCTTCCCTGCTTCCAGGGGACAAAATTTTAGGATAAACTATACATCAACCGATATTTTTCTTCTCAGAATTTTTCTGTGTCATTGCTTTTCCTTTTTCTATTCTCATGTCTCTAACCAAAGCATAGGATTACCCTTCAGTGTTCTTAGCTAACCTTGTTCTGAGTAAGTTGGTATTGATATTTGCTAATCTGATATCCACTTTAGCTAGCATTCTCTCCATTAAATCTTTGTTTGGTACTGGGGATTGAACTCAGGGGCATCAACTACTCAGCCCCAGCCCCAGCCCTGTTTTGTGTTTTATTTAGATAGGGTTTCACTGAGTTGCTTAGTGCCTCGCTTTGAGCTGGCTTTGAACTCACGATCCTTCTGCCTCAGCCCTCTGGAGTCACTGGGATCACAGGCACTGGCTCTCCATTAAAAGTCTTGCTTGCTTTTTTGTTAATGGGAGGATTAATTAGGAAGGTATAGAATCTTGCATTCCAAAGAAACAAAGATGGGCAGTGCAGAACTGGTAAAACAAAGCAAGGAAGGACTGAGTGGGCCTAGATTTGGATATGCAGGAGGATCTCAGAAGGCAAGTTGCAGAGATTTCTTGTTCAGTAAGTTGATTGGGGGGAAACTTGCATATTTACGTCATCTAAGAGTTCAGTCAAGGAAGCAAAGACACTATGTTATTTTGAAAATAGGACTTTATGAAAGGAGTTAAGACCTTATATAGTTGTGGGAGAAACTCAGAAATCAGAGAAAAATCTCTCATGTGATTTCTTGAAGCCATGGTATAGTGGCAAGTTGGAATTTGCAGGTGAATCTGAAAAGGTGAATCTGAAACCTTGTATTCCCAGCTGCTGGAATGGGGCACATGGTGGAGCTGATGGAAAGTCTGTGAAGAGCTGTTACTTTTGCACAGCTGTCTCTTTTGGTCCTAAGTCAGGCTTTGATGGTGATGGACTTGGAGTTGCTGTTTGACACATTTGGCAATCAGGAAGGAGAGCTATATGCAGAGTAGGGGAGAACAGAAATATGGTAGAATCTGTTGGCAACTCTGGTATTTCTGTCCAACAGCGATCTTCAGAGAGTAATTTGCTTATTTGGAAGAAGATTCTGGAAAATGTAGTTTGAACTTAACCAGGTTGACATAGTAACACTGCCACAGGAGTTAAGGGAGAAACAAAACAAAACAATGGAGGATGTTAAAATCGTAGGGATCCACAATGGTATTTTCTAGGTCTAGGCTCTATTGTGAAGAGCAAGTTTGCTTAAGCTCTCCAAGCCTGTTTCCCCTTCTGTAATATGGGGAAATAATATCTACCTTATAGGATTGTTAGGTTAAATGAAATGTGTGTAAAGCATTTAGCAGAGTGTCAGCACAAAGCAAGCCATTGTAGACAGTAGCTTTTATTATCAGTAGTAATTGCAGTAGTAAGGAGAAAAGATTGATAAATAGGAAGGATACATTTTGGAAGGAGATGGCAAGAAGAGAGAAGATGAGTGGAGATAAGAATATAATATGTAGTTCCTTTGTTTGAGGATATTGCAGTCTGGCTGCAGAGAACACATGTAAACATGGACTAGTTAGGAAGCTATTATGTGAAGTTATAACCTTTAAGAAAAATGACCTTGAATGGAGAGAGAGCAAATGCTGTCAGTCCAGTATAATTAGGGCTTAAGTGATACTGTATGTGAAATGCCTAGCACACTGACAGTTCACAGATCTTAATTCTTTTCTGCTCTAATTTATAAATGGAAAGATGATTTGTCGAAGAGGACAGGGAGGCCTTGAGCTGGGTCCTTAAAAGATGGATTGGACAAGTAGAAAAAGGTAAGTATTTCAGACAGCACAGACAAAAAGTATGCATCCACAAGGCAAGTGGAGCCCCTATTCTGACTCCTATCCTTTTCTGCTTTTTGTCATCTATATAATTTCTAGAGATTCTTATGTTTAACTTGGCTTGGGTTGGTTGCCCACCTCTGGACCATCAGTTATGGGAATGGTGTGGGCCCACCCTGCTGATTTGACACTCTATATCAAGAGAGTGGTTGAGGTGGTAAGTGTTAGAAGGGGTAGGTTTCCAGGAGAAGGGAGTGTCTGGAAAAAGTTCCCACTGTGGGTGAATAATTCAGTCATCCCCTTTTAGCTTATATGCCATAGTTAAGTATTATAATTCTATACCATTCCTATCAGTTGCCCAAATTAAACATTTTCCTTCTTCTCTACAATTAATATTTAAATTTATTACATTTATCAGTTTCTTGCTAGATTGTGTTCTTCTGGAATCACTTTTTTTTGAAGCACATCTTTTAGAAGAAGTTTCTTTATGCTTAGTGGTAAACTGTTTTTGCTTGTCTGAAGTTTTTAGCTCAGTTCTCAAATATGTTAATTGTCGGTGACAGTCTAGATTGATAGTTAATCTCCTTTCAATGTTTTAAAAATATTACCTGTCCAGATAGGAGGCTATCTGGATGTCTTACTAATTATGCTGTTTTATTGTGATATTAGAACATATATAATGGCTTTTGGATATTCATATTAGTGTTTCTTTTTTCTTACTATTTTTTTTAAGTGGTACTGGGGGTTAAACCCAGGGGCACTCTACCACTGAGGTATATCCTCAGCCCTTTTCATTTTATTTTTGAGACAGGGTTTCATTAAGTTGTCCAGGCTGGCCTCCCATTTGTGATCCTCCTGCCTTCCAAGTAGGGAATTCTGATCAAATTAAATCCTATAATATGTCAAAGGGTGTCAGTAAAATAAGGCTTTCAGCAATTTATAGTTTTAGTTGTTCACTTGCATTATTACCAAAATTACATTATTACCTTTTCTGTGTTAACCCTGAGGATAAACAGTTAAATCAGTCATTGTTTCTGTAATTGTAGAGCTTCATTCTGGTGGGGGACATGTATGTATTAAGGTGGCCTTATAACTTATTAGCCATACATGGGTACTTTCTAGTGTGTAAGAAAGCTGATTTAATAATTATCCTGGGCGTATATTGTGCTGATGGTTTCATGGGTGTATATTTTTCTCCTATCTTTTTAGGTTGTATACATGAAATATAGACAGCCTTTTGCATTGTAGTCATACCTCAATAAAGTGTTTTTTGTTTTTAAATATCCTTAGTTAAAAAAAATAAACTGGGGGGCTGGGGTTGTGGCTCAGCAGAAGAGCTTGCCTAGCACGTGCGAGGCTCCAGGTTGGATCCTCAGCACCACATAAGAATGAATGGAAAAAAAAAGAATGAATGAATGAATAAATAAATAATAAATAAATAATGAATAAATAAATAAAAAACAAACAAATAAATAAATAAAATATATTGTGTCCAACTACAACTGAAAATAAATAAAAATAAATAAATAAACTGGGACTGTCCTTAGCAAACTGAAGTATATGGTTTTCCCTACATATGTGAAAATGTGATGCAGTGAGTATTATGGGAGTATTTAATGTAATAATATGAATATAAATATTCTAAACATTCATAGTAAATATAAAAATTGTAAGTAATAGCATAATATTCATATAATAAAGCTATATTTAATTAAGTAGTGATGGCAATACTACTGTTGGTCTTATAGGAATGAAGCATACCTAGCTGTCAGTCTAGCCTAATGAAAACAAGAAGTAAATAGAAAAAGCCTCAGTTTGGCCAAAGAATAAATAAATAAATTCCAAATTGGATAGGTGGGAGACCATGCCCACAAATGAGGTACAGAGTGCTGAGAGTGGCAGTGAACTTAATTGGAAACAATTTCTTGAATAAGTGGTTTTGAGATGCATGTTAGGAGTAATGATTATTGAAGAGGAGGGAGAGATGAGTGGACACTAAGACCATCCCCTGAAAACCCATCTCCCCTCTTTAGTCATCTTTACTCCTAACTTGTGTCTCAAATGAGTTTTCAAAGAGTAGAATCTCAGCACTGCCATTTTCCAGCCATTTGACTTGGGAAAGTCACTTGATAGATAGTCCTGATCCTTAGCTCTAATTCAGAATTGAGCTAAAACAGTTAACTAACCTTTTTATCCCTCCATTTTCCATCTATAAGAATGAGAATAAAGGCCCCACTGCCCAAATCCCAACACAGTTCAGTCTTGATTTCAGTCCTTTGGGAGAAAGCAGATATTTTTATTATTGTAAGGAGTTAAACTTGAGGTTTGTTTATTTAAGGTGCTTGTTAGTGGCTACTATGTGCTAAGTGTTATTAGGTGCTGTAGAAGATATGCATGTGTAAATAATATTTCCTAACAAAAGCAATTTACATTAGTGAAGACAGCTAGGAAAAGAACCTTTTTACAAAGCATGAATTGAAGAAGATTGTAGGAGTTGCTTTGATGAGAATTGACTAGGTTTGGGTTTTTGTTGGAGTGTGAGGTTTAGGTAGCATGTACTGACTCCAGAGGTCTGAGTGAACAATACTGTGTTTGATATTATTTGGGAGTTTTGATGATATAATGAACAATAGAAAGTTTGCAACTCCTACCACCAAAATGTGAATATGCTCAATATAAATCTAATTTGAAGGTAGTCCTGGTTATGTTTTTTTTTTTTTAGTTGTAGATGGACACAATACCTTTATTTTATTTATTTGTGTTTATGTGGTGCTTAGGATCAAACCTAGTGCTCCACACATGCCAGGCAAGTGCTCTACCATTGAGCTATACCTTTAGCTCCTGGTTATTGTTTTTTTTTTTTTTTTAATACCAGGGCTAAGGTATAAAGTTTTGTGTATTTTTTAAACTTTGGAAGGATTTTAGAATTTTAAAGGATTTTAGAATTTAATTTTTGAAGGAGTGAGGGGAGTGCATTGGTACATAGTTTATCATATAGTACACCATTTAACATGTGCCTGTATATTAAATAAGCAAATAAATGAGAAGCAGTACAAAATATGTAAAAGTGGATTCTGAACAAGATTTGGTCCAAATGCTGAACTAAATTTTTAGCTTTGTGTGTGTGTTTATATGTGTTTTCATTATGCTTGGTTATTCTAAATGCTTTACAAATAATAATTCTTTTAACCTTGTAACAATCATATGAAGTAGATATAGTTTCTGAGCCCAGTACCCCCCAAAAAAGGAAGGGGTGAGTGTCAAGGATGTAGCTAGCTCAGTGTTAAGTGCTTGCCTACAATGCACAAGGACCTAGGTTCAGTACCCAGTGTAACACACATATACACATAAAAGGGGAAGTGTCTGTAAGATAATGAGACTTGCAGTATGACTCATAAATTAGCCTAAATCAATTTTAGAGTTGTGGACCTAGTAGCATTAAAGAATGGATTTTTTTTTGTAACTTGATTGAGATAAGTGACATTTAATAGACCTGACATTAAATTATATAATTTGGCAAACTTTGATACATGTATATGCCTGTGAAAACATCACACATCACAAGATAATAAACATCTGTCACCTTCAAGAGTTTACTCAGGCCCTTTTGTATTCCTTTACC
Organism: Spermophilus citellus; assembly: GCF_964194105.1. NCBI lineage: Eukaryota > Metazoa > Chordata > Mammalia > Rodentia > Sciuridae > Spermophilus > Spermophilus citellus. The sequence goes on along the minus strand of NC_138192.1, from coordinate 34,885,522 downwards.
ATCTTACTTTAATTCATTGTTCCTAAGTAACCAATAATCTGCATTCTGTCACTGTAAATTAGTATGCATTTTCTAGAATTTTATGTAAATGGAGTCATACAAATACTCTTTGTGGGGGGAAGTCTGCCTTCTTTTACCTAACATAATTATTATCTTTATTATTATTTTGGTGCTGAGAATTGAACCCAGAGTCTCATGTGTGCTAAGGTAAATCTCCAGCCCTTACATAACTGGAATGTTATACATTTGGAATCACACAGTATGTATATCCTTTGCAGATTGACTTTTTTCACTTAGCAATACGCATTTAAGTTTCTGTGTCTTTTGTGCCTTGATAGTTCATTTCTTTTTATTTCCTGAATACTGTTCTATTGTATTATGTGCCACAATTTGTTTATCCTCTTGCCTACAGAAGGTTTGTTTCCATTTTTTTTTTTTTTTTTGCAATTTTAAAGAATTGTGTTCAGGGCTTTTAAGTAGATGTATGTAAGTATTCAGCTCATTTGGGTAAATACTCAGAAGCATGATTACAGGGTTAAAAATAAAATAAATATATGTAGTTTTGTAAGAAACTGCCAAACTGTTTTCCAAAGTGGTTGTACCACTTAACATTCTCATTAGAAGTATGAACATTTTACTTGTCAGTACTTTGGATGGCCAGGCTTTGGGAATCTTGTGTTTTCGATTTATAATTCCATTTCCATTTTCACTAACAATATTGAGCATCTTTCATGTGTTTATTTGCTATCCATATAACTTCTTTGGTGATGTTTATGTCTGAATCTTTTGCACATTTATTTATTGGATTGTCTTTTTTTCTTTGGATTATAAGAGTATTTATGTATTATTGAGACACAAATGCTATGCCAGATATGTTTTGTACATACATTCTATTAGTCTGTGGCTCTGTTTTCAGTTTCTTACTGGTGCCTTTTGAAGAGTAAGTTTTTAATTTTAGTGAAGTTCAGTGCATTTTTAGAAAGATTAGAGCTCTCAGGGGAAAGAAAAGAATTATTTTCTACACTTCAAGGTCACCAAGATTGTTTCTTTAGTAGATATAGGACTTCTCAGGTTATATTTTTATTTGGTGACCTTTGGTAATTTGTTTCTTTTAAGAAATTTGTCCATTTCATCTATTGTTTATAGGTATGCATTTCTTTAAAATATTTTGTCATTTGCCATTTTATATTTTTAGAATTTATATCATGTAGAATAAAAAGAAACTTAAACAGTATACTACAATTATTCCCCTCCCTTTTCTGACCTTTACTATATAGTTGTGATGCTTTTCATTTTTATATGTTCAACTTCATAATATAGTTATTATTTAAAGAGGATTTTAGAATAGGAAGAAATATATCTATATAACATTTCTCATGCTCTCCATTTCTTTTTTTATTAATTTATTTTAATTAGGAATATATGACAGCAGAATGCATTTTGATTCATTGTACACAATTGCAAAACTTTCCATTTCTCTGGTTGTACACGATGTAGCACTGCACCATATGTGCATTCAATTTCCCTTTTCTCTCCCTTTCCCTCCCATCTCATATCTCTGTTTAATGTTAATCTTTTCTTCCTGCTCTTCCTCCCTGCTCTGTTCATAGTTGCTCTCATTATATCAAAGAAGACATTTGGCATTTGTTTTTTAGGGATTGGCTAGCTTCACTAAGCATAATCTGCTCTAGTGCCATCCATTTGCCTGCAAATTCCATGATTTTGTCATTTTTTAGTGCTGCCTAATACTCCATGGTGTATAAATGCCACATTTTTTTTATCCATTCATCTATTGAAGGGCATCTGGGTTGGTTCCACAATCTAGCTATTGTGAATTGTGCTGCTATGAACATCGATGTGGCAGTATCCCTGTAGTACGCTCTTTTAAGGTCTTCAGGAAATAGTCCGAGAAGGGCAATAGCTGGGTCAAATGGTGGTTCCATTCCCAGCTTTCCTAGGAATCTCCATACTGCTTTCCAAATTGGCCGCACCAATTTGCAGTCCCACCAGCAATGTACAAGTGTACCCTTTTCTCCACATCCTCGCCAGCACTTGTTGTTGTTTGACTTCATAGTGGCTGCCAATCTTACTGGAGTGAGATGGTATCTTAGGGTGGTTTTGATTTGCATTTCTCTGACTGCTAGAGATGGTGAGCATTTTTTCATGTACTTGTTGATGGATTGTATATCCTCCTCTGAGAAGTGTCTGTTCAGGTCCTTGGCCCATTTGTTGATTGGGTTATTTGTTATCTTGTTGTCTAATTTTTTGAGTTCTTTGTATACTCTGGATATTAGGGCTCTATCTGAAGTGTGAGGAGTAAAGATTTGTTCCCAGGATGTAGGCTCCCTATTTACCTCTCTTATTGTTTCTCTTGCTGAGAAAAAGCTTTTTAGTTTAAGTAAGTCCCATTTGTTGATTCTTGTTCTTAACTCTTGTGCTATGGGTGTCCTATTAAGGAATTTGGAGCCCGACCCCACAATATGTAGATCGGAGCCAACTTTTTCTTCTATCAGGCGCAGAGTCTCTGATTTGATATCAAGCTCCTTGATCCATTTTGAGTTAACTTTTGTGCATGGCGAGAGAAAGGGATTCAGTTTCATTTTGTTGCATATGGATTTCCAGTTTTCCCAGCACCATTTGTTGAAGATGCTATCCTTCCTCCATTGCATGCTTTTAGCCCCTTTATCAAATATAAGATAGTTGTAACTTTGTGGATTAGTCTCTGTGTCCTCTATTCTATACCATTGGTCCACCCACCTGTTTTGGTACCAGTACCATGCTGTTTTTGTCACTATTGCTCTGTAATATAGTTTGAAATCTGGTATCGCTATACCGCCTGATTCACACTTCCTGCTTAGAATTGCTTTTGCTATTCTGGGTCTTTTATTTTTCCATATGAATTTCATGATTGCTTTCTCTATTTCTACAAGAAATGCTGTTGGGATTTTGATTGGCATTGCATTGAACTTATAGAGAACTTTTGGTAATATCGCCATTTTGATGATGTTAGTTCTGCCTATCCATGAACAGGGTATATTTTTCCATCTTCTAAGATCTTCTTCTACTTCTCTTTTTAGGGTTCTGTAGTTTTCATTGTATAAATCTTTTACCTCTTTTGTTAGGTTGATTCCCAAGTATTTTATTTTTTTTGAGGATATTGTGAATGGAGTGTTTTTCCTCATTTCCGTTTCAGAAGTTTTGTCGCTGATATACAGAAATGCCTTTGATTTATGCGTGTTGATTTTATATCCTGCCACTTTGCTGAATTCATTTATTAGTTCTAGTAGTTTTTTTGTAGACCCTTTTGGGTCTTCTAGGTATAGAATCATGTCATCTGCAAATAGTGATAATTTAAGTTCTTCTTTTCCTATTTTTATGCCTTTAATTTCTTTCGTCTGTCTAATTGCTCTGGCCAGTGTTTCGAGAACTATATTGAATAGAAGTGGTGAGAGAGGGCATCCCTGTCTTGTTCCAGATTTTAGAGGGAATGCCTTCAATTTTTCTCCATTCAGAATGATGCTAGCCCGAGGCTTAGCATAGATAGCTTTTACAATGTCGAGGAAAGTTCCTTTTATCCCTAGTTTTTCTAATGTTTTGAACATAAAGGGATGCTGTACTTTGTCGAATGCTTTTTCTGAGTCTATCGAGATGATCATATGGTTCTTATCTTTAAGTCTATTGATGTGGTGAATAACGTTTATTGATTTCCGTATATTGAACCATCCTTGCATCCCAGGGATGAATCCTACTTGATCATGGTGCACAATTTTTTTGATGTGCTTTTGTATCTGATTCGCCAGAATTTTATTGAGGATTTTTGCATCTAGGTTCATCAGAGATATTGGTCTGTAGTTTTCTTTCTTTGAGGTGTCTTTGTCTGGTTTCGGAATCAGGGTGATGTTGGCCTCATAGAATGAATTTGGCAGAGCTCCCTCTTTTTCTATTTCCTGAAATAACGTGAAAAGTATTGGTATTAATTCTTCTTTAAAGGTTTTGTAAAACTCCGCTGTATACCCATCCGGTCCTGGACTTTTCTTGGTTGGTAGTCTTTTGATTGCTTCTTCTATTTCATCCATTGATATTGGTCTGTTTAAATTGTGTGTATCCTCCTGACTCAGTCTGGGCAAATCATATGACTTAAGAAGTTTATCGATGTCTTCACTATCTTCTATTTTATTGGAATATAGGTTTTCAAAATAATTTCTAATTGTCTTCTGTATTTCTGTAGCATCTGTTGTGATATTGCCTTTTTCATCCCATATGTTAGTAATTTGAGTTCTCTCTCTTCTTCTCTTCGTTAGCATGGCTAAAGGTCTGTCGATCTTATTTATTTTTTCGAAGAACCAACTTTTAGTTTTGTTAATTTTTTCAATAGTTTCTTTTGTTTCAATTTCGTTGATTTTTGCTCTGATTTTAATTATTTCTTGCCTTCTGCTACATTTGCTGTTGTTTTGCTCTTCCTTTTCTAGGGCTTTGAGATGAAGTGTGAGCTCATTTATTTGTTGGTTTTTCCTTTTTTTGAGGAATGACCTCCAGGCGATGAATTTCCCTCTTAAAACTGCTTTCATTGTGTCCCATAGATTCCGATATATTGTGTCTGTATTTTCATTTATCTCTAAGAATTTTTTTATTTCCTCCCTTATGTCTTCTGGAACCCATTGATCATTCAGTAACATATTGTTCATTTTCCATGTGATGTAGGATTTTTCCTTCCTTCTTTTATCATTGATTTCCAGTTTCATTCCATTATGATCAGAAAAAATGCATGGTATTATCTCCACCCCTTTATATTTACTGAGTGTTGCCCTATGGCATAATATATGGTCTATATTTTTATTTACTATAAATGTTTTATTTCGTTTTTCTGATAAGATCACTGATTATTTTTTTATACAAGAATAGAAAACAGCTAGCATATGTGAAGTACAAAACTCTTTCTTTCTTACATTTTTATTTCTCTACTCCAGACATACATGTATCAAGAGGCATTCAGAAGTATGATGTAAGTGTGGATAAACACAGGCTTTGGAGAAGCTTCAATGTCCAATCTGCCTTCTGTGTAACTTGGACATGTCTTGAGTCTAGCTTTGTTTCCCTCAAATCACATGTCAGAGGTGTTGTCTGGCCATAGGAGAGCACACTACAGGGAGAGTGGCCTGACCAAGCTTTCATCCCTGGAGATGACAGTGAGGAGGAGTGGGATGAGGCAGACCTTTTGAGAAGGATCCATGTGCTGCTGAGAAAAAAGTATATCCACTTGATGATGGTTGATATATTCTATATATGTCAGTTAAGTCTAGTTTATTGATTGTGATATTGAGTTCTATAGTTTCTTTATTCAACTTTTGTTTGGAGGATCTGTCCAATGGTGAGAGAGGTGTGTTGAAGTCACCCATAATTATTGTGTTGTGTTCTATTTGATTCTTGAACTTGAGGAGAATTTGTTTTATGAACGTCACAGCACCATTATTTGGTGCATAAATATTGATAATTGTTATGTCTTGTTGGTGAATGGTTCCTTTTAACAGTATATAATGTCCTTCCTTATCCCTTTTGATTAACTTAGTCTTGAAGTCAATTTTATTTGATATGAAGATGGCCACCCCTGCTTGCTTACGAGGACCATGTGTGTGGTATATTTTTTTCCAACCTTTCACCTCAGCCTGTCTATGTCTTTTCCAATCAGATGTGTCTCCTGGAGGCAACATATTGTTGGATTTGTTTTTTTAATCCATGTTACCAGCCTGTGTCGCTTTATTGGAGAGTTTAAGCCATTAACATTTAGAGTTTCTATTGATATATGGTTTGTACTGCCAGCCATGTTTGATTATTTATCTTTTTTTTTAATTTAGTTTGTTTCTCCATGATTAGCTTCCCCCACCCCCCGCCCTCTGTCATTACCGAGGCACTTCCCACTGATGGTTTTGGTTGTTGTTTTTCATTTCTTCCTCGTGTAGTGTTTTGCTCAAGACGCTTTGCAATGCTGGTTTTCTGGCTGCAAATTCTTTTAGCTTTTGTTTATCATGAAAGATTTTTATTTCGTTGTCATACCTGAAGCTTAATTCTGCTGGATAGAGAATTCTTGGTTGGCATCCATTGTCTTTCAGTGTTTGAAATACGTTGTTCCAGGATCTTCTCGCTTTCAGCGTCTGTGATGAAAAATCCGTTGTTAACCTTATTGGTTTACCCCTGAATGTAATCTGCCTCCTTTCTCTTGTATCTTTTAATATTTTCTCTTTGTTCTGTATATTGGATATCTTCATAACAATGTGTCTTGGCGTTGGTCTACTGTGATTTTGTGTGCTCGGTGTCCTGTATGCATCTACAATTTGTATATCCGTTTCCTTTTTTATTTGTGGAAAGTTTTGTGTAATTATTTCATTCAGCAGGTTACTCATTCCCTTGGTTTGAATCTCTGTACCTTCCTCTATCCCGATGACTTGTAAGTTTGTTTTTTTTATGTTATCCCATATCTCTTGGATGTTTTTCTCATGATTTTTTACCAGCCTTTCTGAGTTGGCTAGACTCTTTTCAAGATGATATATTTTGTCTTCGTTATCTGACGTTCTGGTTTCTACTTGCTCCACTCTGTTAGTGACACTGTCAATTGAGTTTTTAATTTGGTTTATCGTTTCCTTCATTTCTGGAATTATTGTTTGATTTTTTAAAATAATCTCTATCTCCTGATAAAGATGCTTAACTTCTTCTTTTATGTGTTTATGTAATTCATTTTCAATGTGTTCTTTCACTGTTTGGATTTGCTGTCTCGTATCCTCTTTAAGGTTCCAGTCCATCTGTCTAAGGTATTCCTTGAGTTCTTTATATGACCATTTTTCTGATGACTCTAGGTCCTCCTGAATATTTAGGCTGTCCTTCTTTGTTTGTACTCCTTTTCTTCCTTGCTTTTTTATGCTGCTCATGTTACTTCTTGTTCTGTTTGACTGCTGAGTTACTGTTTACTCTTATAAATTTATTTGATGCTTGGGAGGAAATATATTAGAAGGGAAGGGAAGAAGTCACTAAAGAGAATGAGAGTAAGCAGGTAGAATTCAAGGAAGAGGGGATAAGAAAATTGAAAAGACAAAAGAAAAAAAAATAGAAAATAAAGAAAGAAAAAAATTTTTTTTAAAAATAATAATGATAATAAAAAAAGAAAATTAAAATTTAAAAAATAATAATAAAATTAAAAAATTAAAAAAATTAAAAACATTAAAAAAGTTAAAGAACAACAACAGCAAAAAAAATGAAAATGAAAGAAAAAAACCCAAATTAAAAATAATAATAATAATAATAATAAAAAATGCAGTCATAGAGTTCGATTAACTTCTCTTCCAGTAGATGGAGCTGTGCCCACTGGCCCAAGCTTCTCCTCTCAATAGGTGGGAACCAATCATTGTGCAGCAGCTCTTCCTCCCAGACTGGGCGGGTCTCCAATCCTGAGTGTCTAGGGCCTTCTCTTGTGTTTCCTCAAGCCAGGCCCCACTCACCTGTGACGCTCACCACAATACTGGCTACACGCCAGGTCTGCTGCTCCTGGGAGCCCTGTTTTCATGAACGCCTGGGCACACTCTCCCTGTTTGCCTCCTTCAGACCCTAAGTTTGTAGAGTTTGGGGCTGAGAACCCCCAGCGAATTTGCTTGCCCTCCGGTAGCCACGCCCCCGGTAGCTGGTGCAAGAGACCTCAGTTGTTAGCACTGGTGGAAGCGGTAGCTGGGTGTTCCGCGCCGCGAGTCCTGCACCACTCCTGATTCCCTCGGTCTGGCTATCGAGCTCACGGGAGAGCTGGGAGGGGCCCTTACGGGAATCCTGGGAGGGGCTCTTAAGGTTTCCCTGATGTGTGGAGAGGGATGGCTAGGGGATTACATACCTGTTGCCGCTGGTTTCAATGAAGTTATCTCCTCCGCCCGTGTCGTCAGTTCTCTGCCATGGTGGTATCCCATGCAAATGTTGACTGTTCGTTCCCTTTGCCGGGTGACCAATGCAATGGGTGGGTCCTGACTGTCTCTCCCAAGCCCCGTTTCAATCCTGTGGCCACTTCCTATGAAGGCTCGGTTGGCTTTTACCTTTGTAAGTTCAGAAGGGCCAACCAGTTATTTCAGCGGGATCGTTAGTGCTGAGTCACGAGAACCAGGCGAACCGGAGCTTGAATGCAGCTGATCCGGGCTCGGTGTGTGTTCTGAGAGGCCCAAACTGTTCGCCCCAGATCCACGTCAGCTCAGCATTGCCTAGTTATCCTGAGCAAACAGCATTTAGACAGTTTACGACTCCCTATGCCCGCGCAGCTGAAGAGGTCAGAGACTTAATCTCTCCGCGCCCGCCGCCATGTTGGATCTCTGGACATGAGTTTCTTCAGGGATTTTTTTTGTTTTTAATATCTGGAAAAGTCTTTATTTCTCCTTTTTAACAGATGTTTCCTGGATCTAGAATTGTAGATTAGTGTTTGTCTTTTTTCTTTTTTTCCCTTTCAGTACTTTAAAGATGTTGTTACAGCTGGTAACACATTCCTGTAATCCCAGTGATTTGGGAGACTGAGGCAGGAGGATTACAAGTTCAAGGCCAGCCTCAGCAATTTAGTGAGGCCCTAAGTAATTTAGGACTGGGGTTTAGCTGAATGGTAAAGCACTACTGGGTTCAATCCCTAGCACTGCACCCCCCGAAAAAAAATGTTCTCCTGTCTTTTAACTTGTATTGTTCCTGATGAAAACTACTGTCATCCTTTCCTTTTGTGTATAATGTACACCATGGCAAGGACTTTTGGATATATTCAAGGTGTGATTGGACAGTACTGGTAGTTAAGAGCAGAGAAAGAGCTATTAACATTCTCTGACTACTTTATTTATTTACTTTTAGTACTGAGGATTGAACCCAGGGGCACTTTACCACTAAGCTATATCCCCAGATGTTTTTATTTTAAGAAAGCAGCTGAGTTGCTGAGAGTCTTGCCAAGTTGTCCAAGCCGGGCTAGAACTTGCCTCTGCCTTCTTTTTTTAAAAGATGATTCTTATTACTGTATAGAAAATGAATTGTATGAGGGCTTGGAGTAAAAACAGGTTAATTAAAAATCTCTTTCAATAATCCATGCATACCTGGGCATCGTGGCACACGCTCCTAGTGGCTTGGGAGGCAGAGGCAGGAAGATTCTGAGTTCTAATCCAGCCTCAGCAATTTAGCCAGGCCCTAATCAACTCAGCAAGACCTTATCTCTAAATAAAATACAAAAAAGGGCTGGGGATGTGGCTCAGTGTTTAAGTGTTCCTGGGTTCAATCCTTGGTACCAAAAACAAAACAAAACAAAAAAATCCATGCCTGATATGATCATAGTTTAGAGTGATGATGGTACATACACACATACATATAGATATCAGGATTTGCTGATTAATTTGAATGTTAACATGAGAGAATGAGTGGAATCAAGAATATTCCAAACTTTTTATTTTGTGTAACTAGAAAAACATGTGCTTTTTGATGAAGTGGAGAAACCTGCGGGGAGGAAGAGGTATTATATTGTTTTTCAAATTGTTTTTCTTTTGAAATAATTTTTATCTCTTGAAGTTGCAAAACCAGTATGAAGAAAAAAGTTTTTTGAATCATTTGAGAGTAACTTGCTAACATGAGGTCCCATTATCCCAAAACTCTTCAGTTTGTAATTGTTATCAATAAAGACATTTACTTTCATACTCAGAACACTTCAAAATCAGAAAATTTTAACATAGCTACGATAGTTATCTAATTCACAAAACCTGTCAATTTTTTTTGGTGGACCTAATAATGGTTAATTTTTAGCAAAATAATTTAATCTAGAGCTATATTTTTCATTTAGATGTTGTTTGTGTCTTTTTTGTTGTCTTTTTTTAAAATATATTTTTATTTGTAGATGGACAAAATATTTTATTTATTTATTTTTATGTGGTGCTGAGGATCGAACCCAGTGCCTCATGTGTGCAAAGCAAGTACTCTACCACTAAGCCACAACCCCAGCCCCATTTTTTTTTAAGAAAGAGTGAGAGAGGAGAGAGAGTGAGAGAGAGAGAGAATTTTTAATATTTATTTTTTAGTTCTCGGCGGACACAACATCTTTGTTGGTATGTGGTGCTGAGGATCGAACCCGGGCCGCACGCATGCCAGGCGAGCGCGCTACCACTTGAGCCACATCCCCAGCCCCCAGCCCCATTTTTTGGTGTCTTTTATTTTGAAATAGTTCTTTAATATATTCTTGATTTTCATGATCTTGGCTTTTTTTTTTTTTTTTGTAAAGGTATTGAACTGAAGACCTCACACATGCTAAGCAGAAACTCTACTATTGAACTACAACCCCAATACTTTTAAACATTTTATTTTTGAGAGGTGGTGGGGGATCTTGCTAATAAGTTGCCCAGACTGACCTTGAACTTGAGATCCTCCTGCATCAGCCTCATGAATAATTGATTGCAGCTCTTTGCCACCACATCTGATGATCCTGACAGTTTTGAGATTAAAGGGCAGTTAATTTTGGAATAGTCCTAGTTGGAGTTTGCCTGATGCTTCCCCAGGATTCAATTCATGTCTACTTTTATGTCACAGAGGTGATATGGTATCTCATTGTTCCCTATCAGATGGTATTTGATTTTAATATGCCTATTACTAGTGATCTTAACACTTTCACCCTCTAGTTATAGCATTTATTGATTTTTCTTGGCTGGATTATTACTACTAACGAATTATCTACTATTGATAATTACCAAATGGTGATCTTTCTAGTCATTGTACTATTATAATTTATTAGTTGACATTCTACTGAAGAAAAATCTTCTTTCCACTTTTTTTTATCAGTAAGATGTTGCAGGCTCATTTTGTAGTTACCTGCTTCATACTTAGAATCAGCAATATCTCAGCCATAATTTGATTTCTCTTAGTGGGGATAAATACTACAAACTAGCATCTGGCCAGGCGCAGTGGTACATGCCTGTAATATCCCACCAGCTCGGGAGTTCAAAATCAGCCTCAGTAAAAGTGAGGTGCTAAGCAACTCAGTGAGACCCTATCTCTAAATAAAGTGCAAAATAGGGCTGGGGGTGCTGGGGTTGTAGCTCAGTGGTAGAGTGCTTCCCTTGCATGTGTGAGGCCCTGGGTTTGATCCTCAGCATCACATATAAATAAATAAATAAAAATAAAAATATTGTGTCCATCTACAACTAAAAAAATAGTAAAAAAAACCAACAACATAGAGCAAAATAATATTATAACTACTAAGAACTTAGAACTGTTGTAATGTTGAATTTATTTTTTCAAACTGTGTGTAATCCTCCAGTAAAGTGGCTGCAAGATGGTAGCATGAAAGAATACATACAATATTTTTGTAAAAATATGAATAAAATTGATAATATTTTAAAGTGGGGAGGTCTCACATTAAAAATTGAATTTGGCTTTTTGAAAAAATCATAATATCTGATACTATTGAACCTGGAATTTCTGTAGTAGCTATTGTGACTTGAGCTGAGGCTCTTGCTCTTCTGTATGGACAGATGATTTCCAGTTATTCATAGAACGTCTCTGTTATTTCTTTCCTCTCTCCCCTTATTCTTCCCTTCCTTTTCCCCTCTAGTTCATTTTCTGCTTCTATAATTGAATGCCACAGCCTGGGTAATTTATGAAGAATTTATTCCTCACAGTTCTGGAGTCTGGAAAGTCCAGGGTTGAAGGACTGAATAATGGTTCATTGTATTTCATTGATGAATCTATCATATGTTGTTTATTCATTCATTAATTGATAGACTTTTGGGTTTCCACTTTGGGGCTCTTATTGAATATTAGTGCAGGTTTTTGTGTGGTCATATTTTCAGGTCTCTTGGATGTATTTGTAGGAGCGATAATTTTTTTTAATAAACATTATTTATTTATTTATAGATGGACACAATACCTTTATTTTATTTGTTTTAATTTTATGTGGTGCCAGGGATTGAACCCAGTGCCTCACGCATACTAGGCAAGTGCTCTACCACTGAGCCACAACCCTGCCCCCGCCCAATAATGTGATTCTTATGGTACCCCTTGCTCTACATTTTCACCACCACTAGTCCTTGTTGTTTTGCTTATCCATCCTGCTGGGTGTAAAGTGTTATGTCATTGTGCTTTTGATTTACATTTTTCTAGTGACATGTTATTAAATTATTTGTCTTTTGAGAAATGTCTTTTTAAATCCTTTTTTCATTTTATGATTGAATTAGTTGTCTGTTGTTACAATAGTTCCTTATTAGATATGTCAGACTTGCAAAAGTTTTCTCCCATTCTTTAGTTGGCTTTTCATTATCTTGACAGTGTCCTCAGTAAGCAGATTTTTTTTTTTTTTTTTTTTTTGTGGTGCTGGGGATTGAACCCAGGGCCTTGTGCATGCAAGGCAAGCACTCTACCAACTGAGCTATACACCCAGCCCTTGATACCCAGTATCCTTTGATGCACACAATTTTTAACATTTTTCTTTGGCAGTACTAGGAATTGAACCTGGTGTGTGTGTGTGGGTGCTCTACCATTGAGCTATATTCCCCAGCCTTTTTTTTTTTTTAATTTAATTTTATTTTTTATTTCAAGACAGATCTCACTAAGTTGGTGAGACTGGTCTTGAACTTGTGATCCTTCCTGCTTCAGCTTCCCAAGTCACTGGGAAAATGTTTAAATTTTGATGAAGTCCCATTAATTTTTCTTTTGTTGCTTCTACTTATAATGTCATGTTAGGAAACTTGTTGCCTAATCCAAAGTAATGAAAATATCCACATCCCTTTCTTTCTGAGACTTTTATATCTTTGATCCATGATGAACTAATTTTTGTGTGTTGTGTATTATGTTAGGAAGTGGTTCAACTTCATGCTTTGCTATGTGGATATCCACTCATATAGCACCATTTGTTGAAGACTATTCTTTGTCCATTGAATTGTCTTTGCACTTTTGTGAAAAATCAGTCCATCATAGATGTTTGGGTCTGTTTGTGGACTTTTAATTCTATCCCATTGATCTCTATCCTTGTGCCAGCACTAAACCATTTTGATTACTGTAGCTTAATAAGTTTTGAAGTCAATATTGTTTTGGCTATTTAGGGCTCATTGCAGTTCCATATGAATTTGAGGATCAGCCTTTCCATTTCTGAAAAGAGGCCATTAGAGTTTTGATAGAGATTGCATTCAATCTATAGATTACTTTGGGGGTTAGTTTGGCTTCTTAAAAATGTCTCCCCATCCATTAACATGGTTATGGGATGTCTTTTTGTATATTTAGATCTACTTTAATTTCATTAATTGTTTCATAGTTTTCAGCACACAAGTCTTGCATTTATTTAAATATTCTTAACTATTTAACACTTTTTGATACTATCATAAATGGAATTGATTTCTCAATTTCATTTCAAAATGTTTATTGTTAATATATAGAAATACAACTCATTTTTTAGTGTTGATATTGCATCCTGTAACCATGGTGAACTTGTTTCATAGTTCTAATTGTGTTTTTTGTGAATTTAAGACTTTTCTGTGTAATATACATCACTTACAAATAGGTATACCTAAACTCCTTGTCTAATCTGGGTTCTTTTTGTCTTCTTGCCTCATATTCTGACTAAAACCTCCAGTACAGTATTACATAGAAGTAGTAAGACCAGACATCCTTGGATTGTTTCCGATTTTAGGGGGGATGTATCTAGTCTTTCACCATTAAGTATGATGTTAGTTGTGAATTTTTCATAGATGTTCTTTATCAACTTGAAGATATTCTCTTCTATTTGTTGTCTTTTGAGTGTTATTCATGTTGAATTTTGACACATATGTTTTTTGTTGAAATGATTATGTGATTTTTATCCTATATTCCATTAATCTGATTTATTGCATTGGTTGGTTTTGTATTCTGAACCTACTTTTTTTGTATTATGAATACATATCCCATGTGTTCGTGGTGTATATTCCTTTTTTCATGTTCTGGATTATATTTGCTAGTATTGTGCTAATAAATTTTACATCTGCATTCACAAGGGATATTGATCTGCAATTTTCTTGTGTTGTCTTTTTCTGGTTTTGGTATCAGAGTTATTTATACTTGCTTTGGAATGAATCGATAATCATTATTGTTAGTTTTTTATGTTTGAAACCATATGGTAGAGGACTTTTTATTTGTGAGAGGTTTTTCATTTTTAATTCAGAATCCTTGATTTTTATAGGTCTGTTTAGACTCTGTTATGGTTGTTTGTCTCTTTTTTTTCCTTGGTTAGACTAGCTTTGTTGATCTTTTCAAAAATTAACTTTTGTTTCATTGATGTAAAAAAATTTTACGGTGTTCCTGTTATCTAGCTCATTTCTATAATTCTACCTTGTAATTTCCTTCCACTCATCTCTATTGTTTCTTTTCTTCAGTTTGCTTTGGGCTTAAATTTTTTTCTAGTTTTTTTAAGGTGTAAGTTTAGGTTATTGATTTGAGGTCTTTCTTTTAATATAAACATTAACAGTTACAAGTTTCATTTTTAATTGCGATGCATGCATAAAGTTTCTGTTGGTTGTGTTTTCATGTTTATCTCACAGTATGTTCTAACTTCCTTGTGACTTCTTTTTGATCCACCAGTTCTTTTTGAGTATGTGGTTTAATTTTCACATATTTGTGAATTCCCCAGATTTCCTTTTGTTACCATTTTCTGACTTTACTGCATTGTTGCCAGAGAACACATTTTGGGTGATTGCATATGTTGAGATTAGTTTTATTGCCTAGCATATGGGCTGTCCTGGAAGATACTCTATTGTGCATTCTGCTGTTTTGAGGGTTTGAAGTTCTACAGATGTTTATTAAGTCTAGTAGTTGAATAATTTTGTCCAAATCTTGTTTCCTCATTGACTTTCTACTTTTTAAATCCATTATTGAAAATGGGGCATCAAAGTTTACCACTCTTATATATGAATTGCATGTTTCTTCCTTAAATTCTGTCATTTTTGTTTCATGTGCTTTGAGACTATTAGGTGCATATGTTTATAATTGCAGTATGTTGTTGTCGAATAGGCCATTTTTCATTATAAAGTGCCCATTTTACTAATAACTTATTGTTATAATCTATTTAGTCTGATATTAGTATAGCCATTCCAGGCCTCTTGGCTACTCTTTGCATAGTATATCTTATTCTATACTTTCACTTACAAACTATTTTGTCTTTGGATTTAAATGTGTCTCTTGTAGGCAACATATAGTTGATCATGTTTTAAAATCTATTCTGCTAATCTCTGTGTTTTAATTGGTTTGTTCATCCCATTTATATTTAAGGCAGTTACCATAAAATAGGATTATATTGTGTGTGGGGGGGGTTACTTGTATCTCTTGTCTGTTGTCTTATTGTTACTCAGTTTCTCTATTATTACCTTTTATGTTAAATAACTTTTTTTTTTTTTTTGGTACCAAGGGTTGAGCTCAGGGGCACTTAACCACTGAGGCACATCACCAGCCCTTTTTTAAAAATTTTATTTAGAGATAGGGTCTCACTGAATTTCTTAGGGCCTTGCTTAATTGCTGAGGCTGGCTTGAACTCTTGATCCTCTTGCCTCAGCCTCCTAAGCTGCTGGGATTACAGGCATGCACCAGTGTGCCAGATAATTATTTTTGAGTATGCCATTTGAATTCTCTTGTTTTCTTTGATATATATTTTGAAAATTCTTTTTTTTTTTTTTAGTGGTTGACCTGAGTATTAGAGTTAACATTTTAATTTATAAACAGTGTAGTTTGGTTGATACAAACTTTATTGCAATAACATACGAATATACTTTTTTATGCTCTATATAAGTCTATCTTTCCCCTTTGTGTTATTATTACGAGGTAAATTATATCATTATATGTTGAATGTCTTAACAACAGTTATAATTATTGCTTTATTGGGTTTTCTTTAAACAAATGTTTTAATTTCCTATTGCTGCTTATGTAGAAAAGAATTAATGTGACAGACTACTTATCCTTAGAAAGACCTGCTTACAAGGTTAACCTTTGACTGGCACTTGAGGACTTGGATTTCAGGAGAGTTCCAACATCCCTAACTAATAACTGGTAATGGCTTATTGTCCCTAAGCTATTTGTACAAGCACTATGGTTTATTCTGAATGCTTTTCTTTGGGGAGTCTGGAATTTTTGTGTGTTAGATAAGGGTGCCTACATGATAGCTTTCCAACATAAAGTACTTCTGTCAGAAAAAAATACATAAAATATTCATATTGTGTATTTCTCATTAGTGTTGTCTATACTACTTTTCTTCTTTTTGTGGCTGCCTCTTCTGTTTCTTACTATTAATGTGTTTGGGTTTTTTTGTTTGTTTTACTTCATAAGGCAATAAAGAATGCTGATGGGAGAGCCATTTTCCTAACTTACAAATTATCAAGCTGATTGCCATAATGGGTGAGTTCAAACTAAAAGAATTTTCAGTTATAATTAAAGGATAGGATGGGGGAATTTTTTCTCTATTATGTGTTATAGTAAGACATTTTATATATAAATTTTATAATGTATCAGATTTATGTAATGTTTATTTTTACTTAATAGATTTTTCAGTTAAAGTACTTTTTGTGTTAGTTGTTTACAGTTTTAGAATGATAATTTTGTGCAGGAGACACAGTAGGGACATTCAGAGTAAACTGTTCAGATGAATTATGATTTGCTTTAGCGTCTGATGTCAAGAGAAAAATAAATTATAAAATTGAATTGTCAAGTAATACAGCAAACAATTGATGCTCGGGAATGATAATTTAAAGGGACTGAACCATAAAAGAAGGGATTGTGGGGTCAAGTGCAGTGATATATGCCTGTAATCCCAACAACTCAGGAGGTTGAGGCAGGAGGATTGAAAGTTTAAGCCTAGCCTCAGCAATTTAGTGAGACCCTGTCTCAAAATTAAAAGGGCTGAGCAATCCGCAATACTACCACACATACACACACACACACACACACAAACACACACAAAACTGAATTGTGGGTGTTCATTTACATATTTTCTCCCCACTTGCCTTTTTCTCCTAGGTCTTGAGGGTTCCATTCTGAGAAGGGATTAGAGAAGGAGATACTTATTATTTCTCACAGTTATTTTTCAAGTGTAATGAATATGTATATGATATCTAATTCAGTGTATCTTTAATTAAAGATTTCATTTGAAGTTATCTCAGTTTTTTTGATTTTATGTTCATATGAATGTCTTTTTTTTTTTAAACACACATTAGAAATCCACTTCTCTTTCTATGTGCTCATTTGTCTGTCTGATATCCTCTGGGCATTCTCACTGTGTTTTGGGTCTATTCATGACCTATACGACATTTATAACCTAATATGCCTAGTACCCTGTGACCACCACAGGGATTCATAATAGAGTAAAACAGTCTAAGAATTGTTTAGAATAGTGCTTATTTTATGTTCACACTAAGTTTGATCTTTTGTGGATTTGGGATTTGTTCACATTTTATCAATCTCCTCAAAGTAAGTTTCTTGATATAGGTACTTATCTACCAAGTAATTCTTGAAGCCTGCAAAAGAAGAAACTCAGATTGTCCTTTGTTTTGTATGTCATCTTCCCAAGATTTAAACTTTTTGTTCATTTGGACTTTTCCCTTTTTACACATATGGTAGAAAATGGTACATTTTCTCTTTTTTTAAATTGGTACATTGTGACTACACATAATAGTGGGATTCATTGTTACTTTAACAGTCTTTTTTTTCTTTTTTTTTTTTTTAAGTCATCACTGGGGATAAAACCCAAGGCTTCATGCATACTAGGCAAATGCTCTACCACTGAGCTACATTCCTAGCCCAACTCATGTTTCTTAGCAAAGAAATAAACATGTAAATATAAGAGATTTTCTGTTTGAACATTATGATACTATATATATTAAAACTCTGAATTCAAATGCTAAAGATTTTTCTAATAAAATAATTAAAACAACATAAATACATTTAAATATTTGAGTTTTCCTCTCCCCTGTACAGAATTAAGCATTTTAACATTCCTCAAGAAGGTCACATCAGATGATTTTATTTCAGTTGGTTGATATCATTCTGAGCTTATTTAACCTGAGAGAAAATTTATTTTCTTTATCAATAATCAACATAGGCTGGCATGGACCTATTGTATCTGATTGACTCAGTTACCTATTTGGTTAAGCTAACATGACAATTTTATTTTACAAAGGATTCTTTGTAAATGATTATAAAATTTTCTTTTAACTGGAATTTATTATTAAAACGATTGTAATTATTTTAAATTTTAACATGCAAATACTTTTTCTATGGAATAGAATATCTTGAACATTATTAAAAATTAATAAATTGGGGAAGTCAACTGTGTGTTTGAAAGACTATTGAAACTCTTGAATTGTCAGATTGTTTATAATAATTTCCCTTACAGGATGTACCATGTTTTAATTACTATTAAGCAACACAAATAATGATGATGATGATGATGATAATGTTATTATTATAATAATATTTCTCTTTTTGGACATTGTGATGCTATGTATTAAAACTTATGTTATTATTATAACATTATTATTATTATCATTTTGGTACTGGGAATTAATTGAACCCAGGGGCACTTCACCACTGAACTACATCCTCAGTCTTTTTTATTTTACATTTTGAGACAGGGTCTTCCTAATTGCTGAGGCTGACCTCAAACTTACCATCCTCCTGCCTCAATTCTTGAGTCATTGTAATTACAGGCGTGGGCCACCGGACCCATCCTGGAACATAAATTATTATAGACCAAAATGTAAACTATGAAGTTTTTGTTTCTTTTATTTACCAATTGTTAATAATTATTAGTAGAATTGATTTATTAATGAAATTCAGTTAACTTGTCCCTAAAGTCTTCTAGATAGTTTATAATTGCATTGCTGAGAGGCATATTCTTTTTTTTTTTTTTTTCAAAGAGAGAGTGAGAGAGGAGAGAGAGTGAGAGAGAGAATTTTTAATATTTATTTTTTAGTTCTCGGCGGACACAACATCTTTGTTGGTATGTGGTGCTGAGGATCGAACCCGGGCCGCACGCATGCCAGGCGAGCGCGCTACCTCTTGAGCTACATCCCCAGCCCGAGAGGCATATTCTTTATAGTTTCAAAAACAAATCAATTCTTTTATTTTCTATTTTTTATTTATTCTTTTTAAATATACATGACAATAGAATATATTTTGACATGCATACATGGAATCAAAAAGAAATCTTCAAATGGACCAAATTTTACTTTTATATTGTGTGTGTATAAACAAATAATGTAATATCAAATCCCATATATAATTATAATGCACTAATAAAAAACATCTAAAATTTTTATAAAAGAAATCTTTAATATGTTTGGAAGAAGCTAAAAGTTCATGGTTCATGAAACTTAGTTTTCTGGATTTGGTACTTTTTCTAAGGAAATAAATTTTCCTGTAGGGTTAACTTTTTAAATTGTTACTGGCCAAAATTCTTAGATATTCTGTTATGTTTATGGTCTAGTCAACTCTGATGGTGAAGAAATTTGAGGGATCCATTCCAAATATCAGCAGGCCCATATCCACAGATGAGGCTTTAAAGTCTGCACTTTAACTATAAATATTTGGGGCTGGGGTTGTGGCTCAATGGCTGAGCGCTTGCCTTGCACATATGAGGCACTGGGTTCGATCCTCAGCACAACATAAAAATAAATAAGCAAAATAAAGATATTTTAAAAACTCAGCATAGTAATGATAAAAATATAAATACTTAATGAATATTTTACAAGTTGCATTATTTTTCCCTCTTGTTTTTATTAAGATTTTAAGATGTCTTTTTAAAAAATTTGTTCTAATTAGTTATACATGATAGTAAAATGCATTTTGACACATCATACATAAATGGAGTGTAGGCTTATACAGGTCAAATAATCATATACATACATAGGATAATAATGTCTGATTCATTCTTCTACCATTCCTGCCTCCATACCCCCTCCCCTCCCCAGATGTCTTTATGTTTGTTTAGGTGTTATGGAAAAGAATTTATAGTAATAGGGCTGTTTTGATCCTTATCCTAAAATGTTTAATCGTTAGAAGAATCAGAATGACTTTGTCTCGCCTATAAATGTCTTGTGTGGACTCCATCTTTTTTGTTTTCATTTTTAAAAATAATTAAAATTTTATTTCACCAAAAGTGTAGGTATTAAAATGCTCTAGGTGTAGTTTTACATTAAATCAATGCATTTTTATTAATTTTCATATAAATTTTGTTCAATGTCTGTGATAAGTATATATTGGAATTACAATTCTGTGTATGTTTAAAAATACCTAGATGATCAGCAAGCTTTGAACTCAATCATGCAAGATTTGGCTGTCCTTCATAAGGCCAGTCGACCAGCATTATCCTTACAGGAAACCAGAAAAACAAAATCTTCATCACCAAAAAAGCAGGTATTTGTTCAATAATATTTTTATAAGTATATTTTGTTGTTTTATGAATTATTTCCTTTAATGTTCTGATCCTATAAAAGACTAATTTAATGTGTGTATCTTTTATACTTTTGAGCCAAATGTTTTGTTATATACATTTTCCTGGGACAGTATACATTAAAAAAACATAGTTTCATTTAATGTGGTAACTGCTTTCTAAAGGTGTTATTTTATCCATTCTTAAAGCACTTAAGCAATTTTCCTTCAAATAATCTACTCTGGCTATTTACAAATAAAGGTGATTTTAATTCTTATAAATGAAATTCATTTGTGATGCCCAGTATGAAAAGTGGAAATATAGTAGTTCCTCCTTATCTGTGGTTTTGCTTTCCACGGGTTTACCCATTTGTCAACTGAGGCCTAAAATATTTGATGGAAAATTCCAGAAATAAACAGTTCTTAAGTCTTCAGTAGTAATGATGTTCTGAGTAGAATGATAAAATCTTGCACTGTTGCTCTCTCCTGCCTAGAACATTAATTTACATTTGTCTATTTTATTTATAATGTATATTTTACCTATCTGTCAATTAGTATAACCTCAGTTATAAGATTGACTGCCACAGTATCATGTGTTCAAGTAACCCTTAATAACTTAATAATAGCCCCAAAGTACCAGAGCTGTGATTCTGGCAATTTGGATATGTCAAAGAGAAGCTGTTAAGTGCTTTCTTTAACTCCGATGCCCCATCATCTTATATATAAGATATGTATAAAAACTTAAATTGAGCCAGGTGCAGTGGCACATGCCTGTAATCCCAGTGGCTTGGGAGGCTGAAGCAGGAGGATCACAAGTTCAAAGCCAGCCTCAGTAACTTAACGAGGGCCTAAGCAAATTAGACCTTGTCTCAAAATAAAAAAGGGCTGGGGATGTGGCTTAGTGATTAAGTGCCTTTGGGTTCAATCCCCGGTATCCCACTTCCCCAAATTAAATTGACTTTTATAGTTTTTGTAGGTAACCTATATATAGAATGATGGGACATAATGGGTGGTTAAGAGGTGAAAGTTGTCAATAAGATGGGGAATCTTAGAACATTTACCACATGATTAAGGGGGACTATGATAAAGTATTATGTATTTCCCTATAACAGGATCAGTAAATGTTTTATATCCTTGGTTCCTTCACTAATAGATCTTAGTATTCTTTCCTATTGTGCCTAGTTTCACCAACATAATTCTCAGCTGAGCTTTTTAACAGATATTATCAAATGATTGGACTGGCTTTGAAAATGAAACCTTCTTTCCTTTCTGTTTTATATTAAATGAATGGCTAAAAAAAATATGATTTTAGAAATTCTAAAAGTTTTATCTAAATAATTACGATTGGTTTGTCATTTCATTATAGAATGATGTCCGAGTGAAATTTGAACATAGAGGAGAAAAAAGGTAAGGAAGGAAACATAACATGTCACTTCATTTAGTAAAACATATATTCTGATTAAGCTATAAAGGTTTCTTCCATATGTGAATGAATTTTGTGGCCTAAAATTGAGAAATGAGTAGTCTTTGGTAGTGTGTAACATGTGACTTAGACTGGAGTTTGTTAAAATTCTGCCTAAACGTTAGAACTGATTAATGTTTTTACTTTGCAATATCAGGAACTAAGTAAGGTCACTGCATAATGCAGCCCTTATTGCATTTTCTTTTACTTTTGCTCAGTGGAAATTAAATATATTTCTTCTTAAAATTGTATCATTCCTCCAGATACTATACAGAATTTATATATGTGGACTTAATATTTATAATTTTGATTATTCTCAAGAGACCTCAATGCTGTGACATGTATTTTGTTGGTAATGTTGAGGAAGGTGAGTTGGAATGGTGGCTGCAAGTTATTTTAGCAGAGATATAAATTTAACCTTCCACTTGGTATCTGTATATCAGTGCAAAGGTGGTAGTAGTGATAGTTAACAACGAAATTACTAACATGACCTGAACGTGGTTAGAGAAAAGTGATTTTATTTCTACTTTTAGTGTCCCTGTAGTTAATTTACTCATCTGTTAATTCTAAACACTTTAAAATGGGTCACAAATCATAAAATTTGAAGATGTAAAGATGTTTTACATAGGCTGGGGATGTGGCTCAAGCGGTAGCGCGCTCGCCTGGTATGCGTGCGGCCCGGGTTCGATCCTCAGCACCACATACCAACAAAGATGTTGTGTCCGCCGAGAACTAAAAAATAAATATTAAAAAAAATTTTAAAAAAAGATGTTTTATAGATAGATGTTGAGAAAAATGAAATATACCAGACATACCATAGAATCATTGTTCACTCTACTTTCTTATTCAAGATTCTTTAAGGAATTTTTCCCCAAGTTTTCATTCAGTCCTATTTATTGAGTACTTACTATATGTTAGGCATAATGGGAGCAAAGCAGATGTGGGCTTTTGTTATGGAATTTATAATCCAATGTGGTAGTATCCAAGCTTTAATGCATGCTCTCTAGGGCAGTGCAGGCTAATCTTTTGAAATATGGGAAGAAATGTTATATAATTTTATTTTCTTTCAATATTTCAATCCCTTTAAAATGTTTATTTTGGAGACAGGCTTACATAATATATTTGCTCAAAAATGTTGAGTTGAAGCAGGTTGTGGTGGCACATGCTGTAATCCCAACAGCTTGAGAGGAGGAGGCAGAAGGATCTAGAGTTCAAAGCCAGCCTCATCAATTTAGTGAGACTCTAAGCAACTTAGTGAGACCCTGCCTCTAAATAATATACAAAAAAGGATTGGAATGTGGCTCAGTGGTTAAGCACCCCTGAGTTCAATCCCCAGTACCAAAAAAAATGTTGAGTTGGTAAGGGTATAGAGAGAAAAAATTTGAATCCCCAAAGAACAATTTTACTTTTTTTTTTTTAACAGTTTCATTGTATTCTGCTGTGCATTTGTCACATAAATTTGATCACATTCCTCAGTGGATGTTTTTATATTGCTCTTTAACATTTTCAGTGTGGATTAAAAACTGTAGATTAAAAACTGAAGTTTTGAGAATTGTTTTTTAAAATTAGGATAGAGCAAACAAACTTCAGAGTTTTTAAACTTCATGTTGAAAAATTTGTATACTCAATAAAAATGAGCTGTTATAGTCATAAAAAACATAAAATTATGTTGTTTGCAGGAAAATGAATGGAACTTAAGATCATTATGTTAAGTGAAATAAGATAAATTCAAAGAGTCATTTGCCTATATTTTCTCTCATGTGGATGCTAGAGAGAAAGAAGGAAAAGAAAAGTATAGGGTGATAAGTAGAACAGAAGAAAGGGACCAGAGGGTAGAAGGATTTGGAAGGGGGAGTGCTAGGGAGTGATGTTAGCCAAATTATATCATCATATTGTGTGCATATATGATTATGTAACAGTGGATTCCACCATTGTATACAAGTATAATGCACTAGTAAAAAATGTGGAAAAAGTAAATAAATAAATAGAAAATGAACTGTTGAAGTGAATATGTACATAACTTTTGCTTAATTTTGTATTTAGGAAATGTTGTATATATTTAACTGCCTAAAATAAATAAAATATTTAAAAATTTTGTCTATATAGAATCCTTCAGTTTCCCAGACCAGTTAAACTGGGAGATCTGAGATCTAAAGCCAAAATTGCCTTTGGACAGTCTATGGATCTACATTATACCAATAACGAGGTAAACAAATACAGTTTAACTTTTGGTAGTCTTTATTTTAGAATAAGTGTGTGCATTTCATATCATTTAAGGACTTTTGTGTTTTTATTTAGTTATTGATAAGAATATGGTATGTTAGACAAAATATCTCAGGTAAATTTGTAAATTCTAACTGATCAAAATGGGTTTTTTCCCATTATGGAGATAATAGAAGGTTCAACTGTTGTGCAAATAATTGAATAAGAGTCCATGCTAGCAGGAAATATATGTACTACTTGGTTATACTTTATATGTAACTACTTATATATTTTTAATTTTTATTCTATTATTTTATTGCTAAATGATCTTTTTCTCTCATACTGTACTTGGCTGCAGACAATGGAACTTTGGTAGTCAGATAATTTAGTTGAAACTTAAAGGAGTATTTTCTGTTGGTTAGGACAGATTAGATTGTTATGTTTGGGGGTCAGAACATATGATTTTAAGGGCTCTGGCACTGAAGAACAGCTTCTCATGGGGTAGGCATTATAGATTTGTAGTATGAAGTAATTTATAAATGAATTGTTTATATATGAAGTTCTTTGAAGGAAATGCATTGTGTTGATGAATAAAGACAAGGACAGTAGGTATTCATGGTATTAAGGAAGTAACTGAGGTGGTGACATTTTTTTTCCTTGAATAAATAATTTTTAAATTCTTTTTAGCTATACTTGACAGTAGGGTGTATTTTGACATATATAAACATGCAGTGTAACTTATTCTAATTGGGAAGATGGTGACATTTAGTAAATATCTCCACTAGACACAGAAACATTAGTATGAAACCCTGCAACAAGTTTTAGGGGAAGAATGTTGCTGGGAGAGAAAGCAGCTTGAGAGCAGTTCATATAGAGATCCTAAGATGGAAAAGACTTGTATGTTTTAGGAATAGGGAAGGTACCAATGGGGATAGAATAACAGTGGAAATCTTGATAAACTTACCTTAAGAGAAAACATGTGAAACTGCTTTGTAAATGTTAAAGCACTGTTCAAATAAAACATTTGAAAATAGTAGATTTTAAATGAGGTAATTATTAATTTAAAACCAAATTGAATACTAATGTAGCAAGTAATGCCTGTCTGAAGAAATCACTGTATTGATTTGATAAAGTAAAAATCCATATCCTCTGTAGTAATAGCTTGAAATTTTATTTTTCAAATACTTTTTGGGTTTTTATTTAGCCATAAACACATCTTACTGCTCAGCCCGATTTTGGCACTTTATTTCTGTACCTGCTGATCTGATTTCTAGCTGCCAGCCCTTGGGACTCTGAGGGATTTCTAGAATTATGACCCCAGGGTAGTGCAGATGAATGGACTGCACTTGCTGAAAGTGATAACTTGCTGAATAATACACCCTTCATGAACCTCTTTCCTTTCCTTGTTTCCCCCATTCCCCTGCCAGTGTTTCCTAGTATCTTTTTCCCATATAATAAATTTAAATCCTTATTTCACAGTATGATTCTAGGGAACCAACACATCACTCTATGTGTGTGTGTGTGGGGGGGGGGGGGAGTTTCAAATTGTATCATGGAAAACTTTCAGATGCCTAAATACATTAAGACTACAATGTTGTCTTCATCTACCAGCCTGGTAGGTTAGTCACAAAAAATGGGGTTATTTTGACATTTGTCCATATTGTACCTGTGCTGACTCCTAGAATAGCTGGGTTTTTTGTTTGTTTGGTTTGGTTTTTTTTCCCTTAGTTCTTCCAATCCCCCTACCCCGGTCCTGGGTTTCTAGAGTATTGGCATCAAGTTATCTCATTTTGTAATTTCAGGAACTCTTTCTTATTTTCTTTAAAAAAAAATGGAATATTCTTCTCATTTTAGTTTATTTTTCTCATGCTTTTTGAAGGGCTTTTATAAGTGATTCTGACATTATAAAATGTGAGAGGCCTCTTTGCAGGAATGTAGTAGAGGTAGTATTAGGGTAAGATTGCATTTACGATTTCTTACAGCCCCGAGGTTATGTGAGAATCTATTTTCAGTGAGCTAATCAGTCCTGATTCACATCAGAATGTTGTCCCAAACCGAACCCAGGATGTTGTATTTTGGTGGTACTAGGAAAAATCTTATAGTTTTCCTTCTCTACTATCTAAAATAAGAAAGATCTTAGAAAATCCTTCCTTTGCCTGAACACCTCCATACCCATCCCAGCAACACATACATATAGCCATCACTTTATTAGGTAAAGAGGAGCCAAACCAACAAATTCAGCCAATCCGGGGCTGGGGTTGTGGCTCAGTGATAGAGCACTTGCCTAGCATATGTGAGATACTGGGTTCAATCCTCAGCACCACATAAAAATAAATAAATAATACAAAGGTATTGTGTTCATCTACAACTAATAAATTTTTAAAAAATTCAACTAATCCCAGCTTAAATTTCTTGGTTCTTTCAATTTTGGAAAACTTGGTATTTATGAAATAATGTTCATTTTCAAAAGAGGAATTCATGTTATGCTAGAAAAAATATTTATAAAGAAGTAGAATAAAAATAAAATAAATGAGTTTTTTGCTTGTCTACAGGTCCATAAAACTACCACCCCTTATATGGATTGTTTTCAGATTTAATTATGTAAAAAAGGAAGATAATTTTGTCTTTATTAAGTCCTATTTAATATGTACTTATAATATGTACTTAGACTTAATTTTTAATTTTATTTTCAGAAAGGATTTAGAAACGTACTTCTAATTTACCAAAAATAAGCCAGAGGGAAACAAATTTCATGAATGAGGCTAAAATGATTCACCAAACAAGCAAACATTCTGTGATTTATTTAGTATAATTTAGATAAGTTGGAACTTATTCTTGACTCTATCTTCATTTTACATTTTATAACAGGTGACATTAAGATGTGAGGGATCATATCAGGATTATAAAAATAGAGTATTGAAGATAGGAGCAAGATAATACAAAGATGGGGTTGGGGGTAAGTTCTGTGGTAGAATGCTTGAGGTTATGGGTTCCATTCCTAGCACCACAAGAAATAAATAGATAGTTTTAGTTTAAAAAGAAAGATACACAAATATGGTTCATAATTGGTAGGAAAGTGAAATGGATTTAATTAAGCAAATCAGTAGATCAGGCTTGAGCTCTGATACCAAACAATTTATTAGAAAACATTTCTTACAGAGATAAAAGAGCCTAGTACTTAGTTGATAACTTGTAGTAATATACAATTAGCTATAAAAATAAATTGGAAATAAAATTTAAGTACAGAATAAGTAAATGCAAGCAGAATGAATGGTGGAATTGATATTACTCCTGGATTATATATGTGCCTAGCATCTTCATTAAACAAAGGACCTTTTTAGAGAAATCTGCACAGAATGAGTGTACCGTATGTCAACTAGAAGGTTCATGTGCAGATTGAACTCATTCCTGTGATGTTTGGCAGGCCACTGTGCCTGGAGTTGGGGATCCTTATCCTTAAGGGCTTTTTACTATAGAGGACCGCAACCTAAGTAGGCATCACAT
Source organism: Spermophilus citellus (assembly GCF_964194105.1). Classification (NCBI taxonomy): domain Eukaryota; kingdom Metazoa; phylum Chordata; class Mammalia; order Rodentia; family Sciuridae; genus Spermophilus; species Spermophilus citellus. The sequence continues at coordinate 34,857,948 of NC_138192.1, read as the reverse complement.
TTTAAATGGCCCAGATGCTATACTTAGTAGAGTTTGTTAACAAGTATAGTATTTGTTTATTTGTTTTTATCCTATCCCTTTTTCAGTGAAATGGATGTACTTTGATGTTATTAATAGAGTTTTCATAAGCCTCTAAGTTGACATTCTTTTTGAAAAAGAAAGATCATTTTGTTTTTCTTAAATTATGTGAGTCACACTTTATCTCATACACCTCAGGTGCCTCTGTCCTGTATAACATTTTATTCATGAGAGTGATACCACCAGTTATGGCTTCTGCTCCCTCACATGTTGAACTATAACATTAGAGAAGTACACCGAGGCAAGTATATAAAGCAGGGTTATTTAAAAAGAGCAAACCCTGAATGTACACTCTGCTTCCACTGGTCCTCTTGAAGCCAGAATTAGACAGGCAGTTGGTATGGATAGATAAATCGAGTTAGATCAGATCAAGGAGGCCAATTTGAGTGAGTCCAGGAATTTGGAGACTTCCGAGAGGGAGAAGGGGGCCATAGCTGGTATCCTAGTATCCCAAGAAGTGAGGTATTTCCCCTTTTTTTATGTTTTAAGCTTCTTTTGTTCTCTTGCTCTCTTCCCCTTATCTTTCTCCTTCTTGTATGTGACTAGGATGGCCAAAATGTGGGAAACTAGTGGGCTGAAGGGGGAAGGGCAGGATGAAACAGCCTAGGACACATTAATTTACAATTTTTACAACTCAGTGTAGGGAGGGGCAATTCCTGGGACAGGTTACCTTAGCAACAGGTTGGAGCTAGGGCAGGTTGTCTTGATAGGGTGGAAGAAGGGCTCTGAAGGCATTTCAGTTCCTCAGGGGGCAGTCTCCCAACTTCCTGGACTCACTCAAATTGGCCTCCTTGCTCTGACCTGACTCAATTTACCTATCTATACTGACTGCCTGTCTAATTCTGGCTTCAAGAGGACCAGTGGAAGCAGAGTATATATTCAGGATTTGCTCAGAGGTGGCTGGCTGACCCATTTAGTTTACTTGTTTTAGAATATAGTGGTCAGGTCACTAGGGTTATGGAGATAAACCCTAGGTGGACTATAGTTCTCAGGTTTATTGCTAGTAGCACACTCTGTGACAGCTGTCACAGATACTCAGTGTTTGGTATATATCACATATTTCGTTTGAGTGTGAAAATTTGTGGTTACTACTAGAAAAAGAACCAAAAGTTTTATCTATAAGATGAAAGTAATACCTTTATTTTATATAGTTTGTACATGAACCCCTTAAAACTGTTTTAGGATGTATAACTTAAATTTAGCAGTATTGTGAGAATACCCTAGGAAATTCATCTTTAAATATACTTATCAAAAAATGTAATAATTAATAAAGCAAAATTTAAAAATATCTGTAGAGTCAGTGTAAGATTTCAATGTTGGTAGGATAGGAAGAGCGAATAATTAGATACATATACTCATTTAGAATTTAATTCTAGTAACAAATCAAAGAGTATTTTGAAATTTATAATTCCCTTGTAATAGATATTCATGAAAGAACTTGATCTGGTGAGATGACTACATGATTCCTTATGTTTCTTTTTGTTTAGTTGGTAATTCCATTAACTACTCAAGATGACCTGGACAAAGCTGTAGAACTGCTTGATCGTAGTATTCATATGAAGAGCCTCAAGATATTACTTGTGATAAATGGAAGTACACAGGTATGAATAAAGGATTTTTTCCTCTCCAGGAAGAATTTATGGGACTTAATTCTATAAGTTAATATATGAAACAAGTATGTGTGTGTGTGTGTGTATATATATATATATATATATATATATACATACACACACACACACACGCTATCATATCTCTACCCCTCAAAACTACATACTCAAAATTACAAATAAGAATAATATATTATATTATATAGAAACTGACAGCTTTGAAGAATTATGTTAGGATTAAATGATTTTTTTTTAAATAGAACTTCACTATGTTGCCCAGGCCATCTTTGAACTCTTGAACTCAAGTGATCCTGTAGCTTCAGAAGTGATCCTGTAGCCTCAGCCTCCTGAACAGCTGAGATTATTGTCATGGGTCACTATGCCTGGCAGGATTACAATTTCTAAGAGTAGAAGATTTGATAAGGCCCATAACAATATATAATAACTAGGTTGTATTTGGTAGGGGAGAGAATTCTGCTTAAAGCCCTATGGGGGAAAAATAGCACTCATGCCCTTTTTCTTTTGTAGGCTACTAATTTAGAACCATTGTCATCACTAGAAGGTTTGGATAACGCAGGATTTGAAACAGAGAGGAAAAAGCGGCTTTCCATAATAGGTAAGAAAGCTAATATCTGAGTCAGGAAATGGTTGATTTCTCAATTTCTTAATGGAGGGCAACACCTAAACATATTCCTAAATAGCACCCCATTTCTATACTCTGCAAATTATCTAAGTTAACTAGTTTTTAAGTGTCTATTGTTCCTTGGAAATTAATTTTACATATTATAGTATTAGCAATCTTCAATCAAGATTCTTTGTATATATATTCACAGTACTTTAATGTTAAATAAATTCAAATAAAGCCTTGTAGAGCTTTTAATTATATAAATAGAATCAAAGTGTGAAGTATGATATATCAAGAACTATGTAATGTTTTGAATAACCAACAATAAAAATTTAAAAAAAAAAGACAAAAATTTAGTCTGACAATACCAATTATTGGCAAGGATGTAAAGTAACAGAGAGTTTTCATATCCTGCTAAGAGTGTAGCTTAGTTCATTTTATTGGAGAGCACTTTAATAACATGTCAAATATGCATATTCTAGGACCAACTGTTTTCCTTCCTAATACACACTAGATATGTTATTGAACATGTGCACAAGGAGAAATGTAAACAAATTTTATTGTACCATTCTTTGTGTTATATGAATGCACTGTTATCATGTGTATATTATACCCTCTCTCTGTATACATACCACAGTATAATGTTTTTGTTCTGAACTATTTGGGAGTAAGTTAAAAACATCATGACCAAACAGAAAATCTGCAGAAGAATTAGTATTTATAACATATTCAGAATATGCAAAAATGTATTATCATGTTTAGAAATACACACATGTATAGCAGAAATAGAAATATAGTGGCTAAGGTTGTGGCTCAGTGGTAGAGCGCTCGCCTAGCATGCACAAGGCACTTGGTTCCATCCTCAGCACCATATAAATGTAAAATGAAGATATTTTGTCCACCTAAAACTAAGAAATAAACATTTAAAAAGAAAGAAAGATTGGAATATGAATGATCAACAACAAATTTGGGCAAGTGGTCTTCCTGGGGGATAAGGAAGGAAATGTGTTCAAGGATGGGCACCTGAAAGCTTATCTGCAGTATTTTTTTAAGCTATGTCTTGGGCACATATTTGTGGGGTTTTTTGTTTGTTTTACCTTTTTTGTTTGACTAATAAATTTCATAATTAAAAAAAATATATTCCTATTTTAATGAAAAATTTTAAAATTAGGAATAGATGCTGCGTTTTATCTAATGCCTTGTCAGTATTTATTAAAATATCATTTTATTTCAAAATCTGGCTCTGTTTTCTAGGACAGTATGTAAGGTATGCATAATGTTTTTTGAACAAATGAATATCTATCCCTCTCTACATTCTTCTATATCTAAGTCCAATTAATTCCAAGTTCTTCTTTGAATACTTCACCCTTCAATAAACAATATTACCACACACACACACACACACATAAATAAATAAATAAATAGAATAGAATAGAATAGAGGGACTGGTTGCAGTAGTACACTCCCGTAGTCTCAGCAGCTTGGGAGGCTGAGGCATGTGTTCCCAAATTCAAAGCCGGTGTCAGCAAAAGCAAGGCACTAAGCAACCCAGTAAGACCTTGTCTCTAAATAAAATACAAAAAACAGGGCTGGACAATTCATAATAGCTAAACTGTGGAGCCAACCTAGATGCCCTTCAGTGGATGAATGGATAAAAAAAATGTGGCATATATACACAATGGAATTTTAGTCAACGTTAAAAGAGAATAAAATCATGGCATTTGCAGGTAAATGGATGGAGTTGGGGAAGATAATGCTAAGTGAAGTTAGCCAATCCCCAAAAAACAAATGCAGAATATTTTCTCTGATATAAGGAGGATGACTCATAATGGGGTAGGGAGGGGGAACATGGGATGAATAGATGAATTCTAGATAGGGCAGAGGGGAGGGAGGGAAAGGGAGGAGGCAGGGGATTAGTAAGAATTGTGAAATGTGATGGACATCATTATCCAAAGTACATGTATGAAGACATGAATTGGGTATCAACCTACTTTATATACAAACAGATATATGAAAAATTGTGGTATATATGTGTAATAAGAATTGTAATGAAAAAAAAAGTACATGTATAAAGGCATAAATTGGCATGAACATACTTTGTATACAAAGATATGAAAAATTGTGCTCTATATGTGTAATAAGAATTGTAATACATTCCATTCCAATGTCATGTATTTTTAAAAAAAAAAAAAACAGGGCTGGGCATGTGGCTCAGTGGTCTAATGCCCCTGAGTTAAATCCCCAGTAAACCCTCCCCTCTACACACACAAGATAAAAGAAAAGAGGGGGAAAAAAGTAATTCTAGTATATTAAAATTAATAGACTAGATTCTTAAGTTTCTAAAACTTTCTGTAAGGTCTTAATTATTGAAGAATGCAATCACAATAAAGATTGCCAAAAAATACCACATTTTGCCTTTATTATACTTTCTTATTATTCAGTTTTTACTTACCATTAATAATATATTGCTATATTTTTTAAAAAGATAGACTCAATATCTTTATTTCTTTTTATGTGGTGCTGAGGATTGAACCCAGTGCCTTATATGCATGAGGCAAGTGCTTTACATATATTTATCAGGAATATGCTTTAATTATATAAATAGAATAGAGTTATAACCCCAGCCCCTGTATTGCTACAATTAAGGTTATGATATAAAGAAATAAAGATCCTATGTGCTGTATTATAAGGTGGCCTTAGTAAGGCTTGGGAAAGGCAGATGTGTTTTTTCTTTTTTTTTCCAAAATATTTATTATCTAGCATATCTGAAAATGACCTCAAGAGTTTGATGGATTATTTACATATCTGTTCAGAAACTATCATTCACCAAATTTTCACCTTGTATGTCAATAAGCCTAATGGACAAACTATTTAGTTTAAATAGCGCTCAGATGTGTTTTTTCTTTTTGGTACTGGGGTTTGAACTCAGGGGCACTTAACCACTGAGCCACACCCCCAGTGGTTTTTTTTTTTTTTTTTTTTTTTTTTTTAAAGATAGGGTCTTACTGAGTTGCTTAGTGCCTCACTAAGTTGCTGAGGCCAGCATTGGACTCACCATTCTCCTGCCTTAGCCTCCTGAGCTGCTGGGATTACAGGCATGTACCACCAAGCCTGGTGGCAGGTGTGCTCGTAACTCTTCAGTTCTATGTGTTGTCTTCAGTTTGTATAAAGTGTTGATAATGTGCATTTTTTTAAAAAAGATAAAAGCATTTCATTATTCAAAACTACTGATATGTGGTCATTAAGGATAGCATGAGATTATGTATTTGAAGGGCAAAAGTAGAAGAGGACAAAAGGACAAATAGGGAGGAAACAGAAGAGTGGGACAAAGCAAAAGATTTGATTAGGATACCCCATTTACAATAGCCTCAAAAAAAATAAAATACTTGGGACACCTCTTTCATTAAAGATGTGAAAAATCTATACAATGAAAACTAGAGAACCCTAAAGAAAGAAATAAAAAAAAAAACCTTAGAAGATGGAAAGATCTACCTTGCCCTTGGATAGGCAGAATTAATATTATTAAAATTACCATACTACCAAAAGCACTATGCAGATTTAATGCAATTCTGATCAAAATCCCAATGGCATATCTCATAGAAATAGAAAACGCATTCATGAAATTCATCTGGAAAAATAAGAGACCCAGAATAGCTAAAGCAATAGCAGGAAGAGTGAAGCAGGTGGCGTCACTATACCAGACATTAAACCATACTACAGAGCAATAGTAACAAAAACAGCATGGTATTGGCACCAAAACAGACTGTTAGACCAATGGTACAGAATTGAGGACACAAGAGACTAACCCACACAATTACAATTATCTTATATTAGACAAAGGCACCAAAAACACACATTGGAGAAAAGATAGCCTATTCAACAAATGGTACTGGGAAAACTGGAAATCCATATGCAACAAAATTAAATTAAACCCCTATCTCTCACCATGTACAAAACTCAACTCAAAGTGGACCAAGACCTAGGAATTAAACCAGAAACTGTGTTTAATAGAAGAAAAAGTAGTCCCTAATCTTCATTATATGGGATTGATTAGGCCCCAACTTCCTTAATAAGACTCCCATAGCATAAGAATTAAAACTAAGAATCAATAAGTGGGATAGACTCAAACTAAAAAGTTTCTTCTCAGCAAAAGAAACAATCAGTGAGGTGAATAGACAGCAAATCTTTACCCCTCACACATCATGTAGAGCACTAATCTCTAGGGTATATAAAGAACTCAGAAAGCTAAGCACCAAATGAAACAAATAACCCAATCAATAAATGGGCCAAGGACCTGAACAGACACTTCTTAGAAGAGGATATACAATCAATCAATAAATATATGAAAAAATGCTCATCATCTCTAGCAATTAGAGAAATGCAAATTAAAACTACTCTAAGATATCATCTCACTCCAGTCAGAATGGCAGCTATTATGAAGACAAACAATAAGTGTTGACAAGGATGTGGGAAAAAGGCACACTTATACATTGCTGGTGGGAATGCAAATTGGTGCAGCTAATACGGAAAGCAGTATGGAGATTCTTTGGAAAATTGGGAATGGAGCCACCATTTGACCCAGCTGTCCCTCTCCTCGGTCTATACCCAAAGGACTTAAAAACAGTATACTACAGGGACACAGCCACATCAATTTTTACAGCAGCACAATGCATAATAACTAAACTGTGGGAACCAACCTAGATGCCCTTCAGTAGATAAATGGATTAAAAAAAACTTGACATACATATACACAATGGAATTTAATGCATTAAGCTGATGTTTTAAATTTCTTTTAAATTAAAATTGTACTGAATACCTCAGTCTTATTCTACCAATAAATATTTTTGTTGTTTAACCTTAGTGCCAGCATTAAGGGGGAAAAATCAGAAATTATCTAGAATTACCAAGAGTGCATTAGCATGCCCATTACTAACAGAGGTTAAGAAAAATGGGCTATCAAGAAAGGAGATGGAGTGCTGGGTGAAGTGGCACACGCCTGTAATCCCAGTGGCTTGGGAGACTGAGGCAGGAGGATCCGGAGTTCAAAGCCTACTTCAGCAAAATCGAGGCACTAAGCAATTCACTGAGACCCTGTCTCTAAATACAATACAAAATAGGGCTGGGGATGTGGCTCCAATGGCCAAGTGCCCCTGAGTTCAGTCTCCAATACCTACCCCCTAAAAAGGAGGAATTTTCATAGTCTCTTTTCTCCCTATTTCCTTTTAGTAGTAGAATATGTCAGTCTTTTATAACCAGTGATATGTGGAAGAATAAAAATATTAGGGTTCAATTTGTTCCTTTGGCTATTAGTTGCTAACAGAGCCTCAATCAACCCTGACTCAGATTGAGCCCCTAAACATTTTACAGATAAGTGTGGATTTGGTAATTATCCTGCTCTCTTTCTCACTAACAAGTGCTGGCATATACTTAAAATGACCTGTTTACACAAAGATAAAGCTTTTTTGCTAGTTTAATTTCAAAAAATTATAAGGTGAGGGAGAAATTATATTCAGAAACATAGCATTATTTCCAAAGAACCACATTAAAATAAGATGGATTTTTATCTGATAAGAATTGTGATTAATTAAAGGACTATCTTAAATGGAAGCCAGATTTCTCCATTTTTCTAAACTACAAAGAAATTTAAATTCCAGGAATATGGTTTGCCACACAGACTTAATTTTACGTGCCTAGAAATATAGTCCAGGATTCCAAATTTAAAATACCCTAGTATGGACTAAATGATTTAAGAAGTAATCTCACTTAAGGTATCTAAAGATAAGAGGAATGGAAAGAATACCATGGAGATAAATGTGGATAGCATTCATTTGTCATGAATTATTTTATCACCAAAACATTTTTGCAAAAAGGAGAATTAGTCCCATGTTTACAAACTAGGAAACAGGTGCATGATGATCTTGTAACTTTCCCAATGCCACTCAGCTGGTAAATAACTTGAACCAAGATTAAACTAAGGTCTGACTCCATGCTTTCACTACATTATGATGCTTTCCACAAGTTATGTAAAAAGTTTACAAATATGAATTATCTGCAATAAATTCAAAAGCGGTGGTATTTATTTATCTAAAATTCCATCTGGCTGGGGTTATGGCTCAGTGGTAGAGTGCTCACCTAGCATGCTTGAGGCACCGAGTTTGATCCTCAGCACTACATAAATGTAAAATAAAGATCTTGTGAAAAAAATTTCTATGATATATCATCAAATATAATGTAGTTGTCAACAGTCAGAAGAGCACCTGATAAGTATAAATGGATATCACAGTGAGGTTAATAATTAAAGTAGAGTGGGAGTTTAGAATGGTTGTAAGAATATCTGAAGTTTTACAAACATGAATGTTCTGATAAATGTTAATAAACACTAGGTTTCATTTGCTTAAATTATTTTGATATAGTTCAGAAATACAGCCTACTTAGTATTTTTTGGTACCGGGGATTGAACCCAGGGATACTTTGCCACTGAGCTATATCTTCAACTCTTAATTTTTTGAGATGGGAGTCTCACTAAGTTGCTAAGGCAGGCCTTAAACTTGTGATCCTCTTGCCTCAGCCTCCCAAGTTGGTCAAGGTTACAGGCATATGCCCAATTAGCCTATTTAGTTATACTCCAATTTTTTTCTTTCTGATATTTATAAATCACATAATTTTATTCTTTTCAGGTCCCACTAATAGAGATAGAAGCTCTCCTCCCCCAGGATACATTCCAGATGAATTACACCAGGTAGCCCGGAATGGGTCATTCACTAGTATCAACAGTGAAGGAGAATTTATTCCAGAGAGCATGGACCAAGTAAGCTGAAGTCAGATGTTATTTTTCATTTTATTTAAAGGGATATTGGTAAGAGTCAGTGTGATTTGGCAAGTATCTGAGTGTGTGTGTGTGTGTGTGTGTGTGTGTGTGTGTGTGTTTTCTCCAATCCTGTATCTTTCTTAAGTGAACAAAATAATTTAAATAAACAGGAAACTGCACATTAACTTGTATGTGCCTTTATGTATTGAAGTATACAGAAAACTGCTGAAAGGCTACCTTTCTTAATATTGCTTACCCATAAATGAATGAATGAATGCATTTGTTTTTAATCCCAGGGATAACTAGCATTCAGATTTTTTACATTAACACTTGAAAGAACAAAATTACAAATATTTAACTTTATGAAACTGAGGTTTGTGAACTTTTTATAACTTTTTTAAAATAATTCAGTATTAAAATGTTTTTATAGAGTTGCTATTATTTTCTTAACATTGGATGTTCACACTACTGCAGTAGTAGTCACTGTGTAATTAGTCTCAATTAGGGTGGGGCCATCATTCAGTTTTCAGTAAGTAAAATTATATGAAACATTTTAGCTTTAATTATTTTAAAGGACTATTAGGGAACTTTGAAGTAAGCCTACCTGTGCAAGACATTTAGAAATGAATAACTCTGGAGAGTGACTGCTATTGGGTATGGTTTCTTTTGAAGGTAATGAAAGTGTTCAAAAATTGTGGTAAGGGTTACACAGCTGTCCGTATATCAAGAGCCGTAGAATTATGCCCTTTAAATGGGTTAGTTTTATCTCAATAAAATATTTTTTAAAGACTTTTGGTTGTATCAGATTGAATCATGATGGAACTCTTTATTTTCCTAGATGCTGGATCCATTATCTTTAAGCAGCCCTGAAAATTCTGGCTCAGGAAGTTGTCCATCACTTGATAGTCCTTTGGATGGGTAATGTCAATTGTAGTTTTGTTTTTTAATACATATGAGTAATATACACATATACACAGCATGTAAAATTATCAATAACTCTTTGTACTACATTTATGGGAATATAGTTAATTGATATTTGTTCTTACTGATGGTGAATGAAATTCTTTATAGTGCAGATAAATCCCTTAACCTCATGGAACTCAGTGTTATTGGCTAAAATGATATCTGATGATACTGTTTTAAGTGTTTCTGCTTGCCAAAGATGTGTTTGAAGCCAAATGCAAACTTAGAATTTATGTGTGCTTATTTTTAAAAACTGTACTTATGAAACATCATATTTTTCTTTTTTTAATTGATTTTTTTAAATACATGACATCAGAATGCATTACAATTCTTATTACACATATAGAGCAGTTTTTCATATCTTTGTATATGAAGTATGTTTACGCCAATTCATGCCTTTATATAAATGTACTTTTTTTTTGCATTACAATTCTTTTTTTTTTTTTAACTGTTGGAACTTTTTATTTTTTTATTTTTTTTTTATTTATTTTTTATTGTTGGTCGTTCAAAACATAGTTCTTAATATATCATATTTCACAGTTTGATTCAAGTGGGTTATGAACTCCATTTTTACCCCGTATACAGATTGCTGTATCACATCAGTTACACCTCCATTGATTTACATATTGCCATTTTAGTGTCTGATGTATTCTGCTGTCTATCCTATTCTCTACTATTCCCCCTCCCCTCCCCTCCCCTCCCCTTTTCTCTCTCTACCCCCTCTACTGTAAATCATTTCTTCCACTTGTATTATTCTTCTCTTACCCCTCATTTCCTCTTATATGTAATTTTGTATAACCCTGAGGATCACCTTCCATTTCCATGCAATTCCCTTCTCTCTCCCTTTCCCTCCCACCTCTCGTCCCTGTTTAATGTTGATCTTCTTCTCAAGCTCTTCGTCCCTACCCTGTCCTTGGTTACTCCCCTTATATCAAAGAAGTCATTTGGCATTTGTGTTTTAAGGATTGGCTAGCTTCACTTAGCATAATCTGCTCTAATGCCATCCATTTCCCTCCAAATTCTATGATTTTGTCATTTTTTAATGCAGAGTAAAACTCCATTGTGTATAAATGCCACATTTTTTTTATCCATTCGTCTATTGAAGGGCATCTAGGTTGGTTCCACAATCTTGCTATCGTGAATTGTGCTGCTATGAACATCGATGTAGCAGTGTCCCTGTAGCATGCTCTTTTTAGGTCTTTAGGGAATAGACCGAGAAGGGGAATAGCTGGGTCAAATGGTGGTTCCATTCCCAGCTTTCCAAGAAATCTCCATACTGCTTTCCAAATGGGCTGCACCAATTTGCAGTCCCACCAACAATGAACAAGTGTACCCTTTTCCCCGCATCCTCTCCAGCACTTGTTGTTGTTGGACTTCATAATGGCTGCCAATCTTACTGGGGTGAGATGGTATCTTAGGGTGGTTTTGATTTGCATTTCTCTGACTGCTAGCGATGGTGAGCATTTTTTCATGTACTTGTTGATTGATTGTATATCCTCCTCTGAGAAGTGTCTGTTCAGGTCCTTGGCCTATTTGTTGATTGGGTTATTTGTTATCTTATTGTCTAATTTTTTGAGTTCTTTGTATACTCTGGATATTAGGGCTCTATCTGAAGTGTGAGGAGTAAAAATTTGTTCCCAGGATGTAGGCTCCCTATTTACCTCTCTTATTGTTTCTCTTGCTGAGAAAAAACTTTTTAGTTTAAGTAAGTCCCATTTGTTGATTCTTGTTATTAACTCTTGTGCTATGGGTGTCCTATTGAGGAATTTGGAGCCCGACCCCACAGTATGTAGGTCATAGCCCACTTTTTCTTCTATCAGACGCCATGTCTCTGATTTAATATCCAGCTCCTTGATCCATTTTGAGTTAACTTTTGTGCATGGTGAGAGAAAGGGATTCAGTTTCGTTTTGATGCATATGGATTTCCAGTTTTCCCAGCACCATTTGTTGAAGATGCTATCCTTCCTCCATTGCATGCTTTTAGCCCCTTTATCAAATATAAGATAGTTGTAGTTTTGTGGATTGGTTACTGTGTCCTCTATTCTGTACCATTGGTCCACCCGCCTGTTTTGGTACCAGCACCATGCTGTTTTTGTTACTATTGCTCGGTAGTATAGTTTGAAGTCTGGTATCGCTATACCGCCTGATACACACTTCCTGCTTAGCATTGTTTTTGCTATTCTGGGTGTTTTATTATTCCATATAAATTTCATGATTGTTTTATCTGTTTCTACAAGAAATGCTGTTGGGATTTTGATTGGCATTGCATTAAACCTATAGAGAACTTTTGGTAATATCGCCATTTTGATGATGTTAGTTCTGCCTATCCATGAACAGGGTATATTTTTCCATCTTCTAAGGTCTTTTTCTATATCTCTCTTTAGGATTCTGTAGTTTTCATTGTATAAGTCTTTCACCTCTTTTGTTAGGTTGATTCCCAAGTATTTTATTTTTTGGGGGGATATTGTGAATGGAGTAGTTGTCCTCATTTCCGTTTCAGAGGATTTGTCGCTGATATACAGGAATGCCTTTGATTTATACGTATTGATTTTATATCCTGCCACTTTGCTGAATTCATTTATTAGCTCTAATAGTTTCATTGTAGACTCTTTTGGGTCTGCTAGGTATAAAATCATGTCATCTGCAAATAGTGATAATTTAAGTTCTTCTTTTCCTATTTTTATGCCTTTAATTTCTTTCGTCTAATTGCTCTGGCCAGTGTTTCGAGGACTATGTTGAACAGAAGTGGTGATAGAGGGCATCCCTGTCTTGTTCCAGATTTTAGAGGGAATGCCTTCAATTTTTCTCCATTCAGAATGATGCTGGCCTGTGTCTTATCATAGATTGCTTTTACAATGTGGAGGTATGATCCTGTTATCCCTAATTTTTCTAAAGTTTTGACCATAAAGGGATGCTGTACTTTGTCGAATGCTTTTTCTGCATCTATCGAGTTGATCATATGGTTCTTATTTTTAAGTCTATTGATGTGGTGAATAACATTTATTGATTTCCGTATATTGAACCAGCCTTGCATCCCAGGGATGAATCCTACTTGATCATGGTGTATAATTTTTTTGATATGTTTTTTAATCCAATTCGCCAGAATTTTATTGAGGATTTTTGCATCTAGGTTCATTAGAGATATTGGTCTGTAGTTTTCTTTCTTTGAAGTGTCTTTGTCTGGTTTAGGTATCAGGGTGATGTTGGCCTCGTAGAATGTATTTGGAAGTTCTCCCTCTTTTTCTATTTCCTGAAATAGCTTGAAAAGTATTGGTGTTAGTTCCTCTTTAAAGGTTTTGTAAAACTCTGCTGTATACCCATCTGGTCCTGGGCTTTTCTTAGCTGGTAGTCTTTTGATGGTTTCTTCTATTTCCTCTATTGTTATTGGTCTGTTTAGGTTGTCTATATCCTCCTGACTCAATCTGGGCAGATCATATGACTTAAGAAATTTATCTATGCCTCCACTATCTTCTATTTTATTGGAATATAAGGATTCAAAATAATTTCTGATTATCTTCTGTACTTCTGAAGTGTCTGTTGTGATATTGCCTTTTTCATCCCGTATGCTAGTAATTTGAGTTCTCTCTCTTCTTCTCTTCGTTAGCATGGCTAAGGGTCTGTCGATTTTATTTATTTTTTCAAAGAACCAACTTTTAGTTTTGTCAATTTTTTCAATTGTTTCTTTTGTTTCGATTTCATTAATTTCAGCTCTGATTTTAATTATTTCTTGCCTTCTACTTCTTTTGCTGTTGTTTTGCTCTTCTTTTTCTAGGATTTTGAGATGAAGTATGACATCATTTATTTGTTGGTTTTTTCTTTTTTTAAGGAATGAACTCCAAGCAATGAATTTTCCTCTTAGAACTGCTTTCAATGTGTCTCATAGATTCCGATATGTTGTGTCTGAGTTTTCATTTAACTCTAAGAAGTTTTTAATTTCCTCCTTGATGTCTTCTAAAACCCATTGATCATTCAGTAACCTATTGTTCATTCTCCAAGTGATGCATGATTTTTCCTTCCTTCTTTTATCGTTGATTTTCAGTTTCATTCCATTATGATCAGATAAGATGCATGGTATTATCTCTACTCCTTTATATTGTCTAAGAGTTGCCCTGTGACATAATATATGATCTATTTTTGAGAAGGATCCATGTGTTGCTGAGAAAAAAGTGTAACTGCTTGATGTTGGGTGGTATATTCTATATATGTCAATTAAGTCTAGGTTATTAATTGTGTTATTGAGTTCTATAGTTTCCTATTTAACTTTTGTTTGGAAGATCTGTCCAGTGGTGAGAGAGGTGTGTTGAAGTCTCCCATGATTATTGTATGGTGGTCTATTAGACTCTTGAACTTGAGAAGAGTTTGCTTGATGAACATAGCTGCACCATTGTTTGGGGCATATATATTTATGATTGTTATGTCTTGTTGGTATATGGTTCCCTTGAGCAGTATGTAGTGTCCCTCTTTATCCCTTTTGATTAACTTTGGCTTGAAATCTATTTTATTAGATATGAATATGGACACTCCTGCTTGTTTCCGAAGTCCATATGAGTGATATGATTTTTCCCAACCTTTCATCTTCAGTCTATGTATATCTTTTCCTATCAAATGCATCTCCTGTAGGCAGCATATTGTTGGGTCTTGTTTTGTGATCCATTCAACTAGCCTGTGTCTCTTAATTGGTGAGTTTAAGCCATTAACATTTAGGGTTATTATTGAGATATGGTTTGTTTTTCCAGACATATTTGTTTATTAATGTTACTAAACCTGATTTGTTTTCCCCTTTGATTACTTTCCCCCCTTTACTGTCCTACCTCCCACTGTTGGTTTTCATTGTTATTTTCCATTTCCTCTTCCTGTAATGTTTTGCCAAGGATTTTTTGAAGAGATGGTTTTCTAGCTGCAAATTCTTTTAACTTTTGTTTATCGTGGAAGGTTTTAATTTCATCTTCCATCCTGAAGCTTAATTTCGCCGGATACACGATTCTTGGTTGGAACCCATTTTCTTTCAGTGTTTGAAATATGTTATTCCAGGATCTTCTAGCTTTTAGAGTCTGTGTTGAGAGATCAGCTGTTATCCTGATTGGTTTACCCCTAAATGTAATCTGCTTCCTTTCTCTTGTAGCTTTTAAAATTCTCTCCTTATTCTGTATGTTGGGCATCTTCATTATGATGTGTCTAGGTGTGGATCTCTTATGATTTTGCACATTCGGCGTCCTGTAGGCTTCTAGGATTTGGGATTCTGTCTCATTCTTCAAGTCTGGGAAGTTTTCTCGTATTATTTCATTGAATAGATTGTTTATTCCTTTGGTTTGTAGCTCTGTGCCTTCTTGTATCCCAATGACTCTTAAGTTTGGTCTTTTAATGTTATCCCATATTTCTTGGATGTTCTGCTCATGGTTTCTTAGCAGTCTTGCTGAGCTGTCTATTTCTTTTCAAGTTGAAATACTTTGTCTTCATTGTCTGATGTTCTGTCTTCTAAGTGATCTATCTACTCTGCTGATAGTATTCTCAATTGAGTTTTTAAGTTGGTTTATTGCTTCCTGCATTTCTAGGATTTCTATTTGTTTGTTTTTTATTACTTCTATCTCCCTGTGTAATTGATCTTTTGCTTCCTGGATTTGTTTATGTAGTTCCTTGTCAAAGTGATCTTTCATTGTCTGATTTTGCTGTCTCATGTCTTCCTTGAGACTCCAGATCATCTGAAGCATGTATATCCTGAACTCTTTATCTGACATTCCATCTGTTGCAGCTATTATCTCTTCTAAAGTTGAGTTGACCTGCACTGCTTGTGGTCCTTTCTTTCCTTGTCTTTTCATACTGCTCGCGTTTCTTTCTGCTTGGTGAAACTGTTGTGTTTTTGAAATTTTCCCCCTATTTATTTATATTGCTCTTGTATAGTTGGAAAATCTCCCTTGCAGGGCGGGTAGTGGCTGTGCTCCTCCTCTAATTAGGGTGATCTGTCTACCACGCTGGTCGATCGCAGGTCTGCCCACCCTGCGGGCGCAGGTGGCAGCTCTGCTCTGCCCCCACTCCAATTGTGGTGACGTAACTACCATGCCCTCGGGTGGTTGGTCCTGATCCGGATGTGGGCGAAGGCTCTGCTCTGCCCCTACTCCAATTGGTGTGACGTGTCTACCACGCTGGCAGGCCTCTAGGCCTGTTCCGCCAGTGAGTCGCAGGTCTGCCTACCTTGCGGGCTCGGGCAGCAGTTCTGCTCAGCCCCCACTCCAAATGGGGCTACCTGACTGCCTCTCCAACGGGTCGCTGGGCCTTTTCCGGTCACGGGTGCTGGCTCTACTCCACCCCCACTCCAACCAGTGTGACGTGACTGCCTCGGTGCTACGTGTCCACCACACTGGCAGGCTACCGGGCCTGTTCCGCCGGTGAGTCGCAAGTCTGCCTACCTTGCGGGCTCGGGCAGCAGTTCTGCTCAGCCCCCACTCCAAATGGGGCTACCTGACTGCCTCTCCAACGGGTCGCTGGGCCTTTTCCGGACACGGGTGCTGGCTCTACTCCACCCCCACTCCAACCAGTGTGACGTGACTGCCTCGGTGCTACGTGTCCACCATGCTGGCAGGCTACCGGGCCTGTCCTGCCAGTGGGTCGAAGGTCTGCCTACCTTGTAGGCTCAGACGGCGGTTCTACACAGCCCCTACTCCAAATGGGGTGACTTGGCTACCGCACCTTCGGGTCGCTGGTCCTGTTCCAGGCGTAGGCGGCTACTCTCTTCGGCCCCAGCTGCAGTTGGGGTGTCATGATACCATGCCGGCGGGTCACTTGGCCTGTTCTGGGCGCAGGCGGCAGCTCCCCTCTGCCCCTCTGGCCCCCACTGCACCCAGCAGGACCCGGACCGAGAAGCAGTTACCGCAGGGTCCCCGTCCCTGGGCCAAAGCCGCTCCGGGAGCCAGAATCCGGCCTCTCCGAGCCCGGTGCACGCTCCGCTAGGTGCAGGCTCCAAGGAGCGATCTCCGCAGGTTCCCCAGCCCTAGGCCAAAGCAGCTCCGGGAGCCAGAGCCCGGCCACTCCAAGCTCTCCGAGCTCGGTGCACGCTCTGCTGGGAGCAGGCTCAAAGACGCAGTCCCCGCGTGTTCCCCAGCCCTGGGCCAAAACTGTTCCGGGGGTCAGAACCCAGCCGCTTCGAGCTCGATGCACGCTCCACTAGGATCTGGCTTCAATACGCAGTCTCCGCGGGTTCCCCAGCCCTGGGCCAAAGCAGCTGCGGGAACCAGAACCCGGCTGCTCGGAGCTCGGTGCACGCTTTGCTCGGAGCGAGCCCCAAGGAGTATTCCCCACAGGTTCTCTAGCCCTGAGCCTGAGCGATCTGTCTGCGAGACGCAGGCAAATGCCAGCCTGAAATCACCTGTTCCGTAGCTGAATGAGCTGAGATCAGTAGAAAACAGGGATGATTCCATCAGCTCTCCAAGATGGCGGCCGCTGTCCTCCTCCGTGGTCCGACCGGTGTCAAGAACCGAACTGGACCGCTTCTGTCCTCCGTCTCAAAGCCAGAACTCAGCACTAAGCACGGCCATTGCGCCGCTGGCAGGAGCCCCCAGAATCCGCATCGCTGCACCCCCGCTCCGGCACCTCACCGCTTCCCAGCGCGCGCCGCAGACTCCAGCCGCGGGGCGATCCGCCGATCAGGCAATGCGACCGACCGCATCCGAGCCCCTGCAGCCGAACCTCGCGCGATGGAAATCCCTCTACTAGATTCTGGAGCACCTCAATTTCGCTGGAATTTCCCAACAAGACAGCCTTCAGCTGTTTCACCTTGTCTTTCTCCTGCACAGTGACGCGGCGCACGGGGGTGATGCACTCCCTTCGCCGCCATCTTCAATCCCCTACAATTCTTATTACACATATATACCACAATTTTCCATATCTCTGTTTGTATATAAAGTATGTTGACCCCCAGTTTGAGTCTTCATACATGTACTTTGAATAATGATGTCCATCACATTCCACCATCCTTGCTAATCCCCTGCCCCCTTCTTTCCCTCCCACCCCTCTTTTCCTATCTAGAATTCATCTAATCCTCCCTTACTCCTCCTCCCTACCCCACTCTGAGTCAGCCTCCTTATATCAGAGAAAACATTTGGCATTTGTTTTTTGGGGATTGGCTAACTTCACTTAGCATTATCTTCTCCAGCCCCATCCATTTACTTGCAAATGCCATGATTTTATTCTCTTTTAATGCTGAGTCAAATTCCATTGTGTTTATATGCCTCATTTTTAAATCCATTCATCCACTGAAGGGCATCTAGGTTGGCTCCACAGTTTAGCTATTGTGAATTGTGCTGCTATAAACATTGATGTGGCTATGTCCCTGTAGTATGCTGTTTTTAAGTCCTTTGGGTATAGACCAAGGAGAGGAATAGTTGAGTCAAATGGTGGTTCCATTCCCAGATTTCCAAGTAATCTCCATACTGCTTTCCATATTGGCTGCAGTAATTTGCAGTCCCACCAGCAATGTATGAGCGTACCTTTTTCTCCACATCCTCACCAAATTTAATATATTTGGTTTTGGAGATTTCTTGAGTTGCTTCCCTGTTAGGATTATATTCATCTTGGCACCAGAAATAACTTAAATTCTTTGTAATTGTGGCTTAGTATGTTGGTTGACATTTTAAAAATTCAAATACTTTTTGTGTAATACAGGGATGTGAGCAGGATCAAGTAGCAACTGTGAATTTTTTTGTTACAAATGTGCACTCTTCTGGTTGTAATTGGACATTGTTCTTGGTAGTCATACTGTGTCACACAGTCAGTATTAAAATCTTCACTTATTTAATCCCTAGAATTGCTTTATAATTTTTTCTATTTGGTTTTAGGGATCAATTGTCTGTCTACGTGAAACTCTTGTCTGTGTCAGTGTCTACCTGAAGATAGACATTTAAGAAAGTTAGGGAAGTAGCAATTAGAAAACTATATAGTGAATACTATTTGGAATGTACTCTCCTGAATGCTTACATATATGTATATATGTGTGTGTGTGTGTGTGTGTGTGTGTGTGTGTGTGTGTGTGTGTATTTGATGAGTTTGATATTATTTTTTTTTATATAGATGCAAAGATGATCTTGCTTATACAGAGCTTGGACTGATAGGTGTTTCTAGATAACTATGATTCCAAAATGCATCATTCTTACCACTATATAGGTTAATTTTAAAAGCTGTATGCAATATACATTTTCCTATATGTATCAAATAAATGTTTGTAAAGACCCACAAACACACAGATATGGCTTAAATATTTTTTACATTTTATTTTAATATTTTCTTTAATGTGACATTTTCTGTTTATAGAGAAAGCTATCCAAAATCACGAATGCCCAGGGCACAGAGCTACCCAGATAATCATCAGGAGTTTTCAGGTTAGACTATATGAATTCTAAATATTTAAATATTTATGTTACAGTAATGTTTTAGCGGGGGAGGAGAGAGGGAAGATTTTTGAAAAATCAAAAATTTTGTCAGTATACTTTTCATCATTAGAAACACTTGACTTTTTTGTGATGTAGCTTTCTTATGTCTTCACAGACTACGATAACCCTATCTTTGAGAAGTATGGAAAAGGAGGAACATATCCAAGAAGGTATCATGTTTCGTATCATCATCAAGAATATAATGATGGTAAGTTTCTGGCAGTTAGATCATAACACTTTGGAAAAATCTCAAATATAAAACTAAATAGAAAATGTCAGGAAAAAATTCATTTGTGTAATATAAAAATTGTTTTTGAATCAGTTTTCTGGTTTTAAAAAAAGCCTTTTTAAGGAAATTGGGTCATAACTAAAACTATAGTTACATTTTAGTATTGTTTCTAAAATGTAGTAATACTTAGATCTTTCTTTCTTTTAAAAGGAGTAATTTGACAAATTCCATGATTTAAAATATAGAATTATAATATACAATAAAATATGGGGGAAAAGGAATAATTTTAAAATGATTAATTAGAAAATTATTCCTTAATGATAAAATTCATACATGTATTGTCCATTTTAGGGGAAAAACTACCTATAAACTTTTTAGTTTTTGTTTTGTATTTTAAAATCATTGGAAATGAGAATAAATTATTTTTTTTATCCAAAAATGAAGGGCTTCTATTTTGTAGTTTATTTTGTGTATGTGCATGTATGTACATAATTTACTATTTGAATTTATGTTTAGATCCTAGTTTTTTTTTAACCCCACAATTATTGCCATTTCAGTTCTTTAGCCTAGTTACCAGAAAAATGTGTTTCCTACCATATAAATTTTAATACTTTAAAACTAAAACATATTAACAAAAGGAATAAGTTAATTCTGTTTTCATTTTGTAGGTCGAAAAACTTTTCCAAGAGCTAGAAGAACCCAGGGGACCAGCTTCAGATCTCCTGTGAGTTTCAGTCCTACTGATCACTCCTTAAGTACTAGTAGTGGAAGCAGCATCTTTACCCCAGAGTATGATGATAGTCGAATAAGAAGAAGGGGAAGTGATATAGACAATCCTACTTTGACTGTAATGGACATCAGCCCACCCAGCCGTTGTAAGTAATAAAAATTGTCATAGTGAAATGTATAGCAGAACCTTGCAGAATTTTATAATATTAACAGGAATAAATACCAAATGAGTATTCATGGTAAGACAAGACTTTTCAAAAGAGATCATAATGGGAGTTTCTAAAAATGGCCGGAATGTCTGGTGTAATAATGGTATTATTGCTGATTACTCTTGTTAATTCTGTCCTTCATTTTTATTAGAAAAAATGTTATCAGCTATTCAATTTGTCATCTGTTCCATTCCATATATCCTTGTCGAGTTCCTAAAACTGAGATTTCAAACATGATCTCTAAGATATAGTCTAATGGGATAAATGGTATATAGAGAAATAAATATAGTATTGCATTTAGTGTAGATCTAAGACCTGAGTAGAAATTCAGTAGTTAATGAAGTGACATGTATAAGAGGCCATGACAATTTGAAAATTGAGAGTAATTCATATTTGCTAATGTGGGAGACAGCTTACTTTAAATCATAGGAATGGATTATAGTGGTAACTAAGGCTAGATTTTAAAGTATTTGGACTTTATCAAAGATTCATTCTTAAAGATATTTATTGTAGTAAAATTTGTATGCTATGAATTTCTCCCTGTTATGCTAGTGTTGTCATACTTTAGTTTTTATGTCTATAACCCCACACTGTTGTTTTTTCTTTGCTTTAGACAGCTGTATTTAAAGTGATACAAAATAAAAGAATATCCTTAATATCCTTTATATATATACCATCTGTTTATCTATTTCTATAAATCTTTGTTTATATAGATGCAGTCAAGTATCAGATTCCTTTTTTCTAGAGAATTGCATATAGCTGGGTGGCACACACCTGTAATTCCAACTATTTGGGAGGTTGAGGCAGGAGGATTTCAAATTCCAGGCCAGCCTGAGCAATATAGCAGGACCATGTCTCAAAATAAAAGAAGGGCTGGGGTTTAGCTTAGTGGTAGAATACTTGTCTAGCCTGTGTGAACCCTAAGTTCAATCCTCCCCCCCCCCAAAAAAAAAAGAAGGAAGAGGAGGAGGGGGAGGGAGATTATTTGCATTTAAACTTTCTTATAAAACTAGTCTGTTAGCAATAAATTCTTTTCAGCTTTTGTTTATAGAAGTCTTTTTCATTTTGAAATATTTTTGTTTTCCTGGGTATAGTGTTCTGGGCATTATTTTTGGGTTTTTAAAAAAAATTCAGCACTTAAAAGTTATCTCTCCATTTTCTTCTTGTTTACATACTTTATAAGGAGAAATCTGTTATAATCTTGTTTTTGTCATACTGTATACAGTGTGCTTCTCTATACATCAACTCTGTACCACGACCACCCCCACCCCTGTTACCTGTCCCCCTAGCAGCTGCTTTTAAGATTTTTCTTTTGGTTTCCAAAAGTTTGAATATGGTGTGTCTGGATATATCGATATGAGATTCTCAACTAATGTTCTTTCACTGCAGTTTCCCTCAAAAATATTCTGATATTATCTCTTTAAATATTTCTTCTATTCCATTTTAAATTTTTCTTTATTCTACTACCTATGCAGTAGACTAATTGATAGTGTCTTATACATCTTTGTGCACTTGAATTTACAAACATTCTCTCTTAGTTTGAAAAACTTTTATTGATCTGTTTTCAGATTCATGACTCATTCCTCAGCCCTGCTGAGTCTATTCTTTTGAAGGATTTTTTTTTTTAAATTTCAAGCATTTTCATTTGACTCTTTTCTTCAGTTTTTATTTCTGTTGAAATTCTCTGCCTGTTGTTGGCTTTTTTTTTTTTTAATTAGAACCTTTAACACTGTAATCGTAGTTACTTTTAAATATCCTGTCTAAATCACTTAAGTCTTGTATTAATTGATTTCTCTTTTGATTTTTTTTGTTTGCTTTTTTGCATCTTATAACTTTACACTGAATGCCAGATAATGGAGACTGAGGTAAATATAATTTATGCCTGGAAATAGACACAACTATTCTGCCTAGGCAATTACTGTGGGGGATTGATTGGTCTAGTCAGCTGGGTTTAGATTTGGTGGTTGCTGGTATTTCTATTTACCACTGACTTCAAATTCCTCTAGAATTACCTTGTATTGGTTTTCTAGAGGGATTTTCTCCATGGTGATGCTCCAGTCTCAGCTTTTGGCCTTCCTTTTCAGAGAGAGAAGGTCTATCTGTGCTCTCACTCCTCCCTCAGCAGTACATGATGCTACTTGTTAGCATATTATAGGAGAGGCAGGATAGAGGGCTGAGAGCTGTCCCATGCAGATTCCATCTTAGGCAGGCTCTAGTTCTGCAGTTCTCAGAGATGGGTTTTCTCCATGATAGTTTCTAGCCCCTCCTCAGGGATAAGCCCCCACCCTTTTTTTCTTATTCTCCTCATCTGTGGGTGATGTTTCTTGCCTCCCTTTCTTCCAACAGTTTAAGGTTTTTACGTCTTAGGGGAGAAGAGCTGAAGAGAGTAACAACAGTGCTCATTTTATTCTTCAGGTCTTAACTTACAAAAGGAGGCTTTCTCTGGTCTCTTGCTCCTATGAGTGCATGGAGATTGTCTATGGAAAAGTCTGAAACCACTTTATGTCAGGATCTCGCTAGTGTTTGGTATTCTCATGTAGCCCATGCTTGTTAAAAGTGGAACTGAGTTTTTCTTACCTGCCATTGTGGATCTTTCTGCCCCTCCACAAGTGTGCCAGTGCTTGTGTTCCATCTCTCCTTGGAGGTGCTTATTTTTCCTCCAATTTCAGGCTGGAAAACATTCCAACAGGTTCAGTAAAGGTTATAATTTTGTAGATTACCCAGGATACTCTTGTTGTTAGGATGGAAACAGTGCTCCTTCCAGCTTTTGACACTGTAGGTAGAAGCTGATAAAGTAATTATAAATATTGCATTGATAAAAGTTAGAAATAGTGAATCTTATAATCAGTGGCATCTTAGATTCAGTGAAAGATGCTGTCACATTTGTAATTGGGGGAAAAATCTTATTAGAAAAATAGGAGTTGTAGATATGAATCTTATTTGGATTTATAATTTTTTTAATTTTTATATATTTACTTATTTATTTTTATATGGTGCTGAGGATCAAACTCAGTGCCTCATGCATGCAAGGCAAGCACTCTACCACTGAGCTACAGCCCCAGCCCAGGGTTTAGAATTCTTAAAAGAGAAAATATTTGAAAAATAGTGACCTTAATGAATTTGGATACTCAAGATTTTTGCTTATATCCTAGCATGTTCAATGAAGGGAAGCACTATCCACAATACTCATTTAGTCCTTAACCAATCTTGTGCATCTGATTATCCCATTTTTAAGATAGTGTTCTTTTTTTTTAGCACCTCGAGCACCTACCAACTGGAGATTGGGCAAACTGCTTGGCCAAGGAGCCTTTGGCAGGGTCTACCTCTGTTATGATGTTGATACAGGAAGAGAATTGGCTGTTAAGCAAGTTCAGTTTGACCCTGATAGCCCTGAGACCAGCAAGGTAAAAATCACTACACAAACTACTTTGTCACATTATAAAAAACATTTTTACTTAAAAAGGTAATATACAGAAGACTCTTTAGCTTTTCCTTAATACAAATGATTTGCAAAACAATTAGATAAATTATATTTATCTACTTTGTACTGTGGATACTTCTTTTCTAGTATTTAAGTTGTCTTCTTAGTCTGATATAGTATTGCTTTAGCGTACTGTGAGGGACTTTTAAAGAAGCTACTGATTAGCCACTTTAAAGTGTTTGTTCCTTGGGAAATAAAAATTTCAGAATGTAATCACCTTGATAGGTCTTGAAGTTAGAATTTTTTTGTTTCTACAGTATTGTAAAGACTTAACAGTGAATTTTGTCTTTTAGGAAGTAAATGCACTTGAGTGTGAAATTCAGTTGTTGAAAAACTTGCTGCATGAGCGAATTGTTCAGTATTATGGCTGTTTGAGGGATCCCCAGGAAAAAACACTTTCCATATTTATGGAATATATGCCAGGGGTAAGTTACTACATTTTTTTAAAAGTAGACATTCTATTTAATAAAGTGTTAGTTGAGGAAAGAAAACAAAATTTTCATTATAACCTTAGTTAAGGACATTTTAGAAGAGTTTTAAATTAGAGCTGATTAATATTTTATTTTCTGTTTTTTTCATGTATCTTTGTATTTTTAAACTCATTAATGGTAAATGTCCTAAAAATATTCTTGTAGCCAGTTTATCCAAACCGGAACTAGAAATTTAATTGGTTCTGATTTCTAATCATACTCTTTCTTTCTCCTGAGTAATAAGTTAGCATTATAGTTGTACATAGTTGTACATTATATCTCTGAACTCTATTTTTTATCTATCATAATCCATTTTTACATGATGTAGATTTGGTGAGACCAGGAGAGTTGTTACTTTTAACAGTCTCATCTCACAGATTTCTATAATTACACTCATGGATTCTGTTTAATTTGTTCCTTGTTTCTTTTTTTCCTGTGAACTTCAGGTTAGATCTAAACTCTTAAGTCAGATTCCATTTCATACTTTCTTAGCTCATATGTCATAGATGAAGCTGTATACTTTATGTTGCATCCCATCAGGAGACATTCGATTTGTGGTTATTTTACCTCAGAGATGCTAAGAGTGATTGCTAGATTTGATGACTGACATCCTGATTCCTACATTGTAAAGTTTTGCTTTTTCCTGCAAACCAGTGGCACATATGAATGTTCAGTTTCTTTCCAAACTTTCCCCTAATTTTTTTTTTTTTTAATTCTGGAGATTAAACCCAGGGCCTTGTTTATGCTGAAGCATGTACTCTACTGCTAAGTTAGAGTTACACCCCAGCCCCACACTTGTTTTTAACACTGATTTACAGCCATCCTAAAGTCAGTAATTTCAATGGGAATTATAAAATGATATTTGTTACCTTTTGTCACAGATTGTTATTATTTGTATCTATAGAGGACATTTTAATATATGATTTTCAGAATGGTGGTTGATATATTCATTTAAAAATATGTATAGTCTAAAATTTTAGTGGATGGCATATGCCAGAAAAAGGAGTTTGACTTATAGGTTTTTATGGAGGTAGCTGATTAAAATTGTATGTAGCAGGTATAGGTTGCAATGTGAGCTTATGGATCAGTAAAACTGTGTGTGGATCAATACCTGGTAGTAATATTCTTAATCAACCTTAGTGTAACATGAGCAACAATAGAATTTTTTCTTATCATAATGAATAACTAATTGTTCCTAGTGACACTATTGCTACTCAGTGGTTATCTTTACTATTTCTGTTTTTAAAGATTTTATTTCCAGTGCAAGTGGACTTTAAAAAGTCCTCTTTGGGTTCTGGGAATGTGACTCAGTGGTAGAATGCTTACTTAGCAAGTATAATAAATCTTCCTTGGTAGCTGTGCTCCTGTGGTGTGTGCTTGTAGTTTCAGTTATTCAAAAGGCAGAGGGATTGCTTGAGTCTAGAAGTCTAAGGCAAAAACACACACACCCTCTTTGAAAAGCAAATTGAGGGATATATTAAGAGCAATAAAAATATTGAAGACAGGGCTGGGGATGTGGCTCAAGTGGTAGCGCGCTTGAGCCTGTCATGTGCGGGGTGCTGGGTTCGATCCTGAGCACCACATAAAAATAAAATAAAGATGTTGTGTCCACCGAAAACTGAAAAATAAATATTAAAAAATTCTCTCTCTCTTTCTCTCTCTCTCAAAAAAAAATATATATATATATATTGAAGACATATGATAATCTCATGGAAATTTTTCTTCAGTAGTAATCTGAAAGAAGGGGAAAGCTCTGTATATGTATTTTAGTATTATTTGATAGTGGAAAAAAAGGGGAGGTCTTAGTGACCACAATGGAAATAAATTATGATGACATTCTTTTGAGAATGTGTGCTAAAAGTTAAAATTATGAAAATCATTATCATGAAGTTTAAGGAAATATTTTAATAAGAGGAAGGAAAATAATATAAAATGCTTTTTAAATAATGATTACAATATTTTAAATGTGTCTGTTTGAACAAAGAAGAAACTTAGAAAAATGTGATTATGGTAGATTTTTCTTATTCACATTTCTTTTACTGTCTGTGCAATAAATATTTATGTTAAATAGAAAATGATTATGAAGGTAAGATTAATTAAAATGGTTAAAACTGATTTACATCACAAGTATAGATATATAATCTTTATACATTTATTATATAATTATCTTTTTGAGAATGTAAACTTCCTCTCATTGAATTGTGAGAATATAATGAAAATAATGAAACTCATTTTAAGTACTTATTGTTTAAATATTAAGTTGAATTGGTATATGATGAAGTGATAGTTATGCATTTAGAAAGATTTCTTAAATTGAATATTATAATATTTCAAAACTTTTTATTTTTCAAATTGAATATAATTTCCCTTTATTTTCTTTTTCCTTCACAATCTTTTCTTATTTTATATACATATCAGAGCATTATAGTTGTACATAGTAGTTGGGTTCATTTTGATAATCATCATATAACCTTAAGACTAAAACCAGGACTGTTCAGGAAGGGAGAGCTGAGTGATCTTGTTTCTCATTAGCTACACTTGGTTTTGTAAGGGCAGCTATCTCCATCAAAGCATAGGTTGTCATTCCTTGAATTTGAAAAGCATGTTACTAAATTAATGATAGCTTATTGATAGTCTAAGTGAATTAAACATGTAACATATAATATAGCAAGACTATGGTAATAACTGAATTTATATATATTTCCTATACTTTCTTGAATTCCCAAATGTGTGAAATGCTATATTTCTCTCATTAAATTTAATATGATGGGCTCCTTTGTGACCTAGAATCACAATGTCAAAATTGTCATTCCATTCTTCAGTTTTCCCAAATTTAGCTTTGCATTCCTTAGTTTGTATAGAACTGTATTCATACTTGGGACCATAACTTTTTTACATAAAAATTTTTTAGATACCTAAACTAGCTTTTGGCTTCTCTTCTCTCTCTTTCCATACTCCTTCTTCTCCTCAACCCTCCCCCTTCCCCTCTCTCTTTTCCTCTTCTACACGCACACACACACACACACACAGGTTTTTAGCTGGTACAGTTCTTCTCAGGTACAGTTCTTCTCAGCTGGTACAGTTCTGTTCCAGTTGTACATGCTGCAGAAGTTAATTTTTTATAGTACACAGGTGTAAACAGACAACATTAATGGAGCTGTTAGCAGTCATAGACCACTGGTCCAGCTGCCCAGAGGATCATATCTCCCATAACCCTATAAGTATTTTTCTACCTGTTGTCTAGAGTGTTTAGTTGTAGTTGAGATATACACAGAATACTGTGTGTCACTACAAGTGGAGACATAGTAAATCGACTATGAACAAATGGGCCACAGTGGATTGCAGGTATGAATGGTAAACATTTCACATGTGTGTTTGGAGTTTGAGTCTGCAGAATTTCATACTGTCATCTCTGCAGGAATCACTCATGAGGAATGGAAACACCACATGACTAAATCTGTAAAATCCAAGGATCTATTTTGTATGGCAGAGTATATAGTTTTCTAAAGTTGAAGGAAAGACAGAAACATCAGGATATATTTTCTTATTTTAAAAAAATTTTCCCCTGTAAAGCATTTATTTTTATTTATTAAAAGTCTTGATAAGTAACCATAATGTACACATTGGAATCACTAGGAAAGCTTTTTCAAAATTCAAATGCCTGTGTCTTACCTCAGGCTGATTCAGCATACTCGGAGAAAGACACCTCATCCTGTGCCTATAAAAACACATAAAAAGTTTGATATTCCCCTTTTATATACTCTGTTACGTTTTGAACTAGAGTGTTGGGTATATATAGTAAGAACTAGAAGTTTAATTGGTTCTGATTTCTAATCTTACTCTTTCTTTCTCCTGAGTAATAAGTTAGCAAATGTAATAAAACACTTTATAAAAAACAGAATAAGAACAAAAAATGAATAAATAATATTCAAGTAGAACATAGATGAGCAAATAAGAAAAACAAAAGTATACTCAAGGCAAAAAAAAAAAAAGTGCAAGATGGATGTACTGGAGAACCTTTAAAAACCAAGTTGCAAAGAATAGGAGGTTGTTAAAACCAACATAGTCACAGAAATGAGGGCATCAGTTAAAACATAGTTTTAATAGCTTCTCTCAGCTATGGCATATACACTTCCACAGTTAAAGTTGGGGAATGTAGGTGACTTTTATGTTAAATTGTGTGGCATATTATGTCTTTACTGACAATTCCTGCCCTCTCCAATTATAGCTTCCCAGTCATGAACTCTAGGACTCTCTTAAAAACAAAGATTTAATAGCAATTTTCATTTCAAACTGTACCATAGTTTTGTTGTTGTTTTCTTTTATCCTAGGGCTCAATTAAGGACCAATTAAAAGCATATGGAGCTCTTACTGAGAATGTGACTAGGAAATACACCCGTCAGATTCTGGAGGGTGTCCATTATTTGCACAGTAATATGATTGTCCATAGAGATATCAAAGGTAAGCAATGTGTTTTTTTACCTTAAGTGCATAATTCTTGTTGAATCTGAATGAAATAATTGATATGTTGAAGATATTTAACATTTAAATTAATATATCTGCCTCTAAAATACCACAGGGAAACAGTTCTCCTGCTTTTCTCACAGACTGTCAATATCCTTAAAACAGTCCTGATATTCAGGTCTCTACAAATGAGTAGCTCCACAGTGGAGATTCATAGAATCAATAAAGATCAAAATC
Organism: Spermophilus citellus; assembly: GCF_964194105.1. Lineage (NCBI taxonomy): Eukaryota > Metazoa > Chordata > Mammalia > Rodentia > Sciuridae > Spermophilus > Spermophilus citellus. Next base: position 34,828,629 of record NC_138192.1, on the reverse strand, counting down.
ACATAAGTGGCACCATGTCTGTAAAGATATACATGCAATACTTATGCACTGTATGTAAGTATATTGCATAGGCATTATAATGCAGTGGTTAAACTGGGCATGATGGCACACACCTGTAGTCCCAGTGATTTTTGGAGACTGAGGCAGGAGGATCTCAAGTTTGAGGCCAGCCTCAGCAACTTAGCAAGGCCATAAAACATTTTAGCAAGACCCTGTCTCAAAATAAAAAATAGAAAGGGCTGGGGGTATAGCTCAGTGGTAAGTGCCCCTGGTTCAATTTCCCATACCAAAAGAACAAAACAAAACAAAATAATGTAGTGGCTAAGAGTTGGGGCTTTACTACTAAACAGCCTGACTTAAATTCAGACTTTATTTGGCACTGACTCTGTAATCTTGGACAAGTTTTACCTAATTTCTCTATACTTGAGCTCCTCTTCCATGAAGATTCTTTTAAGGATTAAATGAGTTTAATGCATATGATTACTTAGAGCAGTGCCTGGTACCTAGAAGACATTCAAAAGTTAGCTACAATGATGACATACTTGATGTTGAGATCATATTTGAAGTCAGAGGAATGGATGTCATTGCCTAGGGGTAGGATGGAGAACAGGACTGAGTTTTGAGGAACTCCAACTCAGTTATACTTGCTTTTTAAACTTAAAAGCTCAACTGTTCTCAGGGATCAGGCATGTAAGTAAAGCATATAAATCAAAAAAGTATTAGGAATGTGTGAAATTTGAAAGTACTGAAAATGAAAACTATGGCAAAGCATAACTGATTCTATACAAGCTGAGTTATGACTCCAAATTTAGAAATCATTTTTATCACTCAGTCAAAAAATAAATTGATAAGTATAAATGTCTGTATATAAATACATTATTCATTGGTCTTTCTAAGGAGTCTGTGAGGTCCTGGGCTTTTGCTTCCTCCCTATACTGTAGCATATCCTGGCTGTAGCCATATTCAGGCAAAGGAGAACATTCATTCCTAAACCAGTTTTGGGTGATAGAATAGATCTGCACCATGCCTGAACCAGATCACATGTACTGGAGTAGCGCTTACTAGTGAATGTGAGAGGTACAAGGAATATGGCTGACGATCTACCCTTTTAGGCAGACCTTAGTTGTTAAGTATAAAACCTAATCACTTAAAAGTACCTCATAGAGAAATTATTCAATTAGGAATAATGGGTATTCAAGGTAGCTTCTCCTTGGCCTTCATAATAAGGCAAGGCATAGAAACAGTGTTCTACTCACTACAGGAATCCTCTTTCACCTTTCCAGAAAAACTGATAAACCACCCTGGTCAGATGAGGAGGGTAGAAGTAAGAGGATTTTAAAACATTATAGGGCAAATAATATTGATGAGGGAGAAAAGTAAGATGTTAAAGTGAATGTGTAACAGAATCTCAGGTTTATAGAATTTAAGTCTGACACAGAAGGAAAATGTCCATGTGATTAAATCTTATATAATGGCAAGATAGGGATAGTTGTTCTCTACTATATACTTTTTACTTTGCTGTATTTCCCAGTTTTTAAGAACAACTTTTAAGTGGTAAGAGAAAAGAAAAGAAAATTGGTTGTATGCTGAAACCCATGAGTTCATAATGAAACTTGTGATAAAACTTAGTTGATCAGTTGATCAGCCGGGCATGGTGATACATACCTGTAATCCCAGCTACTCAGGAGGATCACAAGTTTGAGGCAGCCTTGGACAACTTAGTGAGATTCTGTCTCAAGGACTAGATTCTGAGTGTGTTAGTACATGCCTGTAATCCCAGCTATATGGAAGTCTGAGGCAAGAGGATTCCAAGTTTGAGGCCAGCATTGGAAATTTATCAATATTCTCTCTCAAAATTTATAAAAGGTCTGGGGTTCAATCTTAGTGGTACAGTGTCTGCTAAGCATGTATAAGGTCTTGGGTTTAGTCTCCAGCACTGCAGAACAAACAGGACAGGGATGAGTGGGAAATAGAGAGCAAAAAACAAATGAGCCTAGAGTACAAATCTTGGTTTTGATACCATTCTCTCCTAAAGAAACCAGGGCTTATTAGAGAAGTTACTGATTCTGGGTCTTGGGCAGGAAATATCCAAGAGGAGCCTAGGCATCTTCTCAAAAACACAATTTTAGAGGTAGGGCAAAGAGATAGAGGAGCCCGTGGAAAGGGCTCCCAGTGACCAAAACTGACAAAACTTGAGCAAAAATAAAGTAGTACTAGATTATATCCCAAAGTGTAAAATATATATCCATGTGTTCAGAGAAATATAAATGAATTATTTAATAATAAATGGGTGTTTTAGCCAGATTTTTTGCTGCTGTGACTAAAGGACTGACTTGTAGAGGAGAAAAAGTTTATTTGAGCGCACTCTTGTAGAGGAGAAAAGGTTTATTTGAGAGCTGACAGTTTCAGAGATCTTAGTTGGACAAGGCTGGCTCCATTTCTTGAGGCTTGAGGTGAGGTTGAACATCATGGCAGGAGAGTATGGTGGAGAAAAGCAGCTCACATCATGGTGATCAGGAAGCAGAGAGAGATCTCCAGTTGCCAGATACAAATATATACTCCCAAGCCACGTCCCAGTTCCCACCTCCTCCAGCCATACCCTACCACTTTAGTTACCACTCAGTTAATCCGTATCAGGGGATCAATTCACTGACTAAGTTAAAACTCTTACAACCCAATCATTTCTCTTCTGAACCTTCTTGAATTGTCTCACACACGAACTTTTGGGGGACACCTCACATCCAAACCGTAACAATGGGGAACATGGGACAGTTCTCTCTGCAGAATAATTCCAATTTAGGAATTATTTTATCGAATTCCTGGAGTGCAATTCTCTTCTCCTTGTGAACTGCACAAAATGAATTTTTTAAAGATGACTATAATGTGGAGCTGGGTGTGGTGGCGGCACGTCTGTAATCCTAGTAGCTCAGGAGGCTGAGGCAGGAGGATCACAGGTTCAAAGCTGGCCCCAGCAACTTAGCGATGCTCTAAGCAACTTAGTGAAATCTTGTCTCAAAATTTAAAAAAGGACTGGAGATGTGACTCAGTGGTTAAGCACCATTGCCAAAACAAAAAACAGAATATGTACATACAGTATAGAATAGAGGAAGTGACCTTACACTGGAGAAGGCAACAAATACTGCCTCCAGCCAGGCAGTGTCAAAGGTAACATCAACAGTGATGTTGACAATACGCGCCTGTAATAGCTTGCAAGGGCTTCAGTTAGTACTTTACCTCTGGTCTTCTTCCACAGAACTCATAAACCCCAGTCTAATCATGAGAAGAACATGAGACAAATTGAGGGACATTCTACAAAAATCTCTATCAGTGCTTCTTAGAAATGTCAAGATGATGGGCTGGGGATGTGGCTCAAGCGGTAGCGCGCTCGCCTGGCATGCGTGCGGCCTGGGTTCCATCCTCAGCACCACATACAAACAAAGATGTTGTGTCCGCCGAAAACTAAAAAATAAATATTAAAAAATTCTCTCTCTCTCTCTCTCTCTCTCTTAAAAAAAAAAAAAAAGAAATGTCAAGATGATCATAGAAATGGAAAAGTAAAATTAAGGCAAAAACCCAATATTAAGAAAAACTTTAGGGCTAGGGTTGTGGATCAGTAGTAGAGTGCTCGCCTCGCAATGCAAGACCCTGGGTTCGATTCTCAGTACCACATAGAAATATATAAGTGAAATAAAGGTATTGTGTCCAACTACAACTAAAAAATTTAAAATAACAACTTTAAAATACAGGTAACTAATATTTAAATAATGGATGAAAGTGCTAGAAGTTTGTGACTATAAAGTACCCTCAGTAAGTTCCTGAGGAGAAACTGACTTCTTGGGAAAATAATTTTCAACCATGCTCTTCTTCCTTTATGACAGAGAAACAGGGGCCAAGAGCCTCCTAGTGCTTTCCTGGTACTTCACTGAGCTTCACTCTTTAGCCTTTCCCTACTCCTCTTCTTGTTCACCCTCCACCCCCGCCACTCTGCCACAGTTCTTTTGAGTGGGAGAACCTTCTTAGATTCTGAAGCATAACACAGTTGATTAAAAATTCAGAGTTCACCCAGCAAATCCTTAATTAGCACCAACTGTGTAACTGGTAGTATGCCAGTTCATCATCACCTCAGAAGATGAAAAGCAACAATTTGGATAGATTGAAAAAATCCACTAAGTACTTCTCTGCCATTGTTCTTTTTACTATATTCAAGAATGCTAGTACAATTAATGAAGTGAGGTTCTCTCTTATTTTTAGGCGCAAATATACTGCGAGATTCAACAGGCAATGTCAAACTAGGTGATTTTGGGGCCAGCAAACGGCTTCAGACCATCTGTCTCTCTGGAACAGGAATGAAGTCTGTCACAGGTACACCATACTGGATGAGCCCTGAAGTCATCAGTGGAGAAGGCTATGGCAGAAAAGCAGATATCTGGTAGGTTTTGATGTGAGATTTGCCTGAAAACTTACCTTATGTGTATTTTCACTCAGAATTGAAAATACTAAGCCAGATTTAAATTATTTATCTTTTGAACTAGGCTGTATGAATTGTAAGGATTAACATCATTTTAACTGTGTCTCATTGAGACTATACTTAATTAAATATTTATAGAGTCCTGGAACCTGTATTCCCTTCTTTTTTAAAAAAATATTTATTTTTTAGTTGTAGTTGGACATCGCATTTTTATTTTTATTTTTATTTATTTATTTATTTTTTAGAGAGAGAGAGAGAGAGAATTTTAATATTTATTTCTTAGTTTTCGGCGGACACAACATCTTTGTTTGTATGTGGTGCTGAGGATTGAACCCGGGCCGCACGCATGCCAGGCAAGCACGCTACCGCTTGAGCCACATCCCCAGCCCTGCATTTTTATTTTATTGATTTATTTTTATGTGGTTCTGAGGATCGAATCCAGGACCTCACACATGCTAGGCAAGCTCTCTACCGCTGAGCCACAACTCCAGCCCCCTATATTCCCTTCTGAAGAAGGATTTGTCTTAAGCAAAGTTTAGCATTAGATAGATATCATTACCCAGAAGAAGTTTAAAAGTAATTAATTATTATCAATGTTCTTAATATTCACTTGATCTTTAATTGCTTAATAATTTATAAAACACAAAATGGCCATTTCCTACTTCCCACACAGAAAAAACTTTCATCGATGTTTATTGTAAGTACCCCAAGGCAAACAATTTCTTTTCTTTTTGGGGTACCAGGGATTTTTGAGACACATTCCCAACACCGCCCATCCCCCTCCCCCCTTTTAATATTTTATTTAGAGACAGAGTCTTGCTGATTTATTTAGGGCCTTCCTAAATTGTTGAGGCAGGCTTTGAACTTGCCATCCTCCTGCCTCAGCCTCCTAAGCTGCTGGGATTACAGGCATATACCACTATGCCCAGCCTAAAAACTCTAGCAAAAAATTTCTAATACTTATATTCTTTATAAAAAGAAGACAAAAAAATTATCTTTAAGATTAGGCAGATTATAAAGCAAAAATTATAAAATCAATAATGTTCTTTGCCTCATCTCATAGATGGCATGATAGTAATTAAATTGTGGTATGCTTTTGATTTTTATGTTCATTTTATGGTTTTATGTAATTAAAAGTGTTTTAATAAAACTTGAATCAAGTCATGTTTAAATGTGTGTGAACTTATTCCTGTTTGTCATTTTCTGGTTTGCCTGCTTTCTTTCCTGATGTTATTGCTCATATTATGTATTTCTGTTTATTTCTTTTTAGGAGTGTAGCATGTACTGTGGTAGAAATGCTGACTGAAAAACCTCCTTGGGCTGAATTTGAAGCAATGGCTGCCATCTTTAAGATTGCCACTCAGCCAACAAACCCAAAGCTGCCACCTCATGTTTCAGACTATACCCGAGACTTCCTCAAACGGATTTTTGTAGAGGCCAAACTGAGACCTTCAGCTGATGAACTCTTAAGGCACATGTTTGTGCATTATCACTAGCAGCTGGTAACCTCTCCCGTGCCTCCACCCAGCTCCCATCTGATCGTTCACCTTCTCTCTGACTGCACTTTTCTTTTTTTTATAAAAAAAGAGAGATGGGGGAGAAAAAAGACAAGAGGGAAAGTATTTCTCTTGATTCTTGGTTAAATTTGTTTAATAATAATAATAGTAACCTAAATTTTTTATATTTAGTCTTTTTTCCCTTACAAGAACTTGAAACAACTACTTTTTTTTTTAAATAATGTACTGATGTGGTTCAGAGAGATAAAGCACTTTAGTACATAGTAAGTCTTTTTAGTACAAACAAATCATTTGAATACCGAAAGATTGTAGAGTCTTTCCCTGAATCGCTGACATATTGATAGTGTTGGGGAGACGTGAAAGACAAGGAGGAAATGATGTACAATTTGTAGTTTTTAGTGATAGTATTTAAAGTAGTTCCTCATTTGTGGGGTTGAGCCCTAAACTTGAGTTTAGGGTAGGTACTCAAAGAATATAGATTTTTTCTTATATCTGTATTCTTTAGATCATAACCTCTGTCTACCAAGCTTTTTGCTCAGTAGGAATCTTGATAGAAGATATGAATATCTAAGAGGTATGTTTATTTGTAATTCTAACCAGTATAGTAAGCAAATACACTATAATAGATCCATGTTACTGGAATCTGTAAACCTTGAGGGATAGTGTTCTGCTTTAAAAAAAAAAATACTGTTTTGTTTTAAAGCAGATATGGGAAGTCAATGAGTAAATCTAACTAAGAGACAAAAAGAGATTGCTCTCATTAAATGTGTGAGCAAAGAAGAGACCACATTCGCTAGTAAGCAGAAATAATTAAAAAATTAATTGAGTTTGGTTTAGCGTATTTTAAACTATGTGCTTTATTTGAGGGGGGAAGTCCCAAAATTAAGGAAATTGAGAAAAAATAAAAATCATATATTCTGTCTTCCTATTTCTAGCTCCTGATTTCCCATAGCTAACAGTCTTTAGAAACTAAGGGTGAAGCCTGGAGTATCCATGTGTAAAGCTAATGTAATGAGAAGAAATTCTTTTCTTGGGATCATAGAGTACTGAAGCACCTCAGAAAATAAGACGCCACGTAAAATAGTGAGATTGTCATTGGTGGCACAGGGACATTTCACTTGGGTTTAGCAATGCCTAGAGACGTTTTGTTTGTCATAAATGGGAAGATATTTCTGGCATCTAGTGGGTGGAGGCCAGTTCCCCCTAAAAGAATTATCCTGCCCCAAATGTCAAAAATACTGAAATTAAGAAACCCCAAAGGAAAAGCCAGTCCCAACTATAAACTGAAAACAGCCATTTACAAAGTAATAATTACAAAAAAAAAAAAGCAAATTTTAAAGAAAAAGTTTTAATGTGTTACAAAATGAGGGTTTTATAAGAGCAGATACCACTGCCTTAAGCCCAGGGTGAATGATCTCAGCAAGTAGCAATCACTTCTTTACCAGCAGACTCTTACATCCAAATCAGTAATTCTTCCATTTTAGAAACAATGTGTTTTGATTAAAAGATATGAATATCTAAGAGGTATGTGCATTGTCACTAGCATCAGTGAGCTCAGCATCAGTGTGTATTCTTTACTTAAAAGTCAATTCATAATCATGGGCAGAGAAAAGCATATCAAACAAAATGTTTACTGTAAACAGGAAGGTTAAAATGCTGTAAGGCATTTCTAGAATAGGGTATCCACTAAGAGAAGGGACATAAAATGAAAAGAGACAGCTGGGAAAGATTCCACCATCTCTAATGGAATTATGCTAATTAAAAAGATGAGGATGTCAATAATTTGGCTACTTGTAATTTTTTTCAGCCTATCAAAGCAAGTGTGAAGTACTTTATTTTTAAAGATCTAGAAAATAATAGTCTTCCAGGAGGCCCTAAATGTGATGCCTTTCATAGAATTCATAAGGGACTAAGGTATTCTTTTTTCTGCCACAAAGTATGCTAATTTAGGGACTCAAAAGTACTTTGTTTCAAAATTGGATAGGTCTTGGTTTACCATATCAAGGTCTCACCTGGCATTTCCTGTAGAAAGGAATATTTGAAATTCCATCTGCTAGTCTGAGAAGTCAAAGCACAAAATTAGTTGTTAACGCTTCTCCCATACTCTGAAAAATCAAAGGAAGCAGCTTGCAAAGAACAAAAATCAGGTCCCTCCTGCTTTGATGAATCCACTACCTAATCTTTGAGCTAGAAACATAATCCCCAAGTATGTGGATCTATTATAATCTCTTAACTTTTATGAATGAGGGTATTTTTTCTACTTGAGCAAGATCATGCTATCTGGACCAGTGGACTTTTCTTTGTTTCTTTGTCTCCTGTAATTTCACTTTGGCTCATTTTTGGTCTGTCAGGGTAACCAGCAGTACAGAATATGAGGCAAATACTCTCAAGAAAGAAATCTGGGGAGATTATGGAATGCAAAGCAAAATTGTTTGCTTTTTTTCAGTCTCCATTTTCTTTTTTAAATGCTATAGAAAATGAAGGCACCGAAAAGAAACTACTACCTTAACACTGCTGCAGAAGACCATTGCTTTATATTTTAAAAGAGAAAAAATTATCAGCTATGGGACAGTACTATTCTTTTATGTAAAGACTTAAAAATAGACTAATAGTTTATAGAGTTATTATATAGAATATGATGTGAATTTACTCCAAACAAGTTGTGAAGGTACCAAAAACCAAATAAACGTTAATATATATATAAACTACTAGAACAAAAAAAGCTTGACATGGGGGTGGGGGCATGGAAGACCAAGGTAAATTTAAAAAAAAATTGGAAGGAAACACATTTATCAGGGGAAATTAAATATTACACTCTGTTTTTTCTTCTTTCTAATGTTGGTATGGGTCAACAAATGAAATTTGAGCTTTTTAAGATGACTATAAATGTATTTTGTTTTTTAAATGCACAACTGATTCTTCTAGTTTTTCTTTGCTGAGGCTGGAAAATGGCCAGACTGCTGACTTTGTGCCTTTAAAATGCATTCTGCTTTGACAGTGGCAGACTTTTTGGTGCTGGAGAAGATTTACTAGCAGTCTTATATGTGCTTTTCAGGAAATACCTTTATACTGAGGCCTTGAGAGATTCAAAGTGGCATGACTTAGGCTTAGACCAAATATAAGATCATTTACATTGTGAAGTATATTGAATTTAAAGAGTTGAAAAATATCATAATGACTAGTGGAAATTTCGATGGATTGCTAATTCTTTAAAATGTATTTAAAGATACACAGACTGAAAATTTCAGAATGAGTGTCTTGAAAAATCCTAGCACTTTTCCTTGTTTACAAAGCATGTTTTTTACTTTAAAAATGACTAAGACTATACTGCCTTAAAGTTTTAAAAGGCACACCCTTAATATATGTAAGAAATTGAGTATGCACATGATGAACTACAAAAGGAAATTCGAACTTTGATTTAAGAATAAATCGAATTGGCTTTTATTTAAGGGTCTTTACTCTGTTCCCAATAGGAATTACATGAAAAGAATGAAAATATTTCTTTACGGCTTTTTGCTACAACAGCTCTGAAATAGGTTAGGTCTGATCTGTGGTTTATCTGAGATGGAGTGGTTTATAAGGTATATGAAATCACTAAGGAAATAAAATTAAACCTGTGTGGTTTAGCAAGGTGACTAAGCTACCTGCAAACTCCTTGGCCCATGGCAGAATTCTCTGCCAACAATATTGTTTGGGGGTCTAGGAGCCAATAGTTTTATATAAAACCACATGATGTCAATCAAATATACAAATCTATACATTTTCTTTAAAATAGGGTGAATTTCTTTTTTCATTTATTTATTTAGTAACTGTGACTTATTTTGTCAGGCACTGAATTACATCCTAGGTCACAGTCTAGCAAGAACATGGACAACAGATAGTTAATCTACTTCATGCCATACCCTAACTCTTGAAAGTTCAGCAGTGATGTTTTAAAATGTTATGTTTCTTTTTTTTTTTTTTTTAATGAAGGTAAGGGGAAAGCAATTTGGGCTAATCTTATTTGGCCGTTATAAACTAAAGTGTTTATAAAATGTCATTAAGGAGGAATTAGAGTAAAAGTGTCCCCAAATTGGAGTCCTCCCCTCTAGGCCAGACAACCTCTTTCTCAGGACCCTCTGTTACTACAAAACACAACCTTTACTCAAATTGTTCCAGGGAGGGGAAACATTTATTCCATAACACGATGTTTTTTCACCCAGCAGTTTCTTTGAAAGAAAAAAAATATTTTCTTTTTGTCTAAATTGTGAAAATACCGAAAACATTTGATAGAAAATTAACTCTGTCAACATTGTTATTTATGCTTGACAATTTCTCCAGACCATATTATTTTATCTTTAAGCTTAGCATTTGTTTTTATTATAATGTGCATATTTATTTGAATTTTAAAATTGGTTAACAGTTAATGTAAAGCAGTTGTTAATTTTTAGTAGTGCCTTTTTCTCTGTATGCCTTAATTTTATTTTATTTTACTAATTCAAGTTACCCACCAAAATGAAGATGTTTTTCCAAAATCAATAGGCTTCATGAATTCATTTGGCCTTAAACTGTATATTGGCCCTTAAATGTTTCTTAATGCCTGCTTCCTCCTCCTATCTTTTTCTACCTCTTTTTTTTTAATGTTAGGAGAGAAGAAACATTAGCATTTGTGATAGACACATTGCAGTCTCCACTAGACATGAATTCCTAAAATAAACATAGTAAGATGGATTCTCATTCTAAAGAAAGATAGCAAATTGTTTTCTGAATTAACTACTTGATTTTTAATCACATTGACATCATCCAAATTCTTTATACTATGATTTAGTTGTGATTTTTCATAGCTGAGCTAGAGTGGTTGTTTTTTGCCCTAAAGAGATCATTTAAATAGTTTTAAAATGTTGAGGCAATGAGACTTAGGGCATTGAGCAGGAAATACAGGGGTAGTGAATTCTAATCCTTAGTTTTAAACTAACATTTTTACTAATATTCTAGCTTTTCTGTGAAGAGAGAATTGAGAGTGCATGTGTGTGCACGCGGGCGCGGGCGTGGGCGTGCATGTGGTTGGAATTGGAGCAAGGGTGGGAAGGAAGCAAAGATATGAATGTTCGATTAGATCAGTCTTTATTCTTGGAAGAACAACTAAAAAAATGTTAAGACCTACTGATGATGGATGACAGTAATCATCCTCAAGTAGGAACGCCAGTACATTTTTCATAAGTAGCTAGTATAAGTGATTTTTAATAAAGGTATTTATTGTAAATTGTCGAACTTTTGGTTGCTAAAAATAGACTAAAATTCAATTTGTGTGTGTGTGTGTGTGTGTGTGTAAAAATGAGCTTATGTGTACTTCTTAAATAGAAAGTAATTGATCTTAACATAGTTCTTCATTAATTCTTTTGGATAGAATTTCTGCCAGACATTTTCTAAACCAGCTTCCTTAGCTTACCAAGTATTCAAAAGGAAATTCTCTTATACCTCTTATTGGTTGGCTAGGGAAGGCATGCTGTGAATCCACTGTTCCTCCTTCATCGTCATCTTTTAACTTTGCTTTGACTTCTGCCATGGTCTGAGCAACATGCCCTAATAGGTATGGGAAGGATCAGGGCCATCCATCTTTCTCCATCCTCACCTTTCAGAGCTGTAGAGCGCTCTCAGGAGCTTAGAGATTTTTTTTTTTTTTTCTCAGTGGAAGTGACAGTAGTCAAGGCTGAGTTTCAGGAAGGTGAGGGAGGAGTCATAGTAAATGAAAGTAAATTGTGTCTGTTTTCGTACACAGTCTCTTACATAATTCTTTGGGTTTTTTCATAATTGTGCGTTTTAATTGACAGTCATATTGTTGTTAATAACAACAAAGGCATTAAATCATGAATACTATTATTCCCTCTGCCTGATGACTTCGTATTTGCATCACAATCTGTATTTTTAGAATTACTTTAAACCAAAGCTTTTATATTCCCTGCACACATAGCCAAAATGATTCACACTGTTATATCTGCCCACTGTAACCTACTAGAATAAAAATAATAAAGCAGGTACTAGTATAATTTGTATACTGGTCTATCATTCAAGGAAAAGGACAGGTGCTCAGTGTTTGCATTTAGAGGTACAGAATTTATTTCAACTATTAAGGAGTTAAGTAGACATTACAAAATGAAGCTTGTACACGTGCCAATCTTACTAACGTCACTTGAGCACAGATGCATGCAGATACATATTGACGTCCAGTGCCTCAGGGTGGTGGCGTATCTTCTTCTAGTGTCTTAACATTTATGAGCTTGTATTTGACTTGTGGGGCATTTCAGCAAAGCTGTGAAGAAAAATAGGTTATGACTGATGTCTGCTTTGTGCCATAGACATTTTGGAACATAAGGAGATGTCTACTTTTTAGTATATGTGCAGAATTTGTCCCCAAATAATCTAAGTCTCTTAATGCCAGTTGAGAAAAGTTTATGACTATCCTGAAAAGCACTTTTGTGTTCACTTATTTATATATTTTTAAAACTTCTTTTTAAAAATCATGTAATTATAATTTTAGCATTAGCATTACTTAAAGGGGAGAGATAAGTAATGCAATTATATCTTAAACTCTGTTAGATGCTTAGATTCCAGAATGAATTTGACATGTTCTCATTTTTCCAAAGAAATTTTTTTTCCACCTGGTATAAGGAGAAGACTAGTGAAAACATTTGAGCTGAAAGGCTTATGGGCAAAAGAAAAGGGGGCCAAACCCTTAAAACACTCTTTTCAATTAAAAGTATAGTATATAGGGATAAGAATACTTCTTTAAACACAGCTATTGTTTTAATACAATCTTATTTAGCAAAAGGTTTACATTTTTTCTATCACTGTTGGTTTTTAAATTTGCTACCCTGCATCCTGAAATATTATAAAAAAGTTAATACCAAAAATACTTTTAATGTCTGACATCTCTTACATTTCACATGATTCTTTTTATTCATTGTAAATAAAAAGCAAACTTGGATAAATTTTAAAATAAACTTTTAATTGTTGCAAACTATGATTATCAATTTGTAAATTGACCCTTTGACTTAATGTACATTTTTAAAAGTAGCCATTAAATCTCTATATTTAACATTGGTTTCTCTCAGTAAATGTTTTTAATCTCATTTGAATGCTGGGCAGTTTATAATTATATACAGAGGTTTTTTGTTTCCTATTAAGGTTGACTTTTTTGCACATTTTTGGAAATGTTTCATTTGTACACTGATTTACTACTCTGACCAATAATTGTTGAGTGTATGAGCGTCATGAATGGGTGCATTAAACTACTGTCTGTGTCTGTTTCAACTTCTCTCAAGATGTAGCCATCAGTTACTGCACTGCTATGTCTGACTTACTTCTAAAACTTATCTATGGTTCTATCTTTGTCTTAAGAACTCAGGAGTTCCAGTTTACTTTCTAATTTTATAACTGTATTCTAAAATCCATTACTAAGTTGTAAGTATGCTTTGTAACTCTGTATTGGGGATGTGTGTATGTGTGGAAATGTCTTTTTCTGTTTGTAGGCACATGTATATATATATCCCAGTAAATTCTTATTTTCATTTCATTTCTACATTTTTATGAACTTGTTTTATAAGGGTACTATTTAGTTAGGATAATTAAATATATATAAAAGCTTTCTGAGAGATTTATTTACTATATGAATATATTTTCAGCTGGCTGATCAAAATATTTTTTTAATTTTGTTTTTAACCATTTAAGATGTATTTGTATTTCCAGAATTGGAGACAAGTTGTACTTAGAGCTCAATTAAAATATTATTGCAAGGAAAGGCATTGAATTCTTTTGACAATTCTGTGAAATGCAAATTAAGAGAAAGACAGGCTTTAAGCAGTAGCAAAACACACTGTCCACTAACATGGCCTTTGAATTCTCAAAGCTATGAAAAAAAATGTGAGAAATGAAATTGTTTTGAAAAGATGTCAAGATTTTTATATCTCCAGTTGCTGTGGGCCTGTCCTACTGTTGTTTTTTAAATATTTTCTTTATTATACCCCTAAAAGATTACAACCTTTTAGTTTTTCCCCTAACGGGCAAGGTCAGACTGGTTTTATAAAACAATACAATGGTATATTGTGATTCTCTGTGACTGATTAAAAATTGGTTTAGAAATGTCCAAACATATATTATTGTGTCTTTATACTGTACTGTGTTTTAAGTAACTGGCAGAAAAAGAATTGGAAATTAGGTTTCCGATCTGACAATGTTACTGTATTTGAAGAAAATCTTGTTTTAATATGCAGTACCATGTAAAATTACTAGTGTTAGGAATAAAGTCCAATGTTGAGGTTGAATGTCACTAAGATTACTATGTTAAAAGGAACCGGTGTGATTAGAACCTACCAGAAGCCAGGTTATAGTGTGGTATGTGCCACATTTCATGCACATTTTGAGTTTATGTTCATTCAAAATTGTGCTTGTAAAAATGTATAAAATTTTTGAGTTTTATAATTTCTATGTTCTTATTTTTTTCTTGCTGGTAAATAGCTTTTTTAAAATCTAATATAAAAGAAACCATGTTTATATTTTGTTAGTTATCAATGACTTTGTTTATATGAAAATTTGTATATTGTTGACACACATCTTTGTTTAGATATATCATGCATGAAGGCTTGCAATTATTAGCACAATGAAAATTGCTTTTTCTTACATATTATTTCTTTTTTTTTTTTTTTTTGGAAAGATTGTGGTGCAAAGGCTTACTCTAAGTAGCCTTCTGGACTATGGAATGAATATAAATGAATGGCACTTTGAGTGTTAATAAAGCTGGTATTTATTTCCACTGTGATTGTTTTGTTCTAATGTCTTCTTGGACACAGTGTGTTTGCAAATGTAGCTTCTTGCTTGAGTTGATGACTCTCTAGGAGAGAGCAACTCAGTAAAGTTCTATCTCAAATTTTTAAAAAAAAGCACTGAAGATGTAGCTCAGTGGTAAAGTGCCCCAAGTTCAATTCCCAGTAAAACAAACAAACAAAAAAAGCAAAACAAGCAATAAAGCACAAAGCCTACTATCTTACCTTCTAAGGAAGAAGATTGGTCTCATAAAGATTGTTTAAATTAATACCTTCATATAGCATGCAAGCCCGAGCCTCAGAGGAGTCCTCTCTAATCTAGCAATTTTAATGTCTAGGAATGAATCCTGTGGAAATCATTATGAATGTGGTAAGGTATGCCTATAAAAACCTAAAATTGGCTGTGCGCAGTGGCACACACACCTGTAATCCCAGTTGCTAGGGGCAAGGGGTTGGGACAATCCATATTTCTACTACCAATCTCTTCAAGACAACTAAAGTTTTCCTATCATACACCTCAAAATTCTTTCAGCCTTGGGATATAGATCAGTGATAGAGACTTGCCTAGCAAGCAAGAGGCCCTAAATTCAATCCCCAGTACTGGGGGAAAAAAAAAATTACAACTTCAATTCCAAACCATGTCCACGTTTTTAGATATTGGTAATGGCAGCACCCTATTTCCCTGAACCAAAATCTGTATTAGTCATGATTCTTCAGAGAAATGACTCCTAGTGTCTGTGAGAAATAAAAAGCCTGGTGGTCCATTTTCAGAAAATACTATTCTGCCTTAATTGGATCAAATTGTAGCCATTTTAATTATAGTCCTTTCCTGTTAACTATTGTTGATTGTACCCCTAATTGTGCCCTGAGTTTCGAATCAGGATAAAGGGCAGTGCTCCATTAGGTATGTAAACTGATGGACTGCCCGCCAGGCCTGCTTGTCAGCCGGGTTCTCTTAGAAGAAAATGCCTTGCCCACCCACTTTAGAGCTCGTGTTTGATTTCTTGTGGCACCTTGTTCTTTCTAACAGTGTCACAGGACAGGGGTCCAAGGAGGAATCCCCAAGGGGACAATAGTATAAGATCCTTGCTTTAGCATCTGAATGGCAATCTTAAGTGACAGCCGACATTTTAAGGAAAAAGTTTTGCTTTCCCACAGAAGGGCCTTTCTGAGAGAGGCACACCACTCCCCCACACCAACCCAGCCCTTAACCACCCACATTAGGACCCACCTGGCACTGATTCCTGAGCCTCTCCCATAAAAGCCCCAGAATTCAAGCCTGTTTTGCCGCTTTCTCTTATAGAGAGATGGCCTTTATTTGTCAGCTCTGACAAATTCTTGTGTGTATCTCTGCGTGGTCTCCGTCTTTCATTACTCGCTTACCAGTCTCTTGTTCCTTGCTTTCCCTTCAAATACAAGCTCAACTCAGCCAGGTGGATTCTTGACTTATGTTGCTGAAAAGAATTCCAAGATGCATCCAAAGCAAGGCACAAGCAAAGATTTATTGAAGACCAGCAAAGGACTACACACCCCAAACACAGGGCACAAGTGCCATTCACTTCTTGGGGAAGAGAGAACAAGTGACACGCCTAAGGTTGAGCTCTCAGATTATATATGACTTTTCTGGGAAGAAATGTGCATATTCTCAAGGAAGCTTCTTTAAAAATCAAATGCCATGACAGTCATTTGATATTTGGGGTTCACAGTGTTTCCTTTTTTGTCTAAGCAGTCTAGCTATAAATTAATTGTGGGCATGTTGTATAAGTCTTTGAATGTGGTGAGTTTAAATTGGTTATGTTTTCGTTCTGGTTGACCTATATGCTAAAGGTTTTGTTCATCTAATTAAAGGGGCAAGTATGATTGGTTATGCTTGCAGATCTGGGTCTCTATCTACTAAGAGTCTCTTTTTTTCTCTCCTGAGAACCCACCTATCTCAAATGAAGGAATGTATCTTTCATTGAAAAAGAGTGAGAAAGCAAGAGATAGAGTTAGTTTAAGGAATTGGCTCACATAGCTGTAGGAGCTAGCAAGTCAGAAATTCACATACATGTTGTATTTTTCCCATCAATATATACACCTATAATGCACAAATAAAAAATGTGAAAAAAACGAAGAGTTGTACTCTTGAATCCAAAGGCTAGAAACTTGGAATCTTTCTTGTAGTCTGGAGGCAGAATTCCCTTATTCTCAGAAAAACTGTAAGCTTTTTTTTTAAATTTTTATTTTTTGGTGGTATTAGGGACTGAACCCAGGGGGCATTCTAGCACTGAGCCATACCTTCAATTCTTTTGTTTTTATTTTGAGAGAGGGTCTTGATAAATTGCCTAGACTGGCCTGGAATTTGTGATCTTCCTGCCTCAGCCTCCCAAATTGCTGGTTTACAGGTGTGTGCCACTAGACTCAGCCTGTCTTTGCCCTGAAGGCCTTCAAGTGATAGGATCGGTCAACTCACATTACTGAGGATAAACTTTACTTAAACTCTATTAATTGTGAGTGTTAATCATATCTTAAAAATGCCTTTACACCAGATTGGGTGCGGCGGCTCACACTGTAATCCCAGTGGCTTGGGAGGCTGAGGCAGGAAGATCCCGAGTTCAAAGCAATTTAGCAAGATCTGGCCTCAAAATAAAATAATAAAATAGGCTGGGTGAAAGGACACTTGCAGAGTCCATGTGAAGTCCAAGAATCATGCCACACACCAGAATGTCACGCAAGAGATTTATTGTCCATAACAGGAGGCATAGCCACAAGGCTGTCCCTTCAAGGAGAGCAGCAGCCTGTTGGCACTTAAAGAGCAGCTTTATAGCCCGCAAGAAGAATCTCATAAGCTGCATAGGAGTTTAAGCTGGATGGGGTTGATTGTTTTAGCAGGCACTTGCTCTCAAGCAGCACTGCCTCAGAATTGAAACTTTGGAACCTCTAGATAAAATGGCTCCTGACCTAAAATGGTGAATCGGATGCCAATATTGATCTGATGCCAATATTGGGGCTATGGCTCAGTGGCTTAGCACCCCTGGGTTTAATCTCTGGTACAAAAAATATATATATAATTTGTATCTGAAGATATTCATCATAGAGCTACTCATAACTGGGTAAACAGGTACCATCCCAATGCTCCCAACTAGGGTCTGGCTAAGTAAATTATGATATTGTCATGCAATGAAATATTAAATTGTTATTAAACACTCACTTTAAGAAGTGAATAGGCCACTTCCGGCGAGCAGCGAGTGCGAGCAGCTTGGCCGTGGGTATAGACAGCGATGGCAGCCCGAGTACTTGTCATTGGCAGTGGCGGAAGGGAACATGCGCTGGCCTGGAAGCTTGCACAGTCTCATCATGTCAAACAAGTGCTTATTGCCCCAGGAAATGCAGGCACTGCCTGCTCTGAAAAGATTTCAAATACTGACATCTCAATCACTGATCATACTGCCCTTGCTCAATTCTGCAAAGATGAGAAAATTGAATTTGTAGTTGTTGGACCAGAGGCACCTCTGGCTGCTGGAATTGTTGGGGACCTGACCTCTGCAGGAGTGCGATGTTTTGGCCCCACAGCAGAAGCAGCTCAGTTAGAGTCCAGCAAAAGATTTGCCAAAGAGTTTATGGACCAACACAGAATCCCAACTGCACAATGGAGAGCTTTCACCAAACCTGAAGAGGCCTGTAGCTTCATTATGAGTGCGGACTTCCCTGCTTTGGTTGTGAAGGCCAGTGGTCTTGCAGCTGGGAAAGGAGTGATTGTTGCAAAGAGCAAAGAGGAAGCCTGCAAAGCTGTACAGGAGATCATGCAGGATAAAGCTTTTGGAGCAGCTGGAGAAACAATTGTTGTTGAAGAACTTCTTGAAGGAGAAGAGGTGTCTTGTCTGTGTTTCACTGATGGGAGGACAGTGGCCCCCATGCCTCCAGCACAGGACCATAAACGATTACTGGAGGGAGATCAAGGCCCCAACACAGGGGGAATGGGAGCCTATTGTCCTGCACCTCAGGTTTCTAAGGATCTGTTACTAAAAATTAAAAATACTGTCCTTCAGAGGACAGTAGATGGCATGCAGCAAGAGGGTACTCCATACACAGGGATTCTTTATGCTGGCATAATGCTGACCAAGGATGGCCCAAAAGTTTTGGAATTTAATTGCCGTTTTGGTGATCCAGAGTGCCAAGTAATCCTCCCACTTCTTAAAAGTGATCTTTATGAAGTAATTCAGTCCACCTTAGATGGCCTGCTGTGCACATCTTTACCCATTTGGCTAGAAAATCACACTGCCATAACTGTCGTCATGGCAAGTAAAGGTTATCCTGGAGCTTACACCAAGGGTGTGGAAGTAACAGGGTTTTCTGAGACTACAGCTTTAGGACTAGAAGTGTTCCATGCAGGCACTACCTACAAAAATGGCAAAGTGGTGACCAGCGGGGGAAGAGTCCTTACAGTAACAGCCATTCATGAAAACCTCATATCTGCCCTTGAAGAAGCCAAGAAGGGACTCACTGCTATAAAGTTTGAGGGAGCAATTTACAGGAAAGACATCGGCTTTCGCGCCATAGCTTTCCTTCAGCAGCAGCCCAGGGGCTTCACTTACAAGGGATCTGGGGTAGACATTGCAGCTGGAAATATGCTGGTTAAGAAAATAAAGCCTTTAGCAAAAGCCACCTCCAGACCAGGCTGTGACGTAGATCTTGGAGGTTTTGCTGGTCTTTTTGATTTGAAAGCGGCTGGTTTCAAAGATCCTCTTCTGGCCTCTGGAACAGATGGTGTTGGAACTAAACTCAAGATTGCCCAGCTGTGCAATAAACACAATACAATTGGTCAAGATTTGGTTGCAATGTGTGTAAATGATATTCTGGCACAAGGAGCAGAGCCCCTCTTCTTCCTTGATTATTTCTCCTGTGGAAAGCTTGACCTTAATATGTCTGAAGCCGTCATTGCCGGAATTGCTACAGCTTGTGAACAGGCTGGATGTGCTCTCCTTGGAGGTGAAACAGCAGAAATGCCCGACATGTATCCTCCTGGAGAGTATGATCTAGCTGGTTTTGCTGTTGGTGCTATGGAGCAGGATCAGAAACTGCCTCACCTGGAAAGGATCACTGAAGGGGATGTTATTGTTGGAATAGCTTCATCTGGTCTCCACAGCAATGGATTTAGCCTTGTGAGGAAAATTGTGGCAAACTCTTCCCTGCAGTACTCCTCTCCAGCACCTGATGGTTGTGGTGACCAGTCCTTAGGGGACTTACTTCTAACTCCAACCAAAATCTACAGCCGTTCTTTGTTACCTGTCATACGTTCAGGACATGTTAAAGCCTTTGCTCATATTACTGGTGGAGGACTACTGGAAAACATTCCCAGAGTTCTCCCTCAGAAATTTGGGGTGGATTTAGATGCCCAGACATGGAGGATCCCCAGGGTCTTCTCATGGTTACAGCAGGAAGGACAGCTTTCTGAAGAAGAGATGGCCAGAACATTCAACTGTGGTATTGGAGCTGTCCTTGTGGTATCAAAGGATCAGACAGGGCAGATTCTAAGTGATATTCAACAGTGCCAGGAAGAAGCCTGGGTGATTGGCAGTGTGGTTGCATGTCCCGAAGGTTCCCCTCGTGTGAAAGTCAAGAATCTGCTCGAAACCATGCAAATGAGTAAGTCAGTGTCAGTGAACGGCTCCTTGAAAAATCACTTCTCTGCCCAACCAAAAAAGGCAAGAGTGGCTGTCTTAATATCTGGAACAGGATCGAACCTCCAAGCACTCATAGACAGTACTCAGGATCCAAATAGCCACGCACACATTGTTGTTGTTATCTCCAATAAAGCCGCAGTGGCTGGTTTAGATAAGGCAGAAAAAGCTGGTATCCCAACCAGAGTAATTAATCATAAATTATATAAAAATCGGATAGAATTTGACAATGCAATTGACAAAGTCCTTGAAGAGTTCTCCACAGACATAGTCTGTCTTGCAGGGTTCATGAGAATTCTCTCTGGCCCCTTTGTCAAAAAATGGGATGGAAAAATGCTGAACATCCATCCTTCCTTGCTCCCTTCTTTTAAGGGTTCAAATGCTCATGAGCAAGCCCTGGAAGCTGGAGTCACAATTACTGGATGCACTGTACACTTTGTAGCTGAAGATGTAGATGCTGGACAAATTATTTTACAAGAAGCTGTTCCTGTTAAAAGGGGTGACACTGTTGCAACTTTGTCTGAAAGAGTAAAATTAGCAGAACATAAAATATTTCCTGCAGCCCTCCAGCTGGTGGCCAGTGGAATTGTACAGCTTGGAGAAAATGGCAAGATCTGTTGGGTCAAAGAGGAATGAAGCCTCCTAATTTAGGAATGGAACCAGTTTTAAAAGAATTATGACTATTTGCTTGGTGCCTTTTATTCATGTATTTAACCTAATAGAAAAACTGCTAACAGAAAAAGACTTCACCGTTAACCTCATTCACCATTTTTTAATAGAGAATCATTAAAAACAAAATTTGTGGGGCTGGGGATGTGGCTCAAGCGGTAGCGCACTCCCCTGGCATGCATGTGGCCCGGGTTCAATCCTCAGCACCACATACAAACAAAGATGTGTGTCTGCCGAGAACTGAAAAATAAACGTTGAAAAATTAAAAAAAAAAAAGAAGAAGTGAATAAAACTCAGGAGGATATAAAATCACCATATGTCAATATGGTACATCATTTTTTGTAGCTCACAATATTACTTGGACAAATAATATTTTCATGGTATAAAAACACCTACTCATACAAACAAAAGAGAGAGAGAAAACTACTCACAGAAAAAAAGTCTGGGAATGTAGCTCAGTGATAGAGTGCTTAACTAGCAATTGCAAAGAAAGCCCAGGGTCCCCCACCCCCACCCCTCCTCCCATCCCTAAAGTAGACAGCTAGAGGGTAGTGTTGTGTGTGGTTTAAGTAGCCTTTGCTATATTTTCTACCAATTCCCAAGATTTTTTACTTTAAACAAAGGGAAAACATGAAAAAATAAAAGTCAGTTTCACTTATTAGTTTTTTTTTTTTTTTTAAGAACTGGGGATTAAACCCAGGGGTATTCTACTGTTGAACAACATTCCCAGACTTTCCTTTTTAAATCTTTTCAGATGGGGTCTTGCAAAATTGGTAAGGCTGATGTCAAATTTGCAAGTCCTCCCAAGAAGCTGGGATTTCAGGCATGTGTGCCACCACTATCAGCATAAAAGCCAGTTTAAAAAGTGTGGTTCTTCCACCTCTTCAGTGAAATTCACTTAGACCATGGGCCAACAGCAAATCTTCAATGTACTAAAGTCATTCAGCAGAGAACTGATCTCTGCATTGCAAATCTATTGCTGAGTCTCAATTTTTAATCTAATCATTTAATCTAATCTGTTGATCAGTAGCATTTGACACAGTTGATTCCTTCCTCCACTTTGAAATGAAATGAACACTTCCAGGCCTCCTAATTTTACCATCTTCTGATTGCCCTTCGGGTGGTGTTACCCAAGACTCCTTTTTTTTTTAATATTTATTTTTTAGTTATCGGCGGACACAACATCTTTGTTTGTATGTGGTGCTGAGAATCGAACCCGGGCCGCATGCGTGCCAGGTGAGCGTGCTACCACGTGAGCCACATCCCCAGCCCTCTTTTTTTTTTAAATTTTTTAATTAGTTGCTCAAAACATTACAATGATCTTGACATATCATACATTTGATTCAAATGGGGTACATAATCTTATTTTTCCACGTGTACAGATTGCAGGATCACATTGGTTATACAGCCACGTTTATACATAGGGCCATACTATTGTCTATTGTATTCTGCTGCCCTTCTTATCCCCTCTCTCCTCCCCTCCCCTCCCATCACCTCTTTCTACCCAATCTACTGTGACACATTTCTCTCTCTTTTATCTTCCCCCTCACACCATCTTATATGTAATTTTGCATAACCATGAGGGTCTCCTACCATCTTACGTGCAATTCCCCTTCTCTCTCCCATTCCCACGCACCTCTCATTCCTATTTAATGGTAATCTCCTTCTCATGCTCTTCCTCCCTGCTCTGTTTTGAGTCGCCCCCCTTATATCAAAGAAGACATTCTGCATTTGTTTTTTAGGGATTGGCTATCTTCACTTAGCATAATCTGCTCTAATGCCATCCATTTCCCTGCAAATGCCATGATTTTGTTATTTTTTAGTGCTGAGTACTATTCCATTATGTATAAATGCCACAGTTTTTTTTATCCATTCATCTATTGAAGGGCATCTGAGTTGGTTCCACAGTCTAGCTATTGTGAATTGTGCTGCTATGAACATTGATGTAGCTGTGTCCTTGTTGTATGCTCTTCTTAGGTCTTTTGGGTATCATCCGAGAAGGGGAATAGCTGGGTCAAATGGTGGTTCCATTCCCAGCTTTCCCAGGAATCTCCATTCTGCTTTCCAAATTGGCTAAACCAATTTGCAATCCCACCAGCAATGTACAAGTGTACCCTTTTCCCCACATCCTCACCAGCACTTGTTATTGTTTGACTTCATAATGGCTGCCATTCTTACTGGAGTGAGATGGTATCTTAGAGTGGTTTTAATTTGCATTTCTCTGATTGCTAGAGATGGTGAGCATTTTTTCGTGTATTTGTTGATTGTATATCCTCCTCTGAGAAGTGTCTGTTCAGATCCTTGGCCCATTTGTTGATTGGGTTATTTGTTTTCTTGTTGTTTAATTTTTTGAGTTCTTTGTATACTCTGGAGATTAGAGCTCTATCTGAAGTGTGAGGGGTAAATATTTGTTCCCAGGATGTAGGCTCCCTATTTACCTCTCTTATTATTTCTCTTGCTGAGAAAAAACTTTTTAGTTTGAATACGTCCCAATTGTTGATTCTTGATTTTAACTCTTGTGCTTTAGGTGTCCTATTAAGGAATTTGGAGCCCGACCCCACAAGATGGAGATTAGGGCCAACTTTTTCTTCTATTAGATGCAGAGTTTCTGGTTTGTTTCCTAGCTCCTTGATCCATTTTGAGTTAACTTTTGTGCAAGGTGAGAGAGAGGGATTCAACTTCATTTTGTTGCATATAGATTTCCAGTTCTCCCAGCACCATTTGTTGATGATGCTATCCTTTCTCCATTGCATGCTTTTGGCACCTTTGTCTAATATAAGGTAGTTGTAATTTTGTGGATTGGTCTCTGTGTCCTCTATTCTGTACCAGTGGTCTACCTTCCTGCTTTGGTACCAGTACCATGCTTTTTTTGCAACCTCTTCACTATGAAAGGTCCTCAGTCCTTGGGCCTCTTCTCTACCTACATTCACTCACTCCCTAGGTAACCTCAACCAGTTCTATAGCTTTAATACCAGAGATATGTTGACAATTCCCAAATTTATAATGCTATCCAGAACTTCAGACTCATATCTAATATTGTTCTTGACTCTTAATTGTTTAATAGGCCACTGCTATGGGAACAGCATCTTCTCCAAAATTCATATATCGAAGGCCTAGCCCTCACTATGACTGTATTTGAAAATAGGGCCTGTAAAGAATAATGCGGGTTGAAAAGAGGTAGTAATGGTGGGGCTAATCTAATAGGACTAGTGTCTTTACAAGTAAAGAGACGTCAAAAGGACACAGGGAGAAAGTGGCTTTCTGCCAGCCAATAATCAGGCCCTCACCAGGAACCCAATCAGGTTGGACCTTATCCTCCAGAAGAGTGAGAAAATAATTTCTGTTTAAGTGATGTAGTCTGTGGTATTTGTTATGAAAAAATTGAGCAAAGTAATACAGCCGCCTCATATATAATACGTTAAGACCACCCTCCAAATCTACACCTTTCCCTAGGAACATCATTTTTGCAGCTCACATAACTCCACTTAGGAGGGGTATTTCAGGACCACTCTAGAATGGCACCGGCCCATTATTCTGGGCCGTATTATTTTACCTCAGAGCACTTCGCACCATATTTATTCGTTCATGGCTCCTTTGGAACTTAAATTCTAGGACAAGGCCTTTAATTTGTTCAATGTTCTACCCCAGCGACTATGGCGAGCTGCCCGAAAACACCGGCGCTCGACAAACACCTCACTTCCGGACTAGAGGTCGTCCGCAACACGTGACCGAAACCTGTTACACCTCTCCAACCCTTCCCTTCCCGGACCTGAGACCAAAGGCGGGACTTCCTGTGAGTGGTGCTAAGCTTCCGTTGTGGGCCGGAAGTTCCTCTGAAAGAAGACGCCACGGTGAGCGGTCGGCGCTGGGGGTGTCCAAGGGCTGTTAACGTCGCTGCCATGGGCAAAAGAGACCGGGCGGACCGCGGTGAGAGGAGGCACGGGCGCGGTGTGTCTTTTCCGTTCCTGTCGGCCCGGCTCTCACCGTTCGGTGTCAGAGCTGCGCGGGGTGTATTGGCTGCGGCCGAGCCCACGCGTACACCTTGTCCCGCGGACCGCCGGGATGGGGAGATGCGGGACCTGGGCCCAGCCCTACCAGCGGCTGTGGGTGGGAGGAGGTTGAGGGACTCGACGCCTGCGGGGTTCAGATGGCTCTTGCTTAGGAGATCGAGGTGCCCGTGGAATGAAGCTGCTTCCAGGTTCCTGCCTGTAGTGCATAGTGAACTGAGATTCCCGCTGGGCTCACTTCTGTGTCGGTATCCGCAGACAAGAAGAAGTCCAAGAAACGGCACTATGAGGATGAAGAGGAAGATGAAGACGATACCCCTGGAAACGACTCTCAGGAGTCAGTCCCCTCGGCGGCCGGGAAGCAGGTGGATGAGGCCGGGACCAAAGTGGATGAATACGGAGCCAAGGACTACAGGCTGCAGATGCCACTGAAGGATGACCACACCTCCAGACCCCTCTGGGTGGTAAGCATGCCTTCTGTCAGGCAGGGCCCAAAGGTCTAGAGTGGCAGCTAAATCTTGGACATTCTCAGACTCCAAAATGTGGGATACAGCCCCTCAGAACCCCCTGGGAGAGGCAACCAGCTGTTTGAACAACTGGTCACACATAGGTCAGCCAAACATGCTTGGGCTTTCTTCATCTCTAACCCTTTCACTTCCACTCCTTCCCTAGTTCTACCTACTACATGTTTGAAAGTACTTTACTGGCCTAATAAATAGCATTTATTCTGTTAACAATTTATTTCATCATTTTTTAGTAGCCAGCTTTTGCTCAACATTAAAATAATTAATGTTCTATACTCAGTTGAAATCTAGCCAAAAAGTAGTTTGAGGATAGCCAGTAATGTGGGGAAGATTTTCCTCTGCAGAACAGTGGGAAACAGATACTAATTTGGGAAACCTCTTCTTCTGTTTTCCCCTGCTCTTCTGTATCTGGTTAAAGTAACAGTACCTACAGTTCTCTGAAGTACTGGTTGCACAAGTATCCCTCATGTCAGGTAGCTTATCCTTTCTTGATAACAATATGGGAAAGAATCTTGAGTTTTTGCATCTCATTAGTTCTCTTGTCTGTTGTGTTGATTTTGTGTTTCTCAGGCTCCTGATGGCCACATCTTCTTGGAAGCTTTCTCTCCAGTTTACAAATATGCCCAAGACTTCCTAGTGGCTATTGCAGAGCCAGTGTGCCGACCAACCCATGTACATGAGTACAAGCTAACTGCCTACTCCTTGTATGCAGCTGTCAGTGTTGGGCTGCAAACCAGTGACATCACTGAGTACCTCAGGAAGCTCAGCAAGACTGGAGTCCCTGATGGAATTATTCAGTTTATTAAGGCAAGTCGGGGCTGAGGCTAGCATTTCTGCCTGCCTTGACAGTGTGGTAATAATGGGGCTAGATGCTATTGATTATCATTCTATGATAGCTATGAAAATGTGCCATTTGTATCTTTTGTGGGAAGCATAATAACTGAACAACCCATTGCTATTCCTGTGGACCCAGTGTTGTACTAACACAGTGGGGGTAGTAATTCAGACATATACTGGCCAGGGTTATTTGGGAAAGCAGCCCAAAATGGGTGATGTGGTAGAATGGATTGTGTCCCCCAAAATTTGTATGTTCAAATCCTGATGCCTATGATTATATTTGTTTCAACCAAATGAAGACCTAAGAGTGCGGCTCTGATCCAATAGGATTAGTATCCTTATTAGGAGACACTAGAGAGCTCTGTCTGCCTCCCTGTTGTATTATACAATGAGAAGGTGGCAGTCTATAAGCCAGGAATAGAACCCTCACCAGAAATTGAATCAGTAGGTACCTTGATTATGAATTTCTAGCCTCCAGAACTCGGAGAAAATAAAATGTTGTTTAAGACACTCACTCTGTGGTATTTTGTTATGGCAGCCTAAGCTGACTGATACAGTTGCCAAACTCCATTTAAGGGTAAATACTTGCATGAGACTCAAGAGTCAATGAGTTCTATTAGGGATAGTAAAAAAGAACTTCAAATATTGAAGTAATGTTTGAGCAGCATTTGAATATGGATGAATGCTATTCAGAAGAGATGAATGGTGACTTTCCTTATCTTTGCCTGATCTAATGGGAATTTGATTCAGATTCCAATTCTGGAGTGGCAGAAAAGGCCATTAGGCATCCACTCCCAGGGAAGCTGGCAGGAACTCTGGAGAGAGTTCTTTTTTCTTGCAAGGTGTCTAGAGAGAGGACTTTTCTGGAAATGTCCTGTATTGGTCCCTGGGGCAATGCAGTGGTGGATCGGAGGGGCAGCAGAGGTAGGCAGCAGCCCAAGGTCTTAGTGGAAGATTTTTATGGTCACCACATAATCTCTGCTGGATTCCTTCCTGAAGGTTGTTGGGAAGCTGAGAGGATTTAAGCTGTATTCCCTAAATTCTAGTTGAAGAAATAGGAACATTGATGGGAAGGCTAGGTGGTTTTATATTTTCTTTATGCAGCAAGTTATTAGTTATTACTAAGTAATTACTAAGTATATACTCCATGCACACTTGCATGCTGGGAGCTATAGTAATATTGTTGTGATAGGATAAACCTGGATTAGGATGGGGGCTGTTGGCATGGAGAAGAAAGTAAAATGGGAAACACAGAAAGGGGAGTTTAAGCAGTGTTTTATAAATTAAGAGATGTGGTTGAGAATTAGCTAGGCAGGAGGAAGGTTTTGTCAAAAAGCAGAAGCCAGTGAAAGAAGTTCTGTTTAGGCTTATCTGTTTTAGGATCATACATTGGGTTTTGTTAAAGTAAACCCAGCTGTTCACTTGGTTGGTAGATGGTAAGATTGACCAGTAGAGAATGTTTCTGAATGAGCTGCTCATTGCTAATTTTGCCTGTTGGGTGTTGTGTCTACTTGCAGTTGTGTACAGTCAGCTATGGGAAAGTCAAGCTGGTCCTAAAACACAACAGGTAAGAGATTCTGTGATAGGCCCATCCCAAGGCACTGTCATCCTCCATGCATTAGATAGGAGGAAGGGCTGTGGGCAAGAGCTAATGTGCATGGGCTGTCTGCTCTGTGCAAACATCTCACTCCCCTAAAGCACAGATAAAAAGAACAAGAGATATGGCCCATGCGGGAAATTCATTTGCTGGCCACTGTGTTTCCACTAGTAGGGGAGCTAGGGCTCAGACCCCTGGCTGACTTGACTTCAAAGTAGGGATTTGCCCCCAACCCTCATGTTTTGTCAGAGCCAAGCTGTGATTTGGCAGAGAGTTGTAGGGGGAACAAAAGAGTAAGGAAAGTCATTATGAGGCCACTATTTCCAGACCATTGAATCAAGTGATTAGCAAAGTCTTTTGGAAATGAGGAAGTGGTCAGTAGGTACCTCCTTCCTTTCCTGCTTGTAGGTACTTTGTTGAAAGCTCCCACCCCGATGTCATCCAGCATCTTCTCCAAGATCCAGTGATCCGCGAATGCCGTCTGAGGAATGCTGAGGGGGAGGCCACTGAACTCATCACAGAGACTTTCACAAGCAAATCTGCCGTGCGTGCGTGGGCTCCTGGGTTACCTAGGGTCTGGATGTTTGGGATTTCAGCTCTCTCCTTTACTCTAGCACTGGCAATCTAGCAGCCCAGCCTTTTACTCCCCCTTTGCAACTTTATTTCTTGTTTGATTATATTAGGGTCAAATGTTTTGTGCAAGTCCAGAAACCTGCCTTTCTCTTAGCAGATTTCTAAGATGGCAGATAGTGGCAGTGGGCCTTCTACTTCCCGGGTGACAGATCCACAGGGTAAATCTGACATCCCTACGGACTTGTTTGACTTTTATGAGCAAATGGACAAGGATGAAGAAGAAGAAGAAGAGACACAGACAGTATCCTTTGAAGTCAAACAGGTTAGTGAATGCCCACTCCTTGCTTCTCCAGTAAATGTGTCCAGCCCTGCGCTAACTTCCTCTGTAATGTGATGTGTGTGAGAGAAAGAGATTCCTTTCTGATCCTTAGTTGTATTCCCCATTTTTGTGTCTGTGGGCCATTATGTTATTCTTCCTGATGGAGTTAGAATGTCTTCTTCCTCAGGCTAGAATGCTGGTCCCCACAAGTTCACAGAGACTTTCACAAGCAAATCTGAAGAGATATGAGAAACAGTTGCTGAGAATCCATTTGATTCTAATTAGAGTTCGTTTTGCCAGTGTTACTAGTTTGGATTGCTTTTTGTGCTTTAACCTAATTGTTAGCAAGCAAGATGTGAAATATATTCTCTTGGATAAAATGCCATTTTCTGATCATTGGATTCAATGGAATATGTGTTGTTTTTTAACATACTTTTGGAGTTAATAAGATAATAAAACCTCCTTCATACTGACTCCTCAGGAAATGATTGAGGAGCTCCAGAAACGTTGTATACACCTGGAGTACCCTCTGTTAGCAGAATATGACTTCCGGAATGATTCTGTCAACCCTGATATAAACATTGACCTGAAACCCACAGCTGTCCTCAGACCCTATCAGGAGAAGAGCCTGCGGAAGATGTTTGGGAATGGACGCGCACGATCGGGAGTCATTGTTCTTCCTTGTGGTGAGTGGAACCTGAATGAGGAAGTTGGCCAGGCTTCTCTCTGGACCTGCCAGCTGCCTCCCACTCTCCCTCAGCAGATTTCCCTAAGTCATACCTTTCCAAGGGACAGCTGAGGTTAGGTACTTCCCTATTCATGACTTGGCAAATATTTATTGAGTGCTTACTGTGTGTGGCTCCTTGCTTAAGCCCTAGGGCTATGGAGCTCCTTCAGCTGGGGTACAGACTGATAATAAACAGATCAATTAAGCAACGTATTAAATCTCAGGCAATGATAGAGGACATGAAGAAAACCAGAGCATGCAAAATCGGGCTAATGATGCATGGATTTGTTTGTTCCTGAAGGGCTTTTGATGGTGTGCAAGGCTGAGAAAAGTCAGCAGCAGCAGCAACATTGGCACCTGACCAACCTCACTTATCCTTAAGAATGTCAAGTCCCCATGCACAACTAATTAGAACAAATTAAAAAAAAAAAAAAAAAGTCCTATACTACTAGGTTCTTAACCAGAGGCCACACAGACTCCTCTGGGGACTACCCCCTGCCCCCACCCCACAAAGTCCCTAAGACATGGGTCTCTGCCTTTAGTTTCTGTCTTTTTTTTTTTAACTTCATAGGTTATTTTGATGGTAAAGGAAGAATTTGTGTTGAAAGGAATATTGATTTTTATCTTGTTCTTTGGGTGGTGGATGATAGTAAACTCATAAGCTTTTAGAATTTCACCTTCTCTGTCTTTTCTAGTATTGTGTACACTTTAAACACATGCTTTTTATAAGTATTTTTTAGTTGTAGTTGGACACAATACCTTTATTTTATTTTTTTAATGTGGTGCTGAGGATAGAACCCAGCACCCTGCACATGATAGGCAAGCACCTTATCACTGAGCCACATCCCCAGCCTCCCTTTATTTTTATGTGTGGTGCTGAGGATTGAACCCAGTGCCTCATGCGTGCTAGGCAAGCACTCTACTGATGAGTCACAACCCCAGCCCTTTAAATGCATTCTTAAGCCCTGTTTTCTGTATAATAATTAATAGCTGTCATTTTCCAAGTCCTTCCTTTGCAGGATGTATGCTAGGTGCACTGTTCCTAACACCAGTGTCTTAAGGCCACTGGCAAGGTACTTCTCCATCTAGTTTTCCTTTCTTTAAAATAGTGCTAACAGGAATATTTCTTCTCAATGTTTGATTTTAAGGTTTCACCATTTAAAGGGGATCTGTGTAAGGTTCTAGAGAAGGGCCCAGCACCCACTGATTTTACTCATGTGTGTAGAGTGGGCATGCCTCTTTATAAAGAGGAAAGCAAGCTGGAGCAGTACATGCCTCACAAATGTCTGCTATGAGGACCACTATAAAAATTTTGCCTAGATTCCTGTGCTAAAGAGTCCCTGCTCATCCCTGTCCTTCATTTCAACCTGGCTTTTAGTAGGATTATCTCTTGATTTCTTATAGGTGCTGGGAAGTCCCTGGTTGGTGTGACTGCTGCGTGCACTGTCAGAAAGCGCTGTCTGGTGCTGGGCAACTCTGCCGTGTCTGTGGAGCAGTGGAAAGCCCAGTTCAAGATGTGGTCCACCATTGATGACAGCCAGATCTGCCGCTTCACCTCTGATGCCAAGGACAAGCCCATAGGCTGCTCCATTGCCATTAGCACGTACTCCATGCTGGGCCACACTACCAAGAGGTCCTGGGAGGCTGAGCGAGTCATGGAGTGGCTTAAAACACAGGAATGGGGCCTCATGATCCTGGATGAAGTGCACACTATTCCAGGTAAGCAGGCTGAAGCTGAGCTGTCTGCTGCTCATTGTAAAGACAAAGATTAATTTTCAGTTGTTGGGTTGGGGGAGAACCTGCTGTGTTAGTCCATGCAGAAGATGAGGGAGACTTGCTGGCTGGCTTTTAACTAATTCTTAAGCATGGGTAGGTGGGACTGGATGCAGGGGTGTGTACCTTCATAGCTTTCTTAATCACTGACTCAGGGTACTCATCTAGAAAGTAATATTTTCTTCCTTTCTTCATCTTTTTCTTTGTTTTTTAGTTGTGTCCAATACCTCTATTTTATGTATTTTTATGTGTTGCTGAGGATCGAGCCAGAACCTCACACAAGCTAGGCAAGTGCTCTACCACTGAGCCACAACCCCAGCCCCCTCTTCATCTTTCTTATTGTTGCAACTCACTTTACCCTTTTCCATTTTTATGGTCCTGTGAAACTGGACCAGGAGTCCTGCCTAGCCCTTGTAATAGTTTTGTGATTTATTTGAAGACTTAATATTTGTCCCTAGTTAATATCTAATAGAAACTCTAGCCATTGTAGTCAATTCCTATTTTCTTCTCTAGCCTCAGGCAACCACTGAACTGCTTTCTAGCTCTATGGATTTGCCTTTTCTGGAAATTTTCATATGAATAGAATCATACATGATACATTTTTTGTATCTGACTTTCCAGCTCTATGGATTTGCCTTTTCTGGAAATTTTCATATGAATAGAATCATACATGATACATTTTTTGTGTCTGACTTTCCAGCTCTATGGATTTGCCTTTTCTGGAAATTTTCATATGAATAGAATCATACATGATACATTTTTTGTGTCTGACTTCTTGTACTTTGCATAATGATTCTTCCATGTAACAACATTTTGGAGAGTTTGTTCCTTTTATTGTTCATAGTCTTCTAGGCAAACCTTTCTCTTTATTTGAAATGGAATTTCACTACGATGCCCACGCATGTGTTGAACTCCTGGGCTTAAGTGATCCGAGACCTCAGTCTCTCATTAGCGGGGGCAAATGGTTTGTGTCACCATGCCTGGCTAGTTAAACCTTTCTTCATAAAACAGATTTCAGGGAGCCCTGAGAAATAAATAAGTCCAAAGTTGAGATTACTCTAATAAAGTGAAATGTGAAGCATACATAGAGCATTCAAAACATTGTTCTTTTTGCTTTTTGAACATTGTTCAGAGCATCTGTTTCTTTTTGTGCAGTGAAAGCTCCTCCAGCATCTGTGGATGTCTGAAGATCCCTACTTGGTCTGTTCACAGCAGACCAGGTAGTGATCCAGATGTCTTTGGGGTGCAAGCATCAGGGCACAGGCCCTGTGGTAAGAAGTTACTTGGCATGTTCAGACAACACAAGGTGGCAGTGCAACTAGAGGAAGAAGAGAGTGGTAGTCAAGGATAGGGCAAGATGGAGGTGTCAGGCCACAGCAGGGACTTTGGCTTGCATCCTGAATACGTGGAAAGCCATGTGAGGGATGGAGCAGAGGGTGACCAAGTTGACTTGCATGTAAAAAGATCACCATGATGGGGCTGGGGATGTGGCTCAAGCGGTAGCACGCTCGCCTGGCATGCATGCGGCCCGGGTTCGATCCTCAGCACCACACACCAACAAAGATGTTGTGTCTGCCGAGAACTAAAAAATAAATATTAAAAAAATTCTCTCTCTCTCTCTCTCTCTCTCTCTCTCTCTCTCTCTCTCTCTCTCTCTCCTCTCTCACTCTCTCTTTAAAAAAAAAAAATTTCTCTCTTAAAAAAAAAAAAAGATCACCATGTTAAGCTTCAGTGTGTGGAACAAAAACTTCGAGTTAGACAACCGTGTTATTTCACTGTTATTGTTTTTCAATTGTGTTTTGGTGCATTCTGGTCTCTTTTTCCTCTGATTATTGTTTTTACTTATTTCTGAAATGTCACTAGCCCTACCTTTAATTATGTTGTACCATAAGCACAATTCAATTCAACCTTCTGTCTAGAATTTTTTAAAAGTTGAGCCCATGAAGACCTATAAATTGAGTCTTTTAAAATGAATACCCTAAAAAAAAATACAAGGGGGAGAAATGAATTACAGTAGAGGGGGTAGAGAGAGAAGAGGGGAGGGGAGGGGAGGGGAGGGGAGGGGGGATAGTAGAGGATAGGAAAGGCAGCAGAATACAACAGACACTAGTATGGCAATATGTAAATCAATGGGGAAGTGTAACTGATGTGATTCTGCAATCTGTATACGGGGTAAAAATGGGAGTTCATAACCCACTTGAATCAAAGTGTGAAATATGATATGTCAAGAACTATGTAATGTTTTGAACAACCAACAATAAAAAAAATAAAATGAATACCCTATACCCTTTTTGAATTTGATAGATGAGAAAGAACTATAACATTCAGAACAAAGGAAGAAAAAATAAGTTGTTAGTTGACCAAAGTGAATCTGATTGGTGGTGTCTGGA
The DNA here is from genome assembly GCF_964194105.1 of Spermophilus citellus. NCBI lineage: Eukaryota > Metazoa > Chordata > Mammalia > Rodentia > Sciuridae > Spermophilus > Spermophilus citellus. The sequence continues at coordinate 34,794,770 of NC_138192.1, read as the reverse complement.
AAGGGGAGTTTCTGCCTCAGTCACCCCTAGGTGCTTGATGCTTGGGGCAGAATGATGCCTGGGGTTTCATTGCTGTCTTAGGCTATGTTTTCTCCCTGGTTTCTGGGAAGATGGTGGGAAGCTGAGCCCCTGTGGTGTCAAAGGCTGGTGCTAAGTCTTCATAAAGCTGCATGTGGTAATTAAGCAGTTTAGAAAGTGATCGTGTGAATGTTTTCCTTGTTCCCCCAGCTAAGATGTTCCGAAGGGTGCTCACCATCGTGCAGGCCCACTGTAAGCTGGGTTTGACTGCAACCCTTGTCCGGGAAGATGACAAAATTGTGGACTTAAATTTTCTGATTGGGCCCAAGCTCTATGAAGCCAACTGGATGGAGCTGCAGAACAATGGCTACATCGCTAAAGTCCAGTGTGCTGAGGTAGCTGGGCCTGGTTGGGTGGGTGTCTGAGGGAAAGACTCCTTCTGTGGGCAGGGGGACATGATCTGGTTGATTTCTCATGGCAGATACATAGGTCAGGACGTGGGCTAAACTGCTGCTACCTATTGCAATACCCTCATTCACCCTGTGGGGTGGGCATGTTAACCCATTTCACAAATGAGTGCAGCAGGATCCCTTGTCCTCAGTCACGTGGTCAGTAATTGGTAAAGTCAGGATACTAATGTAGGCCACTGGATCTATACTCCATGAGCATCCTCCTTTTCTGACTGAGTCCCTAAAGTGTTCTGCCTACCTTTACCCTGAGGGGTCCATCAAGGCCACTCCCAGTGTCAAAACCCCAAGAAGACAGATTGTGGCCTTAATAATTTTTTATTTAAAAAAGCACATTTTCCCAATATTTTTCTCAAATGAATACTTGCATAGGTATGTGTTAAAAATCCATGTTCAAAGCTAAATATTTTTAGAAGGAATAACAACCAAAAAACCCCTTTCTGGTACTTTAAAATGACTGTCGATCAGTGGTAGAGTAGGGTGGTCTCTGTCCTGAAAGTGTGAGAAGTGGTCTCCTGGATAAAGGTAAGTGTGAGTAACCTATGAAGATTCTTGCTGTGTTGAAAAAAATCCTCACCCTGTAGTTGTGTCTATGGAATCCCCACCATCTAAGAACAGGTACTGGGACCTTCAAGGCCTTCTGTTCCTCCTATTTTCATTTCCTTTCTACCTGTCAGTGCCGACTACTATCATGCAGCTTGTATTTGTTATTGTCTTGCTTTCATTTATTACTTTACCTTCTACATATATTTCCCTCAATATATGTTTGCCTGATTTAATTTTAAAAATTATGTCAGTGGAATTGGGTTATTATGTTTCTCTGTGACTTTTGTCTTTCTCAGCATTTTTATTCTTCACATGATTCTTTATTCCTTTTTGATGGTGCACATATCTGTAGTTCATTCCTTTGAATCACTGTAGTATTCCATTATACAGATATACCACAGTTTAATATATAACAGAATACTACACAGCAATAAAAAAAAGTTTTTTTTTTTTTTTTTTTTTTTAACATTGATAGATATTTGAGTTGCTAAGTTGTTCTTTTAACAGCTTTTTTGGGTTTTAATTTATACACCAATAAAATTCATACATTGTTAATGTACAATTCTATGATGTTAGCAATGTAAAGAGCTGTGTACCTATCCTCACAATCCACTTTAAGAAAAATCCCAACACCTCACAAAGTCCCCTTGTGTCTTTTTGGAGTGTATCTCTAACTCCTACTCTTAGCACTGGGCAACCACTAGATTATTTTCTGTCTAAATTTGGAGAATAGATTTTTTTTTTTTTTTTTTTTTTTTGCCATTTGACAATGTTGCTGCTTTTTTTTTTTTTTTTCTTTTTTCTATTTCCTAGTGCCCTCTGTAAGAGTTTCTCTATTCACAGTGTGGACTGTGACCTTATAGTGAGCCCCTTCCTGACAGACATACTTTGAAGGAATGTTCTGGGCTGAAAGTTTCTGAATGTTCAGTATATTAGTTGTGTTAGTCAGCTTTTCCTTGCTGAGACCAGATACCAGACACAACTTGAAGGAGAAAGATTTATTTTGGTTCATAGTTTCAGAAGTTTAAGTCCATGATCAACCATTTCCATTGTTGTAGACCTAAGTTGAGGAAGAACATGGCAGAAGGATATGGTAGAAGGAAGCTAATAAACTCTTGGTACCTGGAAGAAGACAGAGACAGAGATAAAGAGAGAATAGGAGGAAAGAGACAAGGAGAGAAAAAAGGACACGTCCCCAGTGACCTACTTCCTCCAACCATGCTCCTCCATTGACAACCATTGGCTTTATTTTTCCTAATAAATTGTTTCCTGCTTATAGTTTCCACCAGTACCCAGTTAAGTAATCAGTAGATTAATCAATCCACTGATAAGGTCAGAGTCCTCATAATTCAATCACTTCCCCAAAGTTCCACCTCTGAATATTGCTGTACTGGGGACCAAGCCCTCAACACATGAGATCACATCCAAACCATAATATGCTCAGCTGTTTCCCAAAGTGGGTGTTGCAATAATCAGCAGTGATTGATACTTCACATCTCCTTTAACACCGAATAGTGATTTTTTTCTTTTGATTTTTGCTAACCTGTTAAGTGTGAAGTGGTATCCCTTTATGGATTGAATTTATATTTTCCTATTTACTAATGACATATCATGAGCCATTTGTGTTTCATGATTTGTGAAATGTAGAATTTTAAAGATTACACTGTGAAAAAGAACTGCATTGGCTATAGAAAATAGAAACTCATAGAGTCACAAGTAGGATGTGGCCCAGAGGGAAATCAGCAGCACCTGTGGAATTTGAGCTCCACTTGGCGTTGGCTAATAATGTTGTCCCCTAATTCTGCAGGGCTGGCATCATAAAGAATTGGTCTGTCATGATTGTACAGAAGTGGCACTGGCTATGGGAGCTTTATTCCTTATTCTGTCAAACACATGAATTTGAAATTAGTATTATTTTTTATCAGCCTCTGAACTTGCCAGCTTTGGAGTTTTGAGTGAGATTTAGGGTGCAGGCACAAGGATGAATGAAAGCCCCTGATACCACAACAGAATATGGTAGCTTGGCGGCAGAGTGTTTTGTACTCATACCCCTGAGAGTCTAACTAAAGTGCTTCTGGCCCTGCTAGGGTGTTGGGCAAGGGAGGAGTTCTCAGGAGCATTGCTGACTGTGTGAGGTGCGGTCTATGGAGAGGTTCCTAGCATCAATGGTTGGAAATCTGGTTTCCCTCACTTGCACATAGCATGAAAATATTTCCCTGGGTATGATAGTGTTAAGAATCTTTGTTAAATGATGAACATGAGAGTTCCCAGTTTAACATTATGTATTAGATTTTGTTTAATTTTGTGAATATATTTATAACTATACAGTAATTCCCTCCTTATCCCTGGGAGATTTTTTCTAAGACCCCCAGTGGATGCCAGAAACCTCATATAGTACCAAATCCTGTAACCTCATGCATTTTCCATCTTTGCTAAGCACTTAATGTACTGTGGCTGAAAATTTTACAGTGTGTAAGGTGTAACAGCAAAACCAACAATAATTTCTTCGCTTTTACAATTTCACAGATAAAAGGTTTGAACTTAACACAGCTCTTAGAAACATCAGCATGTGATTTTTTTTTCTTTCCCAATAAATTGAGAACTTTTACCTTTTTTACATGCTTCTATTTGACACATCCGAATTGTCAGCATCACTACTCTTGTGCTTTAGGCCATTATTAAGTAAAATAAGGGTTACTTATACAAACACTGAGATATTGGGACAATCAATCTGATAACTGAAATGTCTACCAGATGATTAACAAATGGGTAGTTACATAGTGTGGATAGGCTGGGGAAAGGATATTCACACCCTAGGCAGAGTAGAACAGGTCCATGTGAGATTTCACTGTGCTTCTCAGAACCAGTGTGCAAGTTAAAGTTTGTGGATTGTTTATTTCTGAAAATTTCCATTTAATATTTTCAATATCCCATTGACCATGGGTAACCAAAACCACAATAAGGGAGGACTGCTGTTTTGAGGTATAATTCATGACCATTGGGTTTGTTTTGAAGAATTTTAAAGCTAATTCTGCTACATGAAAGGAGCTTCAGAGTCTCCAATCATGTGATGTCTAAACTTGCAAAATGACCCTTTTTCTTTTTTCTTTTTTTGAGAGAGAGAGAGAGAGAATTTTTTAATATTTATTTTTTAGTTTTCGGTGGACACAACATCTTTATTTTATTTTTATGTGGTGCTGAGGATCGAACCCAGCGCCCCGCGCATGCCAGGCAAGCGCATTACCACTTGAGCCACATCCCCAGCCCGACCCTTTTTCTTATTTGCATCCAGGTTTGGTGCCCAATGTCTCCTGAGTTTTACCGGGAATATGTGGCAATCAAAACTAAGAAACGAATCTTGCTGTACACCATGAACCCCAACAAGTTCAGAGCTTGCCAGTTTCTGATCAAGTTTCATGAAAGGAGGAACGACAAGATTATTGTTTTTGCTGACAACGTGTTTGCCTTGAAGGAATATGCCATTCGACTGAACAAGTAAGAATTGAAACCTTGGAGTTTCCTCCAGACCAGTTTATCTTCCCCACTGAGAGGAGCAAAGGTGCCTATTTCTTGGGATCTGTAGGTCTGGTTCTCTGCCCCTGGTCCCAGGAGCCAGGCAAGACAGAGAAGCAGGTGGTCAGAGTTGGAGGTTAGAACATATAGGAAGGTGGAGCTTGTTTACCCTGACCTCAGAGAATAGGGGCCATAGAGTTGTGCAGTGCTGGGTGGGCACTGTCTCAGATCTAGGCTCCAAGTGTGCATGGGAATTGGTGTCTGGAGTTTCAGGCCAAGTGAGCACTGTAGTTGGAAGTTAAGGCCAGACTGTATGGTTCGGGGCAAGGAAGGAAGGCAGGATGGGCTGGGTCAGCATTCTAGGTGTGGATTAGTACCTGAACCAGAACTTTTTGGGAACTGCTCCCTGAACATCCTCACCAAATCACAACCCACACCTACACTTAACATCCTTGCCATGGCAAAATTCCTGCCAAGTAAGAAAGAGGAGGCCTGTGTTTCTTCCTGCCACAAAAGGACGAGGTTCTCTTTGGAGACAGGTCCTTAATTCTTTTTGTGGTGGTGGATAGAGGAGAACGAATATAGACCAGCTTCTTCCTAGAAAGCTGTGTGCTAGGAGTCCTGTATCTATGTATGATTCAATCTTCACCTCAGCCATATGAGGTATTATTGTATGGATTGGAAAATAGGCATAGAAAAATTAAGATTTCTCAAGTTTCTAAAATTGTACTTTTTTTAGATTTAGAAAAGGTATTTTTTTTTTATCCAAGTTAACATTTAGATTATTATGAAAAACAATAGTTCTCTGTACCTCTGTTTCTACCTTGTTCTCTGAAGGCAGCCACTTTGAATATTTATTTTTTTCCCTTCATTTACCTTCTTACTTCTAAGTAGTTTATGCAGCAATTTCTGGATTATCAATGGCAGGAATTGCCTACTACCTTGCTACTATAGGAGTTGAGGGTGTAGTTTTTTTATAAACACCACTTTCCACCCCACCTCTTTGTTTTCTCTCCCACCATGCTCCCAATATGGTAATGACACAAGTTTGGGATTAAATTAAAATTCAGTGTTATGTCATTTTGACTGTATAAGTATTGTTCAGATGGAGATATGTAAATGTACTATGATTATGTTTTCTTTTATTTGTTTAGTTGTTGCTTTTGTGTAGTTTTCTGTACACTTAATTACTCTTCTCCAGACTTTTCACATAACCAGAAGCTCCCTCTCAATAGTGTCAGGTAATCTCTAAGTTCTGGTTTTTCTCTTTACCTGGTCAGATTCATTATTCCTCTTCCGCCTCTGTTCTGGCTTGCTTGTTACCTAGGACTAGGGATACCAGCAGATGTCATCTTGGGCTTCCCTTGGACATAACCCTGGGCCTCACCTTTTTAATTGTGTTGAACCTCTGTGTCCTAGTCTCAGGTCTCCTCTTTCTTAGTCACTTATTTTGTTGGAGCAAATGCTCCATTAGATTCTTGAGGTTTTTAAGACTTAGAGTGCTTATATATGTCTTTACTCAACTCCTTCAGTAGTTTGGCTGGTCCTTGGTATTTATTTACATTGAAGCTTCTTGTGTGGCTGCTCAGGAGTCTGGTGCCATCCAGTTCCTCTGTTTTCAGTCTGTTGTGGTCTTTGTGTTTCCTTCTTCTATTAGATAGGATGATCTTTCCCTCTCTTTTTTTCTCTTTTTAAATTTCAAAATGCTATGCCTAGTTCAGTATTTTTTCTTTCATTGTAATGGACATTCATTAGGCCCTTTCAGTATGGAAACTTGTGTCCTTCAGTTCTGAGAGTTTTTTCTCTTTTTCTTTGCTAATCATCATCTCTTTGTTTTCTGTTTTTAGAATCCCTATTGGTCAGATGTTAGATCTTCTGAACCACTTCACCCATTTTCATATCTTTTTCCTCATATTTTTATCCCTTTGTCTTCTAACACATCTATTGGAACTTTTATTAATTTCTGAGAGGTTTTTGTTTGTTTGTTTGTTTGTTTGTACTGGGGATTGAACCCAGGGGCCTATATCCCTAGTCCTTTTTATTTTTTATTTTGAGATAGTGTTTTGCTAAGTTGTAGAGACTCGCCGCAGTCTTCTGAGTCACTGGTATTATAGTTGTGCACTACTGTGCTTGGTAACAAGAGTTCTTTTTTTTTTTTTCTCAAGTACTTATTTTTTAGTTGTAGGTGGACACAATACCTTTATTTTATTTTTATGTAGTGCAGAGGATCGAACCCGGTGCCTCACACATGCTAGGCAAGCGCTCTACCTCTGAGCCATAACCCCAGCACACAAGAGTTCTTTATTAATAACTTTTTTTTTTTTAAGAGAGAGAGAATTTTTTTTTAGTTTTCGGTGGACACAACATATTTATTTTATTTTTATGTGGTGCTGAGTTTCAAACCCAACGCCCCGTGCATGCCAGGCAAGCGCGCCACCACTTGAGCCACATCCCCAGCCCTATTAATAACTTTTAATAACAGAGGTAGCCAACTGTGGATCCCTCATGTGTAATGGAATGAGAATTAAAAATTTTGCTAATAATTTTTTTTTCTTTTTTTCTTTTTGCTTGAGTATAATGTCTTCTTATTTCGGGCTACGAAAGCCTTTGAAGCTTCCTTCTGTTTTCTTGCACTGTCTCTCTTTTTGGGTTTTTTTTTTGTTTTTTTTTTTTTTTTTTTTTTTTGCTTTGATTCTTTTAACTTCTGTCTTTTTTCAGAGTTTTGTAATCTGTGGCTGCATTTTCTTATTTGAGAGTCAGTCACTAAAAAGGTGACAAGCCATTCTGTATGTCTTAGTGGACATAGACCTCCCTACAGAATGATCAGGCAGGCACCTGGCTGTTTTATCCAGAGATTGATAAGATATAAGTCAGTATCTCTAGGTCTTTTCTTGGGGTCTAATCTTTTCTCTGGAAGGAAATTTTCCAACCCCTGGGTACCAGTGTGTGGGAATAGAGGAAATGGGGTTGTGAAGTCTTAGCCTTGAGGAGATGCTTTAACCTTCATGCTTCACTTTCTGTCTCGCTTTTGCCCTCAACTCTGCTGATGTCCTGAGTATAGACCTTCCTTTTTCAGATCCTGGAAAGGAAGGCTTCGCCTGAAGTCTGCTGTGGGAATCATGCCAGCTGTGGGGCTGAGTCTCTGCTCCTTATTCATACTCCCAGGCCTGCTGTCTGCCATTCTGCTTGCCACCTCGCCTTCCAGCACAAGTTCTTGAACTCTTCTGTGTTTTGCACAGAAAATTGGCTTGTTCTCTGTTGACTTTCCCTCCTGCCAGCCCAGCTTCTGCTTTCCCTAATCTGTTAGCTCAGTCACTGTACCAGCATCCATCTGCTTTTCAGCTTCCAAGATGTTACCCACTGCTCTCATCTGCTGTTATTTCTTCTGTTCTTGTTGTGGGTTTTTGTCCTTTTAGCCCTTTATTGTCAAATTAGTGTCAGTTCAAGAGCAGCAGCAGGATAGTGCTTCTGTTTACTATGTCATATTTAATAAGTATATTCCTCTACCCCCCTCAGTGCTCATCTGGAGACTTCTTCAGGTGGCCTCCCCACACCTATTTTGAAACACCCAAGGCTTGCTTGTGACTGCAGCCATTTGAGCCTGTGGGCAGAGATGTTAATTTGCCTGGAGCTGGTGCTGGCAGTGCTAAACCAGCCTGACAGAGGGAGAAGTAGCCAACTATGGCTCTCTCATGTGTAATGGAATAATTACAAATTTTGCTAATAACTCTCTTTTTAAATTTTTTTAATATCTGGCTTTTAAATGTAGAAAGGGGTCAGACACGGTGGTATACACCTATAATCCTAGTCGCTCGGGAGGCTGAGACAGGAGGATCACAGAGTTCAAAGCCAGCCTTAGCAACTGGTGAGGCACTAAGCAACTCAGTGAGACCCTGTCTATAAATAAGATACCAAATAGGGCTGGGGATGTGGCTCAGTGGTCAAGTGCCCCTGAGTTCAATCCTTATTACCCCACCACCACCACCAAAAAAAGGGGCTGGGTTTGACTTGGTGGTTAAGTGCCCTTGGGTTTAATGACCTGCTACCAAAAAAAAAAATAAATAAAAATGTTCTTTGTTTGTCCTGTTTTCTTGAATTTGAAATGATTCTGCGAATTCATTCTTAACTTACGATGGACAACCTGATGTGTCCAGTGGTGGTAAAAGGGGTTCTTCCAGCTTTAAAGAAAGGAATGGGGTCACCGCACAGTTGCAGGAGACACTGTTGAGGGTATATGCAGTGTGAGATAATGTGGAGTGTCATCTGTGGAGACACACTTTGATTTGGGTACTAGCTCCTCTTGGGTACTAGTTGCATGACCTCAGTAAAGTACTTCACCTCTCTGAACCTCCTTTTATTTCTTGGTCACTTGGAGCTACCACAGGGATTTCTAATGCCTGGCATCTCACAAGGGTTCTCCAAATGTTTGATTCTTTTCCTGGAGGGTGGTTACCCTTTAGGTGTTCCAGTTCCTGTATGGGGGAAACCTTCAGATACTGAAGAACTCACCATTGTGTGAGAAGTTTTTTCCTGGTGGTGGAGGAATAGTAAAAGAACCCCCTAAAAATCTGGGTGTGAGGAGACAAACTTCTTTTTTAAAAAATTATTTTAAATTTATTTATTTATTTATTTATTTTGAGGGGTGCTGGGGATTGAACCCAAGAGCACTGAGCTACATCTCCAGTCCTTTTTATTCTGAGACAGGGTCTCACTAAGTTGCTGAAGCTGGCCTCAAACTTGCAGTCCTCCTGCCTCAGCCCCATGGGTAGGTCACTAGAACTACATGCTTGTGCCACCACTTTGAGCAAGACGATTTGTGGCTTCCCAAGCTTTTTTCCATGACACACAGAAAATGATGGATTATATGGTACCCTGATACTCTCTATGTCAGGTGAGGCAGCTTATGTCTAGGTTATCCTGTGGCAGTCAGCCTGGGTGTACAGCTGTCCCAGGTTCTGCCCAGCCTCTGTGTGGCTGAGGGGTTTGTCCTCAGGTACATCTGAGATCATCTTGTAGTATATTGTTGGGTATTGAGTAGCACTGCACAGAGTGGCAAAAGCAGTGCATCCTGTGTCCTTACCAGGCACTGTCCTGGACACCATTGGGCCTGGCCATGAGATAGCCACATCTGGGCTCCATTCCCTTGGGCTCCTGTTTTTTCATTTCTTTTTGATACCAGGGAATGAACCCAGGGCACTCAACGACTAAACCACAACCCCAGCCCTTTTTTGTATTTTATTTAGAGACAGGGTCTTGCTAAATTGCTTCATGCCTCACTAAGTTGCTAAGGCTGGCTTTGAACTTCCAGTTCTTCTGCGCCAGCCTCAATAAGTTGCTAAGGCTGGCTTTGAACTTTCAGTTCTCCTGCGTCAGCCTCCTTAGCTGCTGGGATTATAGATATGCACCATCTCACCCAGCTCTGGCCCTGAACCTTTTGTGTAGATTGAGGAACATGAACCTTAACCTTTTTAATTCTGATGGATATTGGCAATGATGAGTGGGTTATTTTTATTTTTTTAAGTAGTACTAGCTCAGTGCTTGATATAAGTAGGCCCTGGATCTTTATTCCCGTCTTCTTTGTGCTTGTTATCATCATCATTACTGTTGTCAGGGTTTTGGAGAAGCTATGGAAACTGACTACCAGCACATTCCCATATAGAAGACAAGGATACGACCATCCTAGGTGCCATAGGCAATGACTAGTGAGGTTCCCAGAGGCTTGTGCCCTTGAGCAAGGAGCTAGAAACTGAAGAGAAACTTTATTTGGTATTCTGTGAGTCTAGTGGGGAAAAGGTTTCTACTTTCTGCTCATTTCTTGGAGGTTGTTTGTGACATTGGAGAATGTTGTGTTCAGCCTTTGTTTGGATGTAGAATTGTTTCTTTGCTGCTTCTCTTAGGCTTCATGAAATTGAAGCTTATCTTTACCTAGAGTGACAGATGTTGAAGGAGGAAAAACTATAGTAAGAAATAAATAAGTCAAAAAGGGAATCTTGAAGAGGGTGGTGGGCCTGGGCCTAGAAGCAGAGGGGGACGGGCTGGGGCTCTTGGGGGAGACTGGCAGGGGTGGGTTTGTAGCTAGTTGTTGTCATGGATCTTCTCATATCCCAGTGGACATGACCTAGGGCTTCCTCTCAGAGAAGACCTTGCTTAAGCTTATTTTTTCCATCTGCTGTGTTTTCAGGATAACTGAGGTATGATTCTGTGATTTTTCTAACACATCTGTGTTCTTCTTTAGACCCTATATCTATGGGCCTACATCCCAGGGAGAAAGGATGCAAATTCTTCAGAATTTCAAGCACAACCCCAAAATCAACACCATCTTTATATCCAAGGTTTGTGTGGCACATGGAATAGTGGGGGATCCTAGCTCCCAATCCCAGAGGCCTAGGGAGTATACTCTTTCCTGGACAGTCAGTTCATGTTTATCAAAAGATATTCCCTTGTGCATTTTTATTCCTACATGCCCAGGGTCTGGGATCATTAGGATTTTCATGTGTCATCTATAAAGGCTCTTCACTTAGCAGAGATTCTTCCTACCTCTTCTTGGGATGTAGGAATTTTAGATTGTATTTCCTAGGAAAGGAACTAAAGTTCTTTCCTACTATCAGAAGCTGTGGTCTGATGGTTTAAAAGTCATTCAGATGAAGACAGACCTAAAACCCAGAAGTGCATTTTCTCTGTAGGGTGATCATAGATAGGAAAGTGAGCATTAGACCCTGCTTGTGGCCCTTTGGTGGTCAACTTCCCAAGTTGGACATCCTGCCCATAATTAGAATCCCGTGCTGGGCAGCAGCCCAGGCCACATTGTCTCGTAGGTGCTGCTGCTGGTCTCAGTGATTATCAGATGATTTTGACCTATTTCTATAGCCACAGAAACAAGAAAATTGATTTGGGTACTAGCTCCTCTTCATAGGAGTTGCATGACTTCAGTAAAGTACTTCACCTCTGAAGAAAATTGACTTGAGTCTGTGTTATCTTTGCATGCAGCACTGTGAGCCTTGCTGAGCCACAGTAATTTTTTGGTGCTGTTAGAACCCACAAGATCCTAGAGAGGCAGACCCTTCAGGGGGGGTCCACCACTTCACTTTTCTCTGTATCAGAAGGACCTTTGTATGGAGAGGAGAGTGTTTTTTTAAATGATCTACAGAGCAGATTTAAATTATAAGCCAGGGCTAGGGATGTGACTCAATGGTAGAACACAGTTTAACAAGCCCAATGCCCTGGGCTCCATTCCCAGCATACAAAAATAAATAAGTAAAATTTAAAATTCTGAACCAGTTGATTTTGTGTGTGTGTGTGTGTGTGTGATGTAAAAACCTTCCTAAGCTTACAGCTGCTTCATTTCTATAGGTAGGTGACACATCATTTGATCTTCCAGAAGCCAATGTCCTCATTCAGATCTCATCCCATGGTGGCTCCAGGCGGCAGGAGGCCCAGAGGCTAGGACGGGTGCTTCGAGCCAAAAAAGGTAACTGACAGCTTTTCCTCCTCTGCTGTGGGTGGAGAAGAGTCTCCTCTGGAACCACTTTGGTTAAGGAAGGGAGGGATGAATCACAAATGTGTTCAGTGCCTCAGTCTTTGTCCCAGGACCAGAAAGACCCTGAAGAGAGGCAATCCCAAAGCAAGGTTCAACAGCCACATGGTCCTCGCTTTTCATACCATGGGAGTGAACATGGGGATGTTTTCCATGGCAGTGGCCTGCAGTTCACATGAGTGTGCTCTCAGCTAAGCAGTCTTAGTGAGGGGGCTTCCTGTGTGTATTGACTGCAGCAGAAGGACCCAGACCTGAGCCATGGGCATGGCAGGGACAGATGTTGCTGAGATGTGGCTGCCTCTTTCCTACTGGGACCAGGCACATCCTGAGACAAGGAAATAGGCCCTGTCCTCAGGGAATTTTCTTATCAAACCAGGAAGCACCTGAACTACTAGGATATTTGAAAATGAAAGATTAGTGGACATAAGTTGGAATTATATTGTATTTAAGAATGTTTAAGGCAGCTGGTTGATTATATAATAAATAAAAGCAAGGCAGATAGTTAAAGTAGCATGGACTGAGCTCCAGATTAGCTATGTAACCTTACGTACATTATTAGCCCCTCTGAACCTTGGTTTTTCCATCCAAAGTGGGGGTGATTGTGCTGTCTTGCTGGACTGTTGTAGGAATGAGCCTATAAAACAGAATATAGTAGGATGCTTGATAAACTTTTATTAACTGAATATAGTCTGTTAGCAAATGTGAAAATAACTCATTCCTTATTCTTTCTCTCACATACAAAAAAAGCAAAGCTAATTTGAAAACACCTTTAAATTTGATTAGAATTGTATTTTCTCAGTCAAAATATTTTGGCATAAGATATCTAGCCCTTTGGAATAGTGAGGGATCCTAGCACCCAACCCCAGAGGCCTAGGGAGTATACTCTTTCCTGGACAGTCAGCTCTTCTAAGAGAAACCATTGAATTCAAAGGCAGTATACAGATTCTTAACCTCCTGATATTTGAACTGTGAAGCAGAAATGTTCAGATTTTCCTGAAGAATCAGATCTTTCAGGCCTTAGTATTTTCTGTCCTGGTTTCTGTCCTCATTGTCCCTGGTTAGAGGTTTTCTCTCTGAACTGCTGTTTTGTTGGCTTGTTTTTAACCAGGGATTTAAGCACCTGTGATCCTCTTAAAGTATACTGTTCAGTGACTTTTTTAGCATATTCACAAAGTTGTGCAGCCATACCACAACATACACTTAGAATATTCTCTTCACCCCCAAAAGGAAGCCCTTATCTGTTACCAGTCATTCCTCATTTCCCTTGCTCCCAATCCCTCAGCCCTAGGCAACCACTAATCTACTTTTGTCTCTATTTTCCTATTCTCGATGTTTCATTAAAAGATCACACTGGGTTCCTCTGTGACTCGCTTCTTTCACTTAGCATAATGTTTTTAAAAGGATTACTCAGGGGCTGGGGTTGTAACTCAGTGGCAGAGTGCTTGCCTAGCATGTGTGAGGCACTGGGTTCAATTCTCAGCACCACATATAAGTAAAAAATAAAATAAAGGTCCATTGACAATGAAAAAAATAATTTTTAAAAAAAGGATTACCCATATGTATCAGTACTTCATTCTCTTTTTGTTGCCAATTAATATTCCACTTATGAACATACCATATTTTATTTATCTGTTGATGGACATTTGGGTGATTTCTGATATTTGGCTCTTAGTGCTACTGTGAAATTCACATACAAATTTTTGTATGGATGTTTTCAGTTCTCTTGGATATATACTTAGTAGAAATTGCTGGATCATGTGGTAATAACACTGTGTTTAACATTTTGAGGAACTTTTTCCAAAGCACCACTATACAGTACATGAAAGCTCCATTTTCTTCATATCCTTGACAACAGTTGTGATTATCTGTCTGATTCTACCATCCTGTTGGAGACGAGATGACATCTCACTGTGTTTTTTTGTTTTTGATACTGGGGATTGAATTCAGAGGCACTTGACCACTGAGCTACATCCCCAGCCCTATTTTGTATTTTATTTAGAGACAGGGTCTCACTGAGTTCCTTAGTGCCTTGCTTTTTGCTGAGGCTGGCTTTGAACTTATGATCCTCTTGCCTCAGCCTCCGGAGCTGCTGGGATTACAGGAATGTGCTACATGCCTGGCTCTCATTGTGGTTTTTTTTTTTTTTAATAATTTTTTTTAGTTGTATTTGGACATAATACCTTTATTTTATTTATTTATTTTTTTAATATGGTGCTGAGGATTGAACCCAGTGCCTCGCATGTGCTGATTGAACCCAGTGCCTTGTATGTGCTAGGCGAGTGCTCTACCACTGAGCCACAACCTCAGTCCTCTCATTGTGGTTTTGATTTGCATTTCCCTGATTAATGGTGTTGATGTGTTCCTTGGCCGTTTGTGTATTGTCTTTAGAGAAATGTCTGTTCAGATCCTTTGCCCATTTTATAGTTGGCTTATCTGTCTTACTGAGTTGTGATAGTTCTTGATATATTTTAGATGCAAGGACCCTATTAGATATGTGCTTTGCAGGTATTTGTGGATTCTTTTTTAGTTTCTTATAGTGCTCAATAGAGGCACAAAAGGCTTTAATTTTGATGAAGTCCCATGGGGAAAAGTCCAAGTTTTTCTGCCTTGCCTGTAGAAGTTTCTCACTGTGGTGCTTGCTTCCAAGCCTGGGACTTAAAGCTCCTCGCATTCTAACATTCTTCTTCCCTAATTTCTGTCACCTTCTCCCTGCAGGGATGGTTGCAGAGGAGTACAATGCCTTCTTCTACTCACTGGTATCTCAGGACACACAGGAAATGGCTTACTCTACCAAGCGACAGAGATTCTTGGTAGATCAAGGTTATAGTTTCAAGGTATGTATCCACTAGGTCTCTGGCTAGACCATGACCAAAGCCTTTCTGGTATTCTGGCCTCCAGGAGAAGTGGGGGCACCAGCCTGAGACAGACCTCAGGTAGGCAGAGAGCCTTAGGGTATTAGAGGCTTTGCCTCAAACTCCTTTGTCTGTGCACAAACTACTGGAGACAGCATTCTGATGTTGGTGGGAAATATGGGAAATGTGGTAGCTTGTCCACAGTGAGGTGCCTAGGCTCTGTGGCCAGCCCTTTACAAGAGTGAGCCTCTTAGGGTTCCTTTCTCAGACTGGTGCCGCTTCTGTTGCCTAGGATTGTCTTTACTTTCTCAGCTGATAAGCCCCAGCATCTTCCCAGATATTGGAACCATCTATATCATAAACTGGGTCTTTAAATAACTTGGGAATTACTAAAGCTTTGGCTAATTTTCATTGGCTGGGGTAATTTGCTTTCTTTCCCATTGACATAACTTGTAAGTTTGTGTTAGGATTTAGTGTCCCAAAGGGTTTTATTTTGGGGGGGGGGTGGAGGGTTCTGGAAGCAGGGGGAAAAAATTCCTCTTGGTGCTAAGGATGAAACCCAGATCCTCATGCATGCCAAGCATGTCCTATACCACTGAGCTGTACCCCCGGCCTTCAGTCGTGTCTCTTAGTGTGTTGGAGAATTCCCATGTTTAGCCTTAGAGGACAAGATTGGCTTCTCTTTTAGCCAGGGGCAGTGACACTTTTCAGTCCTCTTAGGCTTGACTAGAGGACAGGACACCTTGGGTTTTGATCCCAATTTTTTAGAAGATTTGCATCGTGACCCCACCCCCTCATCCATGCTGATAGTAGCACTCATAACTCTTGGTCCTTGCAGCACCTCAGGGTAACAGGAATGCCAACTCAGAAAGAAAACTCTGATTCTTTGAAAGGCTAGCCTGGCAGGTACATGTACACATGATATCTATGTTGACCAACCTACCTTTGTCCAGAGCAGCCAGTAAGAGTTCCCTGGGTTGTGTGACCTTGAGCCATTGTGCCAGGGCAGATATGTCCCACTGATTGTAGTCTGGATGTCTGGCCACCTAAAGGACTAAAATCCTTATTTCTAGAAGTTTTCCTTTTACATTATGCAGAAAATTGGAGTGTGTGTGGGGGTTGGGGGGAGGTAAGGGGTTATCTTTACGTAATCAGCCCAGGCTTTCTGCAGGTTTAGGTAAGTCTCATAGTAAGTTATCCCTATAGATGTGAAAACCCAGTTTCCATCATACTGTCATCTTGTTTTTTTAGAGAATATCTGTCCAATAAATTCTCAGTTCCTGAAATTATTAAGTGCTTTCCTGCTGGAAGCCCTGGGTGCCAAGCATAGCAGGGTGGAGGATCCTTGTCAAAGGGCACAACTTTAGTTGGTTTCCCTTCCTTACCTGGTTCAATATGGGAAGACTACTGAGGGACTACAGTTATTAGGGTTCCTGTTGATCTTCTATGTGAGATTATTAAATGCTCTGCACTAGGAGCAGAGATTCCTCTGTAATTCCTTCATCTCTGTCTTGGAGTCATTAATGTAGCTGTTACAGGCAGCTCTGAAGCTGGTCTCTAGAACACCAGAGAGGAGCCTCTCCATTGGCCACCTGGCCGGCTGTGTCTATGGGAAGGAAGTGACAAGAAGTGGACTTGGGAGAAGGCTGAGTGGTGCCAAGGGGAAGATAACTGAAAGGGACGCATCTGCTTTTGAATTTGCAGGTGATCACAAAGCTTGCTGGCATGGAGGAAGAAGAGTTGGCATTTTCCACAAAGGAGGAGCAACAGCAGCTCCTACAGAAAGTCCTGGCGGCCACTGACCTGGATGCGGAGGAGGAGGTAGTGGCAGGAGAGTTTGGCTCCAAGTCCAGCCAGGTGAGCCAGTGGGTGAGGCTGGAGTATGGCCACTTACATATGCACACATTCTTGGGGGCAGGGGCTGGGGGGTTTAGAGACAAACTTGGAAAAAAAAAAACTTGGAGAAGAGAATAATAGAAACAACTCCGATTAATCTTGTGGTGCACATCCCTTCCTGAATATATGTTGTCCAACATGGCTGAACTCTCAGTGGCTGTGATTCATCTCCTGCTTGTTCTTCTAACAGTCTGGCAGGAGCATTTGTTAGTATATTGGTGTTGGAGCCCAGGAAGGTGAACAGGTGACTCCAAACTCTGCCTCTCAGTCTGTGGGGACAGAGGGTGAGGTGGCAGTGACAGGACAGTGCCTGTTGTTGGCCTTGGGCAAGTCAGCTCGCTTTTGGTTTCCTCCATAGTGATAGAGCTGACCTTCTACTCTGGGAGATGGGTCTGAGGATCAGTTTGTATGGTAGCTTCAGCATGTATTTTGAAAAATTTAGAGTTCTTTTTAAATTTACTGAGTGCCTGCTTCGTTCCCAGGTAAGTGTAATGTGGTGTGATTAATGAGAGCATTGTCATGGAGAATTGTTATTAGGCCCTTTCAAGGAGAGAAGGGCAATTGAGTCAGATGCTGTTGAAATTCAATTAGTATTAAAGCCAAAAGGTGACAAGTGGCTGTAACAAGCTAGGAAGGAAGCACCTCTCATCTGAGCTGGTGCTGCCCTTCCTTCAGCTTAAGATGTCCTCCTGCCAGAGGTTTGCGGCTTACACTGAGACCCAGAAAAGCTTGGTCTCCGTGGTTCTCACTGGCCCTAAGGTGAGGCCCTAACCTTGAAGTCAGTGCTTGGCTGCATATTTCCCCTGTAACATGGATTCAATGGTGTGCTGGGCTCTGGGCCAAGCCCCTGACCTCTGTAATTTCTGTTTATACCTCATCCGTCAGGGCAGATGTGGTTATCTCCATTTTACAGATGTGTTCATTGAGGCATGGACTTTCAGTACTTGCCTGACATCTCCCAGTGAGAGGTGGGGCCGTGAGTCAATCCCAGGGCTTTTGGCTTTTTCCTTGATTCAGAGTTTTTTGTGATATCTCAGTGAGATTTAAAATAAACTGTTGAAGTTGTCATTAAGGAAAGCAGTGTAGCATTCTAATTAAGAACAAGAGTCTCAAGCCTGATTGCCTGTGTTCAAGTCCCATTTCCTTAGGAGCTGTGTGATCTTAGACAAGTTACTCAATCTTTAGGCCTCCATTTCCTTTTCTGTAAAATGAGGTTTATAATGATTATAAGGACTACATGAGGTCATACATGTAAAATGCTCAGAATGATGCCTGAGACACAGTGACCAGTAAACATTGTTTAAAAATAATAAAGTATATTGAATTTGATTATAAATTTATTAAATGAGTCTTTTCTCTTGGAGAATAACTGTAGCTTGGGTTCTCCTCTGCCTCGCAGGCATCCCGGCGCTTTGGCACCATGAGCTCTATGTCCGGGGCTGATGACACCGTGTACATGGAGTACCACTCATCCCGAAGCAAAGCTTCCACTAAGCATGTGCACCCGCTTTTCAAGCGCTTTCGGAAATGATACCTACCCAGGTTACTTGGTTGAAGACTGGGTGCTTGGTCCCAGCATTGGAAAGGGATTTTTCAGTGTAACATCTTCTCTCCATGTCTATGTACTTTACTGTAGCACCAGCTAATCTGATCTAAACTCAGTATCTGCTGACCATATTGAAGAAAATCAACACAGAGGTTTGGTTCTGCCTTCATGTGTCACCCAGGTTTTAAAAAAGAAGGCAAGATTATTTTTTTGATTTTTTTTTTTTTCAAACTTGTTTGGGAGTGGGTCATTCCTGTATATAAAAATTTGTATTGGGGGCTGGGGTTGTGGCTCTCACACGTGAGAGGCCCTGGGTTCAATCCTCAGCACCACATAAATAAATAAAATAGAGATATTGTGTTTAAATACAACTAAAAAAAATATTTAAAAAAATTTGTACTGTTAAAAGATGTTTATCTTGATGCTCAACTAAATAAACAAAATGGAACATTTCATCCTCTTTGTTGAAGAAGTGTTTTTATGCCTTGTCACTTTATCTACATGACCAGGCTCCATCGAGGACCTACTTAGTAACAGGCATAGAGGAATAAGGCGAAACATATCCCTAAGGAGCTATTGGGGATACACACCAAAAGATGGAAGAAGTGTTAATGGGGAACAGCCTGGGGATCTTGGAGTTAGGTAGTCCTGATGGAATTGGGGCTTGAGAAGTTGGCATTGGACCCTGTTTGTGTGTTCTGGTGTATCAGCTTGGGGCTTCGGTTTCTATAGCTCTCTTCTGTGGCCCTCACTGCGCTCCATGGGCTGGTTTGTGGTAGATACCCACAACATGTAGGCCTTCCAGGTTAAAAGCCTGCAGTTTAAAAGCCATCACCTCCTGGAAGCCTCTATGTACAGGGCTCCTGGTGCTTCATTCTGAGAGAACCATCTCTTATTTCTCCCCCAAAACATGTTTTAGATATTCTAGGAGGTTGAGTTCTTCTAAGGGCACTTTAGAACCCTTGAATCCTAAATGGTGAGTTCCTTTATTCTTAAAGCTGTCTGAGCTTTTCTGTCTTGTTCCTGGTGTGAAAGAAAATGTGTTGAGGACAAGAAAGGCAGAGCACAATTGTTTTGTGGAAGGTAGGATAGGCATGCACAAGGTAAAAACTTGTATTCTGAGAAGGAAGCTGTTCTAACAGTAAATAGTGTTCACACCTGGGAAGTTTTGAAGCCTGCACTAAATAAAGCCTCCAGAGTGACTGTGGAGGCCCTGCAGCTCAGCCACAGCAGCAGCAGCATTCTATTTTTATGTTACCAGCACCAGCACACCTAAACTGTGCTCTGTAAAGCAGCCACAGGCCCTGCCCAGGGAGGAGACAGTGTCTGACATTAGGGGACTTTTGAAGGGCTGCCTTCTCCACATTCCACTTCAGGAGCTGATCTTTGGAAACAAGCACATTCTCAGAGTCAGGTCAGGCATTGGTGTTGCCCGGCAGGTAGGACTGTCTGTGTGAATCCCAGGAGATGGCAGTAGCCCCCATATGCAAGGAGAGAAGGCCCTAGGCAGCTAGACAGTTCTGTGTACAGGCAGGCATGTCGAGCCCTATGGGCTTGCCTGGCAGCCCTGGTGTGCTGGCAACCAGATGTGAACTTGATTAAAACACCCATTATCTTCAATCTCGTCTGTCATGCCTTGTTCTTGAAATATTCAAAACATTACCACATACATTCTGTATTTTCCCATTTCTTGTTCTTGTGCTCATGGATTTCTTGACTGCTGACTTCTTGACTTATGATGATGATTTTTACCTGAGCCCTCTGATCCTTGAAAGTAGGGATGGGGGTGTAGCTTAGTATAGAGCACTTGTCTAGCGTGTACAGGCCCTGGGTTCAATCCCCTGCACCACACAAACAAAGGAGAAACATTTAAAGGAATTGCTGTTGTTTTTTTAAAATTGTAGATAGACACAATTTCTTTTTTTTTAAATTTATCTTATTTACTTGTGTGGTGCTGAGGATCCAACCCAGTGCTCCACACATATGAGACAAGCATTCTACCAACTGAGCCACAACCCGAGCCCAATTGCTCCCCTTAATTCTGGAAAAAAACTTACTGCAAAGAATCACCCTTCCTTGTATGTAAGACTCACAGGCATCCCCCTTTTTTTTACCTTGAGATAAGGCTAGACAGGCCTTTTGAATTCCTGTTCTTGGCTTCATAGATGATAAAAGTTCTTGTCTTCCCCTACTGATTAATTAGATCAAAACCAAATTTTGGTGGAGATTCTCTTCTTTCCTCAAACCCCCGAATTTTGACCCACCCTCTGCCTCCTGAAAATAGACTTGCCTTCAGAATAAATCATTATGTGATCTGACAGTGCCACCCAGTTTGTCACCCTAATTACCTGTCATCCTTTTTCTTTTATTTTTGTGGTACTGGGAATCAAACCCAGGGCCATTCTATCACTGAGCTACATCCCTTTTTAAAAATTTGAGATAAGATCTTGCTAAGTTATTGAGGCTGGCTTCAAACTTTCTGCCTACAGGCTTGTACAACCATGCCTGACTCTAACCCTCTTTCAACTTGTTTCTTCCTCCCTATAAGTAAATCCATTTTGCCTCTTTAGACAGACATAAGTCCCAATGAAATGGTCCCCCCTTGCAGTAATCCTTTCAAAATAGTTTACCAAGTCCTAATTTGTTTTTATTCATCTACTGTGGAACAAGCTCCTTTTGGTGGGGGGTACCAGGGATTGAATTCAAGAGCACTCAGCCACTGAGCCACATCCTCAGCCCTATTTTGTATTTTTATTTAGAGAACAGGGTCTTACTGAGTTTAGCGCCTTGCCAGTTGCTGAGCCTGGCTTTGAACTCACGATCCTCCTGCCTTGGCCTCCTGAGCCCCTGAGATTACAGGTATGTGCCACCACACCTGGCACAAGGTCCTTTATATTCTCTAAATTTCCAAATGTTTGTTGCTAGTATAGAAACAGTTGATTTTTTATTTCTCAATACCATATTCTGCAACCATGCTAAATTCACTTGTTAGTTCTAGGAGTTTTTTCAGTAGATTGCTAGAATAAGTAGACCAAAACCAGTAAATATTTTAAAGACTTGAACATTGTAGAATACTCCACCAATAATACCAGAATAAGAATTTTTTTCAATGACCCAGACCATTTGAAAAGATAGAGTCAATTTCAGACCATTTATAAGTCCCAATAAACTTAAAAGGATTTAAGTCATACAAGTTATGTTCTGTGACCACAGTGGAATCCAATTAAAAATAAAGAATCATCTCTGGGAACCCCCTAAATATTTGGAAAATGTGATGGTTAATTTTGTGTTCACTAGGCTAAGGGGTGACCAGATATCTGATAGAACATTATTTCTTGGTGTGTCTGTGAGGGTGTTTTTAGAAGAGATCAGCATTTGAATTGATAGATTAAATAGAGAAGATTTCCCTGCCAATGTTGATGGGCATGATTCAACAAACCAGAAAGAACAGAAAGGGAGAGGAAGAACGGAGTTGCCTCTTGGCGTGGCTGGAGCTTCCATTATCAGCTTCCTGGCACTGGGCCTTCACACTCCTACTGGGACTTCACATAATTTGTTCTCTTTGTTCTTGATCCTTCAGACATGGAATGCAACTACCCACTGGCTTTTCTGCTTGCAGTTGGAGGATTGTGGAGACTTCTCAGCCTCCATAATCACATGAGCCAGTCCCTCATTATAAATGTCTTTCTATATGTACTCCATTGGTTCTGTTTTTCTGGAAACCCCTAATAAGGAAAATTATTATTTTCTAAAGAAAGAATCAAACAGGAAATTAATATTTTGAATTGAGTGAAAATGAAAACTGTATTGTTTATATTTTTTTCTATATTTTATGTGTTGACATCTTACTCTGAGATAGTGAAGGCCTAGCCATAGCAGGCCAGACATTAGCATGGTCAGACACACACACTGACCAATCCCAGAGCCACACTTCTGTCTGATCCACACACTTCAGGAAGCAATATTCCTCTTAGTCATACTAGTGCCAGGTGCCAGACACCTAGGGACCATCACTATAGTTTAGAGCCCAACAAAATTATTTATACTAGCCAATCGTAAAATGTTTACCCTGAAATATCTTGCCTTTCCCAAGAAAACTCTTAAGAAAAACTCTTGGACTTTCCTTTTACTCCAGTTTCTACAGACTGACCATCGTGTATCTTCCCCATGTGGCTCATGATGTGACATGCCACTGGTTTCTAGGACTTCTGAATATAATAAACTTTTGTTTACCTGAACCGTGCTTCTAGCCAATCATCACAAAACCAGAACAAAAATCAACAGCAAAATTTGAGGAATGCAACCAGCACAGCATTTACAGAAAAGTATGCCAGGGTATACCATTAAACTATACCAGAAGAGAAAAACTCCAATCAGTAACCTCTACTTCCATTTTAAGACACCAGAAAAAGATCAAATGAAAGAGAAAGCAAATTAAAGAGAAGAGGTAATGAAAATCAAAGCAGGAAATCAATGGGGTAAAACAATACAGAAAATCAATGAAACTAAAATCTGGTTCTTTGAGAAGAGCAACACAAATTACCAATATTGGGAATGAGAGAGGTGATATTACTACAAATTCTACAGTTATTAAAAAGACAGCAAGTGAATGCTATGAAAAAACTGCACAAAATCCACCCCCCGGAAATTACTCTATGAAGAAAGTATTATTTTGATAACAGAGACCTTTGAAGAAAAGTGCAAACTAATATCTTTTATAAACATGCAAAATTTCTTAACAAAATCCTAACAAATCAAATTTAAAAATCCACAAAAGGGATATTATCATGACTAAGTGGATTTTGTCCCAGGATTTCAAGATTGGTTTACCATTTGAAAAAATCAATTGATATAATTAAACATACTGAAAAACCATGTGTTTGTCTCAATAGATGCATTTGACAAAATTCAGCATTCTCATGATAAAAATTCTCAGGAAATCAGGAGTGCATGAAAATTTCTCAGAACAGTAGAGGATATCTACCAAAAAAAAAAAAAAAAAAAAGCATTTAGTGTTGAAAAACAATGTTTTCCCCTAAGATCAGAAACTGATTGTGTCCAATCCCACCACTTCTACTTGGCAATGTACTAGAAGCTCTAGTCAATGCAATAAGGTAAGAAAAACTCATATAGACTGAAATGAAAGGAATAAACTACCTTTACTTGCAGATGATGTGACTGAGTTTAAAAATCTCATGGAACCTTCAGAAAAAGCTCCTAGAACTAATGAGTGAATTTAGCATGGGTGTACAATACAATATTTTCCCCCTCTTCCTCCTCCTTCTCCTTCATCCCCTTCTTTTCCTTCTTCCACTTCTCCTCCCCGCCCCCTTACATGTAGCAAGGATTACTATCAAACTCCACTCATTTGGTCAAGATAGCATGTAAGTGAAAAACTTTCCTCTTATGTACAAATATACTTTTATATACTAGCATCAAATATTTGAAAATTGAAACAAATACTATTTATAATAGCACTGAAAATATAATATGGCAAAAAATAAAGCCAAGAAATGTGTGGAGATTACCTGAAAAAAGATGTCAATTTGCCTGTATTAGTCATTATATTAATCTATTTTAAAAGCAGATTATTTTTAATATTTATTTTTTTGTGTTGTAGTTGGACACAATACCTTTATTTTATTTGTTTATTTTTATGTGGTGCTGAGGATCAAACCCAGGGCCTCACACGTACTAGGCAAGCGCTCTACATCTGAGCCACAACCCCAGCCCTTAAATCAGATTCTTAACCAGACTTTTTATGAAAATTGATAAATGGTAAAATATCATGGAATAATGAAACAAAAACATCAAAGATAATTCATAAAAGGAGTACAGTAGGAATAGAAGCAGAAAAATACACCGATGGAATGAAATAGAGGAGGTAGCATTATGTGGCCAGTCTACACACATGTCCATTGTTATGGTTTGGATCTGAGGACTTCCCCAAACGCTCCTGTGTTAATGAAGGAACATTCAGGGGTGAAATTGTTGGATTGTGAGGGGTGTAACATAAGTAGTTCATCCTAGTTTGAATGGACTAACTGGGTGGTAAGCAGATGGGTCATGGCTGGAGGAGGCGGGTCCCTGGAGGCATGCCCTGGAAGAGTTCATCTTCTCTATGCCCCTTCTTCTAGCTCTCCCTGCTTCCTGGCCACCATGAGTGGAACAGCTTTTCTCTGCCATGTCCTTCCTTGATGATGATGTAGCTCACTTTGGGCCCAGAATAATGGAGTTGGCTGACTATGGACTAAACCTAGAAGCTATGAGTCCCAAATAAACTTTTCTTCCTCTAAAACGTTCTTGTTGAATATTTTAGTCACATACACACCTTTCTACATCTCCATTTATTTTAATATTATCTATGAAGCTATTCATAGATATTCTATGTGTAGGATTTATTTTGCCCTTCCTTTCATATTTACAACTTTCTTCTCGGAGAATGAGAAAACTGGCAACCATTTTTTCACAGGATATTTTCCTATTTGCTCAGTCCTAAAATGTGCATGAAGTAGTTCGGAAGTACTAATTTATGCTGCTGTGAAAAGAAAGGTTTCTGATTATAGTTTGCTATTTGTTTAGGGTTGTTTTGTAACCTGAGGGCATTGAGTCCTAATCTTATGTTCAAATATTACTTGGGTTCTTTCCCTAATGATCCTTCAGTGTGGTTATGTTATTCATTTGATAAGTAGTTTGATTCATTTGGGCTTTTTATGTATCAAAATCTTCCCTATTGTTGATTTTATTTATCTTTTTTTGAATATGTAAAACACTAACATGATTACAAAATTTAGACTGTACAAAAAAGTTATATTTAGAAAAGTTTTTTCTCACTCCTACTTCCTTTGTCTTTTCATCCATTTCCTGACATTCCCTATAGGTATCATATCTCAGTATATAGCTTATTTTGCTTGTATTTCTTTTTTTATTCAAATAAGTGGATATATGTGTATTTTCTTATTTTTCTTTTTTCTTACACAACAATGTAGTAGGTAATATTTTCCACTTTTTTAAACATCAAAATAAATTCTGGATCATCATACCAATTCATACCATTTCATACAGGTCTTTCTCATTCTCTCTCTCTATCTCTATCTCTATCTCCATCTCTATCTCCATCTTTCTCTCTCTCATACAGGGGATAGAACCCAGGACCTCACACAGGAGCTATATCACTGAGTTATACCCCTAGCCCACTTCCTCATTCTTTACAACTTCAGAGTGGTCCATTGTGCAACTGTTTTAGTCAGTTTTTCGTTGTTGTGGCCAAAACACCTGACAAGAAAAATTGAAAGGAGGAAAAGTTTGTTCTGGCTCGCAGTTTCAGCTGTTCAGTCTGTGGCTGGCTGACTGCATAGCTCTAGGCCTAAGGTGGAACTGTACATTATGTTGGAAGGGCATGGCATGAGGAAGCAGCTCAGGACAAGACAACCAGGAAGCAGAGAGAGCTCTACTCACCAGGGACAAAATATAAACCCCAAAGTCACACCCCCAGTGACTTACTTCCTCCAGACACACCCTACTTGCCTACAATTACTGCCCAGTTAATCCATCAGTGAATTAATCCACCAATTAGGTTACACCTCTCATAATCTAATCATTTCACCTCTGAAAATTCTTGCATTGTTTCACACTTGAGCGTTAGTTGTATACCTCATATCTAAACCATAGCAGCAATTGTACCATATTTCATTTAAATTCTCTTACGTGTGCAGCATTTAGGTTGTTTAAAATATTCTGCAATTGCAAACAATGCTTCAATAATGAAACTTGTGCAATCTATCTTTTCATTGTTGGAAGTATATCTTCAGCATAAATTTGTAGAAATGAGATTGCCAGTTACAAAGGTAAATGTTTGTGTAGCTTTCTTAAATACTGCCAAATCTCCCCTCTGTAAGGGTGGTCCTAATTCATAATCCCAGCAACGTATAAGATGCTTGTTTATCTACCACCTCACCATCAGAGTATACTATTACATATTTTTTAAATTTGCCAGTGTGATGGATGAGAAGTGATATTTAGTGTAGTTTAAATTGACATTTCTGGGGCTGGGGCTGGGGCTGGGGCTCAGAGATAAAGCGCTCGCCTAACATGCTTGAGGCACTGGGTTCAATCCTCAGCACCACATAAATTATAAAATAAAGATATTGTGTCCACCTATAACTAAAAAATAAATATTAAAAAAATAAATTGACATTACTCTTATAAACTAGATTGAAATTTTTTTCATTTTCATATATATTATTTTTTCATACATATTTATTTGAATTTCCTGTTCTTTTGTCAATTTTTCTATTGGATTTTAAAAATTTCTCCTCATTTTTTCTTTCTTTTTTTTTTTGGTTCCAGGGATGGAACTCTGGGGCACTCAACTACTGAGCCACATTCTCAGCCCTATTTTATATTTTATTTAGAGACAGGGTCTTGCTGAGTTTCTTAGGGCCTTGATAAATTGCTGAAGCTGGTTTTGAACTTGCAATCCTCTTGTCTCAGCTTCTCGAGACACTGGGATTACAGGTGTGTGCCACCATATGGGGCTTCCCCACAATTTTTATGTTATTTATCTACTAATATACTGGCCTTTTATCTGTAATATATGATACAAATATTTTCATTAAATGTGTTGGTTGCATTTTAACTTTGTTTATGGTGATATCACCAAATAAATATCATACAAATAATCTTAGTGTTTTGGGTTTTAATTTAATCAAATTTATCAATTTTTTTTAAAAAACATTTCTTTTAGTGAATCTGGATTTTGAGTTATTCTTAGAAACCTTACACACACACACACACACACACACACACACTCACATACATACACAGCAGCTAAATAGAAATTTGCCTAGTGTTCTCCTAACACTTGTAGGAGCTCAGTTTATATTTAGATCCTGGATCATTTGCAGTTTATTCTTGAATAGGTGTGAGATATAGCTCAATTTTATCTTTTCCCAAATGGCTAACCAGTTGTCCCAGGATCATTTATTTAAGACTACATTTTTTGTCCTAGTGATTTGATTTGCTACCTTTATTTTATACTGTAGTTCCATATGTATCTAAAATTATTTCTGATTTTTCTATGACAGACTTGACAAACTATGATAGACTTGCTGCCTTGTACAAGTGCTAGCACCACACCATACTGTTTTACAGGGATTTTAGAAAATGTTTTAGTGTCTAATAGGGCTAGTCAGCTTTATATTTTCCTTTTTAGTGTTTTCCTGAGTATAATTTTGTTCTTTCCTTTGGTGCTAGGAACTGAGCCCAAGGCCTCATGCATACTAAGCAAGTACTCTACCATTGAACTATACCTCCAACTTTTTCCTGAATATTCTTGAATTACATATTTATTTTTCCATACAAAGTTTAGCATCAACTTTTCTAGTTCCATTTTTGAAAAATAAAAATAAAAAACCTTGTGGGCATTTTTATTGGGAGTGCATTAAATTTATAAATTAATTTAGGGAGATCTGACACCTTTTTCATATTGTATCATTCTATCCAAGAATAAGAAACGTCTTTCTTTTTATGTATTTGATGTTTACCTCATGAAGATTTTGCACACTTTCTCTTAAATTTATTCCTAAGTACTTTATCTTCTTTAATGCCATGCAAATGGGATTTTTCTCTACCATCATATATTCTAGCTGGCTATAATTTGCATATGTAAAGGGTATTTCTTTTATATGATAATTTTATAGTCGGCTACTTTATTGAATTATTACTTTTATCATTGATTTTCTAGGATTTTTCTAGTACATTTATATATTCTACAAAATATAGATTTGTTTTCCACTCTCATGCATCTAGTTAATTCCTATTATCTAATTTCATTGGCTAATATCTCTAGTATAACATTGATTACTAGTGAAGATGGCAGATGAATTTGCCTTGATCATGATCTTTGTGGAAAGTTCCTTTTTCCATTAAATGAGATTTTGGCTTTTGCACTAAGGGGTGTGTGTATACAAGTACATATGCATTTATCTACTGAAGAATAGTATCAATTCCTCTTTTCTTGAGTGTTGCTTTTTTCTTGGTTGTTTTGTTTTGGTTTTTATTCTTTGTGTTGTTGAGGATTAAATCAAGAGCCTTGTGCTAAGTATTCTACCACTGAGCCATATCCCTAGCCCTTTTTATTTTTTTAGTTTGAGACAGGGTCTCTGTAAGTTGCTTATGGCTTTGCTAAGTTGCTGAGGCTGGTCTTGAACTCAAGATCCTTCTGTCTCAACCTCCAGGGTCCCTGGGATTACAGGCATGTGCCACTGCATCCAACTCTTGAATGTTTTTAATAGAAACAATTAAGGAACTTTGTCAAAGACTTTTTCAGAGTCTTTGGAAACATGATTTTTCATCTTAGATTTATAAATGTGGTGTGCTAATTCCACATCTTTACCAGCTTTAGGTGTCAATGTTATATTTCTCTTATAAAATAATTTTTCCTTCATTTTCAGTGCTCTCGAAAAATTTATGAAGTATTGAATCTATTTGTTCATATTTTTTGTGGAAATTCCTTGATATTTTCCCCTGTTTCTTCTAGAGAAATTGGTCTGCTTAAATTTTCTATCTCTAAATGTGTTTCTCTAGGAAGTTAATTCATAATAGCTTGCAATATTTTAAAAGAGGTCTAAAAAGTAGTTCCCGCCAGTGCACACTTGTAATCACAACAGCTCAGAAGGCTGAGGCAGGAGGTCTGCAAGTTCAAAAGTCAAATAGCAATTATTCAAGGCCCTAAAAAACTTAGAGAGACCTTGTATCTAAATAAAATATAAAAAGGGGCTGGAGATGTGGTTTAGTGGTTGAGCACCACTGGGTTCAATCCCTGGTACCAAACAAACACACAAAAAACAAACAAGTAAAAAAGTAGTTCCTTGGGGTCTCAAAATATTTTCTGTTTCAATGTTTATTTCAACATTTACTATTTCTTATTTTGTTCATTTGTACTTTATCCCTTTTTTTATCAAGCAAATATAAGTAGTAATTTGTCTATTTTGTTACTTTCCCCCCAAATTAAAGATTTTGACTTAATCGAATCCATTTTTTTTTGGTTCTTTATTTCATTAATTTTTGCTTTCTTTGTTATGCATTTTATTTCCTTTCTCTAGTTTTTAGAACATCCCCCCTTCCATTGGGTGTAATTTGCTTTTCTTTTTCTAGTTTCCTAAAGTGGAAGCTTCGATTATTTAGATCTTCCTTTTTTCCTAATATATGCATTCAATGCTGCAAATTTCCTTCTAAACATCACTCTTGTGTCTCTCAAATGTTGATAACTTGCATTTTCATTTCCATTTAGCAGTTTTTTCTTTTGTGGTGCTGGGGATTGAACCCAAGGCTTGGAGCATACTAGGCAAGTGTTGTGCTACTAAGCCACACCCCAACCCTAATTTGAAATATTTTTGAATTTCTCTTGTGAAAATTGAAAAAAAAACCCCAAAGTGCCAAAATAAATAAATGAAATGAAAGAAAGAAAAAAGCTGAAAAAAGAAGAAAAATAATAAATACATAAATTCCCTTGAGACTGATTTATGAGTTATTTAGAAGTGTGTTGTTTTGGAGGTTTCTTGGATTTTTTTTTGGTTATTGATTTCTAGTTTAATTCTGTTGTCATCTGATAGCATGTTTTGGGTGATTTACATTCTTTTAAATTTCTTAAAGTGTGTTTTATGGCGAGCAATGTGGCCTATCTTGGTGAATATTCTGTGTGAGTTTGAGAAGAATTTGTGTTCTGCGGGTGAAAGACAGTCTGTAGATGCCAATTAGATTCAGCTGATAGATGGTGCTGCTCCACTCAACTGTGTCCTGCTGATTGATTGTCTGACAGCCAAATGTGTCCGTTGCTAATAGAGTGGATTCGTCTATCTCTCCTTCTAATATCATCATTGTCGTCATCATTATAAGTTTTGTGACACTGTGAATTGAACCTAGGGGCACTCTACCACTGAGCTACGTCCTCAACTTTCCTTATTTTATTTTGAGACAGGGTCTTACAAAGTCATCCAGGTTGGCCTCCAACTTGCAATCCTCCTGCCTCAGCCTCTTGCATTGCTGGGATTACAGTGTGCAGCTAGCTCCTTGCAATACTATTATTATTATTATTAATTTATTTATTTTTTGCCTAATGTTTTTGAATACTCTATTGGTAGCACCCTGAATCTTTCATTGGTGGTATCCAGTATCTTGAGGAGCCCATAAAAGGCATTCTTTCTTTCTTTCTGGCATTTCTTTTTGATCTTTAAGTTAAAAAAAAAACACCTTTCCATTTCTATATTTAGGTTCTCTGCCTTATTGTGTACTTTTCACTTATTCCATTAGTACCACTCACATATTAATCACGTATTTCTTAAGTTCACAATCTGATAATTCCAGCATATCTGCCATATCTGAGTCTTATTCTAATGCTTGCTTTGTTTCTTCAAAATATTTTCTGTCTTTTTGGGTGCCTTATTTTCTTTATTGTTGAAAGCCAAATACTATGTACTGGGTTTTACATAAGGAACCAAGGGGAAAATGCCTTTTTTTGACATTTTATGTTTACCTGGCTAGGAGTGAGGCTGTAGATATCAGACACTAAATTTCTTCTGGTGTTCTTAGTTTTGTCTTCCTCATTGCACGGAGCCCTGTTGAGGTGCTAGCAAGATGTGGGAGCAGGAGGCACCTTTTCTAGCTCCTTAAGCCTCAGTTTTAGTGAGTGTCCACCTGGCCTGTGACCATCACAGCATACATTCCAATTTCCTCCTTCAGTGGGTCGGGAGAGTGAGAGGGTGCTGGAGGAGGGGTATTTCCCTTCCCCCAGGATATTTAAACTCTCATAAGGCTAGAGTTAAATTAAGCTGTAAATTAGCATTAAGTCAGAGTCCAGCTAAACTCTTGGGCTCTGGTAAACTTATTTCTCTTGAGGCAGGCCTCGTTAAGAAAGAATGCTCTGGCATATTTCAAAATCTCTAATTTCCCCTTCACCTTGCCAGAGTTATGAAGGGGTTTTCCTCTTTAGATTGAAAACCTGATAGGACTTCCTGGAGATAGAATTTAAAAAAATCTGGGGACCTCCCTGCAAGATTGGGCCTACTGGAATTTTTAACTCTTATTAAACTACCCAGACAGAGCCTCTGGACATTCAGTAATTACAGTTTAAGGTTTTCTATCCTAGTACTGGTTCCCACAGAGGTTATTACTCCAGTAGTAATTCAAGAAGTGATTCTTTCTATCTACCTGTCTCCAACTTATGGGGCAGCAGTTTGTCTTATGACCCTAAATTCTCTGCTGGATATAAGAAGAGGTTTCAGTTTGTTAAGATTTTCCTGTTAGGATGGGATTCATGACTTCCCAGCTCTTTACACTCCAGACCAGAAACTGGCAATATAATCTTAGGGGACCCCTGTTGTATACGTGACCTAATGTTGATAGAAACATTGTTATTGGCGATGATTGTCTTGTACTGCAGCCTTATGTGATGTGCACCTTTCTTTCAGAATTCCTTACAATGGTCTCATTCTTGTTTTTAGTCTATCACATCATCTGTGTCTAAGAAATGGTGGATGTTATGAAACACATCACCTGCTAATGCAACCGTGCTGGCCAAGTGGACATGCTCCTCATTTATATGCAAAGCATAAGACTTCATAAACCTTGGAAGCAGATTTGGACTCAAATGTTAGCTTTGTTCCTACAAACTCAACTCTTCTTGGTCAGTCTCTTCTGCTTGTTTCTTCATCCATAAAACAAGGATAATATGTCCATGTCATAGGTAAGCTGTGAGAACTTAATGGATTAAAGGGTGCAGAAGTGCCTAGGATTGTGCCTGATGCTCAATAAATGATTGAAGTCCACCCTCCATATCTGTAGATTCTACACCCACTCAACCAACCTCAGCTTGAAAATATTTGAAAAAAAAATTGCATCTGTACTGAACATGTACAAATTTTTCCTTACTCCCTAAATAATGTAGTATAATATTATTTACATAGCATTTACATTGTATTAGATGCTATAAGCAATCTAGAGAGGATTTAAAGTATACATGAGGATTGCATATGCAATATGCAAATACTATGCCATTTTATATAAGGGACTTGAGCATTTGTAGATTTGAGTATCTTCAGGGGATCCTGGAACCAGTTCCCCTTGAATACCAAGAGAGGACTATATTAAAATGTAAGCCAACATTTTATGAAGCTGTTCAATTAAAATGATAGTTCTTTGCCACAAAAATCTAGCATGTTTTGTGGCAGCTAAGTAACTAATTCTAAGGTGTGCTGGCTGGTGAATCTACTGGAGAGTACCCACATTCCTTTGTGGGAAGATATTTATTCTCTGCCCCAACTAATGAGGGTTGTTGGCCAGATATCAGCCTTGGCTTAAACAGCGCCACCTGATCCACAGGAGAGGCGGTTCTCTGTCTTTTGGTTTAACTCTGTCTTGTTTTCTTTCTCTTCTGCCTTTTTATTGAGGGGTCTGGGGGAAGTAACAAGACCACACCATTGTTTTTCTCTTTTACACCATTAATTCTTTTTTTTCCTTTACATAATTTTTTTTTTATTGGTTGTTCACAACACCATTAATTCTTAGACTGAAACCTGTCAGTGCATGGAATCAGAGCCCAGATAGTTGCTTGAGAGAATGTGATGCAGACCAAAGGGAATCCTGGTGAATCATTCTTGCCCTGCTGTGAGCAGCAAGGCCAGGTTCAGAATTCAGAGCCTTGCTTTCTAGAATGACTAGTATAGTAGTTCCTGTTTCAAAGATCCAGTGTGGTCATCCCTATTCTATCCCCAAATATAGTTCCTCAGGCTTTGCTTACCTAACACTCCACAGTCTCATTCTGCCTCCTGGAGATTTGTGGTGGTTACCTGAATCCGAGTTCTGAGAGGTGTTCATGACTATCTCCTGGGTTTACTTCCCCACATGACTAGTTATTGAACCTAGAGTTTGTTTAACTTTTAGAGGACACATTATTCTCCCTTTTCTGCTGGAAGGGCAACTGTTGTTTCTCTATGTACTCTCAACAAGTTGGTTTTCTTGAGGGAAAACATCTGTACGAAACCTCTCTGGGCTTCATTCAGACAGGAACAAATGGGGCTCCCATGTCTACTTGAAATCAGAGGCCTGCATCTGTTTCTCTTGCTCAAAGTTATTATTATGTTTTTTTTTTTTCCCACTTAGGTTTAAGATTTCTTTTTTCTTTTGGAAGCATTGAGGATTGAGCTTAGGATAATCTACCACTGAGTTACAGCCCCACCCCTTTTTGGTTTTTTAGACAGTCTTGCTAGGTTGCCTGGGCTGTCCTGAAACTTGCTATTCTCCTGCCAACCTCCCAAGTAGCTGGGCTTATTGGTTTATGTTTAGGATTTCTAAACTGGTAGGCTGCACCTGTGTGTAGTCCCAGCTACTTGGAAGGCTGAATAGGAGAATCCCTTGAGTCCAGTAGTTGGAGGCCAGTCTAGGCAATATAGTGAGACCCTGTTTAAACAAAAAACAAAAAACAGGGGCTGGGGATATAGCTCAGTTGGTAGAATGCTTGCCTTGCATGTACAAGACCCTGGGTTCCATCCCCAGCACCACAAAGAAAAAAAAAAGGGGGGGGGCTTAAAACATTTCATTGAATCCCTCCACAATTATGATTCCCACTTACTTTTATTTCTTCCTCTATTATTATTATTATTATTTGTTTTGGTACTAGGGATTGAACTCAAGTGCACTCAACCACTGAGCCACATCCCCAGCTCTATTTTGTATTTCTGTTTAGAGGCAGGTCTCTCTGAATTGCTTAGCACCTCACTTTTGCTGAAGCTGGCTTTGAACTCATGATCCTCCTGCCTCAGCCTCCCGAGCTGCTGGTATTATAGGTGTGCCACTGCTCCTGGCTTACTTTTTTAAAATCTATTTTTTTTTTTATTATAAAGACAATGTCATTACAGAAAACCTGGACAGAGACCAAAGTAACAGTTAATTTTTTGGTTGGAATAAGAAATTCTCCCAGACAGAATTTATTCTATTTCTGGATTCATATTTTTCCATTAGTAATAATTAGCAATGAAATGATACAAGAATACCCTCTCATCCATAGTGGTTTTGCTTTCCATGATTTCACATACCTGTGCATATAAGTTTGCTTTCCATTGATATAACAAAATATCTGGAATGATGGATACTTTATAAAGAAAAAAAGTGTTTATTATTTATTTATTGCTACCAAAGATTGAACCCAGAGGTACTTTACCACTGAGCCACATCCCCAGCCCTTTTAATTAATTTATTTATTTTTATTTTGAGACAGGGCCTTGTGAAGTTGCTGAGGCTGGTTTTCAACCTGTGATCCTCCTGTCTCAGCCTCCTGAGCTGCTGGGATTACAGGTATTTGCCACCATGCCCTTAAGAAAAGAGGTTTCTTTGACTCACAGTTTTGGAGGTGGGAAGTCTAAACAGTACGTCATTGACTCTGGCAAAGGCCCTTGAAGCTGTGTCACCTCAAGCAGATGGCATCATGGAGGGAGAGCATGTGAGAAAGGGAGATCACATTTTGAGACAGGAAGCCAGAGAGACTGGGGAAGGACCAATCTTCCAGGGTCCTGGGAGATCTACATTAATTGAGGGCAGTGATCTAGATTTCCCACGAGGCTCCACCTTATGATGATTCTACCACCTCTTAATGGAAGCCACACTGAGAACCAAGCTTCTGACACATGGACCCTTGAGAAACAAACAACATTTGAATGATAGCATTGGTCAACTGTGATCCAAAACTATTAAATGGAAATATCCAGAAATAAACAACTCCTAAGTTTTAAACAACTTTTATTATAGTATAAAAGCAATATATTGTTATAATTTTTCTTATTATTAGTTGTTGTGCCTAATTCATAAATTAAACTTTATGATAGACATGTATGTATGGGAAAAAAATACATATAGATAGGTCTCTTTATGGTCAAGGTTTCAGACATCTACTGAGGGTGGATAAGGAACTACTATATTCTTTTACTTTCTTCTACCTTCTTCTCTTTTTTTACTATAGTTCTTTTTCTTAATTGGCCTCAACAGATGACTAACTACATTTTGCTTTTTTTTAATTTTTAAAATCTTCATGGGGGGCTGGAGCTGTGGCTCAGTGATAGAGCACTTGCCTGGCATGTGTGAGGCATTGGGTTCAATTCTCAGCACTGCATATAAATAAATAAATAAAATAAAGGTTCATCAACAAATAAAAAAAAAATCTCTTTCTCTATCTCTCTACATATCTATGTATCTTCATGGTTTTTAGCATTAGGAATTGAACCCAGGGCCTTGTGCCTTCTAAGCATTCCCACTGAACTACACTCCCAGCCCTCCAACTCGAAATATTTAATATAGAGATGTATCTGTATATACACTATCTTATATAGAGATTTCACCATTTTGAATTATCTTATATAGAGTTTCTGAATTATATACAGAGATTTAACCACTTCTGGTCCAGGATGGACTGAGTCGACTTCTACACTCATGGTCCTTTAATGATCTTGTTAATCCTGAGGACCAGTAACTCTGCAAGGTTACTGTGCCCTTCTTCATACCTTGTCTCCTAGCCACATTGCCCTCACTTCTACTGAAAGACCCTCTCTTCATTCCTGCTGAATGTTGCTTCCTTAAGGAAGGCTTTCTTCTGTGTCATCCTTCCCAAGAATTCCAGTCATGTTCAGCTCCAGGTTTGTGACAGAGTAATCTGTCTCGTATTTCTGTACCTGTATTTATTATTATTGTTATCTTGGTACTGAACTTCATCCCTGCTCCTTTCTATTTTTTATTTTGAAACAGGGTCTTGCTAAGTTGCTAAGACTGGTCTCAAACTTGCACTCCTCCTGCCTCAGCTTTCCC
Organism: Spermophilus citellus; assembly: GCF_964194105.1. Taxonomy (NCBI): domain Eukaryota; kingdom Metazoa; phylum Chordata; class Mammalia; order Rodentia; family Sciuridae; genus Spermophilus; species Spermophilus citellus. The sequence goes on along the minus strand of NC_138192.1, from coordinate 34,758,548 downwards.
AGTAGTTTAGATTGATTACAGGTCACGTGTCCAGTTTATGGTGGTTTTTTTTGTCACTTACATGATAACTTATAATTATTCAAACACAATATAGATTTAACAGAATTGTAAAGGTATAACTACTATTTTCGTTTAGTAACAATATTTGTAGAGTTTTTTAAAAAGTTTAAAAAATTTACCTTTATATACATGAGTACAAACTCTGGAATCTTCAAAATAATGTGCTGGGTTTCCAGGATAAGTGGTTAAGCTGCTAACAGGATCTGGGCTCCCTTCCTAGTCTTTGCTATGCCAAGTCCCTCCTTTGGGGAAGCACTTCCTTTTTTGCAGAGGCACTGAGCTCCGACCCTATGTTGGCAAATTCCACTCCCCTGCCTACCCACAGAAGTGTTTTCACTTCTCCAGGGTCTGTGAGAGCCCAGGGAATGCCTACAATTTGCAGCAGTCATTACCCTCACATTCTTTCTCCCTGCTTCAAAAGGTGGCCAGAATCAAAATGATGAACCCAGGACTGGGGGTAGGGCTCAGTGACAGACCCCTTGGGTAGCACGCTTAAGGCCTGGTTTCCATCCCTAACACTGCAAGGGGTGGGGGGAAGAATTGTCAAGTTCCAAAAAAGCCATCATAAATGATCCTTATTATCATCTAGGGCACGCGGTAAAATAACAGGGTGCAAATTCGCCCCTAACACAAATTCTCATTTTTAAATGTGGAATTTCAACACTATAACTTAAAATCATAAAAATCTTTATAAAACACAAAAGAAGACGAAGGAGATTTCTTTATTATACTTTCTATAAGTAATTTTAAAAGAAGAAAATTAAAATTGTTTTTAAAATCCTAGTCGATTTCTCTCTCCCTCTCTCTTTTGTTGGCCATGGCTGGAAGTGGGCTGGACCTTAAAACTTTGTGGTTTCGAAGAACGCTTAAATGCTGAATTAATCTAATGTGAAGAAAAAAAAAATAATAGCCTCATTCTCTCGCAGTCTAATCACAGACTTTTTTTTTTTTTCCGTCCTAAGGGAGGGAGCCTTTAATAATGATCTATGTAAACTGATGCCCAGACGGCATGAGTTCGAAGAAGCTCTGCTCCAGCAAGTTAAAACCCGGGAAAGAGCAGCCTCAAAGGGCAATCCCCGAAACCGAGAAGCTGCTTAAACAAGCACACCAATGCAAAGGACCGCAATGGCTCTGCTGGCGCGGATCCTGAAAGCTACTCGCCGCCCGGCGCCCGGGCGGGGCAGGCTTCTGGGCTCTGGGCTCCTATTGGGGGCGCGGGCCCAGGACAAAGGATCTGGGCGACCCGGGGCGCCACGGGCCGAAGACAGGGCCGAGGGGCCCCGGAGTCTCGCGGCCATGCCGGGGCCGCGAACCCTCGCCAACCTGGTGGAGTTTTTCTGCAAGGACGGTTTCAGCCGCATCCACGAGATCCAGGTAGCCGCGCACGCAGTGCGGGGAGGGCGAGCCGCCGGGGGCTGCTCCTCCGAGGGCGGACGCAAAGCCCCGGGGAGGGGATCCGCGTAGGGGTTGTCCGGTTAGGGGCGCTGGGAAGGCGACTCCGGGAGGAGGCGGCGGGAAAGGGCGGTCGGGATAGGGATCTCCTTGGGAGAGAACTCCGGGGAGGGGAGTCGGGCTGGAGGACGGTGAGTGGCGGCGGGCAGGGGGCCAGGGTAAGGAAAGCTGTGGAAGAGGCTCCGGGAAGTGGCGTCCTCGGAAGGGACGACCGAGAGAGAGCCCGGCGAGGGAGCAGGGAGGATTTCCTGGGGAGGGGGCGTCAGGGGGCGAGGCAGGGATGTGACTTCAGGCAGGGGTAGCTGGGAAGGAGCAGCGGGCGGTGGTCTCCCGGGAGAGAGGGAGCTGCGAGGTCCTAAGGGGAGCGCCCCCTGGGGATCGCGGTCTCGGGAGGCCGAGCGCAGCGCAGTCTCCACGCGTTGGGCGCGGGCACCCGGCTCAGGAGCACAGCCAGAAACTCAGGGCGCTTGGGAGCCCCGCGTGTCTCTATGTGACTGATAGCTTTGTGTTCAGGTCTAGTACTTTTTTTTTTTTTTTTTTTTATAATTGGAAAAAGTGAAGTTCAGAGGCTTGGAGTTGCATAGTTATAGGGTCGACGCGTAAGGGCTGGGCCAGGGACTTGGTAAGATCCCAGATATGCCAGTAACCCTTGGCGAGATGATGTGGGATCCCTCGTTTCTCATCTTGACCCCGACCCTTGCCCCTCCAATTGCGTCTTTTATCCTGAGGTGGCCTTCCCCTGGAAGCGTCAATTTTCCGTCCCTCCAACTTGTGGTGGCAGCTGCCGCCTCCTCTGGTGTCTTCATCTGCTCGCCTTCTGGGGCTTGCAATCCTAGAACACAGCTACTTCTGGGATCCAGGCCCTTGGGCTCCCGAAACACCCTCTTCTCACACGCACCCACTTCCTTTTGTTGTGAGAAACTTACTGGTCCTCGGAGGCACTTTTCCAACCCCCCACCTGGGCTTCATTCATTTCTTGGTTCGTCAACTAGCCAATGCCCCAGATGGCGCAGGCGCCTTGCCTAAAGTCAGAGAAGTAGAAACCTCGCTAAGAAAAAAGCAACAGAGCATGAGGAGGAATTTTAATTCAACAGAAATCACAACTGGCCTCCTCCTCTCCAGCCCTCACCCTTCATCATGATTGTGGGAGTCCAGAAGGTTCTCTCTCTCTCTCTCTCTCTCTCTCTCTCTCTCTCTCTCTCTCTCTCTCTCTCTCTCTCTCTCTCTCTTCTATGAACCTAAGATTTTAGGACAAGAGTTTCCAAATACAGTGGAAACTATTTAATTTGCTTGTTATGAGTTCAATACAGCCTGATTTCTAAATTTTTATGCTTAATTTTTCTTGTATCCATCTCTACTTCCATCTGCATTTAACCTCACTCACACCATCAGTCTAGAGTTTGTTCCTTGGGCACCGGCTTCTTTGAAAAGCTGACCATGGTTAAAACCTGAATCCCCAAAAAGGATATGTCTCAGTTTCCACTGACTTTTTTTTTTGTTCCATTCATCTGCTCAGCCTCCACCTACCATGCTGAACCCAGCCAGCCATTTTTGCTCACTGCTCAGACACATCTTTCACCACCACACCCATGCCCCCCGGGGCAGACGTGCCAGAGCACACAGTCAAGGAACTGACTCACTTGGTGCTTTCTCACAACACAGCAGGCAGGACCTCTGTGCTCCCAGTTAGACCTACTCTCTCTGGCTTCACCTTTTTCTTCACTCTTCAGAGAGCACCCCACCAGAATTCTCAGGTCTGGCGTTTGAAGTACTCTTCTTCCTGCAGTTCCTCTGAGAACCGCTAGGGAGTGCTTTACAGCCTGTGGTTAGCCACACTGAAGCGGTGCTCCGGTGCTCTAGGTTGGTTCTAAGTGAAGCCCTTCTTCTGGCTCTCCAGGTTGCAGTAAAGCAACGTTTCTGGGAGCAAGAGCATTATTCTGTGACCCATCTCATCCAGTTTACTTGCACTCACCTTGTAATTACAGAATGTTAACTCAAAGGAATCCTTGCATTCAGCTCTACAATTCAATTCTCTTATAAACGGAAGAGATCCACAGTATTAGCTAAGTTAGGTCCAAGCTCACGCAACTCAGTAGCAGAGTATATGTACATATACCAAATGCTGTTTCAGGTGTGACAGAGCAGCAAAATCATGGGTACCAGAATCTTCTCTTCAGTGATAGCCCTTTGCAGCCACTTGTCTTGGGCTAGTCACTTATTGTCTCTAGACTATAGTTGGAGACTAACAATCTCCATCCATCCCACTGGTTATTGTGAGGTCAAATGAGATTTGGGCTGTGAAACTGATAATAACAAATAAATAACAGCAATGAACATTTCTAGAACTCTTTTCATATACAGGCGAAGTTCTAACTCCTACATGTGAGGCAAGTTCTATTATTTCATCATTTTGCAGGTGAGGGAACTGAGGTCACCCAGCTAGTAAACTGTGAGCCAGTATTCAAACTCCAGTATCTCTGTTTAAGTATTATCACTGACTGTACCACTTCACTGAAAAGTGCTGTAAACTGTGTGTAGTATTTCTATTGCCAGCCCCCTATTCTGAATGTGCCCATTCAGTAGCTGGATTTGCCTGAGCAGTAGTCCATTTCTCAGTGGTTTCCATTATCAGCCACCCCTTTACGGGTCCCATTCAGAGACCTGGAGTCTTTTTTTTTTTTTTAAGAGGGAGCGAGAGAGAGAGAGAGAGAGAGAGAGAGAAAGAGAGAGAGAGAATTTTTTAATATTTATTTTTTAGTTTTCGGTGGACACACATCTTCATTTTATTTTTGTGTGGTGCTGAGGATCGAACCCAGTGCCCCGCGCATGCCAGGTGAGCGCACTACCACTTGAGCCACATTCCCAGCCCAACCTGGAGTCTTTTGAGGTTACTTGTTAGAAGTGACCCCTTGGAGACTCACCCATTCCAGTTAGGTCTGAGTGTCTTCACCTAGGTGGACCTCACCCAAATCCACAGAAGGACTGAAGAGCTTTCACCTGTGGGCCAAAGAGTGGAGAGACAACAGTCTCCCTGGCCTGCCATTTCCAAGACTGGGAATTGGAGTGCTGAGAAAGGATGGTGGATGCCAAAGACAGCCTTCATCATTTTCTGCAGGGCCAGTCCTGTCACACTGAGCCATGTTGGAGCCCCTCCCTTTTCTGTCTTTAATTGTCCATCTATATTTATTGCAATTTACTCCTTCCTCCCTCCCTGTCTCCTTCCTTCTTTCACAACTTCATAGATATATGATTCATGTACCGTGCAGTTCACACATTTGAAGTTTACAACCATCACCAAGTCAGCTTTAGAACATTTTTATTAAAATGCTCTAAAAAGAAACTCCAAGCTGAGCATGGTGGTGCACGCCTATCATCCCGGCTACTCAGGAGGCTCAGGCAGAAGGATCACAAGTTTGAGGTCAACCTGGACAACTTAGTGAGACCCAGACTTGAAATAGTAGAAAGGGCTGAGGATTTGGCTCAGTTGTAGAATATTCCTGGATTCAATCCACAGTAATTCCCTCCTAGAAAGAAAGAGAGAAGAAAGAGAAAGAATTCCATAACCTTCAGTTGTCACTCCAACTCTCCCCTTCCTCTTGGCTAACTAGTTTTCTGTAGATTATTCTGGACATGTCATATGAATGGAACCACATAAAATGTGGTCTTTTGTGACTGGTTTCAATGTTTTTCCAAGTTGCGGCAGGTGTCAGTACCTACATTTTGCTTATCCATTCATCAATTGATAGATGTTTGAATTGTTTCCATCTTTGCCTATTATGAATAGTGCTGCTGTGAGCATTTGAGTATCATGTTTTCTTTTCTCTTGGATATTTATCTAAGAGTGGTTTTGCTGGCTAAAATAAAAAGTCTATATTTAACCCTTTGACCAGCTGCCAGCTGTTTTCCAGAGTGTCCACACCCTTTTTCATTCCCACCAACAGCATAAGAGGTTCTGATTTTTCTACATCCTTGCTTTATCTGTCCTTTTGATTATTGTCGTCCTCTTTGGTGTGAAGTGAAATCTAATATGTTTGATTTGCATTTTCTTTTGACTAACGATATTGAGCTTTTTTCCATATGCTAATTAGCTACTTGTATATCTCTGGAGAAGTGTCCATTCAAATCCTTTGCCCAGTTTTTAATTCAATTACTATTACTCTTTTTGTACTATTGAGTTGCAAAAGGTTTTTAAAAACATATACTAGATACAAGTCCCTTATTAGATGTCTACTTTGCATTTGATCTGTATAGTGCTTTTGGAAGTATGGCCATTTTGACAATATTAATTCTGCCTATCCAAGAGATCTTTCTATCTTCTAAGGCCTTCTTCAGTTTCTTTCTTTAGTGTTCTGTAGTTTTCATTTTAGATTTTTTCCACGTTTTTTGTTAGGTTGATTCCCAAATATTTTCTTTGAGTTTTTTTTTCTGTGAATGGGATAGATTTCCTAATTTCTCTTTCAGTTGATTCATCACTGATATATATTGGACAGCAAATGATTTATAGGTGTTAATTTTATATCCTTTTTCTGAATTTGTTTATGAATTCAAGAAGTTTTCTGGTGGAGTTTTTTGGGTCTTCTAAATACAGAATCATGTAGTCAACAAATAGGGATAATTTGAGTTCTTTCTATTTGTATTCCTTAGTTTCTTTTTTTGTCTAATTGCTCTGGCTAGAGTTTCTAGGTGAAAGAGGGCATCCCTGTCTTGTTCCAGTTTTTACAGGAAATGCTTTAAATTTTTCTCCATTTAGAATGATGTTGGCCTTGTGTTTAGCATATGTAGCTTTTGTAATGTTGAGGTATGTTTCTACTATCCCACGTTTTTCTAGTGTATTGAACATGAATGGATGCCATATTTTGTCAAATCCTTTTTCTGCACCTATTGAGATAATCATGTGATTCTTGTCTTTAAATCTATTGATGTGATCAATTTTAAATATTGATTCTGTATTTTATTGATGCAAGGTTGTATCCCTGGGATGAACCCCGTTTGATCATGGTGCACTATTTTTTAAATATGTTTTGTATACAATTTTCCAGTATTTTATTAAGAATTTTTGTATCTATGTTCATCAGGATTATTGGTCTGAAATTTTCTTTCCTTCACGTGTCTTTGTCTGGTTTTGGTATCGGGATGATACTAGCTTCATAAAATGCTTGGAAGAGTTCCCTCCTTTTCTATTTCATGGAATAATTTGAGGAGGCTTGGTGTTAGTTCTTCTTGTAGGGTCTTGTAGAACTTGGCTGAGAATCTGTCTGGTCCTGGACTTTTCTTTCTTGGTAAGCTTTTGATGATGTCTTCAATTTCCTTGCTTGAAATTGATCTGTTTAAATTTTCTATGTCCTCCTGATTCAAACAAATCCTTGTCAATTTCAAGAATCAAATAAACCACAACACAATAATAATGGGTGACTTTAACACACCTCTTTCACCACTGGATAGATCTTTCAAAGAAAAACAAAATAAAGAAACTATAGAACTAAAAAATATAATTAATACTTTAGGCTTAACAGACGTATATAGAATGTTTCATCTGTCAATGACTGAATACACTTTCTTCTCAGGAGCACATGGATCCTTCTCTAAAATTGACTGTATCTTAAGGTACAAAGCAACTCTTAGAAAATTAAAAAAAAATAGAGATAATACCTTGAATCCTATCAGATCATAATGAAATGAAATTAGAAATGAATGATAAAATAAAAAATAGAAGTTACTCTAACACCTGGAGACTAAACAATATGCTATTGAATGATGAATGGCTAGTAGAAGAAATCAGGGCTGAAATAAAAAAATACTTAGAGGTAAATGGGAATAGCGATACAACATATCAAAATCTCTGGTATACTATGAAGACGGAGATAAGAGGAAATTTATTTGCATTGTGCTCATTCATTAAAAGGATAGAAAGTCAACAAATACATTATCTAACATTACATCTCAAAGCCCTAGGAAAAAAAAGACCTAATTAACACCAAAAGCAGTAGATGACAGGTAATAATTAAAATCAAACCTGAAATCAATGAAATTGAAACAAAAGAAACTATCCTCACCCCCCCCCCGCCAAAATCAACAAAATGACAAGTTGGTTCTTTGAAAAGAATCAGAGAAAGAGAGAAAACTCAAATTACTAAAATTGGTGATGAAAAAAGGAAATCTCATGACAGACACCACTGAAAAACAGGCAATAATCAGAACCTATTTTGAAAATTTATACCCAAATAGAAAATCTTGAAGACATGGACAAATTCATAGAGATATAAGCTACTCAAATTGAATCAGGAGTTATGTCTATTTATTTTTTTCCATGAATTCCTTAACATTTTCTTTATAGAGAATCTTGTCATCTGTGAACAGAGATGATTTTGCTTCCCCTTTAGACTAGAGTCTAAATGCCTTTCCCTTCCCTTTCAGGTTTTTAAATTTATTTATTTATTTATTAATGTTTTTATTCCCTTTCGTGCTGGGGATTGAACTTGTACACGATGCTAGCCATGTGCTCTATCACTGAACCCCTGGAGGCCATTTTTAGCGGCCCACTGTATTTCCCCAGATGACTCACTCCACAGAGCAGGCTCCTGTAGAGCTGGGCTGTGGGGTAGGGGTTGGTTGATTGGGGCTCCTTTGGCTTAGGATGTGTGTCTCCTTAGTGCATCTCTGTCCATGAAGACAGTGTGGCATTTTAAAAACCACACGGCTAACAAATAAACAAGCCTCTATGCATATGATTATGTGCATATGTAAAGGTACTGCTCTGATATACAGTCCCATAGAATGAATATACAGTTTCCCTCTGCCCCCATTTTCTGCTTCTCTAACACACAGGAATGTTGACATTGAAGGTATATCATATTTGTGTGTTTTTTCCTTTTTTTGGTTTCTCCACGGTATTGCAGCAGAAGCACACACAGGAATATGGAAAAATCTTCAAGTCTCACTTTGGTCCTCAGTTTGTAGTATCTATTGCAGACCGCGACATGGTGGCTCAGGTGCTCCGGGCGGAGGGGGTCGCGCCCCAGAGAGCCAACATGGAGTCCTGGCAGGAGTACCGAGACTTACGAGGGAGAGCCACCGGGCTCATCTCAGCGTGAGTATGCAGGCCAGGCTGTGCCAAGCGTTGGAGGGAACTCAGGAAGGAATGCCCACAACACTGGTTTCCTAAAAGGCAGCTATTAAAAAAGTACAGAAGTTTCAGTGGAATAGTGTCAAATAGCCAGTTTGCCTGATCTCCTAACACCAGGAGCTGCAGAGCTCCATGGGGCTCTCCCTCCTCCTCTGTGAAGAGGTCTGCTGGCTGGGATAAGGTGGAGGCCACACTGACTGAATGATGGGCCAGTGCTCTTCTCAAGCAATGCTTTGCAGCTTAGGTGTCCACTCAGTGACACCCAGGGAGCTAAAGGACAGGGGAAGGAGGGTTGTTGACTTTTTATCACTGTAACAAAAGACCTGAGATAATCAACTCTAAAAAAGGAAACATTTAATTTGGCTCATACTTTTGGAGGTTTCAGTCCATGGTCAGTTGGCTCATTGCTTTTGGGCCTGTGTTGAAGCAGCATATTATGGGGGGGAGCAAGTGATGGAGGAAGAGTCTCATCTCCTAGCAGCTGGGGAGTGCAAGAGACAGAGGCAAGGGAAGGGTTCCCATGTGTGAAAGGACACATCCTCACACGACCTAACTTCCTCCCCCGGGTCCTACCTCCTAAAGTCACCATCATCTCCCAGTAGTGCCATGGACTGGGGACCAAGCCTTTGTTTAATGTGGGCCTCTGGGGACACTTACCCAAACTGTAGAAGAGGGTAAGACCCAAAAGCAAATCTCCTAGTGGGGGCTAAGAATCTCCAGCACCATGGTGATTTTCGTGTTTCATAGCAGACTGTGATAATTAATTCTGAACAAGGTTCACTAACATGTTGGTACCTTTGAAGAAATAATTGGCACAGTTCCAAGCAGGGAGGAGGCCAGAATGTCCATGTAATCCCTGACCCAAATTTCTGTGGGCCAGAGATTCAATTTCTCTCTCTCTCTCTCTCTCTCTGTATGTGTGTGTGTGTATACATATATACTCTGTGTGTGTATGTATATGTATATGTGTGTGTGTGTGTATATGTATATGTGTGTGTATGTATGTGTGTGTGTGTGTGTGTATATATATATATATATATATATATATATATATATATATATAGCATATTGCTGGTGACTTTAGAACAGGTGGGAAGGGGAGAGGGAATGCCTGGCCCAGGAGACTGGCTGGCTTAGCTGGGGTCACCCAAAACAGATCCCAAGGCAAGGGTTTAATTGCAATGGTTCATTTGGGAGTGGGGAAGCCAGGAAGGAATGGGAGAGAAACACTGAGTGTGGATGGATGGGAGGGTTGCTTTTGTGGGCCACTGGACAAAGCTCAGCCTCACTGGAACCCTCTGAGGGACAGTGTGCAGCGGTCCTCAGACCTGCTGCAGACTGTTCACTGAGCATCCTGCCTTCATGGTGAGAGGTGTTGCTAATCAGTTTAGGGAGCTTGGCATCCTCTAAAGTGCAGCCAGGAGTCCCCAACCCCCCTGGGAAAGAGCTGCAGTCACCCTTTTTGGTTTTCTTTTTAGATTTATTTTATTATTTTCTTGGTACGGGGTGGGGTGGGGTGAAACCCAAGGAGGCTTTACCACTGAGCTACATTCTTAGCCCCTTTAATTTTTCAATTTTAAGACAGGGTCTCATTAAGTTGCTGAAGCTGGCTTTGAACTTGTGATCCTCCTGTCTTAGCCTTCCAAGTAGCTAGGATTACAGGTGTGCACTACTATGCCTGGCTCTCTTTTTCTTTTTAAATATCAATAGTAACCCATGGTGTCCTCAGATTAGTTCGAGGACACCTGTGGATACCAAAATCTGCAGTATTTGCACAAAACCAACACAATCCTCCTGTATGCTTTAAATCATCTCTAAATCATAATTTTTAAAAAATATTTTTGATCTTCAGTTAGTTGAATCCATGGATGAGGAACCCACAGCTATGAAGGGTCAAGATGAGAAGTGTGCATACGAACTTATACATATATACTTTATATATATATACACAAATATATATACAAAGTATATATGTATAGATTAGCATATATTTCTCTTTTGCTAATCAGTTTCATATCTTTAAAATATGATATTATTATGAGAAATATTAAATTATGTTACAATATTATCATGATAGGTTTTTCAAAGGAAATCATATTACATGATTCCCAGGGGTAAATTTTTCCTTAAACTTTGTTTCAGGAGCTGGGTACTGTGGTGCATGCCTGTAATCCCAGTGGCTCGGGAGAATCATAAATTCAAAGTCAATCTCAGCAATTTAGTGAGGTCCTAAGAAACTTAGTGAGACTCTGTCTCAAAAAAAAAACCAACAAAAAAACGGAAAAGAAAAAAATGAGCTGGGAATTAAGTGCCCCTGGATTCAATCCCTGGTGCAAAAAAAAAAAAAAAAAAAAAAAAGTTTGCTTCAAGGGCAGCAACTTAAGCTCTAACAGGAGTTAAGTTATTCCTCCTCACTTCCCAGCAGCTCTTGCTGACCTCATTTTGATCTGTAGCCCTTGTTTATCTAATTTTGACTGGCAGCTCTCATTGATTGGCAGCTCTTATTGATTCTTTATGGATGGGAAGTTTTTCATAGGTTTTGAATTCCTTCCCAGAATGTCAATGTAAGTAAGATTATCTGAAATTCATGTTGTTTTTCTAGGGAAGGTGAACAGTGGCTCAAGATGAGAAGTGTATTAAGACAAAGAATTCTGAAACCGACAGATGTGGCCATTTTCTCTGGAGAAGTCAACCAAGTTATTGCTGATTTGATTAAAAAAATCTACATCCTCAGGAGCCACGCAGAAGATGGGGAAACGGTGACTAATGTCAATGATCTTTTCTTCAAATATTCAATGGAAGGTGAGGTGGAGTCAGAAGATGGGAAAATTGCCAAAAAAGTAGTTTTCTTTCCTTGAGCATTTCCTGTGCCCCAGGCAGTGTAAGCCCAGTGCATACACACATGTCATCCCCACAGTGCTAATGACACCACCATTTATGGGGGACCAGTTCTGCTTCCTCACATTCCTTAATATTAGAGAAGCATTCGAAGGCAGGCATATAAAGCAGGGTTTATTTATAAAGGGGTAACATAGACTTCTCCTGGGAGGGAGTAGGGGTCCATAGCTGGTATCCTGGTGCCCCAAGAAATGAGAGCATTCTGCCTCTTTTATACATCCTAGATTTTCTTTGTTCTCCTGCTCTCTCCCCCCTTATCTCTCTCCTTCCTGATTAGGCTCAGGAGATGCTCAGGTAGGCTGGCCAAAAGGTGAGAAGCAGATGGGCTGGAGGGGCCAAGGTGGAGTGATCTGGGAAGGAAGGGGGCCTAGGGTGCATTAATTAACAACTTTTATAACTCCATATAAGGAGGGACAGTCCCTGGGACAGGTTACCTTAGCAACAGGTTGGAGCAGGGGCCAGTTATCTTGATAAGGGTGGAGGAAGGGCTCTGAAGGCATTAACATTTCAGTCTCCAACTTCTGACACCCAAATTGGCCTTCATTCTCTGGATCACCTATCTATATGAACTGCCTGTCTTTAATTCTGGCTTCACTAGCATGAACCAGGTGTGTCCCTGCTGTTGGACAAAAGGGAAAACTGAGACCTTCTAAAGAACTTTCTCAAGGTTATACCCCAATTCCTTTTCTTAGAGATTAAAAATCAGTTTCAAATCCAGGTCATTTTAGTTCAAGAATCCATGTTCCTAGTCACTACACATTTTTTTAAAGCATAATTAAAAAATAAAGGAACCCACAGTTATGAAGGGATAGACTGTATATACGTGTATGTATATTTGGTCTATCACAAAGTCATTCCATCTTGTCGGATAATTCAGATATCATAACCAAAAGGTAGTCATCAAATATTCTCCTGCTTCCTTATTGTGACTAAGGCCCTCGGTTTCTCATGTGTCCATCAAGATCTGTTATGTACCTACAATGGAATACACATGAATATTCTTTTTACTTTTAAAACATAAATGATAGTATACAAAACACACACACACACACACACACACACACACACGTATGTATTTTAAATCCTCCCTTTCCCCTAGCATATTTTAAGCACAACTAATTTTCCTTACATCTTGATTATTTCTTCTTTGGGGGAAGGCGGGGCAGGGGTACCAGGGATTGAACTCAGGGCACTTGACCACTGAGCCACATCCCAACCCTATTTTTTTTTTTTTTTGGTGCTGGGAATTGAACCCAGGGCCTTGTGCATGCTAGGCAAGCACTCTACCAACTGAGCTATATCCTCGAGTATACAAAACATATTGCTTTTTTCTTAAAAATATGTCTGGAAGACACTTCTATCAGGTTTCTCATTTTTTGGGGGGGGTACTGGATCTTTTTAAAATAATGTTTCCATTACTTTGAATTTTTAACTCTTCTTTTTAATTTTAACAAAGATTTTTATATTGCCTATCTCTTTGTTTTTCCATTTTAATTGGCTCTTGTTAGTTATATAGAACATTAGGATTCATTTTGACATAATTATAAAAGCATGGAATATAATTTCCTCTAATCCAGTCCCCAGTACATCCCCTTTTCAATCCTTCCTCCCTCCCTCTGTTCTCTTCTCTCTATTGATCTTCCTGCTATTTACTTATAGTTTTTTAAAAATAATCAGAGTCTTGTGGATATACATGATGATGAGATTAAGTCACAGGAATTCCATTGTTCTTTCCTTATCCTATCCTTTCCCCTTCCTGTTCAATCCCCTTCCTCCATTCCACTGATCTTTCCTCTATTTTTTTTTATCACACCCCCTTATTTTGGATTATATTCTGCCTATCAGAAAAAACACTCAACCTTTGACTTTTTGGGACTGGTTGATTTCACTAAGCATGATAGCCTTCCGTCCCATACATTTACAGGGAAATCTTTATGGCTGAGTAATACTCTACTGTGTATATGTACCACATTTTCTTTATCCATTCATCTATTGAAGGGCACCTAGGTTGGTTCCATGGCTTGGCTACTGTGAATTGTGCTGCTATAAACATTGATGTGGCTACTGTAGTATGCTGATTTTAAATCTTTTGGATATATAGGAGAAGTGGGATAGCTAGGTCAAATAGTGGTTCCATTCCTAGTTTTTTCGGGAATCTCCCTTTAGCTTCCCAGAATTGCTCAAATTTGTGGTCCCACCAGCAATATATGATTTATATAACTCTTAACTTTGAAATTCTGATAGGAATGTTTTCTAAAAATAGCAATGACATCAACAGAGAACTGTAATATAAACACAGTGAACCATCTTACCCTCCACGGATCCATGAGGTCACTTCCTCTGTTCCTTTAGCTCTCTGGGTCTGGGATCCCCAGGAGGAGACAGTTTTCAATTATCCCCATTGAGCCCCGTGATGGAAAGCTGATTCATAGTCTCCAAAAGAGGCAGGAAGGGGCCCTGGTTGGGTTTTGCTTCCTCCCTCCTCAGAACTAGGACAAACTAGAGAGGCGGGTGTGAAGGGGCTGAGCAGCATCAGGCTTGGAGAGCTTACTCTCCTCACAAGGTTTGTCATCTCAGACCTGAGTTCCAGTCCTCTGCAACCTTAAACACGCTACTTAAACTTTAGGATTCTTCTTATCTCGTCCTTCTGATGGGCTTCCCCTCTACCCACCTGCTACCACTGGGGATTGAACCCAGGGGTGCTTTATTACTGGGCTACATCTCTATCCCTTTTTTATTTTGAGACAGGTTCTTGCTAAATTGCTCAAGTTGCGGATCTCCTGATCCTGGGTCACTGGGATAGGCAAGTGTGCACCCCCATGCCTGGCTCTGGTGGGTTTCCTAATATGTATTTAAGGGCTGTAAAGCGAGCTATTTAAATGAAGCAGCACAGCATCCTGTAGTTCAGGATGGAGATCGGATGATAAGAGTGACTCTTGAAAGGCTCCCAGAGCATCCTTTGTGTGTGTGTGTGTGTGTGTGTGTGTGTGTGTGTGTGGTGCTGAGGACTGAACCCATGGCCTTGGGCACACAAGCTGTACACTCTCCCATTCTGCCACATCAGCAGCCAGACCCCTTAGACCACTTTTAAAAAAATATTTTTTATATTTATTTTTTAGGTGTAGATGGACACAACACTATGCTTTTATTTTTATGTGGTGCTGAGGATTGAACCCCAGTCCCGCCCATTAGAGGCGAGCGCTCTACTGCTGAGCCACAATCCCAGCCCCCACTTAGACCACTTTTGAAAGTTATTTTTAATGCCACATATTACGTATTGTTATGGTATTGATAATGGTAAATGATGGAGGAGAAGAGAACATTTGAACTGTCTTCCCCACCCAGGTGTGGCCACCATCCTTTACGAGAGTCGCTTAGGATGCCTGGAGAACCACATCCCCCAGACAACAGTGGAGTACATTGAAGCCCTGGAGCTCATGTTCAGCATGTTCAAGACCTCCATGTACGCAGGTGCCATCCCCAGATGGCTCCGCCCCTTCATCCCCAAACCCTGGCGAGAATTCTGCAGGTCCTGGGATGGACTCTTCAAATTCAGTAAGAGAAGGCTGGAGGAAGGGCACCTATGGCATCTATAGGGTGATGAGACTGCAGCCGTGTATCTAGTGTTTCCAGGCAGGGGGTGATTATGGCTGAGGATGATCCGATGGACCTCCAGGGGTTATTTGCATTCATAACTTTTTCATATTTGTTTTTCAAATAAGCAAGAAAAGCATGTGGGGTGTGACTACTAGTTACATGGCCTAATTTTAATTTTATAATTCTTTCTATTTGAGAAAATATGCTAGCAGTGACACATGCACATAAAATTCCCTCCGGAAGATAATATCTTTAGTCCAGTAAATCTGTCAGTACTCAAACTGTTGAGGGAATTGGAGGCTGATGGACTTTTATTTGAACATTCTCCATTGCAGCTTTTTTGAAAGGGATAGATTCATTTGTTTTGTTACCTAGTGAAAACGAGCTAGGAAGATGAATATTTATTTATTCTCAAAGTGACACTATAAAGAAGATTTGCTTTCTTATGCAACTCAGAAAATTTGGGGCCAGGCGTGGTGGCACCCACCTGTAATCCCAGTGGCTCAAAGCCAGCCTCAGCAATGGTGAGGCACTAAACAACTCAGTGAGATCCTGTCTCTAAATAAAATACAAAATAGGGCTGGGGATATGGCTCAGTGGTTGAGTGCTCCTGGGTTCTATCCCCAGTATCAATCAATCAATCAATCAATCAATAAATGGGGGTGATGATATTGAGGCTTGACCCAGGGGTGCCTAACCACTGAGCTACATCCCCAGTTCTTTATCTTTTTATTTTGAGACAGGGTCTCTCTAAGTTGCTTAGGGCCTTGCAAAATTGCTGAGGGGCCTCAAACTTGAGATCCTTCTGCCTCAGCCTCCTGAGTCTCTGGACTACAAGTATGTGCCACCAAGCCTGGCATCAAATTTTTTTTTTTTTTTTTTTTTTTTTTACCAAAAAGGTGTTTCCAAAAAGAAAAAAGTGATTTCCAAAATGCCTTTCCAAATGTTTTAGAACAATGCTAATATCAAAAGATGTGTCCCGTGGCGTCTTTTTGAAGGTCAGCATTCATTTAAATGTACAGGTTCTGTTGTAGATTATATTTTGTTGTCTTTTTGTAGTAACATCTCAGATAATAATCATTGCCTTTGCCCTGATCAATTCATTTTTCTTTTTCTGGAACCAGAGTGGGAAAAAAAGAATTGCATTCTTGTTTCTCTATATTATAATAATATAATAATAACTCCTTGGTTATTGGATTAGAACATTTCCAGATAGATATTACTTTCAGGAAGGAATAAATGTTTAGATTGTCTTTAGTTTTTCATTCATTTATACAAGTAAGTGTATGAATGAGACCCCAAGGCTGACAAGAGATCAAGCTGGGTTTCCCTAGCCTCTGTCACCTGCTATGCAAACTTCATTGGGTTAGTTACATCATGGGGAGGACCAAGAGAGACTTGAGACAAAAGTGGTTATTCTCAACCCAAACTGCTTTTCAAAGAAATACCATTTTCCAACAGGCCAAATTCATGTCGACAACAAGTTGAGGGACATACAGTGCCAATTGGACCGAGGGGAGAGGGTGAGCGGGGGACTTCTCACCTACCTCTTCCTTAGCCAGACACTGACGCTGGAGGAGATCTACGCCAACATGACCGAGATGCTGCTGGCCGGCGTTGACACAGTAAGTACCGGTGCTTGTTTTCTCAATGAATGAAGCGCGGCACTGCTTCCTCATGCTCTGGTGGAGTGTTTCCTTGTAGAGAAGACACTTTTTTTTTCTTTTTTATTTACCAGTTTTTAAAAATTCTTAAAAAAATTTTTAAATTCTAATTAGTTATACATGATAGCAGAATGCATTACAATATAGAGCATGATTTTTCATATCTCTGCTTATATACAAAGTATATTCACACCATTCATGTCTTCATACGTGGACTTAGGGCAATGATGTCCATCTCATTCCACCATCTGCCCTACCCCCTTGTCCCCTCCCTTCCCCTCCCACCCTCTGCCCTATCTAAAGTTCATCTAATCCTCCCATGCTCCCCCCCCAACCCCACTAAGAATCAGCCTCCTTATATCAGAGGAAAACCTTCAGCATTTGTTTTTTTTTGGATTGGCTAACTTCATTTAACATTATATTCCCCAACTTCATCTGTTTACCGGCAAATGCCATGATTTTATTCTCTTTTATTGCTTGAGTAATATTCCATTGTGTTTATATACCATATTTTCTTTACCCATTCATCTACTGAAGGGCATCTAGGTTGGTTCCACAGTTTAGCTATTTTGAATTGTGTTGCAATAAACATTGATGTGGCTGTGTCCCTGTAGTATGCTGTTTTTAAGTCCTTTGGGTATAGACTGAGGAGAGGGATAGCTGAGTCAAATGGTGGTTCCATTCTTAGTAGGGCAAATGCTTTAAGTACACTGTACTTGTTTGTATAGTTGGCCTTCCATATCTGCAGGTTCCATACCTGTAGATTCAGCCAACTCTGGATTGAAGATATTCAGGAAAAAAAATTACATGTGCATGAACATTATTATATCACTTCTTAGGTAATACATTATGACAACTATTTGCGTTGACATTTCATTAGGTGTTATGAATCTCCTAGGATGATTAAAAGTATGGGGGAGGGTGTATATAAATTATATGTATATCATATGCAAATGTCATACCATTGTTTTATGATTTGAGCATACCCAGCCTCTGTCCTGGAACCAATCCTACATATACTGAGGCCACCTGTACTAGCAGAAAATCGCCAGGAGAAAACTTTCTTTCTGTAAAATGTAAAACAAAACTACACAGTCAATTCTATGAAAAACATAACCACAATTCCATAATCACACACATAAAATTGCAGTAAGTGTTCCAGTTTAAAAATCATCCCCATTTTGCCAACATTTTGTTCACTATTTCATAATATCAGCCATGAAGAGGGTACAGACATTAAACACCTTGTTATTTACCCTTTAAAATTTTCCAAGCCATGGAATTCATTTTATAAAGCCTGGCTAACTTTAAAACCACAACCTGTTGGGCTGGGGTTGTGGCTCAGTGGCAGATTGCTTGCCTTCCACGCATGGGGCACTGGGTTCGATCCTCAGCACCACATAAATAACTAAAATAAAGGTACTGTATCCATCTACAACTAAAAATTAAAACAAACAAAAAAAGACAAAAACAAAACCCATGACCTATTATATGGAGAGTGTAAAGACAGAAAACTTAAAACAGTTTGACTTGTAAATATGTGTGCATGTGCATGTATGTGTGTAAACATATCAATTTGAAGCAAGAAAATAGAATCCAGACCAAGAAGGGTTCATTATCAGAATGAAACAGCACTGCCAATGGACTTTGAGGTGATCCCATTAGCAAGACACTGTGGCCACCCCCTTCCTGTCTATGTGTGCATATATGTGTCTGTAAGGGATCGTGTGGCCATGCAGAAGGGTGGTGAGTATACACTGGGTTGTTAACAGGGGTTTTCTGGCTGAGGTCCAGGGACTGGGGAGTCATGTTCCTTCCTAAAACATGTAATATGACACATTTGCTTGTGTTTGAAAAATGGTATACATGTGGGTGTAGGTGCAGAGTAGTTTTATTTATTTTGTGGTTCTAGGGATCCAACCCATGGCCTCATGAATGCCAGCCGATCCCAGGGCCTCAGAGCAAGGGCTCTGCTGCTGAGCTAAACCCCCAGCCCTAGAACAGTTTTAAATTTTGCTAAAAGGAAGTGATGAAACAAGGAAACAAACAAAACAACAGGCTTGTACTTCCAGTATGTGGTAGAACATAGTCAATTGAATGAAATTTCTGGCAGCAAAGTGGGGAAGTGCTGGGCTGGAGGGGGTGCTTCTGCTGGTGTGTCTGGAAAGTAAGAAGCGAGGTTGCACCAGACCCTGCTGTATTGAAAACACTAACCTGAACGCCCCCCATGGCAGCATCTCCTAAGGAAGGGGTTACCGCCTACGTTGAACAAGTGGGAGATCTTAGCAATTGAGCTTGTCACATCATGCTTTTCCTTCATGCAAGTGCTTCCTTGACCTTGATTAAGGCACAGAGCTTCATTTTAAAAGGAGGGAAAAGAACCCCCCAAACCAAAACCAGGGTTGACTTTTTGGTACTGGGAATTTAATCCAGGGGTGTTTTACCAGAGAGACACATCCCCAGCTCTTTTTATTTTTTATTTTGAGACAGGGTCTCATTGAGTTTCTTAAGGCCTTGCTAAGTTTCTGAGGCTGGCCTGGAACTTGTAATCCTCCTGCCTCAGCCTCCCAAGTTGCTGGGATTACAGACATGCACCATTGTACCTGGCTAACCTATATCACTTTTATGATAATGTCACTTAAATATGTTGAAACAAAAAACAGTATAAACTTCTTCCAGAAATTCTGCAAGGATAAAACAAAAAGAGTAAGAATTAAATGGAAACTAACTGATGCAATCAGTGATTATCCTGATTATGTGAAAGTGATGAATAGTGTGAATTTGCTCACACCAAGTCACCACTTGCATCTGGAAAGAATGAAAGAACCGCCTAGTCTAGGAGTCAATTTGTACACACTTGTACCTCTTGCCCCCTGGTGGTAATTTAGAGTATCGCAATGAGTGGGGTTGAGATTGTACCGGGTCCTTTTCTGTGTCCTGGAATGAAAGAAAGCCAGGAAACATTCTTAAAATTTCAAACTCATTTTTTTAAAGGAATCAACTTTAGTGCAGTGTAATTTGTCCATAATAAACTGCATCCATTTAAACTGTATAATTTGATACAGATTGTTTGCAGCAAGCATTTATGAAACCACTACCATATTTTTCTAAAGTTTATGTCAGTGGAATTATACAATACATATACCCTGCATCTGGCTTCCTTCACTCAGAGAAATGACTTTGAGATTCATCCATGTGGTAGTATTTAACAGTAATTTACTCTTTTTTTTTTTTTTAAAAAAAATCAGTGAATATTGTACCATTGCATACCATGTTTCATTTTCCCCTAAGGACATGAGTCTAATATAATTTTTCTGTTCTCTTAATAGAAAGCATCTAAATAATTTTTTCTCATTTATAAGGAAGAGCTTGAACATTGTATTATATGTTATAAATTATGGGAGAGCCTGCTCTCTATAAGCATGTACTAAATTTCTATAGGGATCTCATTTAAATGAGATTTTAGTGAATCAAATCCATGTGATAAATGTTTATAGAGATCTCATTTAAATGAAATCCGAGTTAGTAGAATACATTAGGGTAGCAATCGAATAATATACTGTGACCAAGATGTGTTCAATATCAGAATGAAACAGAACACTACCAATTGACTTGGAGGAGAAATGATATTCATGTGGTATAATTAAATTAGATTGAAAGAAAAAGAATTTAGACTGTGGAATTTCCTTACAAGCAAGTGAAATACAGTCACATAGATAGTGGTATTAAGTTTAGTGGAACTCTTGGGACTTAGTATAATAAAATAGAATTATTCTAAATAACTGGAAATGTAATCAGACCAAGAAGTGGTATTAAAAAGTGATATCGCAGAGCTGGGTGTGTAGCTCAGTAGTGGAATGCTTGCCTGGTTGATGAGAGGCCCTGGGTTCAATCCCCAGTACCATATTAAAAAACCAAACCGAACCAAATTAAAAAACCACTACACAAATGAGAGACTCTATGGCTAGCTGCTGATTTTTGTTGATAAATTGATAGGAACAATGACTGACTGATGTCTTTCTAGCACTCCTCAATCTCTAGATTAGGGCAGCTGGAGCAGGCCAGGCCCAGCCATCATGGGCCTGTGGGATGCCAGAATGTCATGGTTCTCAGGTCTTTTAAAAGTGGACAGGTTTAGGCCCCTTTTTAAACAAAAAAACAGGTAACCTTTGCAAATGTCCTGTGAAGCTCAGGCAGAACTTCTAGCCTTGACTGTCATTCCTTAGGTCCCCCAGGCTTCCCTAGAGAGGAGGCACATTGCTCTGAAATAATTCAAAAAGTGCTGAAATAATTTCCCCCATGGCTCTTCATTGGAAGGGTCCTTGAGTTGGGCATGGGGCGGGGGTACACGTTTGTAATCCCAGCAGCTCAGGAGGCTGAGGCAGGAGGATCGAGAGTTCAAAGCCAGCCTGAGCAACCTAGTGAGGCACTAAGCAACTCAGTGAGACCCTGTCTCTCAAAAAAGGCCAGGAATGTGGCTCAGTGGTTAAGTGTCCCTATGTTCAATCACCTGTAGCGCCCCCCCCACCACCAAAAAAAAAAAAAGCACTTGAGTCATAGAGTTGATGTTCCAAAAATAGTTGTTTGATTTTTCTGGTCTGAAATAAGGAGAAGAATCTTTTGTCTGGGTAATAACTCAAATGCAAAGATAGGATGGTATGGATATGGTTTTGCTCCTACCCTTATTCCCAGGGGATGTCACATCTGACTCTGACTGCTGTGTAAACCTTTGGTTTTACTCATGACATGCCTGTGCCTGCCGGTTTCTCTTATTAGACATCGTTCACGTTATCCTGGGCAGTGTATCTCCTGGCAAGGCACCCAGAAGTGCAGCAGACCGTGTATCGGGAGATAGTCAAGAATTTGGGGGAAAGGCATGTTCCAACTGCAGCAGATGTCCCCAAAGTCCCGCTGGTCAGAGCTCTCCTGAAGGAAACCCTGAGGTACAAGTCAGGGGTAAAAGTCAACAAATTATCTCCTTTATTATCTCTGATTCTTTTTTTTTAAAGTTTTATTTTATTTTTAATTGGCAAATAATAGTTGCATATATTTATGGGGTGTAATATGATGTTTCAACACAAGCATACATCGGAATGATGAATTCAAGGTAATTAGCATTTCTATCATTGATCACTTCTGAGAGGTGAGACCCTTTACCATCCTCCCTTTCAGCTGTTTTGAAACATGGAAGAACACCAGAACTTCTTTCTCTTATTCAGCTGAAACTTTGTACCTGATGACCTTTCCCTGTTCATTCTTCTCCCGATTCTTTGTCTCAGCAAATCCTCAGTCTACACCCACCAGCTAAACTGGGTAGGAAAGGGATGTTTGTAACTATCTATCTTTCCTCCTGTCTGGGTTAGAAGAAGAGTTACTCTGTCTTTCCAATATCCATTGTTCTTCCTAAAGATTTTTGAAGCAGTCACTGAATGCTATTCCTCCTTTATACAGTCGGTCCATCCAGAGTTTCCAAGTGGCTCCTGGATCAATGCTTTTGACTGTGTTCCTCTGAAGAGAAAGTGGAACAAGATTGATTTGTCAGAAAAATACACTGGATTGTTAGGCTAATTACCAGACCTGTTCACAGTATCCTGTGGTTCTTGTGTGAACATCCTAGTCTGAGTTGGAGAAGCCACTTAGTGAGGCTCATTTGCTCCTGGACAGGGCTTCAGTGACAGTGGAAAAAGCTGGGTTGTCTTAGGTGGAAGGGGGGTGGTTTTGGGGGGAGATGGACATTTATGATGAGTGAAATTCCTTCCCCCTCTGCAGTCCCCCTAACCAGCATCTTCTGTGGAGGAACTGCTATGACAAAGAACAAAGATTATTTTCTATAGTAAACGTGAAAAGAATTCTTTCAAACCTGATTTGATACCAATACTTTAATTTGCACTGAATCCTTAATTTAAGCATGCTGACTGATCTTGAAAAAAAGAAAAAGAAAATGGACTGGGGGGTGTATCTCAGTGGAAAAATGTATATTTAGAAAGTGTATGGCCCTAAGTTTAATCCCCAGAACCTTAAAAAAAATGGATTTAATTTTTTAAAAGAGTTCTTTGTTCAGGACAATTTGAGAACTGAAGTACCATTTCTTAAATGATTCTTAGGATCCTAAATCCTATGAACTATTCTTTGATAAAGTGGTCCCATGTATACATAAAATTTCAGAAACTTGTAACTTTTTTCCCCCTTGAGAACATAAGACCATGTTCAAAGCTTTGCTTTGTGTTTTGCAAACTTTTTTGACCTTGTAACCCTTTTCGTATTCCCCAGAATACTTGCTGTTGAATCCTTCTTAGAAGATTTAGCTGAAACTGTACACTGTTACTTCTTAGATTTTTTTTTTTTTTTTTTTTTGGTACTGGGGATAGAACCCCGGAGTGCTTTATTCCTGAGCTATATCTTCAGTCCTTTTAAAAATTTTTAAAAATTTTTGTTGATTTTGAGGAAGGTCTTGCTAAATTGCCGAGGACTTGAATTTGGGATTCTCAGCCTCCCGATTTGCTGGGATTACCGGTGGGCACCACTGCACCCAGCTGTTTTTTAGAATGTTTAATGGATGTGGCAATATATTCAGATGCCTAAATGTTTAATGAAGTAGTTTAAGAGTCACTGTTCCATTCCTGTTCCCATTGGTTCCATTCCAGGCTGTTTCCAGTGCTACCAGGGAATGGCCGTGTCACCCAAGAAGACCTGGTTATTGGCGGATATCTGATTCCCAAAGGCGTGAGTTTGGTGGCCATGACAGGGGTGGAGGGGCAGGGCTGGGCACTGGTGGTTGCGTTGGAAATCTGCTTCGACATTCAGGGAGTCTTTGTCCCTTTCTTATACTGTGCTTATGAAGATGGTGCTTTAGCAGTGAGATGATTTGTGTGGTCTGACTGCTCTGGAAACTTACTCCTCAAAAGCAAAACAGATGATTCTGTAGCACACAGGGCCACTCCCTCTAGCCCTAGGCTCTGCCCTGTAAAAGCAGCAGCTCTGCTCTGCCAGTTTCCCAAGGATTGGAACTCGCTCTCTCAGAGGCTGTATTGACATGGGAGTGGGCCAGGAAGTGTGAGGGGAAGGAAGAGTGTGGTCCATCTGGGTCTGTGTGGACCTTCTGTGGCTCCCCCAGGCCAGGGGCCTCTCTGAAGGGACAGTCTGGCTAGGGCTGTGCTGGCCTCTGCTCTGCCTTCAAGTGATCCTCTTCTTTCTTTTTTTTAGACCCAACTGGCCCTCTGCCACTATGCCACCTCCTACGAGGATGAGAACTTCCCTCGGGCCAAGGAGTTTAGGCCCGAGCGCTGGCTGCGAAAAGGAAACCTGGACAGAGTTGACAATTTTGGGTCCATCCCCTTTGGCTATGGGGTGCGCAGTTGCATTGGGCGGAGAATCGCAGAGCTGGAAATTCACCTGGTCATGATCCAGGTGAGGCAGGCAAGGCAAACTCTGGCCTTGGGCGTGACCTCTCTTATTGGGCTCAACTGGGTCGGAACTTTCAGGTAAAGAAAGAGGACTCAGTTTTGAAAACTTAAAAATAAAGCAAGGGGTTTGCATAAAATCCCTTGTGTACTGTAAAACACCATCCTGGGCAGGTACCATCTCAACCCCACAGGCCCTGCCACATTTCTTTCCTCCTTGGGATTCTGTTTGGTGGAAGGTGAAGATGCTGAATCCTGAAGCCTAGGTGGTATGTGTATGTTAATGGGGTGTGGGGAGTTCTTGGAGCCCTGAGCTCAAGAGTCCTGCTGTCACATGGGGCATTCTCAAGACAGACCAATGGTCCCTGGCAAATGAGTGGTCTTCAAACCTCATCACATGGGGAGCAATGTGCAAGGTCAGAGTGAAAGGTCAGAGGTTAGATATTTAGACAAGACCACGTTGGTGCTCGTACACTGTGGAGCTGCCCAAAGACACACCATTCTGCTCATTTCTTTTAATGATGACCAAAGAATGAGTGTCCTCATTGAAGCCCTGACCCTGATCCCTGCTTGACTCCATCCTGGATCTGAAGCCTAACCCGAGGACCTATCATTGGGCCTTTAGTCTTTGCCTGGGAGATAAGGCTGGAGAGAGAGGTAGGGCCGAGTGGGGACAGCCTAGTCACAAGTTGGAGGTTATATTGTCAACAGCTCATCTGCCGCCTGCATTGTCTGAATGATTTGAGCCAGGCCCCCATCCCTACTAGGAATCTGTATTAGAGCAAGTTGTCTTTTGTTGCCTAAGCCCAAGGGTGGCCTTGCCAACTGGCTGGGCAGGTTATTGCTTTCGGACAATTGATACTTTGGAGTTCTTTAAAATCCATCATTTAGGCACTTTCCAGTTTTTACCCTAGGAGGCAGGGTTGGTTCTACTTTTGAATGGCAGACAGGAGAAATAAAATCAAAGGAACATGTCAGGAATGTTTAAATTCAGCCATCAACACCCAGAGTCTGTTGGACCATCTCCCGCCTGCCGACATCTCTCCCTGCTGCTGTGTCTGCGTTGTATCCGATGCAGCTGCAGGTTGTGATCCAGCAGGAAACCCGAAATCTCACTTGGTCTATTCTCTTTGATCCTTCCATACCTCCTTTATGTAGACCTAAAATGGAAAGAATGGGGCTACGATTTTGAAATGAAGAATAAAACCTGAATCATGAGAGCGTTCTGCGTGCACCTCTTCGTTACTGTTGCTCAGTGGACAGGCAAAGCTGTTGTATGAGATCTAATGCTATCTCCAAATGGCCAGCATGTCACTGGCCTCCACGTTGAACAGGCACCTTCTCATTGCCTCACCTCCCTGAAACCTCTTGCCACAATAGGAGGAGTAAAAGCATTTAAAGAGCATCCAGAATCTTCTGCTGCCCCCATGTATTGTGTGTGGGTGGTGTTTGGAATGAAACCCAGGGCCTCATACATACCAGGCAAGTGCTCTTGAGACACACCCTAGCCCTGTCCCAATGTTGAATCCTTCTTTCTCTTTCTCTTTTTAGTTGCTTCAGCATTTTGAGATCAAAACATCTTCTTGGACTAAAGCTGTTCATGCAAAAACCCATGGGCTTCTGACCCCGGCGGAGCCCATCCACGTACGTTTTGTTAACAGAAAGTAAGCCTGGGTTTGGAACCCGGGCTGGTGGAGCGGAGCTGGCTCGTCAGCATGCACTAGGTGTGTGTGTATCCCTGGCCACAGCAGTGGAGGAGGGGCTCTAGAGCCTGCCTTGGGATCAACTGGCCTTCCCGGCTCTTGAAGACTTGGAAATCATGCTAAGGAATGCAGTGAGAGGGCTATTTTACTTTTGCCTGCCAGAAGTTGCCTTTTCTTCGGGGAAACAGCTGTTTAAAAAGCAGTGGCACTGAATTCCCATGTGCCATACTGTCCTCTGCTCCGTTTTTAGTGACTGGATGTATTCTGTACATTTGTGTAAAGAAATGGTTTAGACAAATTCAGTTCTTGAACATATATGTTCTCTAATACTGACATCAGGGCTTAGGTAGAAGGCAACTTATTTTTTTTTCTAATTTGAAGAGGGAACACTAAGAATGCCTCTTGTAATGCTGTGACCATGGGATGCAAACACCAGAAACAATGTTTTATCCTGAGCATCAGATTTCGATCCCAAAAGAAGGGTTCACAAATTAAAAGGATGGTACTCTTATTCTCCTCTCCAAACCAGAGCTTGCCTTTCTAGTCATAGCTCCTAAAGAAGATGAATATTCATTTTTATTTGAAAGACATATAAAAAAGCCCTTGGTGAAATCAAGAACAGTCAGGTTTTTTTTCTTCAACCAAATCAAATCCTAGCAGATGTAGAAGAACTGAAACTATGACAATGTAAAATTGTGTTGCCTGATATGTGATGCAGCTTTCTGTTACTATAACAAATACCTGAGATACATCAACTTAAACAGAGAAAAGGTTGATTTTGGCTTACCATGATGGAGGTTTCAGTCTATCATTAGGTGAATCTTCTGCTTTTAGACTTTTAGTAGGGAGGACAGCACATCATGGCAGGAGTGTGTGGCCCAGCCAACCGTTCACTTCATGGCTGGGACATGAAGATGAAGAGACTTATATCCCACAATCCCCTTTGAGGGCATTCTCCCAGTGACCTGAGGACCTTCCATCAGGCCCCACCTCTTAAAGATCACACCGGCTCCAGAGAGCACCAAGCTAGGGACCAAGCCTTTGACACATGGCCTTTGGGGGACATTCCAGCAGGCCAGATCCCCACTACAGCACCTAAGTTGAGAGAAATAAGTCAGTCATCATGGGAACCAGTGTAACATTAGAATATTTTTATTTCAAGGAGAAATAAGTCTATAACAGCATTTTTATGTTTGTGTGTCATTTTAAATATTCAAACTGGAAATGAGATCCAGCTGTTGGTGCTTATTTGAGGCTCTAATGGGAAGCCTTGGCTCTCAGGAATATTCGTTGTGCTAAGTTTTGTTGCTTTTTATGCTGTTTCCTGGTTGCTAATGGGAAAAAAAAAACACAAAACACATGATTTTATAATGTTCTGTTCTTGCTGTCATGCCTGAAACATCTTATTCTCAATTCCATGCTGTTTCTTTTTACATAATCCTTATAAAAAATTTACCTAATATATACCATGCATCTTTTCCCTATTTTACAAAATAACCCTTCAAAAAATGGAAATAATATCCTTTTCACATGCTATTTTTATAAGGTATATGATAACTTTGAAATCTCTGTGTGATGATAGACTAGCTTAAACATGAATGCTATAAAAATAGGTAGAATTAAATATGAAATCGTGTCCTATAATCAGCCAAGTGTTGAATTACTTTGAGGTAGCAGCATATATATAAACTTTTAAAAACGAGATGAAATTATATTCTGTTTGAGACTGAGATTTAAAAGATATTGAGAATTTACTAAGCAACCTCTTATTGGCTGTGCAACCGTGCAACCCTCTAGGGAATCGTGGTCCTGCCTGAAGTTAAGAGAGTGAATAGTGAAGTGCAGGACAGAGGGTGACCTCACTCCCCACCCCCCGCCCAACATCAAAGTACAAAAAGAGACACAGCAGATATTAGGAGCCTCTGATGTCAGGGTGCCTCATGAAGAAATTGGAATTGAATGGGAAATATCTCTAAATCTACTGTCAGTATATGTGTATAGAGGTTAGAGAGGGACATGCCAAAACTATAAGGAATGCAATCAACAAAATCCAGACTACAGTTTCTAATTTACGAAGGTTCGACCTACAATTCTTTGACTTTACCATGATGTGAAAGTGATGGGCCTTCACTAGAAACTGGACTTCTGGTTTTGAGTCTGGATCTTTTTCTGGCCTAGTGGTAAGTGGTGAGTTTTTTTTTTTTTGTTTTTTTTTGTTTTTTTTTTTTTTTTGGTGCTGGGCAGCAACAACAGCCACAGCTCTGTCAACCAAAACACACCCAAGTTTTTCAACAAATAAGTGTTAAAAAAAAAAAGGAAAGGAGGAACTGTTATAGAAAAAGAGAAATTTATGAGATTTATCGACCAAGAGCAATACTGGTGTTAACTTGAATCAGATTCAAGTAAACAACTTGTAAAGAGATTTTTAAAAAATAATTACAAGAAAAGGGCCAAACAAATCCATGGAGAGAGAAAAGAGGGGCATGAATTGGGGAAATATGAATACTGTTTGTATGTGATGATATTAAGGAATTACTGTTATTTTTGTTGTGATAATGGTAGTTATGTTTTGAAAAAAGAGATCTTATCTCTTGGTGCTATCTTTATAGATGTAAATGTTTATGGATGAAATGTTATAGCATCTTGAATTTGCTTAAAAATAACCTAGCTTGCTGTGGGCATGGCTGATGAGTGTGTGGGAAGGTGTCGGAGGCCCAGGGAGGAAGAGAGGAATCAAGTAGGGCAGATGTTGCTAGTTGTTGGAGCTGGTGGTGGGTACTCGAGAGTTCATGACATTATTCTCTCTGCTTTACATATGTGTGAACATTTCCGTAATAAAATCATCTGCAGAAACAAAAGTCTTGATTGATCAATAATCTCATAGTTAATTTTTTTTTCACTACTGTGCGAAGAACTGGGTACCTTTGAATAGTTGTTAGGAATGATTGATTTAATGCTCCAAAATACAAGTACTGTGCTAGGATTTGGGTGACCTGCCAGGCTCAGCTAGCCTCTGCAGCTGAGAAGGCAAAGCAGAGGACAAACTCAGAGATAGGAGGAAGGAAAGGAGGATCAGAACAAGGACCTGTGAGCCAAGCAGGCAACTTAAGGGTCAGATCACTAGGTGTGAGATGGTAGCGGGTGGTGGGGCTTGCCGAGGGCTTAGCTTGCCTAGGGGTTTTCAAATTCCTTTTTAAAAATGTGCTGGTTGAAGAAAGGGCTTAGTCACTGGCCATGGGTCATCAGTGAAGCCCAGGACACAGGTGGGAGGCTAGGACCAGAGCATGGAAATGCTCACCATGATGTTTTGCCACGGTCTGTTTCATGGACAACGCAGGCACACCCATCAGGATTGTGGGGGACAAGCAACACGCAAACCCATTTAACCACTTTCTCCCATCATCCCAGATGTGGAACACCTATAAAACTTAAATAAGTTAACAAAGTTACTGTGGTAACATTGAAATAATATGTTCTTAGAGGTCGATTCTTTTGAGAAAAGTAATAGATGAGTAATTAGAGCTTTTGAAAAAATATATAAAATATATAATATGTATTTGAATGTGAAGAAATATATAAAAGATTATATATAAAGTCAAGATTATGATTTCCAAACTAGTTTTTTTTTTTGTATCAGGGATTGAACACAAGTGTACTTAACCACTGAGCCCACATCCGCAGTCCCATATATATAAAGATATATATGTATTTTTGAGACACGGTCTTACTAGATTGCTTACAGCCTTGCTCAATTGCTGAGGCTGGCTTTGAACCTAGGATCCTCCAGCCTCAGACTCCTGAGCTGCTGGTATTACAGGTGTGCACCACCGGTACCTGTGTCAATTTCATTGAAACAGTCACAGAATCAAAAACTCGAGACTTAATGGTGTCATGGTTTGAATATAAGGTGTTTCCCCCGAAGCTCATGTGTTGGACAAGGCAGGAATGTTCAGAAGTAAAAATAATTAGATTATGAGAGTTATGACCTCATCAGTGGATTAATTATTTGAATGAACTAACTGGGTAGTCACTGTTTGTGTAGGTCATGGCTGGAGGAAGTAGATCCCTGGGGGTGTGCCCTTGGGTCTGCTCTCTCTGCCTCCTGGCTACCATAAACGGAGAAGCTTTCCTCCAATATA
This sequence comes from Spermophilus citellus, assembly GCF_964194105.1. Lineage (NCBI taxonomy): Eukaryota > Metazoa > Chordata > Mammalia > Rodentia > Sciuridae > Spermophilus > Spermophilus citellus. Next base: position 34,728,512 of record NC_138192.1, on the reverse strand, counting down.
CCCTCTGCCTCACTTTAGGCCCAGAGCAATGGACTTGGCTGTCCAGGGACAGAGACCTATGAAATCATGAGCCTAAAATGAACTTCTCCTTCTCTAAGTTGTTCTTGTCAGGTAGTTTGGTCACAGGAATGAAAAGCTGACTAACACAAATGCTAAGCAAAAAGGAACTTAACAGAAGGATACTGGCTTATAGATCAAACTGAAGGAAGAACCAAGCAGCCGATCATCCAGAAAGGTGGTCCCCTGGACCTTACTGCAGGATTTTGGGGCAACCACCTTACCAGGCTCCCATTCCCACTTCCACTGGACATTCTGTTAGCTGTGCCCGTGATCGACAGGCACTCTGACCAAAAGTAGGGCGAGGGCCTCTGAGTTGGCCAACCACAGACGTCTACTGGGTCAGCATCACCAGTCTCTGAGCAGGGTGAGCATGATACAAACCTGTCATTTCTAGCCTATGCCGTCTTTCCTCAGCCTTGGATGAAGGTTTGGGCAGTTTCCAAAACATCTGATGTCACATGTAGAAAAGAAAAAGTTCTCTAGTGACTTTCAACGAACATCCCACTCTCATTTAATGAGGAAAACATATTGCCTGTTTAAATAAACGCCCCAGGACTTCACTCGAAGCTGAGCATCTCTTCTTCTTCTGCCCAGTGCGGCTTGAGGCGGGACGCCTGTAGAAGGCTGGGGACATAGGTGGCATCTTCTCTATTTCTAGTCTTTCCCTCTCCCCTTCTTGGTCTGATGTCTAGATCCTCTAGTTTGGAGCTGGGGGGAAGAAGGGCCATGGATGTGAGGAAGAACCCCCACCTTGGCTGATTCAGCTGATCGATGGATATCTGGCTTGAGCCCCTTTGGCGGGGCTGGCATGGATGTGGAGCTAATGCTTCCTGCTTGGAGTTCTCTTTTGTGGTTTCCCTAAACAGCATCTCCAATCCTACTTCCTAAGAAACAGGCTGTGCACCTCCTCCATGTTGCTACTTATGATTGTTCCCACTGCCCCAGGGCATCCAGGAGGGGGGGGGCCCTTCCAGATCTCTTCTTAGGTAGAACTTGCCCTCTCCTCCCGAGCATACCCCTATCTGTGGACAGTGTCTGGTCACTCTTTTGGGCACCCTGCTTTGTACACCACAGACCAAGGCTGCAGAGATCATGCTTCCTCCTTCACCAAATGAAAATAATTGTTTTATAATCTGCTTGTTCTATTATTTGGAGTTCTGAGAAACCAATTCCTTGGCTTGCTATCTTTTTGTACGGTCGCTCACAATGGAGGCTTTCCTTGAGGTTTGGGTTATGCAATCCTGTTGGTGGGGCTTCTTTGGTAGAATGTGTGCGACCCAGACTGAGGGTGTGTTTCTCCAAAGACATTTTGAGTTTGATTTTCCAGTCGCCTCAAGGGTGTTGACAGTTTGGAACTGCAAATTTCTTATTTCTCCGCAGTGGGAGTCCTGGACAAGCCTGTGGTTGTGTATTCTCATGGGAACATTTTGAGACCATGAGACACATGCCTTTGTCATCTCTTTTTGCCAGTAGACAAACTTTTATTCATTCTCTGAGAGCAGAGAGCTTGTTGGTCCTGGCTTCGTGGGGATCTCGGTTTCAACTCCCCTCTTGTGAGCCGAGGCTGTCTGTCTGGCTTCGTGGTTGGTGGAAGGCAAGCTGTTTGGAAACTGCTGACTTCCCACCCAAGGCGGTCAATGTGTTAGCCCCACTTCCAATCTTGGTCTTTAGTTTCTTCTCTGTGGTGGGTAGAGTCAGGCTCCTCACCCACAATGTGCACATCCCAGTCTCTGGTGAATACATTCGATTCTATAACGGAAAGGGCATTCAGATAGCAGATGAAATTAGGATTGTGAAGCAGTAGATTTTAAGACTGAATAATTAAAAAATATATTAAATGATTACCCTGGGTTTTCTGGACCTGCCCCAGGCCATCATAAAGGTCTACACAAATGGAAGAGAGGGGGTAGAAGAGAATCCGAGGGAGGTGTACCTACTGAAGGGTGGTCAGAGATGCAATGTTGCTGGCTTTGAAGTTGGAGGAAGAGGCCCTGGGGTCAGGAGTGTGGGTGGCCTGGGGAAGACAGAAGCCTAGGAAATCTGTTGTCCCTCAGAGAATGCTGTCCAGTCAGACCAGCATTGTACTTCTGTCCTCCAGAACTATAAGAAGATAAATCCGTGTTGCTTATACCGCCAAGTTTGGGATAGTTTGTTAGGGGAGTGATAGAAAACTAACATACCCTTCAAACTTCTGGTCTTCTATTTTCTTATTTTCCTGTGAACTCATCTTACACATTTCGAAGGGGACACACACACACACACACACACACACACACACACACCCCTACCTATTTTTATTCAGCATTTCTACATGATTTGTAATGGAAGGGGTTTCCTGCTCCAGGCCACTACCCTGGTACCAACAGAGCTGTGCCTTCATTTCAGAAAGACAATTTCATTCATGTTCAGGCCCTTTTTGTTTGGGTCCCTCCATCCTGTTCCTTCTTCTCAATCAATCACCAATGTTTTCCTGTCAGGGCAGTGTATGGTGTGAGGAGAAGAACAGCTCTCACCTCCTACACGGGATGATTTTGGGAGGCGAACCACAGATCGAGGCAGGGACGTTTGAATAGCAATGACCTCGACGGGTCCGAGGGCCGGTGTACCACACACTGACTTAGCCAAAAGCATCTTGGGATGGAACACAGCAGAGGAGGAAATATTTTAGTCGCTGCCAAATGCTTTGTTTTATATAAAGGCTCTATTGGATAATTAAGCTCATGTAATAATAACTTTCCGGTAGCACCCTGATGGCTTGTTTTATCTCAGACTCTGTGAGGAGGAGTCAGATTAACTTTGGCCATCGCATGGAGGTGGCCATCAGCAGCAGGGATCTCCACGGAGAGAGCTCCCACAGTTGCAAGAGTAAGTGTTGGCTGTCAGAGCCATGTGGTGACTTATAGTGAGTGCTCCTTAGGGACCCAGCGTGGGATTTTAAAATGTCAGATATGTGGTAGGCGGTTGTGTTAATATCACCACACATGGATTTTAAAATTATACCCGTGAGTGAAAACCTAAGATTACCACATCGCTTCCACAGCCCATCCTGGGTCCCCCTGTGCCTGAGTCACCAATATTGTAAGTGAGATTAGTGGGGGCAATGGCAAGGGAGCTGCTATTGGCACGTGACATTAAGACAACCCCCACTCAAGAGACGCCCAGGGATGTATGAAGTTGCCTTCTGTGCATGAGAAAATATGCCCAGAACAGATTGGGTATAAAATGAAATTTTTAAGAAGAAAAACAATGTTAAAAAATGTTGTGGCTTTTGGTGAAGATTGGAGAGATGAATAACACCCTTGTCCAGGGTGTGGAAGAAATTTCCATAAATAGACGATTCCAGAGGAGCACGGGGTTCCCTGAGCAAATAACACCCACGTAATTCTGCCTCAGGAAGGTTGGTGCAGAGAGAGCCATGACCACAATTCAAGCACTGGTGTGAACTGTAGGAGCAGGAGGGCTCTCCCTGGCCCGAATTCCTCATCTCCCCTCCTATCGCTCTCCTGAACATCACTGCCGGGTGGCATTCTTCACTGTTGTCCTGTTCGGAAGCTTCAGAGATAAGTAACAAGATTCAGGGGACACTTCTGACCCCTGGGTGCAGACAGAGGGGGTTTGGGTCCACCCAGGCCTAAATATTGCCCAGTGCTTGACCTTGGCAGGCACCTAAGGACCTTGAGATCTTTACATAACCACAGATTCTAGTAGCTATTTTGTTTGGTCGGAATAAAGTAAGTTTATAGACACAAAAGTCTCTGGCACATGATTGGGGCTTAGTAAAGGGTACCTGTGTGTGTGTGTTGGCCTCACTCTGTTGAATAAAGCAGGCTTTACAAGACAACTGTCCAGTACTGTTAGCAACAGATTAAATATGAAGATGGGGACATGTCTGAGGTCTGAGTCCTGGTTTAGTGTGGAAGGGAGATGAAGACTGGAGTCGTGTATTTTATTAAGGTTGCATCATGACAGAATCATGGCCCAAGTCGGGGGAGAATGCAAAAAAGAAAAACTGGAATGAAGTCCAGGTCTTATTGGAGACACACAACATGAGGCTCGTGGCTACATGGATTTGAATCAAGGCTTTGGCTGTTCCTTGTGTTTTAAGGTATTGTTGACAACGGTATGTGTTAGTCGGAGTCGCATCTCTGTGACCAAAATACTTGTCAAGAACAACTTAGGGGAGACTGGGTCCTCCTCAGCTGACCTGTTGCTCTGACTCCAGGAGAAGCAGGACATTATGGTGGAAGAGAGAAGCTGCTCAAGACATGTCAGTTAGGAAGTGAGAGAGGAAGGGGAAGGGGTTCAGGAAAGATAAAACCTTCCAGGGCATGCCCCCAGGGACCTTCACCCTTTAGCCACCCTGCCTACCTACCATTAGCACAAGTTCAATCAACTAGGGTGGGTTGATTAGGTTACAGCTCTCACCCATCCCATCCCATCCCATCCCATCCCATCCAGTCCCATCATTTCACCTCTGAAAATTCTGCATTAACACAAGAGCTTTATGGGGACACCTTATATACAAACCATAACAGAGGGAATGGGCAAACACTATTGTGGCGACTTCTGATACCACTGATCCAGAGTTAAGCCAAACTTCATAGTTTAAGGGAGCGGTCATCTGTAGACTATCCCTTGCTTTGGACCTTCGTCACAAGTTTGGGGATCTCCAGGCCACCTTCATTTCTGATCAGCTGGCTACAAATTCAGAGATCCTCTCTACCCTCTCAGGTTTAATCATTTACTAGAATGACACACAGGACCCTGGGAAGCACTATCCTCAGGATTATAGTTTTATGTAACACAAGGATACAAATCAGATCGAAAGGGAGAGTAGACTAGGGTAAGGTCTGGGAGGGTCCCAAACATGAAACTTCTGTCACTCTAGACACATCTTCCCAGAATGTCAATATGTGATAATCTGCAGAGTATCATTAACCAGGGAAGCTCACCTGACTGAGCTTTGCTGTCCAGTTTTATCGGGGTCTCAACTTGCAGCATGGGCAATTGAACCATTGCCCATGGGTCTCACTCAACCTGTCTCCAAGAGCCTCTCTCCATTACCCTGAGGACAGGTTGATGTCTCAAAGTCCCAACCTTCTGATCACAGTGTTGGTATTTCTGATGTGACCAGCCCTCATCTTGAGGGATAAACCATCAACTGGGGTCCAAGGGATTCACCATGAATAATAGCAAGGAGATTCCAAGGGTGTAGAGGCTCCCTCCTCAGGAACAGGTCAAAAGAAAGCCAGAGTACTACACCATCAGTGCCCACTCCCCTTCTTCTCCCCTTCTTCCCTTTCCATGTTTCCCTGTTCCTGTTCCCAAGAGTAGGCATTATCATCTTTTATATCTTTTCCTAGAAGACAATGTCACAGATTGGTAGCCAGCTTCTGGTCATGTGCCACCTAGTCCAACTACTGGGGGGTGAATGGGCAGAAGGATAGGAATGGGCCCCAGGATAAATACTGTGACTACTTCTTCTTCATCTCCATCCAGAGCTGTGTATGGGCAGTTTCCCTTCATGGGGCTCCAGGAGAGGTGGGTGCCTGCCATGGCTTAGATAAATGTGTCCCAAAGCCTGTGTTAAGGGCTTGATCTCCAGCACGAGGTGAGCAGACCTCTTTTGCCACATGCTCTCACCGCGATGTACCATGTAGCCACAGGCCCAAACCAAGGGGCCAAGCGATTATAGACTGAAACCTCTGAAATCATGAGGCAAAAATCAACCTTTTCCTCTTTATAAGCTGGTTATCTTAGGATATTCTGTCCTAGTGACAGAAAGCTGACGGATACAGTGCCCATTTGGTGTATCTGCTGCAGGAGGGAAAGAATGTCTCTGAGGAGTGTGTTAACTTGGCTTTATTGTCAATGGGATCAAAATACCTGATAAGAATAACTTAGAGAAGGGGAGGAAAAGTTTACTTTGGGCTCCTGGTTTCAAAGGTCTCAGTTCACGGTTGGCTGACTCCATTGCTGTGGCCTGAAGTGAGGCAGAACATCATGGCCAAAGGGCATGGCGGAGGAAAGCTGCTCAGCTCATGGCAGCTGGGGAGGGGGGAGAAGGTGGGGGGATGTGGGGAGGAAAGCCAGGGACAAAATATAACACACAAGGGCAAACTCCCAGTGACCCACCTCCTGCAGCCACTCTGCCTGTCTCCAGTTACCACCCAGTAGTCCATTCAAATGATTGATCCACCAAATGGATTAAGCCACTGATGAAGTTACAGCTCTCACAATCTAATCTCGCCTCTGAACCTTCCTGCATTGTCTAACACATGAGCTTTTTGGGGAACACCTCATATCCAAACCATAACAAGGGATCATGTGGGGGAAGTTGAATTTGGGCTCCTTTAGCCCTTGACACCACACACTTCTCCCAGGAAAGGCTAATCTCTTTTTTCTTTCTTTAAACATTTCTGTACCAGTGTTCTCAGGATCAAGCTACAATTGCACACAGCTTGGTATGTGGGATTTTTTTCCCCCTTTCCATTTGCAATTTATTATGCAAAAACTTAGATGATTGAGTGTATTTTCAGAAATCAAGACATCAATCTATATTTGTCTCAAAAATAACCACATTATAAAGCTTTACTAGATGCAAGATCAGGAGAGAAGGGATAGTGCCATCCAATAGAAATATGTGAAATAGAAATATGTGAACCACATATGCCATTTTAAGCTTTAGCAGCCACATTAAGAAAGTACCGAGAAACTGTCAAAGTTAATTTGAATAATATGCTTTATGTAATCCAATATATCCAAATGTTATCATTTCCACATGAATTGATACAAGAAATTATTAATGAAATATTTTACATTCTTTTCTCAAAAGTCTTCTCAAGAGTGTGTATTTTATGTTTCCAACATATTTCAATTTGGACCAGTCTTAATTCAAGAGCTCCATGGCTTTCTGTGGCTAGCGCTCGGACCTGGGTGGCTCAGTTGTGGGATTTAGCCTCCTCTGGAGGAAAGGCATTGCAGAGAAACATCCTCAGGAGGCGCCTGTGTGTATCCTGACTTCACTAGGGGGCCAATTGCCAGCCTCCAAGAACCACTGCTTCCTTATCTGCAGAACAGAGATAGTGGGCTGGGGATGTGGCTCAAGCGGTAGCGCGCTCGCCTGGCATGCGTGCGGCCCAGGTTCGATCCTCAGCACCACATACCAACAAAGATGTTGTGTCCACCAAGAACTGAAAAATAAATATTAAAAATTCTCTCACTCTCTCTTTAAAAAACAACAACAACAACAACAAAAAAAAACAGATAGTGATACCCACACGGGAATTGCTGGGTTAAATGGGATGTTGTACAGATGATTAAAAAATAGTTTCTTTATTCTCTATTCTTAAGAACTTCAAGAAACAACACAGATATTAAATAGTCTTCTAACCCATCTTGGTGAGAATTCTAGGGGAAAAAAGTCACAAGTTACACACAGCCAGGGAGCAAAAGCCAGTTTTTGTTGTGTGGGCCTGGGTTTTCCAAGGTTAGTAGATGGCACACTAGTTCCGAAGGTTATAAGTACAGTCTTATTCCCGTATCAAAGTTATCCATGGTCAAATACATGCCTGCATGACTTTTCAGAGCCCTTAATGTAATAATATCTCTAAGAGTGGGATGTGGCCAGAGTAATCAAAATGGATTTGGTCATGTGATCTTTTCTACAGAATGACTAAAGAAGAAGTGGGAAACCTTTTTGTAGGCTCCCTACTATTTATATTAACTCTTCAAGAATCCCATGTAACATGCCTCAACCCAACTTCTTCAGTTGACTGATTATGTTGTTTTGATTATATTGCTTTGATAATGCTTTAACCATTGTTAAGAATAATTTATGCTAGAATGGAAAGATCACCCAAGACTATGGACATTCCTCCCCCAGTTTTATTAAAGTAGGATTTGCAAAATTGCACATGTTCACGGTGTATACGGTAATGACTTGATTTGTATCTGTATGGTATTATGATTACTACCATCAAGTTAATACATCCATTACCTCACATAGTTTTACCTTGTAATTTTTTTTTAATATTTATTTTTTAGGTGTAGATGGACACAACACAATGCCTTTATTTCTATGTGGTGCTGAGGATCGAACCCGGATCCTGCCTGTGCTAGACGAGTGCTCTATCGCTGAGCCACAATCCCAGCCTCACCTTGTCATTTTTTTTTTTTGTGGTGACGATGTTTAAGATCTACTCTCTTGACAAATTTCAAGTATACAGTACAGTGTTTTTAACTCTAGTCACCATGTTGTACGTGTACCAACGTCTCTCCGGGTGCCTCATATCCCAGAGCTTTCAAGATAAATGAGATCAAGCATCCAGTGTGATAGTTGAGCAGAAAGACCCAGAGCTTGAGGAAAATTCAACCCCTCTGTTTCCTCTCCTAGGAGTGTCCTTCCCCCAGGGCTCACCTCCCCTGCATTTGACAATCTGAATCTCGGACCTTTCTATGAGTTTCTCCCATATTTTATCTTTGCTGGTTTGAGCCTGCTTTTCCCCCATTGGATCACTTTTGTACATTGGCTTTGTTAACTCAAATATAGAAGGACCTTGCCAGCATCGTGTTGCTCATGATTTTGGCAGCTATGGTGCTATGTTTGTGCAAGTTGTTGATTGAATCCTCCTAAATTCATTGCTTCGGCCCTCCCTGACCTCTGGGAGGGAGTTTAGTCCTGCAACTTCTATCCCCACACTTCAGGGCTTTAAGTCCCTCTAAATGCAGGCATTTCCCCTCCCTGCTGGGTCTCTAGACCTCACAGTTGCCTGTAGACAGTCCTCTGGGTTATTGCTCTCTGGAACCCTTGCTTAGGTTCATGGCTCACCACAGCCCAGGCTAAATTATTGCCTCACACAACTAGATTCATCTCTGCCTCCGTGGCATGCTGACGCGTTTATTGCAGAAACGGGGACACTCTCAGCCCATCTTGTTCCATTATGCTGAGTCTTTGAAATTTGGCCACAGGCTTGCTTTCTAACCTTCTCTCCTGCCTGCTCCCAGGAACCCCACACAAAGATCCCCCCTTAAATGCCAACTCTTGGGGGCTTTTCTGACTGCTCATTATTCAGTGTAGGGCAACTACGGCTGAGAAATGCCTGCCTTCAGCTGTGCCCTTACTGTACTCTGGGAACTTGCACACAGTAAGTCTCTCTTAATCTCCACGACAGCCCCCGAGATGCTGTTATTGGCCCCAATTTCCAGATAAGGGAACAGAAGCTCAGGGATTGTAACTAGCTTGCTCAAAACCAGAGTGATGGAACGTTGCTGGTCTCAGTTTGAATCCAGACTGCATGCATTCTACAGGTATTTATGGAGCACCTGCTGTGTGCTGTCTGCCTCCAAAGCCTGTGTTCCTTCTATGTCACCTGCTGCCTCTCAGGATGCAGGGAGGATCAGGATAGGTCAGGACCAGAGGCGGGGCTGGGAGAAGGGGTGGTGCCAGTCCCCAGGAGTGGGTAGCGCGGGCTGTTCCTCTCCCACCACTAGATGGGGCTGCTGGTCCTGTCATTCCACACCAGGACTCTGGGTGTTCAGATGAGTGGGAGGGCTCCAGCCAAGGGAAGAGTGCAAGGTGCTGGGATGTGGAGAGGACAGAGCCCAGGCAACAGTGGAGTAACCCTGTCCCAAGAACTGCATGCTGATTGCTCAGAAGTGGCAGCCCTGAAAGGATCTGGAAGGTGGGAAGAGTGCAAGGTGCTGGGATGTGGAGAGGACAGAGCCCAGGTAACAGTGGAGCAACCCTGTCCCAAGAACTGCATGCTGATTGCTCAGAAGTGGCAGCTCTGAAAGGATCTGGAAGGTAGATGGCACAGAAAGACACCCAGAGGATGGACCCTCAGCCCGGCTTCCACTGATGGAGATAATTCTGGACCCATGGGATTCATGTTTTTCCTTTTCCTGTAAATTGAATTTTGAAAAAATATCAAACCAAGGAAACGTTGAAAGAATAGCCCAAGGAACACCTGTCTCTACCCTCACCTAGAGCCACTGCTTGTCAACACTTAGCCACATCTGCTTAGCCTTTTTCACATCTATGTGCGGGTGCGAACAGGCATGGGGGTCCATGAGTGTGTGAACCACTTAAAGATCAGTTTTGCAGAATCATGTTGCATCCGCCCTTAATACTTCAGCTCACATCTCTTTTTGTTTCCTATATTTTTTATTGGTGCATTATATTTGTGCACAATGTGGGATTTGTTGTTACATATCTGTACATACACACAATGCATTAATATTTATATTTTCAATAATATAATTTGACTATATCATACTCCAGTGTTTCCCCTTTCCCACCCATCCATTTCCTCTATTTTACTGATCTCCCTTTGACCCACCCCACCAACTTTCTTTCCCTTTTTCCCTTCTAGCTTCCACATATGAGGGAGAACATGCAACCCTTGACCTTCTCTGTTTGTCAACATAATGGTCTCAAAGCTCCATCCATTTTCCTCCAAATGACACAATTTCATTTTTCTTTATGGCTGAATAAAACCCCATTGTATATACATACCACATTTTCTTTATCCATTCATCCATTGATGGGCCCCTAGGCTGGTTCCACAGATGGACTGTTGTGAATCTGGCACATGTCTCCAAACACAAGAACACTGACATGACCACAAAGCCCTTCTCCATGGTAATCACACTTTAAAAATTGATGGAAAAATGTCCTTGGTTTAAAAACTTGAAAAAGCCCCAGTAAGGCCTGCTTCTCAATTTAAGAGTCATCCCCCCCACTTGCTTTGAGAGTGCTTTCAGGCCTGAATCCCATCCGCATCTTTATCGTCACTTTGATGTTTTCAGGTGATTCATATAGAAAGAAATGATCTCATCCAGGTGTAGAAGATGACCTCTCAGGAACGCTAATTCTTCCTAGTGAACTAGTGGGAAACTCAATGGTTTTTGTATTTTTTTAATCTTCTTTAATTCTTTTCTTTGTGATCTTTATTGATGGATTGATAATTATGCATAATAAGATTCATTGCAGCATATTCATACGTGGCCATGCACGAATTTGATTCATCTTACCCCTCATCTCTCTCCTTTCCCTCCTGTTCCCCGGTCCTTTTCCTCTATTCTATTGGCCTTTCTTTTATGAGCCTCAGGGTTATACACAATTACATATAAGAGGAAAAGAGGAGTAGGAGAAAAATTATATAAGTGGAAGAAACGATTTATAGTAGAGGGGATGGAGAGAGAGAAGGGGAGGGGAGGGGAGGGGAGGGGTGAGGGGACAGTGGAGAATGGGATAGACAGCAGAATACATCAGTCACTAGAAAGGCAATTTGTAAATCAATGGAAATGTAACTGATGTGACACAGCAATCTGTATACGGGGTAAAAATGGGAGTTCATAACCCACTTGAATCAATCTGTGAAATATGGTATATTAAGAACTATGTAATGTTTTGAACAACCAACAATAAAATTAAAAAATAAATAAATAAATAAATAGCATATCTCTGGGAAGTATTTTCTGACCTCTCCAAAACAGATTTAGTTCTCCTATACTATGATTGCATGGTTCTTTGCTTGCTTATTTTTTCATATTTGTATTATAAATAATATTAGTAGTAGTTTATAGTTATTGAATGATTATTGTATGAATGTCAGATATTTCCTTGAGCACTTAAGAATGACCCCATATAACTGTGTGTTTATAACTGGTCCTACATTAGACTGTGTATACCATAACAGTGGTTGTTTTCCATTATATTCCTGGTGCTTTTCACACAGCCTGGCACATATTCATGCTTCATATAGCTTGGCTGTCTGATTAAAGAGTCAAAGAATTTATTGTTACTTTTATTATTTAGTCTTGGATAATAAAAATATTTTTACTTCTAGTCCATTGAATTCCAATGTTGAGATTGTTAAATTAGTACTTTGGCTCATACCAATGGCCACTATTCTGATAGCTTCTAGAGTGCCCATATGGTATTTTACAAGGTTTTAGAGTTTAAAGAGAGAGTAGTAAACACTGAGTAACCTAACTGTACTGTGTTGGGCCACAGAATCATATGTGAGGTAGCTGCTAACTTTTAAATGATTAGAATTCTGAATACATGATTTTATTTTGGATTTCAAAGTCAATTCAACCATGAGTTTATAATGGAAAACTGATCTAAATGCATAGTATTGTCAAAGTTATTTTCCTGCATTTTGCTTATATATGTGTGTAGTTTCTACGTGGTTGAAATAAACTTGGTATGATAATAAAAAAAAAAGATGAGTGTATTATAATTCTATATAAAAGTGTGATTCATTGTGGTATATTCAGACATGGACATAGCGTAATTTGGTCAATTTCATTCTTCAGTATGTCCTCAACCCTCCCTTCTCCCTGTTTTTTCTTGCTTCACTGTCAATTTTTGAAGGGGTCCAAATGTTTAGGCATCACTGCTTCCTATATGTTTACTCTTTTTTTAATATTTAATTTTTGCTTGTAAATGGACACAATATTTTATTTTTTTATGTGGTGCTGAGGATTGAACCCAGTGCCTCACGCATGCTAGTATGTTTACATCTTGCTGGTTGTCAAAGAAATACAAATTAAATACTGGTAAGCTAGCTATGTGTTCTTACTAATGTGCTGACGTTTAATGGGTGGTAACACCTATTCCCTTCAAAGTGATGGCAAATCATGTAGACAGCCATTGCATATCGTGTGCATCTATGGAATAATATTAATTTTTTAATATTAATTTTTTAGTTTTCGGTGGACACAACCTCTTTATTTTATTTTTTAATGTGGTGCAGAGGATCGAACCCAGCGCCCTGTGCATGCCAGGCGAGCGCGTTACTGCTTGAGCCACATCCCCAGCCCTGGAATACTATTAATTTTTGAGAACAATTCCACAGTATATTTGGGCACTGTAATTAGTGAGGTAGTTACCACCCCCCCAAACAACAAAAACTTTATGAAGAGATTATTGAAGATATGTTGCATAAAATTACAGAAGACCATTGTTTTTGATTAATATCTTATATAGAACATAATTTCTGTAGAACAGGCCAGAAATCAAAACGGAGTCACTCATGCTAAAGTTTTATATTATATCAAGCTGAAATTAAGCTGTTCATTTGAACTTCCCCCAAAAAATCAGGGTTAGAAGAAAACAGCCACATTTTCCAAATAGGCCAGTTTCAATGGGCATGATAATGAAGTTTCCTCTGTCCTAATCTTGACATAGAAAAGGTAGCCTGAAGTTAACTCCATGCTAACTAATCAGTTATTTTCATATTGTTCTGTCTTCCTGTCCTCACCTTAAAAGGATCAATCTTCTTTGCTTTCATTTCTGCCTTTTCCAAGCCTTTCTCTGTCTATTAAAGCAAACTTCTCTGCTCAGACCATTGGAATACTTATCTGATTTTATGGAATGAAGTGTTGCCTTATTCTAGCATTGAAAATAAAATCAATTAAAATCATGAGACTAAATTGTTGTAATTATATCCTTTGACAAGTATGTTCCTTTTAAAAAGCTATTTTCTTTCTGAAGTATTAAAAAATACACTCCCTCATTCCTATATGTTGTATTTTTTTCCTCTTAGGTCTTCACTGTTGGATATGGTGTCTCTGTAAATGCAACACTCTAACTTTTGAAAACTTCCTATATGATGTCAGCTGACTATATTTTGAAAAGAAAAAAAAAGTTTTTAACCAAGGGGTAGGGAAAAGACTTTAATATTAACTTTAGAATTTCTCCAATGGCTTTTCTCATATCATAATCAAATTGATGTGGCTAATCTCATATCGGAGTGATAGATAAATCAATTGTACCCTGATGGAGTTAATGCTTTTGGGTAGGAGCTACAAACCCCACGGTTCAGAACTCATTCTGAAGCTTTCCACAAGTCTGTCACAGCACAGCATTGATCTGGCACCTGAGGGTGACACCTTTTAGGTCATCTACCCATCCACTTCTCCCTGGCAAAAGCATTCTCTTAGTCTGAGAATGAACCCTTGACCTCTACCAGGCTACTCAAAGTCTCTCCCATTGCCATGGGAACTGGGATAGAGAGATGGCACTTGGGATAGAGAGAATGAACCTGGGTAGCTGGGATGGCTAGAAATGAATCCCTGCCTCTCAGGGCAGTGAGATCTGGACAGGAATGAATGCTCTTGGTACTTCTGGGAATGGAAAAAAATCAGTGGCTCTACTTGCCAATTTTTGTGGGATGAATTTCTAATCTGGTGTTGTTGCTGCTCTACTCCACATGATTTATGTGGAAGAGCTGTAGTCGGTGTCATTTAGACTGATTTTGAAATGCGATTCCTTAGCTTTGCTGTTAGCCCATCTACCATCTATGTTAACCCCTTAATGGGCTCTCCCCTGTGCTTGTGATAAAGTCTAAACTCCTTGACTCCTAAAGCCATCAAGAGACTAATCTGTAGGCTATTTATTCCTCCTTATCTCTTGCTACTTTTCTTCAGAGCTAAGTACTATTAGTCACCTCTAAGACATTTTTGGGAAAACTGGAGAATTTTAAATCTGGGTCATGTGTATTACAAAATCATTGTTAATTAGTCTAGATGTGAGAGCAGTTTTGTGATCATGGTGGAGATGGAACTTACTTTTAAGAGATGCGTTCTAAAGGATTTAAGGGTAAAGCATTATGATAGCAAACTTTCTTTTAAATGGTTCAGAAAAACCATGAGAGTGTGTGTGTGTGTGTGTGTGTGTGTGTGTGTGTGTGTGTGTGTAGGTATGACATAAGATAAACCTGTCAGGATGTTACCAGTGGGTGATTCTAGGTGACAGGTGTATGGATATCATCACTCTGTTGAAGCCAAGCCATTGCCCTGGTGCTGCAGAGCAGCAGTCCAGGTGGGCAGAGTCCACCATACCAGAGCTGGCAGGAGGTGTGCTGAGCCAGGGCCGAATCAAGCCAGAGTGTGCCAACCTGTCACCCTGGGGCAACATGCTGACCCCCTGTGGGTGCCATAGCTCTAAACCCCCCTACATCCCCGTCCATGATCCATGCATCTCAATCTCCGGGGAAGCTGGTTTTGCAGGTCAGCAATGAGAAAACAGAAGGGGGGCAACCGTGAATGAAAGTCCAGACTCAACGGTTAACAAAGAGCATTAGTATCTTACCAAACCCTGATTAGCATAAATTTGGACCAAGTGCTCTGTAAACCTCAAGAGCAGCACACAGAAGCAGCAACCCTTCTTGGGTCCCCCCTCACCCTGCAGGAGTTTTGTCATCTGTGGATTTTATTTTTTGAATTTGCAAGGCAAGAACCCAGAAAGAAGAAATTGTCGGTAAGCTGCTGGGGTCTGCTCCAACACTGGAGGTCATAGACCACCATCAAGAACTGCAACACTTTCTCAGCTGCAGAGGACTGCAGCTTGTGCAGACCCCACCTGCCAGCAGAAACAGAGAGACTCTGATTTCACCATCATCTCAATTTCTCTGTAGACAGGAACATTTTTGAAAAATCTAAATAGAGAAAAACAACTATGACCATATGGAGTTTTTTTTTTTAAATAAAATAATGTTCTACCAGAGGCAGAGGAGGTAGAAGAATTAAAAAAGAAAGGAAACAGGCAAAAGAGGTGCACGTGTAATTCATAATGGCTAATCAACATAAGATGCTCAGCCTAAGAACATGCCAGATACAAAACCCCTGACCACTCTGAACACAGTGTGATTGAATATACAAATATCCTGCAACCTGGCAGTTCCATTTTGTCACTGTGGATTGAAGCCCCGAGCCATATCCTAAGACCCCAGCCCCTGCCCTTTAAATTTTGAGATAGGGTCTTGCTAAGTTGCTGAGGCTGGCCTCAAACTTAGGATCCTCCTGCCTCACTCAGCCTTCTGAGTTCTGGGATTACATGTGTGTGCTACCACGCCTGGCCTGACAGTTCCTTTTCTGAGTATATATTGTAAAGCAGTGTTTTTGAAACTCAGAGTTTGACCTAAGGAGAGGGGTGGGGCATGGCAGGGCCTTAGAGGGGTAGGAGTGGGGCCTATGGGAAGGGGCAGGACCTAGACTGATAGGGTTGTTTCTGCCCTAGAGCCCCCTCCTGGCCCCAAGGCTGAGACTCCTTACACTTTTCAATCATTCAAAAGGATGCTAGGTGCTTGTGGCCAAATAGTTTGGAGAGGGGTTTAAATACTTCCCCCAAGTGTTCAAGAGATGTAGTCTTAGCCAGACATGGTGGTGCACACCTGTAATCTGAGCGGCTCAGGAGGCTGAGGCAGGAGAGTTGTGAGTTGTTAAAGCCAGTCTCAGCAACTTAGTGAGGTATTTAGCAACTCGGTGAGACCCTGTCTCTAAAAAAAATATAAAACAGGGCTGGGGTGTGGCTCAGTGGTTAAGCACTCCTGGGTTCAATTGAGAAACTGATGTGACTCCATTTTTGAGAAACCAGCCTCTACCTCAGAGCAAAGCCTGTCCTAAGGGAGGAGGCATGACCCTTGTCCTTGGAAAAACCCACAGAGCACTCCTAGGCACATACCCACCCTGCTGAGTTGTTTGTCTGCAAATAACAGGAGAGATCTGTGGCACCAGGTGTCCCTGACTCAGGCTAGGTGAGAACCCATAGCAACCCCCTAGCAACCACCAATCAGCATGAGACAGTAGTTTATGGTGGTTGATAACATGTTAGGAAACCATGTAGATTAGCAGGTACACCCCTCAAGGCCTAAACCAATCAGTTCAAACGAATCCCCCTCTTGTACTAACCAATCACCCCTACCCAACTTGTTCCCACCAGTGAATGTGCTAATCAATGTTAAGAGTTGTTTTTTGACTTTCCCGTGGTGTGAAATGATTTGCTGTGTGATGTTGTGACGCATAGAGTATCCCCCCAAACCTATAAAATCTCACTAAACAAAGGACCGGGACTCACTCCCTGGGACCCCTGCATCAGGAACGGTTGTGAGTCCAGGCTCCAGCTTGCCATAAAGACTATTGTGTGATTGCATCGGATTTGGCTCCTAGAGGTCTATTGGGGTCCCAAGAATCTGGCATTACACAATCTCTGGTACCAAAAAAAATAAAATAAAAAAGAGAGAGAGAGAGAGAGATGAAGTCTTTTTGAGCATGCCTTCATTTGTCGATTCTTTCCTTCTTTCACGTCTCCCTCCACAGTCCACTGGGGTGTGAGTCTGGCTCAGCATCCTCTGTCAGGCTGCCTGTGTCTGGCACAGCCTTTGCAGGACCAGTGTGATGAGAGTCTCCTGGCCATCTGTGGTCCAGAGCCCACAGCTGAGAGACTTTGATGAGCGAGGACACCGCTGCTCAGAGAGACTGCAGAGAACACTGGGGAACATTCCACTCAGAACCAAGTCAGATTCTAGAGGGTAGAGAGAGGAGACAAGGGCAGTGAAAGACATCACCTTTGCTCATACTGTGACGTCATGGACTCTGATACATTTCACGACTCCATTCTCAGAGACAAAGGCCAGCTGTTGGAGATGGAGAAGATGGATGACCTGCCCTGTATTGTTGAAGCCAGAATCAGACAGGCAGTCAGTATAGATAGGTAAATCGAATAAGGTCGGATCAAGGAGGCAAATTTTGAGTCCAGGAAGTTGGAGACTGTCCCCTGAGGGACTGAAATGTTAATTCCTTCTGAGCCCTTCCTCCACCCTTATCAAGAACCTGCCCTTGCTCCAACCTGTTGTTAAGGTAAACTATCCCAGGAGTTGCCCCTCCCTACAGGGAGCTATAAGGTTGATAATTAATGAGTCCTGGGCTACTCCATCCTGCCCTTCCCCCTTCAGCCCACCTGGTTCCCACCTTTGGGCCATCCCACCAGGCATTCCTGGGCCTAGTCACAGAGGCAGGAAGGAGAAAGATAAGGGGAGAAGGCAGGAGAACAACGGAAGCCTAGGACATATAAAAAGGGCAGAACACCTTGCTTCTTGGGATACTAGGATACCAGCTATGGCCCCCCCTCCCTCCCGGGAGAAGTCTATGCTACCCCCTTTTTAAATAAACCCTGCTTTATATGCCTGCCTCAGCATGCTTCTCTAATGTTCAGACTTCAACATGTGGGGAAGCAGGACTCATCACCGATAACTGGAGGTATCACTGTCACACTTGTAACCCACTCAAATGTCAAAAGCTGGGAAGTTCCTGGGTGGATCTGTGAAGCGACACTGGCTGATGTTCCTTCTTATGGATCAGCTTTCTGTTCTGTGGCCCTGATGTCTTCCTTGCCATCCAGCCATGAGCAAGGACATCAGGATTTAAATCAGTTCTTTCTGCATGGGAGGGAAGGGTTTGATGACACAGAAATCCTTCAGGACACTACTGTTCGGAGATGCTCTGGGGCTATAAGATGCTGATGGGGTCAGCTCCAAGGGTCACCAGCTCTTCTGTGACATGGGGGCTGGTTACAGGGGGTGTGGAGGACCCACACTTTGTCCAGCTTATGAGCAACCCAGCAGTGAGTCTCTGGGTTGCCTGAGGCTTGGCTGGTTTTGGTGGATTGGCCCTAGCTGGTGGCTCTGTTGACTTTAGCTGGGCTCACTCTGGTGTCAGCTGAGTGTACTCTGGTGTCAGCTGAGCTCTGCGGCAACTCTTCTAAGGTAGCTCTGTGGTTTTCTGCCTGATGTGCTCATGTATCTTGGGGTTGAGTGGGGGATGGCTGGTTTTGGCTAGCGTGGGCTGGGTGACTCTGCTGGTCTTAGTTGGACTTGCTTGTGCAACTCAGGGTAGCTGGTGCTCAGATCTGTCACTTGTGCCCCTTCTCTTCCTCCTGGAATAGCAGAAAAGTCATATCTTCTGGAAATTGAAGAGGCAGAAAGGAGCCATTGGAGAGAAATTCACCAATTTGCCTTTTCAAAAGACCCTCATGGCTGCCTCAGAGACTAGGTTGGATTGAGTAAGGTGGTGGCTAAGAGGGATAAGTTAGTGAGTTATAATACTGTAGTCGTCCCTTGGTATCCATAGGTTGGTTCCAGGATCTTCACAGATACTAAAATCTGCAGATGCTCAGATCCCTTTTATAAAATGTCATAGTATTTGCTCACAACCTCCACAAATTACTCATCTCGACATTACTTATAATACCTAATACAATATAAATGCTATGCAAATAGTTGCTACACTGTATTGTTTAGAGAAAAATGACTAAGGAATAAAGTCTGTACATGTTCAATACAGATGCAATTTTTTTCCTGAAATTTGAGCATAGAATTTCCCATTTATTTTCATTTTGATGTTTCCAAAATTATGTCTGCAGTTCAAATTTTTTCTTTTTAGATATTCATGGCAGTAGAGTGTATTTTGATATATTATGTATACGTGCAGTATAACTTATTCTAATTAGGATCCCATTCCTGTGGTTGTACCTGGTGTGGAGTTTTTTTCCTGAGTATTTTGGATCCATAGTTGGTTCAGTCTGAGGATGTGGAACCTGTGGATATAGAAGACCACTGTCTATCAAGGAGAAAAGGTGGTGGTTTTAACTAGGGGCCTCGCTATGGACAGTCCTGTGTTTGACACCTCCTCAGAAGGTGTCTGGCATGCATTGATGAAAGACACAGACCTGGGGACATTCACTGCACAGTGAAGTCAACTGGAGGCCAGCTGTGCTTCCTTCACTTCCTTGATGGGTGTTCTATGTGAGGTGATCATTACACGCAGGCAGCAGGCCTGCCTTGATCCAGAGGGAGACCAGAGACTCCAGAGCCCAGCACTCAGGAAATTTCTGAATGTGGTGGGCAAGGCCCCCCAGGGGTGTCTGGAACAGGAAGAATATCAGCTGTCCCAGGATGTCCAGAAAAGGGGCTAAGGGAGGGTGATTCTTAGAGTCCGTGGTGATGGCTGGGGGTTGGATGATATCACTTCACAGAACACTGAGAAAATGTCTTTTCCCATCAGAGAAGTGGGATGGGGGCTGGTGCTCAACATGGGGGTGCTAATCTCTGCCCCTACTTAGGGGAAGGAGGAGCCCTGGAGAGGATATTTATAGGCAGATGAGTGAGGCATGGGTTGGGCTGAGGGCCACTGTTCCAGAGCTGGAGCTGCTCACAAGTGGTTGCCATTGTTCCGTGAGAAATGTCTCCACGTGCGTGGCTTTTGTGGACTCAAGCTTGATGGAGGATTCTAGGGCCTTGCCTAGCCCAGAGGACTGTTGACAACAATAGTCAAGTCCTTGGAGTGGACAGGTCAGGCCCCTGGGAGGTGGGGACTCCCTTCCATGTTGCAGCCTGGGGGGAGTCTCTGAACTTCGGTCAGCTCCCTTGAATCCATCCTGCCAGTCCCTCTTGATGGCACAGCACAGCCCTGTGTGAGGGGGAGCCAGGTTTTAGACCTTGTGACATTTGCGTGCAGATTCAGTTGAGCTTGTCTTGCCACACAGGAAGGAAGGGACACACATTCAAATGGCTCTATAAATAGAGAAAAACGTACCTAGACGCAGTCAAGCAGCCACAAAATGGCTAGGAATTCATACAAACTACCTGGGTGTTGATCTTTGACAAAGACCTTGCACCTTGAAGGTGGGAAGGGGAGGTGGGGAGGGGAGAGGAGGGGAGGGTGCTGGCTACCCATCAGTAAGGCATTCCTGAGCTTTTAGTGCCCTGGGAACACCTGGACCTGGGTGCTTTATCCTATAGCCTTTCAGATGCCCTGATCAACCATTAGTGGTCTCCACTCCTGGGGGAGGGGAAAGGGAACCCCTTTGTATTCTCATGGGAGAATGGGAATTACTTTAGGTGTTGAGGGTGTGAGTCACAAGGGATCCCTCTATTAGGATGCAGGCTTATGTCTCCTTTTTTTTTTTTTTTTCAAAGTCTCCTGTGCTTTGAAAGTGCAGGTTCTTTCTGAGGTCCCTTCTCTAAGAACCAGCCTACAGATGCAGAATAGTTGAGTGTCTTTCCTTTTCTTGCAGGCTAGTCATAACTTCTTCATTATGCTCTTGGACTTTCCAGCCCACAGGACCATGAGCCAAATTAAACTTCTGTTCTTTATAAATTATCCAGTCTCAGATATTATGTTATAATAGCAGAAGATGGACTGAGACAACCTCTAAGCCCTTAAAGCAATTTCTTCAACTCCATAGAATCAATGGGGTCTCCAATAGTGTAGGACAGTCAAAGAGGACTGTCTGTCTCCAGAGTTTCAAATGGTAGCACTGCTGTTTGTATGGATCTGTGCTCCTATATTATCATTCAGTACAGAAACAGATATATAGGATCTGTTATGTATTTATTTGATGTTCAGAGGTCTATTATGAGGAATTGTCCCACAGCACCACGGAGGCCGAGAAGCCCCATGATCTGCCAACTGCAACCTTGAGACCCAGGAAAGTAGTGGTATAATTCAGCCTAAGTTCAAAAGCCAGAGAACTGGGGAACCAAAATGGTGTAAACTGCAGTATAAGGGCAGGAGAGAGGGAAATGAGAGCTCCTAGCTCAAGCAATGAGACAGAAAAAAGTATGAGGTGGGAGGATTTTCTCCTTCCTCTGCCTTTTGTTCTACTCAGGTCCCCAGTAGATTGGACCATGCCGACTCACATTACTGAGTTCACTGATGCAAATGCTAGTTTATCCAGAAACAGCCCCACAGACATTCCCAGAAACCATGTTTAATCTGGGCAGCTCATAGTCCAGTCAAGTCGACACAAATTAATCGTTACAGCCCATACCCTAACTCTGTCTAGTCAGGTTGGATGTGCAATGCTTGACACAAGGTTGGCATCCATCATGCAGCCATGGAGTGAATGAATGAATGTGCCCTCTGTGATTCAGGATTTCCAGGAGGGTCCAGTTGCAGGTTTAACCTCTAGCTTAACAGATGGAAGTTGGCATTAAAGGTGCAGATCGAAACCATTTTGGTCTCAGGATCCTTTTCTAGTTTTCAAATGTTTGAGGACCCCAAGAAGCTTTTGTTTATGTGATATATCTATCAATATTTTTCTTGTTTAAAACTTAGAAAACTATAAGTACTTATTAATTCATCAAAAAAATCATTGCATGCAAAAAAACCATTTTTTAATGGAAACAATTGACTTCAAACATAAATTAGTGAGAAGAGTAACATTGTTTTAAGTTTCTTTTTTTTCTAAATAAGATCATGTTTATTATCTTATAGAATTCATATGCTGTTTTTTAAAAAATATATATTTTTTTAGTTGTATAGGGACACACAATATCTTTGTTTATGAATTTATTTTTTTTTTGGTGCTGAGGATCGAACCAGTGCTTCACATATGCTAGGCAAAGACTCTGCCACTGAGCTATAGTCCCAGCCCCCAGATGCTGTTTTACATAATATTATCATTACCCACATTAATGTTTTATCACTTTGATTTAGGGACTGTGTAGCAAAACCCAAAACTTAAAAATAAGCAAATAATCTATTTGAGTCTGTTTTCTGTTGCTAAAAATTAGTACTATAGACTAATTTGTAAAAAAATAAAAATAAAAAAATAAAGGTTTACTTGGCTTATGGTTCTGAAAACTGGGAAATTCAACATTGGTAGCCACATTTGATGAGGTCCTTTTTGTTGGTAGCAACTCTCTAGCAAAATTGCAATGTGACAAAAGACTCATGGTGAGACAGAAGATCTTAGCTCACGTCTCTCTCTTCTTTGTCTTATAAAGCAGTAAGTAGTTCCTTTGTGTATGTGGGGGAAGCGGTGGTGCTGAGGATTGACCCTATGGTATACCACTGAGCTACATTGCTGACCCTATTTAAGTATTTGTTTATTTAAATTTTTTTGAGCAAGGAATATTTTCTCATTTATTTACTTCTTTTTTTGATTTTTATCAGTATTCTGAAGTTTTGTACAATAGAACATGTACAGAAACATATTGACTATTTATATTAAAGTAGTTATTTCCTTTTTCTGTGACATTTGAGATATATATCTACCATTGTGCAATCAAGGAACAAAGACAGCATTTATTCCTTTGTATCTAATATTCATGCCATTCATTCATTTATTCGTTCATTGTTTCACTAGGTAGGAATTCAAGTATGATGAATAGAAATGTTAAGAGGTGATATTGCTATCTTGTAGACAATTACAAAAGTTTCTCACAATCCATTCTCTTATCATTAAAAATTTTACTAGTTATAGGGCTGTTAAAATACATTATTAAAAATTAAGTTGAGAAAGTTCTCCATTTCTAGATTGCTCAGAATTTTTATCATCAGTCATAGTTGGATTTTGTCAAATGTCTTTCAATATTAATTAATATGATAATGTAACTTTTTTATTTAGCACACGACATGATAGATTGATTTTTGAATGTTGGACCAACCTTGACAAAATCAATGCCATTTCATCACAGGGTACATTTCTTTGAATGCATTGTTGGATTAGATTTGCTAATACTATGTCAAGTATTTCCACATCCATGTTCATGAGTCATATTGGTTGTAATGTTCCTTTCAACTATTGTCTTTATCTAATTTTGGTATCAAGGTAAAGTTGCCCTCATAGGTTTCCTGATGAAGTGCTTCATCTGCTTCTATTTTCTGGGAAAGTTCATGGCATATCAGCATTATTTCTTCTTTAAAAGTTTTGTGGAATCAATTGGTAAAATCATTTGCACCTGGCACTTTTTGGAAGGATATTAATTGTAGATTCAATTTTTTCAATTGATATATATCTATCTACTCATGTGACCTATATACCTTGTGTGAGTTTCCACAGTTTGTCAGTTTCAGGGAATAATCCATCTCATCTAATTTATTTATTTATTTATTTATATTGTTGGTTGTTCAGAACATTACATAGTTCTTGACATATCATATTTCACACTTTGATTCAAGTGGGTTATGAACTCCCATTTTTACCCCGTATACAGATTGCAGAATCACATCAGTTATACTTCCATTGATTTACATATTGCCATACTAGTGTCTGTTGTATTCTGCTGCCTTTCCTATCCTCTACTATCCCCCCTCCCCTCCCCTCTCCTCCCCTCTTCTCTCTCTACCCCCTCTACTGTAATTCATTTCTCCCCCTTGTATTATTTTTCCCTTTCCCCTCACTTCCTCTTGTATGTAATTTTGTATAACCCTGAGGGTCTCCTTCCATTTCCATGCAATTTCCCTTCTCTCTCCCTTTCCCTCCCACCTCTCATCCCTGTTTAATGTTAATCTTCTTCTCATGCTCTTCGTCCCTACTCTGTTCTTAGTTACTCTCCTTATATCAAAGAAGACATTTGGCATTTGTTTTTTAGGGATTGGCTAGCTTCACTTAGCATAATCTGCTCTAATGCCATCCATTTCCCTCCAAATTCTATGATTTTGTCATTTTTTAATGCAGAGTAATACTCCATGGTGTATAAATGCCACATTTTTTTAATCCATTCGTCTATTGAAGGGCATCTAGGTTGGTTCCACAATCTTGCTATTGTGAATTGTGCTGCTATGAACATCGATGTAGCAGTGTCCCTGTAGCATGCTCTTTTTAGGTCTTTAGGGAATAGACCGAGAAGGGGAATAGCTGGGTGAAATGGTGGTTCCATTCCCAGCTTTCCAAGAAATCTCCATACTGCTTTCCAAATTGGCTGCACCAATTTGCAGTCCCACCAACAATGTACAAGTGTACCCTTTTCCCCACATCCTCGCCAGCACTTGTTGTTGTTTGACTTCATAATGGCTGCCAATCTTACTGGAGTGAGATGGTATCTTAGGGTGGTTTTGATTTGCATTTCTCTGACTGCTAGAGATGGTGAGCATTTTTTCATGTACTTGTTGATTGATTGTATGTCCTCCTCTGAGAAGTGTCTGTTCAGGTCCTTGGCCCATTTGTTGATTGGGTTATTTGTTATCTTATTATCTAATTTTTTGAGTTCTTTGTATACTCTGGATATTAGGGCTCTATCTGAAGTGTGAGGAGTAAAGATTTGTTCCCAGGATGTAGGCTCCCTATTTACCTCTCTTATTGTTTCTTTTGCTGAGAAAAAACTTTTTAGTTTGAATAAGTCCCATTTGTTGATTCTAGTTATTAGCTCTTGTGCTATGGGTGTCCTATTGAGGAATTTGGAGCCCGACCCCACAGTATGTAGATCGGAGCCAACTTTTTCTTCTATCAGATGCCGTGTCTCTGATTTGATATCAAGCTCCTTGATCCATTTTGAGTTAACTTTTGTGCATGGTGAGAGAAAGGGATTCAGTTTCATTTTGTTGCATATGGATTTCCAGTTTTCCCAGCACCATTTGTTGAAGATGCTATCCTTCCTCCATTGCATGCTTTTAGCCCCTTTATCAAATATAAGATAGTTGTAGTTTTGTGGATTGGTTTCTGTGTCCTCTATTCTGTACCATTGGTCCACCCGCCTGTTTTGGTACCAGTACCATGCTGTTTTTGTTACTATTGCTCTGTAGTATAGTTTGAAGTCTGGTATCGCTATACCGCCTGATTCACACTTCCTGCTTAGCATTGTTTTTGCTATTCTGGGTCTTTTATTTTTCTATATGAATTTCATGATTGCTTTCTCTATTTCTACAAGAAATGCCGTTGGGATTTTGATTGACATTGCATTAAACCTATAGAGAACTTTTGGTAATATCGCCATTTTGATGATGTTAGTTCTGCCTATCCATGAACAGGGTATATTTTTCCATCTTCTAAGATCTTCTTCTATTTCTCTCTTTAGGGTTCTGTAGTTTTCATTGTATAAGTCTTTCACCTCTTTTGTTAGGTTGATTCCCAAGTATTTTATTTTTTTTGAGGATATTGTGAATGGAGTGGTTGTCCTCATTTCCATTTCAGAGGATTTGTCGCTGATATACAGGAATGTCTTTGATTTATGCATGTTGATTTTATATCCTGCCACTTTGCTAAATTCATTTATTAGCTCTAATAGTTTCTTTGTAGACCCTTTTGGGTCTGTTAGGTATAGAATCATGTCATCTGCAAATAGTGATAATCTAAGTTCTTCTTTTCCTATTTTTATGCCTTTAATTTCTTTCGTCTAATTGCTCTGGCCAGTGTTTTGAGAACTATGTTGAACAGAAGTGGTGATAGAGGGCATCCCTGTCTTGTTCCAGATTTTAGAGGGAATGCCTTCAATTTTTCTCCATTCAGAATGATGCTAGCCTGAGGCTTAGCATAGATTGCTTTTACAATGTTGAGGTATGTTCCTGTTATCCCTAGTTTTTCTAGAGTTTTGAACATAAAGGGATGCTGTACTTTGTCGAATGCTTTTTCCGCATCTATCGAGATGATCATATGGTTCTTATTTTTAAGTCTATTGATGTGGTGAATAACATTTATTGATTTCCGTATATTGAACCAGCCTTGCATCCCAGGGATGAATCCTACTTGATCAAGGTGCACAATTTTTTTTGATATTTTTTTGAATCTGATTCACCAGAATTTTATTGAGGATTTTTGCATCTAGGTTCATTAGAGATATTGGTCTGTAGTTTTCTTTCTTTGAAGTGTCTTTGTCTGGTTTAGGAATCTGGGTTATGTTGGCCTCGTAGAATGAGTTTGGAAGTTCTCCCTCTTTTTCTATTTCCTGAAATAGCTTGAAAAGTATTGGTATTAGTTCCTCTTTAAAGGTTTTGTAAAACTCTGCTGTATACCCATCCGGTCCTGGGCTTTTCTTAGTTGGTAGTCTTTTGATGGTTTCTTCTGTTTCCTCAATTGATATTTGTCTGTTTAGGTTGTCTATATCCTCCTGACTCTGGGAAGATCATATGACTTAAGAAATTTATCGATGCCTTCACTATCTTCTATTTTATTGGAGTATAAGGATTCAAAATAATTTCTGATTATCTTCTGTATTTCTGAAGTGTCTGTTGTGATATGGCCTTTTTCATCCCGTATGCTAGTAATTTGAGTACTCTCTCTTCTTCTCTTCGTTAGCATGACTAAGGGTCTGTCGATTTTATTTATTTTTTCAAAGAACCAACTTTTAGTTTTGTCAATTTTTTTCAATTGTTTCTTTTGTTTCGATTTCATTAATTTCAGCTCTGATTTTAATTATTTCTTGCCTTCTACTTCTTTTGCTGTTGTTTTGCTCTTCTTTTTCTAGGATTTTGAGATGAAGTATGAGATCATTTATTTGTTGGTTTTTTCTTTTTTTAAGGAATGAACTCCAAGCAATGAATTTTCCTCTTAGAACTGCTTTCAATGTGTCCCATAGATTCCGATATGTTGTCTCTGAGTTTTCATTTAACTCTAAGAAGTTTTTAATTTCCTCCTTGATGTCTTCTAAAACCCATTGATCATTCAGTAACCTATTGTTCATTCTCCAAGTGATGCATGATTTTTCCTTCCTTCTTTTATCGTTGATTTTCAATTTCATTCCATTATGATCAGATAGGATGCATGGTATTATCTCTACTCCTTTATATTGTCTAAGAGTTGCCCTGTGACATAATATATGATCTATTTTTGAGAAGGATCCATGTGCTGCTGAGAAAAAAGTGTAACTGCTTGATGTTGGGTGGTATATTCTATATATGTCAATTAAGTCTAGGTTATTAATTGTGTTATTGAGTTCTATAGTTTCCTTATTCAACTTTTGTTTGGAAGATCTGTCCAGTGGTGAGAGAGGTGTGTTGAAGTCTCCCATGATTATTGTATGGTGGTCTATTAGACTCTTGAACTTGAGAAGAGTTTGTTTGATGAACATAGCTGCACCATTGTTTGGGTCATATATATTTATGATTGTTATGTCTTGTTGGTGTATGGTTCCCTTGAGCAGTGTGTAGTGTCCCTCTTTATCCCTTTTGATTAACTTTGGGTTGAAATCTATTTTATTTGATATGAGTATGGACACTCCTGCTTGTTTTCGAAGTCCATATGAGTGATATGATTTTTCCCAACCTTTCACCTTCAGTCTATGTATGTGTTTTCCTATCAAATGCGTCTCCTGTAGGCAGCATATCGTTGGGTCTTGTTTTGTGATCCATTCAACTAGCCTGTGTCTCTTAATTGGTGAGTTTAAGCCATTAACATTTAGGGTTATTATTGAGATATGGGTTGTTCTTCCAGCCATATTTGTTTATTTATGTTACTAAACATGGTTTGTTTTCCTCTTTGATTATTTTTCCCCCCTTTACTGTCCTACCTCCCACTGTTGGTTTTCATTATTATTTTCCATTTCCTCTTCCTGTAATGTTTTGCCGAGGATGTTTTGAAGAGATGGTTTTCTAGCTGCAAATTCTTTTAACTTTTGTTTATCGTGGAAGGTTTTAATTTCATCTTCCATCCTGAAGCTTAATTTTGCTGGATACACGATTCTTGGTTGGAACCCATTTTCTTTCAGTGTTTGAAATATGTTTTTCCAGGATCTTCTAGCTTTCAGAGTCTGTGTTGAGAGATCAGCTGTTATCCTGATTGGTTTACCCCTAAATGTAATCTGCTTCCTTTCTCTTGTAGCTTTTAAAATTCTCTCCTTATTCTGTATGTTGGGCATCTTCATTATAATGTGTCTAGGTGTGGATCTCTTATGATTTTGCACATTCGGCGTCCTGTAGGCTTCTAGGATTTGGGATTCTGTCTCATTCTTCAAGTCTGGGAAGTTTTCTCGTATTATTTCATTGAATAGATTGCTCATTCCTTTGGTTTGGACCTCTATACCTTCCTGTATCCCAATGACTCTTAGATTTGGTCTCTTTATGTTATCCCGTATTTCTTGGATGTTCTGCTCATGGTTTCTTAACACTCTTGCTGAGCTGTCTATGTTCTTTTCAAGTTGAAATACTTTGTCTTCATTGTCTGATGTTCTATCTTCTAAGTGTTCTACTCTGCTGGTAGTATTCTCAATTGAGTTTTTAAGTTGGTTTATTGCTTCCTGCATTTCTAGGATTTCTGTTTGTTTGTTTTTT
This sequence comes from Spermophilus citellus, assembly GCF_964194105.1. Classification (NCBI taxonomy): domain Eukaryota; kingdom Metazoa; phylum Chordata; class Mammalia; order Rodentia; family Sciuridae; genus Spermophilus; species Spermophilus citellus. The sequence goes on along the minus strand of NC_138192.1, from coordinate 34,699,676 downwards.
ATAACCTCTATCTCCCTGTATAGTTGATCTTTTGCTTCTTGGATTTGTTTATGTAATTCATTGTCCAAGTGATCTTTCATTGTCTGATTTTGCTGTCTAATGGCTTCCTTGAGACTCCAGATCATCTGAAGCATGTATATCCTGAATTCTTTATTTGACATTCAATCTGCTGCAGCTATTACCTCTTCTAAAGTTGAGTTGACCTGCATTGCTTGTGGTCCTTTCTTTCCTTGTCGTTTCATACTGCTCGCATTTCTTTCTGCTTGGTGAAACTGTTGTGTTTTTGAAATTTTCCCCCTAAATATTTATATTGCTCTTGTATAGTTGAAAATTCTCCCTTGCAGGGGCGGGCGGCGGCTGTGCTCCTCCTCCAATTGGGGTGATCCGTCTACCACGCTGACGGGCCCCTGGGTCTGTTGTGCCAGTCGGTCGCAGGTCTGCCCACCTTGCAGGCGCGGGCAGCAGCTCTGCTCTGCCCCTCCTCCAATTGGTGTGACGTGTCTACCATGCCCGCGGACTGCTGGGCCTGTTCTGCTGGTCGGTCGCAGGTCTGCCTACCTTGCGGGCTCGGGTGGCGGCTCTTCTCTGCCCCTACTCCAATTGGGGTGATGTGACTAACTCGCCGGCGGGTCGCTGGGCCTGTTCCGGGCGCGGGCGGCGGCTCTGCTCTGCCTCTACTCCAATCGGGGTGACGTGACTACCACACCGGCGGGCCGCTGGGCCTGTTCCGGTCACGGGCGAAGGCTCTGCTCTGCCCCTCTGGCTTGATGACAAAGTGAGAGAGACTCGGGTGTATGTGACTCACTTTCTTTACCAGGAGACCAACTGTTTCTGTCGCCGCTGGTGTAGATGAAGTTATCTCCTCCACTGCTTTCTGATGATATCAGATCTCTGCCATGTTGGTATCCCATGCAAATGGCAGCATTTCGTTCCCTTTGCCAGGTGACCAAAGCAACGGGTGAGTCCTGACCGGCCCTCACAAGCCCCGTCTCAATCCTGTTGCCACTGCCTATGAAGGCTCGGTTGGTATTTACCTCCACAGTATTCAGCAGGACCCGGACCGAGAAGCAGTTTCCGCGGGTTCTTTAGCCCTGGGCCAGAGCAGTTCCAGGAGCCGGAATTCGGCCGCTCCGGGCTCAGTGTATGTTCTGATAGGAGCAGGCTCCAAGAAGCAGTTTCTGCGGGTTCTTTAGCACTGAGCCTGAGTAATTTGTCTGCGAGATGCAGGCGAATGGCAGCCTGAAATTACCTGCTCTATAGCTGAATCTGTTTTAAGTTTCTATAAGTATTTTTAGTATCTCACAGCTAGAGTCTGAACTCTATCTCTGCATTCAATATTTTATGATATATTTATTTATTTATTGAAGTATATAAAGAAATACATACCAGGAACAGGGAGGTATATTTTTCTTCATAGATTTTTTATATAGTTGTAAATTTGCTTCTTTGTTCTGGTGAAAAGACATGACAAGTAGTAGTTCCTTAATTTCAGTGTGGAACTTGAAACCATTTATCCTTGGTTTACCCTTAAAATGATAGGTCTCCTGGCATGGTGAGCAGATCTTTTGCCCATGAATGATTTGATAACATCATGCACATGTCATTTGGGAGACATTGTCTCACTGAATTAAGAAGTGTTTCCCAGTGTTGACACTTTTCTTCATATTACATCACAAATCAAACTTGATAACATTGCCATGGATCTCACCAGAAAAGTCTTCAAATATTCAGAGGTTGTCAAGCTCAGGATGGTGGATACAAATTTTGCAAAATCCTGATTTTTGCTCCAGTGCTCACATTTTATCATTGGCGGCAAATGCTATCATGGTTTCTCTTGAAATGAGAGGTTCCCTTTGCCCATTCACAGAGAAATATCTGTCAACGTCCTAAATTTGAATAACCATTGTTTGCATGTCAGTCATTATTTCAGGTAAAATGATACTTCATTTTTTCACATAAAAATAGTCTTTCACAGAAAAACATATACCCAGTCGGTTTTCAACTCCAACAATTCCACATGCACTGGCCTCAAGACCACCATTGTACTCAAGTGTGGATATTGTACTTAGGAAGTTGGACCCCTAAGGCCCAGCAGTTTTGCTCACCACTGTTTGTGCACCAACAGTGCAAATGCCAATAAAATAAAAGAGGCAAATAGCATTTCAGTATTATTATGGGAATCATTTTAACCTCAAGGACCCCATAAGGGTTTGGGGAATTTCCAGGTTGCCTGAACTATAGTTTGGAAATCTGTAGATGAAGCATCTCACAACCAGTGACTGGGATGTTTTTCCAGTCTCTTCCTAGCATGGCTCCTAAGTCCCCATGCACTGGGCACCTGCAGTAGTTCAATAAGGACTCACTGGCCAGATGGCTGATGTCTCTACAATGTAAATTTCAGCAATAGAGTCCTGATAAAGGCCTTTGTCATGGGGGGGGGGGCTTTCTGAATGTCCGTGGTTTGGAGCAGCAGCCAGACATACTCATTGCAATCCTGTCCTGGGAACTGCCTTACATGAGCAATTGAAGGATCATCAAGAGTAGAAAGGCCACCAACTACAAGGGACCAAGTCCCCAGGCATGTCTTCCCCTTCCTGGCTTCCTGCTTCTGCTTTTAAATGATATGGGAAATCTTGACATTTGATTACAGGCCTTGGGCTTCATTTCTGGGCCGCCTTCAGGACCCTCTTGCAGAATGGTCTGGGAAGGACAAGGGGAGAGTTGACTTTTGGGAGTCCTGGAGGAGACTTGGGGCTCTGGTGCCTCTGGGTGACTTTGGAATCACAGAGGAATGACTCTTGAACTGGAAATGACTCTTGAGTCATTAGGTAGGTGTTCTGGCTCTGCTATAGTTCTGGAAACATATTGGGAAAAGTTAGGAGACCAAGGTGTCTGTTAGTGCAGGCTTCTGGCCCTCCAGTGGAGTCTCCTTGCCCTTCTCATTCTGAGAGTTATCCCCAAACTCCAAGAACCTTCTGACATTCCATTTTTTTTTGTTGCTATAAGAAAATAACTGAAGCTGGATACTATATCAAGAAAGATATATTTTGGTTCACAGTTCTGGAAGCTAGTTTGGGTGACTGCATCTGGCGAGGGCCTCTGCTGACTCACAACATGGCAGAGAAGTGGGAAGGGTCTTGTACAGAAAGCATGAAGCATGAGGGGTGGTCTTACTTTATAACAACCTGCTCTTGAGGGAACAAATCTAGTTACATGAGACTGGACCCATTCATGCAAGACAGCATTCATCTATTCATGAGGGTGGAGCCTCCACAACTTAATTACCTCCCACAAGGTCCCACCATTTACAGTTTCCACCACTTCGACTCCACCACACTGCTGACCAAGCTTCCAAGATATGAACCTCTGGGGACACACTAAAGCCATATCCAAACTGTAGCACTCTGTCTTGGGCTTTGCATCTCCTAGGTCACTGCTGTTCCCATCATGGGGTGAAGTGATTCTAGATCTGTGCCCATGTCCTACCTGGGCCAACCCTGCCCTGTCTCTGTTAACCAGTCCCCCAGTGGGCCCTTTCTGTCCAGGCACAGTGCACAGGGCCTGGAGGCTGCAGACCTTCATCATCCATTGGTGGGCTTCTCTCCTTTCTGTGGCTATGAAGAGATGCCAAGGAGAGCAAGGATGTTCTGGATCTTAGAGGTATTTTTTATTTCTTTTTTCCTTCTTTCTTTCTTTTTTTTTTTTTGCAAGTGTACTTTTCTCTCCAGAGAACAACCCCTGAACTGCTCCCCAGGTGATTCCAGTGCTTGCTATGTGAAGAACATAGTTTTGCTATTTTATCTGTTTTTTATTATTATTATTATTATTATTATTATTATTATTATTACTACTACTATTATTTTTTGGTACTGGGGATTAAACCTGGGGCACTCAACCACTGAGCCACATCCCCAGCCCTTTTTATATTTTATGTAGAGACATGGTCTCTGTAAGTTGCTTAGGCTGGCTTTGAACTTGAGATCCTCCTGTCTTAGCCTGAGCCACTGGGATTACAGGTGTACACCACTGTACTTGACTTATCTGTTTATTCTTTACTATGGACTATTCAGTAGGGAAACCAGAGATGGTGTTTTGAGAACCAGGTGGAAATCAGAAATATATGTTTCACATCTTGTTATTAATTTTTTTTAAAAAAGCAAAATCAGAACTATATATTAAATTTGGAAAATACTTTGACTAGTGTTGTTAATCTTTCTGTCATCAATTCTGAAGAGGTATTAGAAATTTTAAAGATCAAGTTTCTCAACAGCATTATGGCTTTGTAATAAAAAGCATTATTTTATAATGCTAGTGTGTGTGTGTGGGGGGGGAGTGGTGGTAGAGAGAAAATGTTTTTATGTTTCTTTAGGATTTCTGAACAAATTTTGCTAAAACTTGGAATCCTGATGTCTTAACTCAAGCTACCATAACAAAATACCACAGAAAATGGGGTGGCTTACCCAATAGACATGAATTTCTCACAGTTCTGGAGGTGGAAGTTCAAGATCAAGATGCTGGAAGCTTCAGTATCTGGAGAGGGCTCTCTCCCTGGCTGTAAATGGCTGTCTCCCACTGTGTCCTCACGAGTCACAGAGAGGCAGTAATCTCTCTGGTGTCACTTCCTATAAGGCAGGTATCCCATCATTAAGCCCCCAGCCTCCTGACTTCATCTAACCCCAATTAAATCAGGACCCAGATGCTCTCACATTGGGAGTTAGAGCTCAACAGATGAATTTTTACTGGGTGGGGTGGGGTGGGGGAGTGAGCACGCACGTTCAGTCCATAATAGTGAGCTAGGAGCAAGCCTTAAAAGTTAAGTTACAAATGTTAAGATAGTGGAGTACTCTAGAGAGGTTTACCTCACTCTGCAGTTATGTGTTTACATTTCAAGGAGGACACTAACTCTAAGTTCTTTGGCCCAGGGAGAAATGTATTTACATTCCAAAAAAGTAAAGTGAGAATCTAGGATCCCTGCCATACAGCCTCCAAAAAGTGATTTGTCTCCTCCCTTTCGGAGCAGGGCTGCTGCCTCCCTTGCACGAGTAACCGTTCACAATCCCTCCTGTCCATCCCTCATACCAGGAACATCAGCTGGTCATGGAGAGCTTCCATCTGGCTCTCACCGCAACACCCAGGGACACAGACCCAGGCTTATGATTTGTTGAAGGTCACTGATTACAAATCCGCCTCAGATCCAGAACACTTCATATGTGCATTTGGGATTAAAACTGATAAAGGTGAATATTAAAACCAAAAAATATTAAGTTAAAAACATCAGAAAGAAACTCATATATTCTGAACAACTAATTATGAGTAGACCAAAAAAAAAAAAAAAACTCTTAGTGGAAGACAAAGTAAAATAGAAATAGATCAAATTATTAACATGATGGCATTTGAATGGTGACAAAAATGTGTGATTTTCATTTTTAGTTCCTTCTAAAATTTTTTTTCAAAGAATGTATGGGCATTTCCATGGGTAATGGAAAAAAAATTTTTTTTTGAAATGGGATCTTGCTATATTACTTAGAATGGTCTCAAACTCCTGGGCTCGAACAATCCTCCCATCTTAGCCTCTTGAGTAGCTGAGACTACAGGTGTGCACCATCATGCATGCTTGGCAGAAAATATCTTTTGTGTGAACATCATAACAGAAAACGTCTCTGTATTAGCTACTCATTGTGATATAACAAATTAGGCCAAGACTTAACAACATCACATCTTTCTTATCTCACGGTTTCTGGAGTCAGGAGTCCTGACTTCCTACTGAGTCCCCAGTGACACCTCCCTAACCCCATTGAGCAGCACGATAAGTAAATGTCATACATTAAACGTGTAAAGTAAATGTATACTGAATTCATCAGTATGCAGAATGGTGCTGCTTTTCCCCACTTTTTTTGTGTGTGTGTTTTAGGGCTTCACACAGATTTCTAGTTTTCCCGGCTGACTGTGCTTGCCCCTACCTTCTCAAGGCCACCAACCCTAACCCCACCACCTAAGTGCACTCAAAACAGTTCATGTTTCACAAGCACGGGAAGTTTGTGCCGTGGCGCTTGATTTTCTTGGCTGCTTTGTTATATATTTGGAATCAGTCACAGTAGTCACTTGGACCAGAGGTCCAGAACTTCTTGGCATGGGGCAGGGGAACCTTTGTACTTTCTATTAAAACAAAAGAATAAGAATGAAATAGGAAACCCCTTATTTGGAAATATGAAAACTAAGTATGCAAAAAGCATGCTTCCTTTTACCTGGGACCTTGCTGACAGCTGGGCTGTCCAGGCTACTTGCTCCAGGGACCAAGGCCTCCTAAGTTTCTCTGGGATCCCAGGGACTCACAATTCTGGGTGTCCTGTTTAGTCCTGGCTCTGGTTGACCTGCCCCTGGACTGAACCTTGTGGGCAGTGCAGGGAAGGCCCAAGAAGGAGCTCACTTGCTCCATGACCACCCTCAGAGCTACAACCAGGAAAGCTGACTTACCTCAGGTCTCCCACAGAAGACCTAGTCCCCCTCTCTTTAGCGATATATTGATTGTCACTTAGTGATCAAGGCTGCCTAAGTTGTGGAGGTGGTCTGTCAGGAGTCAGTGCAAGCAGGGACTGGCCAAGCCAGTATTTGAGGACACAGAATAAGCTTTTGGAGTCCAGAGGGTCATGTGTGCTTTGGAGTGCACAAAAGAAACTTGTAAGTCAATCTTTTCCCAGGGCTTGAAACTCTACTCCTTAGACTCAGGATCACAGATCCTACATCAGTGGGCTCTTAGTTCTTAATCATTAAGTAAATGTGAAAAAATGCTTGTGATAAAAACAAGGAATGATCCAAAGCCTGGGAAGGATGTAGTCATCCATGACCCTGGCTGCCTGAAACAATGCAGTTTGAGTGAACGGCATTGCAGGCTGCAAGGGATGGGCAAGAGAGGCAGCAAGCCAGGTGGACAAACTGAGGGTGGGCTGTGGCTCTGAACACCACCCAAGTCCTGCCCCAGGAGCCATCTGGAGAGGGCTGGCCCACTGATGCCCTCCCTGGATCCTCAGCTTCTCTGCTGGGAAAGATGTTCTCACTTACTCTCTGACTTTGGCAGAGACCCCCAGTTGGCCAAGACTGAATCATGTGACTCCCTGGCTACTAAGGAGAGAAGTGGGAGAGTGCCTGGCCTCTTCCAGCTGCATACTGGGCGACAAAATCTGACTCTCACCAAGTAAGGCAAGACTCTCTCCAGATAAGAAGGGAGTTCCCTTGGTTGGGGAACCTCCTAATGTCAAATATCCATCATAGTGGCCAAGAAATTGTGGTGTTTCAACCACTGTACATTTAAAATGAATAGTAAAAGAACTCTATACATATATACATACCATCATTCCCTGGTATCTTTGGAGTATTGGTTCTAGGACGCTTTGGAGGTACCAAAAGTTCCTTATAAAAAATGGCATAACATTTGTATATAATTACACATATCCCCCTGTATACTTTAAATCATGTCTAGATGATTTATAATATATAGTACACTGTAAATAGTTTTTATACTGTTTATTTAGAGAATAATCACAAGAAAAGAATTTGTGCATGTTCAGTACATAGAAAGTTTTTCCTGAATATTTCCCATCCATGACTGGTTAAATCTATGGATGTAGAACCCACAAATGGAGAGGGTTTATTACACCCCCCCACACACACACACACGTTCAAATAGCATCAAAGATGTTCATAAAACATTTCTTGCTAATTTTATAATCTTATAAAGACATATATATGTGCACTGGCTAGATTGTAGTAAGCCACTGAAGTTCACTGTTTATATTGTTGTTTTGGGAAATTGCTATTTGAGTTCAGAGAAAGGAGCTGTGGTCGAAATGTAACCATTCTGTAATTGACTTGATTTTATTCATTTTTTTTTTTAAAGAGAGAGTGAGAGAGGAGAGAGAGAGAGAGAGAATTTTTAATATTTATTTTTTAGTTCTCGGCGGACACAACATCTTTGTTGGTATGTGGTGCTGAGGATCGAACCCGGGCCGCACGCATGCCAGGCGAGCGCGCTACCGCTTGAGCCACATCCCCAGCCCCGATTTTATTCATTTTTGAAAGAAGAATCTCTCTTAGGTGTCAAGTTTTCTAAACTAGAATTTCAAGGAGGCAATTTCTTTAAAGAAACTTCTTACAACCTATGGTGGAGAACACATAGATTGGGAAAGATTGACACTTATGTCAGAGCATGTAAATAAGTTGAGTGGGGTTACCTTGGTCTTCTCTTCAGGCATTATTGGGTTGTACTTCCGGTGTTAGAACATTTAGATCAATGAAAATATGGGACATTCATTTTGGTTTCACATTTACAATCACCCTATTTCAAGTTCTGTGCCAGGAACAATGGGCAGAAATGAAGGTTACCTGTTTCTGCACTCAGGGCAGTTATAGTCTAGTGGAGGAGAATGTTATAAAGAACTTCTTGGGAATAAGCTGGTGCATGTGAGGTACTATAATGATATCTTTTTACGTATTTTTAAATTTCATCCCTGATTTCTTCTGCTATTCGTTGGTCATTTAATAGCATATTATTTAGTCTCTAGGTGTTAGAATATCTTATATTTTTTATTTTATCACTGATTTCTGATTTTATTCCATTATAATCTGATAGAATGCAAGATTTTTTCCCATTTGCATTCAGGGTTATTACTGAAATATTATTTGTATTCCTGGACATTTTGGTTAATATTAGGTTTTTAACTTAACTTGATTTCTCCTTTGATTGCCCTTTCCTTTAGTGTAGTACCTCCCTTTGCTGATTTTCATTGTTGTTTTTCATTTTCTCCTCCTGGATTATTTTGCTGAAGATGTTTTGTAGTGCAGGCTTTCTCACTGTAAATTATTTTAACTTTTGTTTATCATGAAAGGTTTTTATTTATCACCAAATTTAAAGCTTAATTTTGCGGGATATAAGATTCATGGTTGGCATCCATTTTCTTTCAGAGCTTGGTATATGTTGTTTCATGATCTCCTGGCTTTGAGGGTCTGGGTTGAAAAATCTGCTGAGATACAAGTTGGTCTCCCCCTATATGTGATCTGTTTCCTTTCTCTTGTGACCTTTAATATTCTATCCTTATTCTGTGTGCTAGGTATTTTCATTATAATGTGCCTTGGTGTGGATCTGGTTGTAATTTGTACATTTGTCCTGTAAGCTTATTGTATTTGAATGTGAATGGCCTAAACTCATCAATTAAAAGACATAGACTGACAGATTGTATGAAAAAAAAAAGACCCAACAACATTCTGCCTTCAAGAGACTCATCTCACAGAAAAAAACCTCCACAGACTGAAGGTGAAAGGGTGGGAAAAAAACTTACCACTCACATGGACCACGTAAACAAGCAGGGGTTTCCATCCTCATATTAGATAAAGTGGACTTCAAACCAAAGCTAGTGAAAAGGGATAAAGAAGGACATTTCATACTGCTTAAGGGATTCATACATCAACAAGACATTATAATCATAAATATTTACGCCCCCAATAATGGGGCACCTAGGTATGTCAAACAAACCCTTCTCAACTATAAGAATCAAATAGACATAACATGATAATACTGTTTAATACACCTCTCTCACCACTGAATGGGTCTTCCAAACAAAAACTAAACAAAGAAATTATAAAACTCAATAATACAATCAATAATTTGGACTTAACAGACATATGTAGAATATTGATTCATCAATGAGCGAATACACTTTCTTCTCAGCAGCACGTGGATCCTTCTCCCAAATAGACTATATGTTATGCCACAAAGCAAGTCTTAGCAAATTAAAAAAAATAGCGATACTACCCTGAATTCTAACTGACCATAATTGAATGAAATTAGAAATCAATGATAATATTAAAAATAGAAGCTATTCCAACACCTGGAGACTAAACAATATACCATTGAATGACACATGGATAACAGAAGACATCAGGAAGGAGATAAAAAAAAATTCTTAGAGGTCAATGAGAACTCCAATACAATTTTTCAAAATCCATGGGACACTATGAAGGCAGTGCTAAGAGGAAAGTTCATTGCATGAAGTTCATTCATTAAAAGAAGAAAAAGTCAACAAATAAATTACCTGGCATTACAGCTCAAAGCCCTAGAAAAAGGGGAGATTCCAACATGGCGGCGGGCGCAGAGAGATCAAGTCTCTGACCTCTTCAGCTGTGTAGGCATAGGGAGTCGTAAACAACCTAAATCTGTTTGCTCAGGATCACTAGGCAATGCTGAGCTGACGTGGATCTGGGGCGAACAGTCTGGGCCTCTCAGAACACACACTGAGCCCGGATCAGCTGAATTCAAGCTCCCGTTCGCCTGCTTCCCGCAGACAAACAGCTGTGACTCAGCACTAATCCATCTGGCTGAAACAACTGGTCGGCCCTTCTCATCCTACGGAGGTAAATGCCTACCGAGCCTTCATAGGTAGTGGCCACAGGTTTGAAACGGGGCTTGGGAGAGACAGTAGGGACCCACCCGTTGCATTGGTCGCCTGGCAAAGGGAAACGAACTGTCGCCATTTGCAAGAGATACCACCATGGCAGAGAACTGACGTCATCAGACTGCGGGGGAGGAGATAACTTCATTGAAACCTGCGGCTACAGGTGTGTAATTCCCTAGCCTTCCCTCTCCACACATCGGGGAAACCTTAAGGGCCCCTCCCAACTCTCCTGTAAGGGCACCTCCCAGCTCTCCCGTGAGCACGATAGCCAGACCGAGGGAATCAGAGGTGGTGCGGGACCCGTGGCGCGGAACTACCGCTCCCACCAGTGCTGAGAGCTGAGGTCTCTTGCACCAGCTACCGGGGGCGTGGCTACCGGAGGGCAAGTAAAATTCGCTGAGGATTCTCAGCCCCAAGCTCTACAAACTTAGGGTCTGAGGGAATGGCAAACTGGAAGAGTGTGCCCAGTCGCTCATGAAAACAGGGCTCCCAGGAGCAGCAGACCTGGCGTGTAGCCAGTATTGTGGTGAGCGGCACCCGTGAGAGGGGCCTGGCTAGAGGAAAAGTGGGAAGTGACTAGACACAAGAGGAGGCCCTAGGCACCCAGGATTGGAGACTCGCCCAGTCTGGGAGGAGCTGCTGCACAGTGATTGGTTCCCGCGTATTGACAGGAGAAACTTGGCCTGGTGGGCACAGCGCCACCTACTGGAAGAGAAGTTAATCAAACTCTAAGACTGCATTTATTAGTTTTTTTTTTCTTTTCTCTTTTTTTTTTTGATTTGGGTTTTTCTTTATTTTCATTTTTCTTGTTGTTTTTTTAAATTTTTTTTCTTCTAATTTTAATTTTAATTTTTTTTATTATTTAAAAAATTTTTTTCTTTTTTTATTTCCTATTTTTTTCTTCTTTTGTCTTTTCATTTCTTTTCAATTATCTTATCCCCCCTTCCTTGAATTCTACCTGCTTACTCTCATTCTCTTTAGTGACTTCTTCCCTTCCCTTCTAATACCTTTCCTCCCAAGCATCTAATAAATTTATAGGAGTAAACAGTAACTCATCAGTCAAACAGAACAAGAAGTAACATGAGCAGCTGCAAAGAGCAAGGAAGAAAAGGAGTACAAACAATGCAGGACAGCCTAAATATTCAGGAGGACCTAGAGTCATCAGAAAAATGGTCATATAAAGAACTCAAGGAACACCTTAGACAGATGGAATGGAACCTTAAAGAGGATATGAGACAGCAAATTCAAGCAGCGAAAGAACACATTGAGAATGAATTACATAAACAGATAAAAGAAGAAGTTAAGCATCTTTATCAGGAGATAGAGATTATAAAAAATAATCAAACAATAATTCTAGCAATGAAGGAAACAATAAACCAAATTAAAAACTCAATTGAGAGTATCACTAACAGAGTGGAGCAAGTAGAAGCCAGAACGTCAGATAATGAAGACAAAATATACCATCTTGAAAAGAGTCTAGCGAACTCAGAAAGGCTGGTAAAAAATCACGAGAAAAACATCCAAGAGTTATGGGATAACATAAAAAAACCAAGTAACCTGCTGAATGAAATAATTACAGAAAACTTTCCAGAAATAAAAAAGGAAACAGATATACAAATTAAAGATGCATACAGGACACCAAGCACACAAAATCACAGTAGACCAACGCCAAGACACATTGTTATGAAGATATCCAATATACAGAACAAAGAGAAAATATTAAAAGCTACAAGAGAAAGGAGACAGATTACATTCAGGGGTAAACCAATAAGGTTAACAACGGATTTTTCATCACAGACACTGAAAGCAAGAAGGTCATGGAACAATGTATTTCAAACACTGAAAGACAATGGATGCCAACCAAGAATTCTGTATCCAGCAAAATTAAGCTTCAGGTATGACAAAGAAATAAAAATCTTTCATGATAAACAAAAGTTAAAAGAATTTGCAGCCAGAAAACCAGCATTGCAAAGCATTTTGAGCAAAACACTACACGAGGAAGAAATGAAAAACAATAAACAAAACCATCAGTAGGAAGTGCCTCGGTAAAGACAGAGGGCAAGGGGAAAGATAATCATGGAGAAACAAACTAAATTTTTTTAAAAAAGGATAAATAATCAAACATGGATGGAAGTACAAACCATATATCAATAGTAACTCTGAATGTTAATGGCTTAAACTCTCCAATAAAGCGACATAGGCTGGTATCATGGATTAAAAAAACAAATCCAACAATATGCTGCCTCCAGGAGACACAGCTGTTTGGAAAAGACATACACAGGCTGAAGGTGAAAGGATGGGAAAAAATATACCATGCACACGGTCCTCGTAAGCAAGCAGGGGTGGCCATCCTCATATCGAATAAAATTGACTTCAAGACTAAGTTAATCAAAAGGGATAAAGAAGGACATTATATACTGTTAAAGGGAACCATTCACCAACAAGACATAACAATTATCAATATTTATGCACCAAATAATGGTGCTGCGACGTTCATAAAACAAATTCTCCTCAAGTTCAAGAATCAAATAGACCACAACACAATAATTATGGGAGACTTCAACACACCTCTCTCACCATTGGACAGATCCTCCAAACAAAAGTTGAATAAAGAAACTATTGACCTCAATATCACAATCAATAACCTAGACTTAACTGACATATATAGAATATATCAACCATCATCAAATGGATATACTTTTTTCTCAGCAGCACATGGATCCTTCTCAAAAATAGACCATATATTATGCCATAGGGCAACCCTCAGTAAATATAAAGGGGTGGAGATAATACCTTGCATTTTATCTGATCATCATGGAATGAAACTGGAAATCAACGATAAAAGAAAGAAGGAAAAATCCTACATCGCATGGAAAATGAACAATATGTTACTGAATGATCAATGGGTTACAGAAGACATAAAGGAGGAAATCAAAAAATTCTTAGAGATAAATGAAAATACAGACACAACATATCGGAATCTATGGGACACAATGAAAGCAATTTTAAGAGGAAAATTCATCGCCTGGTGGTCATTCCCCCAAAAAAGAAAAAACCAACAAATAAATGAGCTCACACTTCATCTCAAAGCCCTAGAAAAGGAAGAGCAAAACAATAGCAAATGTAGCAGAAGGCAAGAAGTAATTAAAATCAGAGCGGAAATCAATGAAATTGAAACAAAAGAAACTATTGAAAAAATTAACAAAACTAAAAGTTGGTTCTTCGAAAAAATAAATAAGATCAACAGACCTTTAGCCATGCTAACGAAGAGAAGAAGAGAGAGAACTCAAATTACTAACATACGGGATGAAAAAGGCAATATCACAACAGATGCTACAGAAATACAGAAGACAATTAGAAATTATTTTGAAAACCTATATTCCAATAAAATAGAAGATAGTGAAGACATCGATAAATTTCTTAAGTCATATGATTTGCCCAGACTGAGTCAGGAGGATACACACAATTTGAACAGACCAATATCAATGGATGAAATTGAAGAAGCCATCAAAAGACTACCAACCAAGAAAAGTCCAGGTCCGGATGGGTATACAGCGGAGTTTTACAAAACCTTTAAAGAAGAATTAATACCAATACTTTTCAAGTTATTTCAGGAAATAGAAAAAGAGGGAGAACTTCCAAATTCATTCTATGAGGCCAACATAACCCTGATTCCGAAACCAGACAAAGACACCTCAAAGAAAGAAAACTACAGACCAATATCTCTAATGAACCTAGATGCAAAAATCCTCAATAAAATTCTGGCAAATCAAATACAAAAACACATCAAAAAAATTGTGCACCATGATCAAGTAGGATTCATCCCTGGGATGCAAGGATGGTTCAATATACGGAAATCAATAAATGTTATTCACCACATCAATATACTTAAAGATAAGAACCATATGATCATCTCGATAGACGCAGAGAAAGCATTCAACAAAGTACAGCATCTCTTTATGTTCAAAACATTAGATAAACTAGGGATAACTGGAACTTACCTTGACATTGTAAAAGCTATCTATGCTAAGCCTCAGGCTAGCATCATTCTGAATGGACAAAAGTTAAAGGCATTCCCTCTAAAATCTGGAACAAGACAGGGATGCCCTCTATCACCACTTCTATTCAATATAGTTCTCGAAACACTGGCCAGAGCAATTAGACAGACGAAAGAAATTAAAGGCATAAAAATAGGAAAAGAAGAACTTAAATTATCACTATTTGCAGATGACATGATTCTATACCTAGAAGACCCAAAAGGGTCTACAAAGAAACTACTAGAACTAATAAATGTATTCAGCAAAGTGGCAGGATATAAAATCAACACGCATAAATCAAAGGCATTTCTGTATATCAGCGACAAAACTTCTGAAATGGAAATGAGGAAAAAACACTCCATTCACAATATCCTCAAAAAAAAAATAAAATACTTGGGAATCAACCTAACAAAAGAGGTGAAAGATTTATACAATGAAAACTACATAACCCTAAAGAGAGATAGAAGAAGATATTAGAAGATGGAAAAATATACCCTGTTCATGGATAGGCAGAACTAACATCATCAAAATGGCGATATTACCCAAAGTTCTCTATAGGTTTAATGCAATGCCAATCAAAATCCCAACAGCATTTCTTGTAGGAATAGAGAAAGCAATCATGAAATTCATATGGAAAAATAAAAGACCCAGAATAGCAAAAACAATGCTAAACAGGAAGTGTGAATCAGGCGGTATAGCGATACCAGATTTCAAACTATATTACAGAGCAATAGTGACAAAAACAGCATGGTACTGGTACCAAAACAGGCGGGTGGACCAATGGTACAGAATAGAGGACACAGAAGCCAATCCACAAAACTACAACTATCTTATATTTGATAAAGGGGCTAAAAGCATGCAATGGAGGAAGGATAGCATCTTCAACAAATGGTGCTGGGAAAACTGGAAATCCATATGCAACAAAATGAAACTGAATCCCTTTCTCTCGCCATGCACAAAAGTTAACTCAAAATGGATCAAGGAGCTTGATATCAAATCATAGACTCTGCGTCTGATAGAAGAAAAAGTTGGCTCCGATCTACATATTGTGGGGTCGGGCTCCAAATTCCTTAATAGGACACCCATAGCACAAGAGTTAATAACTAGAATCAACAAATGGGACTTACTCAAACTAAAAAGTTTTTTCTCAGCAAAAGAAACAACAAGAGAGGTAAATAGGGAGCCTACATCCTGGGAACAAATCTTTACTCCTCACACTTCAGATAGAGCCCTAATATCCAGAGTATACAAAGAACTCAAAAAATTAGACAATAAGATAACAAATAACCCAATCAACAAATGGGCCAAGGACCTGAACAGACACTTCTCAGAGGAGGATATACAATCAATCAACAAGTACATGAAAAAATGCTCACCATCTCTAGCAGTCAGAGAAATGCAAATCAAAACCACCCTAAGATACCATCTCACTCCAGTAAGACTGGCAGCCACTATGAAGTCAAACAACAACAAGTGCTGGCGAGGATGTGGAGAAAAGGGTACACTTGTACATTGCTGGTGGGACTGGAAATTGGTGCGGCCAATTTGGAAAGCAGTTTGGAGATTCCTGGGAAAGATGGGAATGGAACCACCATTTGACCTTGCTATTGCCCTTCTCGGACTATTCCCTGAAGACCTTAAAAGAGCATGCTACAGGGATACTGCCACATCGATGTTCATAGCAGCACAATTCACAATAGCTAGACTGTGGAACCAACCCAGATGCCCTTCAATAGATGAATGGATAAAAAAAACGTGGCATCCATACACAATGGAGTACTATGCAGCAATAAAAAATGACAAAATCATAGAATTTGCAGGGAAATGGATGGCACTAGAGCAGATTATGCTTAGTGAAGCTAGCCAATCCCTAAAAAACAAATACCAAATATCTTCTTTGATATAATGAGAGCAACTATGAATATAGCAGGGAGGAAGAGCAGGAAGAAAAGATTAACATTAAACAGAGACATGAGATGGGAGGGAAAGGGAGAGAAAAGGGAAATTGCATGGAAATGAAGGGAGACCCTCATTGCTATACAAAATTACATATAAGAGGTTGTGAGGGGAATGGGAAAATAAACAAGGAGAGAAATGAATTACAGTAGATGGTGTAGAGAGAGAAGATGGGAGGGGAGGGGAGGGGGGATAGTAGGGGATAGGAAAGGTAGCAGAATACAACAATTACTAATAGGGCATTATGTAAAATTGTGGATGTGTAACCGACATGATTCTGCAATCTGCATTTGGGGTAAAATTGGGGGTTCATAACCCACTTCAATCTAATGTATGAAATATGATATGTCAAGAGCTTTGTAATGTTGTGAACAAGCAATAAAAAAAAAAGCCCTAGAAAAAGAGAAACAAATCAACACCAAAATTATAGAAGACCAAATAATTAAAATCAGGGCAGAAATCAATGAAATTGAAAAAAGAAACAATTAAAAATTTGACAAAACAAAAAGCTGGTTCTTTGAAAAAACAAAGTTGATAAACCTTTAGCCACCCTAACAAAAAGAAGGAGAGAGAAAACTCAAATTACTAAAATTCATGATGAAAAAGGAAATATAATCACAGATACTATTGAAATACAGAAGACAACTAGAAACTATTCTCAGCAAAAGAAGCAATCAATGAGGTGAAGAGAGCGTACATTTTGGGAGCAAATTTTTGCCACACGCACATCAGATAGAGCACTAGTCTCCAGGATATATAAAGAACTCAAAAAACTTAACATTAAAAAAGCAAACAACTCAATCAATAAATGGGCTAAGGAGCTGAACAGACACTTCTCGGAAGAAGATATACTTTCAATCAACAAATATATGAAAAAATGTTCAACATCTCTAGTAATTAGAGAAATGCAAATCAAAACTACTCTAAGATTTCATCTCACTCCAATCAGAATGGCAGCTATCAAGAATACAAACAACAATAAGTGTTGCTGAGGATGTGGGGAAAAAGCATACTTATGCATTGCTGGTGGGACTGCAAATTGGTGCAGCCAATCTGGAAAGCAGTATGAAGATTCCTTAAAAAACTTGGAATGAAACCATCATTTGACCCAGCTATTCCACTCCTCAGTCTATACCCAAAGGATTTAAAATCAGCATACTACAGTAACACAGCTACATCAATGTTTATAGCAGCTCAATTCACAACAGCTTAATTGTGAAACCAACCTAGATGCCCTTTGATAGATGAATGGATAAAGAAACTGTGGTACATATACACAATAGAATATTACTTAGCATTAAAAGAGAATAAAATCATGGCCTTTGCAGGTAAATGGATGGAGTTGGAGAATATCATGATAAGCAAAGTAAGCCATTTCCGAAAAACCAAAGGCTGAATGTTCTCCCTTATAAGTGGATGCTGATCCATAATGGGAGGGAGGCATGGGAAAAATGAAGAAATTTTGGATAGGAAAAATGGGAGGTAAGGTGGGGAGGGGGCATGGGGGCAGGAAAGATTGTGGAATGAGATGGATATCATTACCTTAGGTACGTGTTTGAATGCACTTATGGTGTGACTCTGCATCATGTACGACCAGAGAAATGAAAGGTTGTGCTGCAATTGTGTGCAGTGGATCAAAATGCATTCTGCTGTGATATGTACCGAATTAAAAGGAAGGAAGGAAGGAAGGAAGGAAGGAAGGAAGGAAGGAAGGAAGGAAGGAAGGAAAAACAAGCCCAAAACTACCTACAAAGAAAAGCCAGATAGTTTTACTGGTAAAATTTTACCAAATGTTTAAAGAAGAATTACTACTAATCAATTCTTCCCAAGCTCTTCCACAAAATAGACAATGGAACACTTCTATAATCTTCCATGAAATCAGTATTACTTTGATACTCAACTAGACAAGAACCCACTAAAAACAAAAACAAAAAAAGCACCCTAAACAACAACAATAAAACTCTTCTGCAAAAGAAATACTTGCAAACCAAACCCAGTAACACATGAAAAGGTTTATAAACTATGACCAAATGAGATTGAATGCAGTATGTCTTTTTTTAATATTTTTTAGTTGTAGTTGGACACAATACTTTTATTTTATTTATGTATTTTTATTTGGTACTGAGGATCAAACCCAGGGCCTCTCATGTGCTAGGTGAGTGCTCTACTGCTGAGCCTCCAACCCCAGCCCTGCAAGATATCTTTGACATTCAAAAACCAATTCATGTAATATACCATATGAATAGATTAAAAAAACCACATGGCCATCAGATAGCAGGGATTAACAAATCAATCCATTTAACAAAACTCAACAGCCTTCACTATTTAAAAAATAAACAATTCACTCAACAAAGTAGGAGCAGAAGGAAAATTCTTTAACCTAATAGAAAGCATCTATAAAAACAAACCAAACCCATAGTTATTAATAATGAAAGAATAGATTCTACCTCTAAAATTAGGAACAAAATGAAGATGTCTTCTCTCACTATTTTTATTCAACATTGTAGAGAAATTCTACAATGGAATTCTACAAAGGAAAAGGAATAAAAGAAATCCAGATTAAAAAGGTAGCAAAACTTTATTCACAAATAACATGATCATGTAGATAAAAAATTCTAATGAAGCCACATACAAAAATTATTAGGGCTAATAAGTGAGCTTAACAAAGTCACAAGGCATAACATCAATATACAAAAATAAGTTGTATTTCCACACATTAGCAATGAACAACATAAAAGTTAAATTAAGAAAACAATTCCACTTATAATAGAATCAGGAAGAATAAAACACTAGTAATAGGCTTAGCAAAACAAGTACAGGGTATATACAGTGAAAACTACAAAAGATTGAAAGAAATGAAATAAAATTTAAATAAATGGAAGAGCATTCTTTACTTATGGATCAGAAGACTTAACATTATCCATAGTAGCCAAACTTTTATAGGAACATCACTATAGTATCATTACTTATAGTAAAAACAACCCAACTATTCATCAACCGATGAATGGATTAATAAAATGTGGCATATTCGTACAATGGAATATTATTCAGTCATAGAGATGTACTGATTCATACAACATAGATAAAAACATTATGTTAAGTAAAAGAAGCCAGCTTTTAAAGACCACATATTATGTGAGTCCATTTATATGAATGTCTAGAACAGTTGTTATGGTTTAGATCTGGAGTGTCCCCTGCAAAGCTCATGTGTTGAAAGCATGGTTCCCCAATGTGGCAAGGTTCAGAGGTGGGGCTCTTAGGAAATGATGGGACTGAGAAGGCTATAATCTCACCAGTGGATTAATCCATTTGAATGGACTACTGGGTGGTAATTGTAGGAAGGAAGAGTGTGGCTGGAGGAGGTGGATCACTGGGGGTATGCCCTAGAAGTTTTTATCTTTTCTCCAGCCCTTCCCTTATGTACCCCCATCCCTTACCACCTGCCATGAGCTGAGCTAAGGCATGCTCTGCCCTTCAGTTATGATGTTCTGCCTCACCTCAGGCTCAGAGCAATGGAATTGGCCAATCGTTGACTGAGACCTGAAACTGTGAGCCCAAAATAAACTTCTCCTCTAAGTTGTTCTTGTCAGGGACGTTGATCACAGTGATGAAAAGCTCACTAACATAACTGCCAAATCTGTATAGGCTGAAAAAAGAGCTGGGGCTTCAAGGGCTGGGAAAATAAGGAGATGATGGATAAATGGATAAGGGGTTTCTTTGCAGAGTGAGGAAAAGGTTCTAAAATTAATTATGGTGATGGTTGTTGCACAATTGTGTGAATATATGAAAAATAATTGAATTGTCCACTGGAATTATATCTTTAAAAAGCTGTTAAACAAAACATGTGGTTATGTGGATAACCCTGCTAATCTGTATTCCCAAGACAATTCAGAGGAGACATTTATAATTCCTGCAGAATCCATCCAGGAGCCTGGGAAAAGATACCATGATAAGGGTTAACTTGCTAGTGTAGTATGCCTGTGGGCTGGGAATCCTTCTAAGCTGACAGGATGCATCTGCTTTATCCCTTGGACTTTAAGGGGTGTGTAGACTGGACACACTTCCAACTTGGCCACTCTTAAAGGTTGCTTGGAGTCCTTGGACTTTAATCCTCACCTGCAATGTGAGCTGGGTTCAGCTGCTAAGCTCAGGAACTAAGCAGGGCAGCACAGCCGAGGGACTAGCTCTTCCTTTTCCCCAGGACGTGCAGTCACAGGGATTCTGAACCCTTCCTGAACCATGCATGCTGCTAAGAATAGTGAGAGTACAGTATGTGTGCCTGTGAAGATTTTCCTGTGGAGTCATGAGTATTTACAGCCTACCCTGTAATAAAGATCTTTAGCTTGCAGTCCTGCTTTGAGAGTGCCCGGTAGTCTCTCTTTCCAAAATCTAGCCTCAGAGTTCTCTATTTCAGGAAAATGCTTGGTTGATTTAACTAAACAGTTCTGGTTAAATTTCTCAAATGACTATACCTGAACTGGTTGATGAACAGATGAGTGTGGTTTGAGAAATAGGTCTGTTGGGCTGTGAAGAAGGGCTTTGGCCTGAGTATTTCCTTTTAAGCTTATTAATCCTTTTGTTGGACAAACTGACAAAAGAATTAGTGATAATTCTTTTGGTTGCAAGTTACAGAAACTGAAACCAAAATCAGGTGGTTGGCAGGCTTACGGAACTAAGGACTCAGTGGTCCCAGGACATCCTCTCTGTGGCTTCTATTTGGCTTGGAATGTTGCCTTCTTTTCCACAGCACGCTAGCTTTCTGCAAGCAGTGAAGGACATGGCTGCGGAGACTGTTGGGTTTACCTCTGCATGTATTTGACACCTCAGGAGTTTCCTCCTGGCTCCCAGTTCAGGAAAATATCTAGAAAGGCTCTGATTGGTCCGTCCTGGGTCAGGTGCTTGCCTTGAGCCAATGACTGAGCCGAGGAGGCGGGTCAGATTGACTGGCTGAGAGGCAGCAGATCCTTCAAAGAAGGTGGCACCTTTTTAGAAGAGTGGTAGCAAAACTGGACAGAAAACCAGTGATCTCTGATGACGACTGCTAGCTGGTGTTTATTGAATTATTTGCTCCCGAAGCTGTTCAGGATAATAAACTCCTGGCACATAGACTGAGGATCACATTTACCATTTGTCACCTGCCCGCCGTCCCATTTGTCATAACAACAACCCCAACTTGCCAGGCTGTGTCTCTCAACTCTGGGTCCCTGCCAGCTCTGGCTCCCAGACCTGGATGACAAATACCAGGGGAATTGCATGTGTGGGATGATTCCAGGAATTTATATTTTCAATAAGCTTCTTCGGAAATATGGAGGATGAGTTTCGGGAATCATTGCACGACCATGTTTGCATACAGTACTGGTGTAATGGGAAGGGCTAGAGTTGGCTTTCCGGGTGTATTCAGTCCACATTTTGAGACAGTTCTGCCATTCTCACTTGGTGACTCTGGCTCTCCCTTGCTGGTGAGATGACACTCACTGATGAGAACAAGGCCTCCCAATTCCAGGAGCCAGTGGAATCCCAGAGGGTTGGGATACTTGAGAAGATAGCCAGCTTGAAATGGGCTTGCCCAATTAGTTTCAGTCAGGCCACCTCAGGATGACTCAGTTAGAATGTCAGGGCCTTCTAAAATTAATCACAGCCACATCTAAAATCAGTGCTGTGCATAAAGTCACCAGCCCCCTCCTCTCTCCACAGAGGGCTTGGACTTTGGGGCTAGGGAACTGGCCTGGACCAGCTACATCTTCAGCCTTGCAGACATTTGTCTGAATTTAGACTTGCTAACTGGCAGTTTTCCTTCTCCTTTAACTTTTTTTTTAAAATTCTTTCTTTCTAACTGCTAGCAATGGCTATTTTTATGACCAAGGGTTTCATTTCTCAAAAGGAGGATGACAGGAGGTAGATATTTTAGTACCATGTCCTGAGCTCTTATTAATAGGATTTGGGTACAGATTGAATACAAAAGATTCCAGATCTGCACCCCCCCAAGATGGTATTTTATTTTTTCAGATTAAAAAAATTGAACATTATTAGCCAGGCACAGTGGCACATGTCTGTAATCCCAACAACTCGGCAGGCTGAGGCAGAAGAATTAAAAGTTCCAGGCCAGCCAGGGCAACTTAGCAAGACTCTCAGCAAGTTAGATTCTCTCTCAAAGTAAAAAATAAAAAGAACTGGGGATGTAGCACCCTGTGATAAAGTATCTCTAGGTTCAATTCCCAGTTACAACCACCCCCCTCCAAAAAAAGTTGAATATGATCACTGTAAAAAATTAATATTACAAAAATTTCTGTAGAAGAAACTAATAGCTGCTGGGAATCTCTCATCCAGAGATAAACTCCTGTTAGCATGTTGATGCATTTCTTCCCAATGCTTTTATACAAAACCCCTAAAATCTCATATATTTTTAAATATAAAAAATGCATAATTTACAGTAAATGGAAATAAATAATTAATTCCAAGAATGCTCTTGCCTTCTTTTTTGACAAGAAGTTTCCTGGATAGAAAAAATCAGACATTTGAAATCTCTACATCCAAGTTCATTTTCAATTGTTTAGGTTATAAATTTAAATACTCTGGAAGGCAATTTGGATATATGTATAAGAAAAATCAAACCCATCTATCTTTTGATGCAGCAAATAGGAATTTATTCTAAAGCATCTCCCTTTTTGGTGCTTTTAGTGTCTCAACTAAGTTTCATGTTGCTCCTTAGGCTAAAAAAAGCACCTAATAATTCCATTTATTAAGCAGTTAGGTTCAAACAACTTAAATATTTTTTGTGCTGATGACTTTGTACATTAGTACTTAGTACAAATACTTAGTACTTTAAAAAGTAATACACATAATTTGAAAACAAATTTCTTTTTAAAAATTTCATGTTTGAGAGACATGAGATAGCAATGTTGGCAACTGGAATGATGGAAGGTGCTTTTGCAATTTGGAAGGATAGTGATTTGCAATGTGGACGAGTATTCAATTCAAGGTCTATGTGTGGTTCAGCTCAGGGTCGATGCTCAGAGAGGTTGTGCTGAATAAATGAATGAATGAACAAGTGTATAAAGGAATGCATTTTAGGCTTGCTATACTTTTCCCTTTTTCATCAAAGAGTACATAGCATCTAGCCTTGAAGCTGAGGCTTTGTCTACATCTGAGGCAGCCCAGGTTGCTTTGCATGACTGTGAAGTGGGAGGTAAAGAGGGAAGGTTCAGGAAATAAATGGTCCTTTGCTTTCAAAGGTTTGGAAAAGAATATATATGATTCAGTGGTCAAGGAGGGTCACAGACCCAATTTCAGATTCTCCCTGTCTATCTCAGCGAAATCATCTGTAAAACAGGAACCATAATAGTATCTGTTCTCATAGTGAGAATGAGTTCAACAGCATTTAATTGGCGCTCCATAAATATTACTATTAATATTAGTGGTTAATCTTTTAGAACTACTTTCTTGGCTCTGAAATGGGAATTATATCATCTAACTCTCAGTAAAAATTAGAGATGAGGTCTATGGGCGGGCAGGACTGCTGCTGCTCAGTAGCCAGGCCCCTCCTGCCACTCAGGCATTAGCCCACAGTTGGAAGTCTCTTTCTGCCTTTTCTCTTCCAGTCCTTGTTTCCCTCTTTACTTTCTCTCCTGCCCTTCCTGTTTTCACACTGAAGAGAAAGAGGAAGTGAAAGCAATAAAGGGAGAAAAAAAAAAGGGTGCCTGGTCTTAGTTCATTTTCTGTTGCTGTGTAACGGGCTATCTGAGAATAGGTGATGTAGGGCATAATGTAACGTGGGCATGTTGCATCAGAAAAGAGGAAACCTAACTTGCTGGCTGCTACCCACTTCCCAGTTCTGGGGCCACATGTGGCTTAGATAGCGCCTGGCGATTAGCCAGAAGGCATTGCCATGGGATGTGATGAAGAATCGGACCACCTCCAGGATAGACTCAGAACCC
Source organism: Spermophilus citellus (assembly GCF_964194105.1). NCBI lineage: Eukaryota > Metazoa > Chordata > Mammalia > Rodentia > Sciuridae > Spermophilus > Spermophilus citellus. The sequence continues at coordinate 34,675,304 of NC_138192.1, read as the reverse complement.
TTCTGCCCTCAGGGACAGCTCATGTCTCCCATTACTGCCTGTAGGATGGGTGTACACGTGAACTCTCCCCACCCTGCTGACCTTTACCCTGATTGGCTCCTGTACATTATAATATATAATATATTATAGTATATATATATTTCTTGCAGCTAGGAAGGCTGGGACATCCAAGGTCAAGGGACTGCATGGGGCCAGGACCTTCTTGCTGGTGGGGATTTTTAAAAAATCCCAAGGCAGCATAGGGTAGCATATTGGGAGGGGTCTCATGAGAGATGGCGAAACTGGCTTTGATAATAGCTTGCTCTCATGATAACTACATCAATAACCCATTAATTTATTAAACTATGAATGGACCATTCATGAAAGCAGAGCCCCTGTAACCAGATCACCTAGCCATAATCCCATCTCCAAATTCCACTAACATGATTTAGAGGATTAAATTTCAAAATGAGTTGAGAGAACACCCAGACCACGGCAAGACTTTTCCTTTAAAATAGAATGTCTTCTAATGCTCAACTCCCCAGAGAATCTATCATGAACTTAGATTTGGGTTCAGGAAGGGCAACCACTGGGACTCCCTGTGTATTTTGTATAGGGCTTAAGACAGGAACTAGCTTTTATAAGATCCCGATTCTGGCTACTCTTACTTATTCTAGAGAAGAGGGTTCTGAATGATACTCTCCTTCCAGCACCCAGACTTCTCACTGCTGGAAATCCTACCAGCACCCTGCTGTTCCTTAGTAGTGAGAGGATTTTTGGAGGGGAGATGGTTACTGGGGAAAGCTGGTGACCCATGCTTCGGCTTAGCCTGGAGCTGGCTGTATTAGGTAACATCTCCCCAGCTCAAGGCACGAATCAACTCATTCCTTTTCGGGAATATTTGAGGTGGATTAAGGTTTCCTATTTTTTCTATTGCTTTTATATTTGGCAGGATTCCTAGGAGATAAAAGTGGTGACTCATCATCACCTGCAGTGACCCAGGGGCTACTTTAGGCCTTTCATGTACCCTGTCTGCTGTAGGGTTTTTTTTTTTTTTTTTTTGAGAAACAGGAAAAAGAAGTTTTTATTGCATTGCTATCAGTCTGCTGTAGTTTTGATCTGGAATATCTGCCACTGGCCCATGTTTTAAAGTTTTAGTTCCCAGCTGGGTGCTATTGGGAGGTGGTGGAAGCCTTAGGAAGTAGGACCTAATGGGAGGTTTTAAGTCACTGGGGCAAGCCCTTGAATGGGGCTGTGGGATTCCAGTCTCTTCTCTTTTTTTTACTTTGCAGGTGAGTAGCTCTCTACCACGGTATACTGCTTCACCACAGGTCCAAAAGCAATGAGGCCAACTAACCAAGTGCTGAAACCTCCAAAGCCATGGGTTAAAGTAAACCTTTTCTCTTTTTAAGCTGATTTTGGATATTTTGTTATAGAAACAAAAATTGGACTGACACATTATTCCATATAATAATGACAAATCTGGTGTATAATATACAGTCTATCACTTCTCTCATTTTGAAGATGAGGACACCGAGACTTAAAATTTGTCCAAGATCATACAGGTAGTAAAGCTTATATTAATCCCTTTATGTTCAAAACTCTAGAAAAACTAGGGATAACAGGAACATACCTCAACATTGTAAAAGCGATCTATGCTAAGCCTCAGGCTAGCATCATTCTGAATGGAGAAAAATTGAAGGCATTCCCTCTAAAATCTGGAACAAGACAGGGATGCCCTCTATCACCACTTCTGTTCAACATAGTTCTCGAAACACTGGCCAGAGCAATTAGACAGATGAAAGAAATTAAAGGCATTAAAATAGGAAAAGAAGACCTTAAATTATCACTATTTGCAGATGACATGATTCTATACCTAGCAGACCCAAAAGGGTCTACAAAGAAACTATTAGAGCTAATAAATGAATTTAGCAAAGTGGCAGGATATAAAATCAACACGCATAAATCAAAGGCATTCCTCTATATCAGCGACAAATCCTCTGAAATGGAAATGAGGACAACCACTCCATTCACAATATCCTCAAAAAAAAAAATACTTGGGAATCAACCTAACAAAAGAGGTGAAAGACTTATACAATGAAAACTACAGAACCCTAAAGAGAGAAATAGAAGAAGATCTTAGAAGATGGAAAAATATACCCTGTTCATGGATAGGCAGAACTAACATCATCAAAATGGCGATATTACCAAAAGTTCTCTATAGGTTTAATGCAATGTCAATCAAAATCCCAACGGCATTTCTTGTAGAAATAGAGAAAGCAATCATGAAATTCATATGGAAAAATAAAAGACCCAGAATAGCAAAAGTAATTCTAAACAGGAAGTGTGAATCAGGCGGTATAGCGATACCAGATTTCAAACTATATTACAGAGCAATAGTAACAAAAACAGCATGGTACTGGTACCAAAACAGGAGGGTGGACCAATGGTATAGAATAGAGGACACAGAAACCAATCCCCAAAACTACAACTATCTTATATTTGATAAAGGGGCTAAAAGCATGCAATGGAGGAAGGAGAGCATCTTCAACAAATGGTGCTGGGAAAACTGGAAATCCATATGCAACAAAATGAAACTGAATCCCTTTCTCTCGCCATGCACAAAAGTTAACTCAAAATGGATCAAGGAGCTTGATATCAAATCAGAGACACGGCGTCTGATAAAAGAAAAAGTTGGCTACGATCTACATACTGTGGGGTCAGGCTCCAAATTCCTCAATAGGACACCCATAGCACAAGAGTTAATAACTAGAATCAACAAATGGGACTTACTCAAACTAAAAAGTTTTTTCTCAGCAAAAGAAACAAGAGAGGTAAATAGGGAGCCTACATCCTGGGAACAAATCTTTACTCCTCACACTTCAGATAGAGCCCTAATATCCAGAGTATACAAAGAACTCAAAAAATTAGACAATAACAAATAACCCAATCAACAAATGGGCCAAGGACCTGAACAGACACTTCTCAGAGGAGGACATACAATCAATTAACAAGTACATGAAAAAATGCTCACCATCTCTAGCAGTCAGAGAAATGCAAATCAAAACCACCCTAAGATACCATCTCACTCCAGTAAGATTGGCAGCCATTATGAAGTCAAACAACAACAAGTGCTGGGGAGGATGTGGGGAAAAGGGTACACTTGTACATTGTTGGTGGGACTGCAAATTGGTGCAGCCAATTTGGAAAGCAGTATGGAGATTTCTTGGAAAGCTGGGAATGGAACCACCATTTCACCCAGCTATTCCCCTTCTCAGTCTATTCCCTAAAGACCTGAAAAGAGCATGCTACAGGGACACTGCTACATCGATGTTCATAGCAGCACAATTCACAGTAGCAAGACTGTGGAACCAACCTAGATGCCCTTCAATAGACGAATGGATAAAAAAATGTGGCGTTTATACACCATGGAGTATTACTCTGCATTAAAAAATGACAAAATCATAGAATTTGGAGGGAAATGGATGGCATTAGAGCAGATTATGCTAAGTGAAGCCAGCCAATCCCTAAAAAACAAATGCCAAATGTCTTCTTTGATATAAGGAGAGTAACTAAGAACAGAGTAGGGACGAAGAGCATGAGAAGAAGATTAACATTAAACAGGGATGAGAGGTGGGAGGGAAAGGGAGAGAGAAGGGAAATTGCATGGAAATGGAAGGAGACCCTCAGGGTTATATACAATTACATACAAGAGGAAGTGAGGGGAAAGGGGAAAATAATACAAGGGGGAGAAATGAATTACAGTAGAGGGGGTAGAGAGAGAAGAGGGGAGGAGAGGGGAGGGGAGGGGGGATAGTAGAGGATAGGAAAGGCAGCAGAATACAACAGACACTAGTATGGCAATATGTAAATCAATGGAAGTGTAACTGATGTGATACAGCAATCTGTATACGGGGTAAAAATGGGAGTTCATAACCCACTTGAATCAAAGTGTGAAATATGATATATCAAGAACTATTTGATGTTTTGAACAACCAACAATAAAAAAATAAATAATAAAAAGCTTATATTAACTGTAATCTGTCTTGGTTAAAGATTAATATTATAAGATATATAAATATAAATTGAAGGGTTGATTTGTATTGTCAAAAATTGGAAATCACCCTTGACTTCCAACAATAGGGTATTGATTAAATAACATGTGATATAGCCAGGCAATGGGGTACTATACAATGATTAACAGTTAAGTTGCAGTATTTATTGACATGGAGATATTTACACAGTATACACTTTTTTGAAAGACAGATATGTATTTTTTCACAGTATGGACACAGGTATTCAATTTAAAGTGGGAACATATTCTAAATTTCCATTAATTTAGTTTTTCTAAACTATTTAGTTTTCATCTATTGGAAATAATTCTGGTTCTGCCTGTAATAACTAAGTTATCTCATTTCATATTCCATTTATTTTCTTTTTATGAAAATGGCGATATTTTCATGAATGTATTTGAAATTAATAAACTTTCTGAGTCATTTAATCAAGAAGATTTTATAGAAGACAGATTTATCACATAATGTATATTTATACATATACACACATAGAAACACATATGAATGAAACAAAATATTCTCATTAAAGTATATTAATTTTCCAGTTCATCCTAAAGGGGAATAGTATATATAATATAATTCCATTTTCTTTTCTTTTTTTCTTGGTACCAGGGAGTGAACCCAGAGGTGCTTACCCACTGAGCCACACCACCCCCCTTTTATATTTTGTTCAGAGACAGGGTCTTGCTGAGTTGTTTAGAGCCTTGCTAAACAACTAGGCTGGCTTTGAACTCAAGATCCTCCTGCCTCAGCCTCCTGAGCTGCTGGGATTACAGGCATGCACCACAGCACCTAGCTCCTTTTTCAAAAGTTAAAATGAAAGGCTGAGGCCTTACAAATATTGTTAGAAAAAAATACATGTATGCATAGAAAAATGTCTAGAAAGATAAATGCCAAAATATTAATCTTAAATCTCTGAAAAGTGAGATTATGAATGATTTTTATTTCCTTTTTCATTGGTCATCTGTGCTAATTTTTCAACACTATCCACATATTATTTATTTTAAAAAGACAGGGGTGTGGGGTATTGGTCTGAGAAAAGGAGATTCTGTGTTTGAATGCCATTCTGTCTCAATCTATGATCTTGGGCAAATCTCATTCTGATCTTGGCATCATAATCTGTAACACAGGGATTGCATAGTAGACAGGAAGGTGCACAAAGGCTGGGGGTCATATCTATTTTGTTCTAGCATAATCTGTAACATAACATGTATTCAGTGTCTAGCAAATAATGACTGAGTGGATGAATGAATGAAATTAGAGGTGGTGATAGGTGGGAGGTTCTCAGAAACATGGCATGAAGCAATGATCCTTAAATGTATTCCAGGGGCAGAAGATCTGGAATTTGTGAAGCCTTTTCTGGGCACCATGAAATAATTATGAAATTGATCTTTACATTCAATTCTCCACCATGGGATGGTTGTTCAGAGCTCTGGGCTTACTGTTGAATAGATCAGGTTCCAGTTCTAATGCTGCTCTTTGACACCTGGGCAACCTTGAGCATATTATGTAGTTTTTTTCTTTAAGCTTGTTTTCTCATTTGTAAATGATAGTGCTAATTGTACCAGGCTCATAGATATGAATATTTAAACAATCTCATTGACAATTAGTTCAAAATAGTAATCTGAACTTCAGCTTTTTTTCTACCCCCAAATCTTTGGGGAAATTTTGGAAAAGATAGAATATCTATCTATCTGTCTATCAATCATGATTATCATCTTCCATAGACATTTTGGAAAAAAGAAAGTGTAATCTCCTGGGATTCGAAGTTGAAGAATTTTTAAAAGGAGAAAGTTGGTGGAGATGGAGGAAGAAAAAACCACTTCCCAAAACCTGTCTGGGGGAGACCTAATATAAGAGGTGGGAGTGGCTTTGAAAGTGCTCCAAGGTTTAAGATGGGGGAGGGTGTGAGTGTGTGTGTAATTGTCAGGGTAATGGATGGATTGGGAGGTTTCAGCAGGAATGATAAAGCCAACCAGCTACCCATTCCCCCTTCCCCACTTTCCTGGTTTAGCCATACTACAGGCAGCAGAGCTATCTGCCTGCATCATGTGAGTGTGCTCTCAGTCTGGAGAGGAAGGCAACAGCCAGGAAGAGTGCACACTGGATAAGGGCTCCCCTTGTGCATCAGCTTTTTCACTCCCCACTGTCTACTCTTTGACACAGTGTGGAAGGCGTCATTTGTAGATTGGATAACAAAGAATCTCAAATACAAGATGAGTGCTCACCAAGAATTGTGAAATGTTGAAGAAAACCACCTCATAATAAACAAAAACAGGCAGACTAGAGACATCCAGTACTTACAAGGTTCCCTCAGAGCATTATTAGAAGGATTATGTTAATTCTGGACCTTTGCAAGGTGAGATAATGGGTGACCTCTACTCCCTTCTTAATTGTGCCTCTGTATTTTCTAAATTTTCAACAGAATTCATGTATTATTATTTAAGCCTGACATCTTAGAAGTGAAAAAAAATGATTTCACAGTATACTCAAACATGGGCTTTTTGAATATTAAAAATGGGATGCAGATGAATAATAGCATATTAGTAAGTGGAAAAACATATTGAAGACCAAGAATTGCAAAAGGAAGAAGAGATAGTAGTTTAAGATAAAAGCTAGAGTATTGAAGATTAGATTGGAAAGTTCAATATCTATCAAATGGGCTGGGCACTGTGGCACACACCTGTAATCCCAGCAACCGTGAGCTGAGGCAGGAGGATCTCAAGTTCAAAGCCAGCACTTAGCAAAAGTGAGGCGCTAAGCAACTCAGTGAGACCCTGTCTCTAAATAAAATACAAAATAGGGCTGGGGATGTGGCTCAGGGTCAAGCGCCCCTGAGTTCAATCTCTAGTATCCCCCCTCAAAAAAAATCTATCAAATAGAACGTCCATAAAGAAGGAATACAGAGAATGAAAGTGAAGAGTACTAAGATAAATACAGAAAGACATTTCTTTAGTTAAAAGTCCTCATAATGAAATAACAAATAACAAATAGAACACAAAATATAATGACTAGACAGATCATGGCAAAATGTAGAACATGAAGGATTGAGGGAAGGAAAACTGGTTACTCAGAAGAGAAAGCAGATTCACATTAGATTCAACCATAGCACTGCATGCTGGCAAACCTTCAGAGGTCCAAGGGAAGTATCTTCAGAGAACCAACGAATAATTATTTGAATCAGCCAACCTATCATTCAGGTATAAGGGCAAAATATATAAAGACAATTTCACACACCCATGAGAGGATGTTTGCCAACACATGAAAGTAAGTCCAAGAGAAAGTGGCAGGATTCAAGAAGCCGTGGTCAGCAAAGAAATCTGTAGAATTTTCTGATAACTCTAAATAAGTGTTAATTGAAAAAAATAACTGAAATCTAAAATGGTATTAGCATTGTAGGTGGGGAGGAAAAGGACAAGGAGATGTAAGTGGGCCAAGACTTTTACTTTGCTGAATGAATAATGACAAGAGGCATATACTTTAAAAGAATTTGTTTGTTCTTTTTAATTATACATAGCAGTAGAATGTATTTTGACATATCATACATACAAGAAGTATAACTTCCTATTTTTGTGGTTGTACATGATGTGGAGTTACACTGGTTGTGTATTCATATAAGAACATAGGAAAATTATGTCCAATTCATTCTGCTATCTTTTCTATTCCCATCCTCCTTCCATTCCCTTCTTTCTCCTTTGTTTAATCCAGTGAACTTCTATTTTCCTCCTACCCTGGCTTACTGTGAATTAGCATTTGCATATCAGGAAGAATATTTGAGCTTTGGTTTTTTGGGGATTGGCTTATTTCACTTAACACAATAGTCTCCAATTCCATCCATTTACCAGCAAATGCCATAATTTCATTCTTCCTTAAGGCTGAGTAATATTTCATTATGTATATGTACCTGTAACTAATCCCCTATAAATATTAATTTTCATTATACATTCATCTGTTGAAGGGCATCTAGGTTGGTTCCATAGTTCAGCTCTTGTGAATTGAGCTGCTGTGAACATTGATGTGGCTGTATCACTATAGCATGCTGATTTTAAGTCCTTTGGGTATATGCCAAGTAGTGGGATAACTAGGTCAAATGGTGGTTCCATTCCAAGTTTTCTGAGGAATCTTCCTACAGCTTTACAGAGTGGTTGCACCAACTTGTAATCCCACTAACAAACAATGTATGAATATACCATTTCCCCCACATCCTCACAAACATTTATTGTAACTTGTATCTTGATAATTGCCATTCTAACTGGAGTGAGATGAAATCTTACAGTAGTTTTGATTTGCATTTCTCTAATTGATAAGTTATTTATGTCAGATAAATGGAATTCAAGATAAAACAAACACTAAAGGAGTAAAGAAAATATTTCATAATGATGTAACAGTTATGAACTTTCATTGATCTAATAGCCTAACATCAATTTTTTTCATATACTTGTTTATCTATTGTATATCTTCTTCTGAGAAGTATTTGCTCATTTCCTTAGCCAATATATTGATTGGGTTATTTGGGTTTTTTTTTTTGTTAAATTTTTTGAGTTCTTTATATATCCTGGAGATTAATGAAGAGGCATATACTTGTGTAGGTTATAAGGGAAAACAAAAATAAAGATCAAATATTAGAGTTAAAATTTAAAGGCAAGCATTTAACCATCAGAAGACCCAATCAATTGGCAAAAAAGGAAAAAGTAGGGGAAATAGAATGTATGGTAGATCTAAAATACAAAATAAGATGGTAGTAACATGCCTCACCACATCAGTAAATCACAATAAATGTAAATAGATTAAATTGTCCCACGAGGGCTGGGGATGTGGCTCAAGTGGTACCACGCTCACTTGGCATGCGCGGGGCGCTGGGTTCGATTCTCAACACCACATAAAAATAAAATAAAGATGTTGTGTCCGCTGAGAACTAAAAAAATAAATATTGAAAATTTCTCTCTCTCAAAAAAAAAAAAAATTGTCCCACGAGAAGCCCCAGCAGATCAGGAAAAAAAAATAGTCTCCATATTGTAACTACATGCTTTTTCTGAGACAGCTAAGACAAAATAACAGAGAAGCTGAAAATGAAAGGATGGACAAAAAAGGCATATAAAATATATGCTGAAGAAAAGTCAAGAATTCTAATCTATTTATGTCAGATAAATGGAATTCAAGATAAAACAAACACTAAAGGGGTAAAGAAAATATTTCATAATGATATAACAGTTATGAACTTTCATTGATCTAATAGCCTAACATCCAAATAATGTATTAAAAAAAGAAAGTACACGTTAAAAAGGAAACCATAACCAAATGGTATTTGTTTAATAAATGTAATTTGTGTTAATAAATTTAAAGTTTAAAATGATAAGATCTTTCCCATAGATGATTAAAAGGTGTTTGATAAAATTCAATATCCCTTATTAATAAAATAACTATAGTCGGACTCTTAACATGATAAAATATATACATAGCGCAGTCCCAAAGGGGAGACCATAGAATATTTCTGTTAAAGTCAGAAAGAAGAAAGTTTGTCCCATTTAAAATTGTTATGGTTATATAAGCTGATATCATTGAACTGGAGAATGAAACAAGAACTCTAAAAGTTTCACTGAAATAATATTATTTGCAAATATTATTATTGATACTGGCAAAACTCAGGATTGTAAAATCTAACAAGTGATGTGAGAACTCAGGAAGTTTGGCTGTATAGTTGGCCCTCTGTACTCATGGGTTCCACATCTGGAAGACCAGAGAAGCCAAGAATTGAAAAAAAATTGCATCTGTACTGAACATATACAGACTTTTTTTCTCTTCTCATTACTCCCTAAACAGTACAGTGTAACAACCATTTATAAAGCATGCACATTGTATTAGGTATCATAAGTAATCTAGAAAAAAGTAGGCCCAAATCTTCATCATGTCAGATTAGGGCCCTACTTCCTTAACAAGACTCCTAAAGCACAAGAAATAAAATCAAGAATCAATAAATGGGATGGATTCAAAGTGAAAGCTTCTTCTCAGCAAAAGAAACAATCAGAGAGGTGAAGAGAGAGACTACAGAATGTGAGCAAATTTTTACCACGTGCACATCAGATAGAGCACTAATCTCCAGGATATATAAAGAACTCAAAACTTAACACCAAAAAACAAGAAACAAAAAAACACACAAATAATCCGATCAATAAACGAGATAAAGAAATGAGCAAATACTTCTCAGAAGAAGATATACATTTGATCAACAAATATATGAAAAAAATGTTCAACATCTCTAGCAATTAAAGACATGCAAATTACAACTCTTTAAGATTTCATCTCACTCCAGTTAGAACAGCAGTTGGATATAGCTCAGTTGGCAGAGTGCTTGCCTCTCATGCACAAGGCCCTGGGTTCAATTCCCAGTACCACCAAAGGGAAAAAACAAAACAAAATAAAAAGAAGGCAAGCAACAGGGCTGGGGTTGTGGCTTAGTGGCAAAGAGCTTGCCTCTCACTCGAGGCACTGGGTTCGATCCTTGGCGCTACATAGAAATAAATAAATAAAATAAAGATATTGTGTCCATGTATCACTACAAAATATATATTGTCAGGGGCTAGAAGGAAATTCTCCTTCAAAGAATAGCCTGACATTTACAAGAAACAGCCCCCTGGGAGACGTCCTGCCTGGGAGACATCCTGCAGCTACCTATCTCCCTGGAACATCAGGATCATCAGACATCTTGCAGCTGGCAGTTTTACCACCCACATCCAGCAATTGCTGATTAGCGAGCTTCCCCATCCCCAGCATATAAATACCCCTGTGTGAACAATAAAAGTTTGCAGCTTGATCAGAACTCCTGTCTTGCTGTCATCCCTCGTGTCTCTTGTCCCTTCATTCCTCCCCACCTAGGTTCGCCGCCCATGTTGATGTGTCCTGCACAAGAAACAATAAGTGTTGGCAAGGATGTGGGGGAAAAGGCACACTCTTACGTTGCTGGTGGGACTGTAAATTGGTGCAACCACTCTGGAAAGCAGTATGGAGTTTCCTCAGAAAACTTGGAATGGAACTATCATTTGACCCAGCTATCCCACTCCTGAGTTTATATCCAAAGGACTTAAAAATAAAAATAGCAAACCACAGTGATGTACCCACATCAATGTTTATAGCAGCACAATTCACAATAGCTAAATTGTGGAACCAATCTCGATGCCTTTCAATAGATAAGTGGATAAAGAAAATGTGGTATATACACAATGGAATATTACTCAGCATTAAAAGAGAATAAAATCAGAGATCTGGGGTTGTGGCTTAGTGGTAGAGCACTTGCCTAGCATGCACGAGGCACTGGGTTTAAATAAAAGTATTGTTTAAAAAATAAAAGAGAGAGAATAAAATCATGGCATTTACAAGTAAATGGATGGAGTTGGAGAATATCATGCTAAGCAAAGTAAGCCAATGCCCCAAACCCAAAGGCTGAATGTTTTCTCTGATAAGTGGATATGGATCCATAATGGGGGTAGGGGGTGAGGTGTACATGGGAGGAATGCAGGAACTTTGTATGGTGCAAAGGGGAGGAGAGGGAAGGGAGGGGGCAGGGGGATAGGAAAGATGGTGGAATGAGATGGACACCATTACCCTAAGTACATGTATGAAGACATGAATAGTGCGACTCTAGTTTGTGTACAACCAGAGAAATGCAAACTTGTGCTCCATTTGTGTACTATGAATTAAAACGCATTTTGCTGTCATGTATAACAAATTGGAACAAATTATTAATTAATTAAAAAAATAAGTAATCTAGAGATAATTTAAGGCATACAGGAAAATACACATAGATTATGTGCAAATACAATGCCATTTTGTATAAAGAACTTGAAAATCCACAGATATTGGTATTGGAGGGGTGTCCTGGAACTAATTCCTTATCAATATTAATGGACAGCTATATATGAAATATGCAGGAATCAATAACCTACACAAATACAAAGAAGAATCAGAAGATATAGTGAAAAAATGACTCCATTTACACTAGTATTAAAAGAGACGAAATACGGAGGATAAATTTTAAGATGTGTAAAGTGTATGAGAAAAATCTTAAAATGCCTGTAAAGTCACAAAAGAAGATAAACAAACCGGAAAGGTGAGCCATGGTCTTGGCGAGGATGTTTGTTCTTCTTAGTCTCTGCTATGGGCACAGTCCTGAGATGCCACTAGCTGTCTCCTCCATCTAACCCTTCTGCCTTTCCTTACTGACAAGACCTAATGTGTCCAAGGTGACAATGTGTTCAGTTACCCTCAATGCCTAGACTCCCTGGCAGCTGGGGGCAGCCAGGGCTCCTAGTTTTGACATCACTGGTTGGAGATTTATGGAGTGAGTTTTTCATGCAGTGCACACCCAATAGGCATCTGTTTTCCATTTCCCTGTCTTGTTGCATGGAGTAAAGACACAAGTCCTGAAGGTTGAACAGTCCTCCTGAGACCTTGAGGAAGAATCCAAATGCTAAGGATAGCAGAGCCTGGATTCTTGAGGACTTCCTCTGTGTTACTTACCAGAGGAAAGCTAACTCACCTTTGTTTGAAGCCACTGTGGTTACGTGTCTGTTACACACAATCAAGGGAAATCGTAAATGGTACAGAACTCAATCAAAAAGCCAAAAGCATGGCTGTGGGAGGGTGGCGTGTAGTTAAGCATGTGCTTAGCATGTGTGATTCTGGATCCAATTCCCAGCAAACCTCCCTCTCCCCACCTAAATCAAAGGGGCACATCCCTTTGAGAAAAGAACACAGCCTTCTGAGAGTTAAACATGATCGTTCTAAAGTTCACCAGGAAAATTTCACAAATACAAATAGATAGAAAGAGTCTGGAAAAGAATAACAATGGGGAAATAACCCTTTCAGTTATTAGAATGCATGGTAAAGCCACAGTAATTATAATAGTGTGGTGTTTCCACCTAAATAGGCATCATTCTAAGGAAAGTCCAGAATCAAACCTAAAGGCACATGGAACATTTTTTTCTGTGGTCAGAGTGGTTTTTTGTACGAGTGAAGAGCATGTGGATGATCTAATAACAGGTTTGATAACTGGGCAGGCTTCCAGAAAAAGTGAGGCTGGACCGTGATTGCATATACTAAAATAAATATGAAATAGATCCCACATCAAATTTAAAAATAAAACCATATGGAAGCTGTGAGAATACTTTTATAACCCTTTGAATGAGAAAGGCCTTCTCAGTGTGACATAAAAACTACAAGCTGTAAAAGATTACTAATTTTAGCTACATAAAAATAAAAACAAAGTATATACTAATTATCTATTGCTATGTAAAAATTTGTCCTAAGGCCTTGTGGCATCAAACAATGATGACCATCCATTATGCTTCATACATCAGACTGGCATGACAGGGGTGGCTTTATTATCCTCCAGTGACTGGGCCCTCAGAGGAGCTGAAGATGGGTCTGGGGTCCTCTGAAGACTCATTCATATCTAGAAGTTGATTCTGGTCCCTGGTTGGGAACTTAGCAGTACTGTCAGCCAGAACCATAACATGTGGCCTCTCTCTGTGGTGTGTGGCCTAGTTCCAAGGAAAACTGTCCTGAGAGAGAAAGCCAGGCAGAAGCTGGATTGATATTTATAATCCAGATTTGGAAGCATCACTTCTGCATTCCATTTGTTGCAAAGATGCCCAACCTCAGTTATGATAAAGGAAAAACAAATTATATCAGCAACGAAGAACTCGACAAAATATTAACAAACAGCATTCAACAACACATTAAAAGGATTATGCAGCATGATCAACTAATATTATCTCTGGAATATAAGAATGGATCAACATAGGACAGTCAACACAATATGCCACATTAACAGAAAGTAGCAAGGGTGTTGAATTTTGTCAAGGGCATTTAGGTATCAGTTGACACGATCATGTGGTTTTTCTCTTCGGTTAATGTAGAATATTATTCAGCCTTAAAAAGGAAAGAAATTCTGACAAATGCTACAACATGGTGGGGGGGGCATTAGTTTATAACCTTGGGGACATTATACTAAGAAATCAACCAGTTGCAAAAAGACAAATGCTGTATATTCCACTTATATGAAGTATGTACAATAGTTAAAAATTTATAGAGATAGAAAGTAGAATAGAGGTTTCCAGGGGTCAGGAGGAGGAGAAAATAGGAAATAGTTTAATGACAATAGAGTTTCAGTTTTGTAAGAGAAAAAAAATTGGATATTGATTGCACAACAATGTGAATGTACTTAAGATTATTGAACTATACTCTTAAAACGGTTATAATTGCAATTTCTATGTTATATAAAATCTGCCACTAACAAAGAAAAAATAAAAAACCTGCCATGAAAAACATAATACAATAAACTATGGTGAAATACAATACTTATTGTGTTGGCAATGATCAAACAGTTCAACAGTGCATTTATTGGAGCAAAACAAAAATATTGAGTTTGGGGGAATGACCGCTCACAATGCTCACACACAGTCATACGATTGGTGCAGCTTTCACGGAGAAAAGTTTGGCAACATCTAGCAAGGTTTATTATCCTCCACATACACTGACAGGCATGAGAAATTTATATGTGATCAAGGACAAGCATTGCAGCGTCCTTGTAATATCAAACTCTGTTACTTCTGTTAACGTAGAATATTATTCAGCCTTAAAAAGGAAAGAAATTCTGACAAATGCTACGACATGGGGTGGGGGGCAGCATCAGGGTCCATTGACAGTGTTCAACAAAGTGTGGTGTACCCTGATGATGAACTACTGTGAAGCTGTAAAAACAATCAGATAAGCCTTAGGTGTACTTCATCTAAATGTATATCTGAGACTCAACAAGACATATTGTTAAATAAAAACCCAAACAAGCAATGTGCACAAATAGTATGGCAATATTTTACATCCGATGGTTTAAACATACAGCCACAAACTCTTTGTTACTTTTCTCACTGAGGAATAAAGTCCATGCCTCATCCTTGAAACTGGGCAAAGCTCTGTGACCGTCTTGACCATAGTGACTATGGGATTATGAAACTTCTGTCCAGATCCCTGCAACATTGCTTTGGGAGACTGGAATCTGCCATGTCATGAGGAAGTCCAGGCCACCTGGGAAGACCACATGTGGGACATATGGTCAACAGTCCCAACTGAGCTCCACATTTAAGCCTTCCTAGCACAGGGGGTCCAGACATAGGAATCGAGGATCTTTCAGACAGGGTTGGAGCAGAAGTAAACCATCTCTTAGATCCCTAAAAAGTTCCTTATCCAGAATCTATGGCTTTATGTAAGTCAGGATTCTGTTTCTATGACAAATTACTCGAGGCAAACAACTTATAGAGAGGAAAAACTCATTTTGACTCATGGTTTCAGAGGTTTTAGGTCATGGTCACTTGGCCCTGTGGCTTGGGGGCCCATGTCAGGGTAGTGGGACCTAATGAAAGTGTGAGGTGGAGGAGTCTGTTTACTTCATGGAAAACAGGAAGGAGGGAGAGTGGGAGGGAGAGACAGAGGAAGAGAGAGAGAGAGAGAGAGAGAGAGAGAGAGAGAGAGAGAGAGAGAGAGAGATTGAGAAAGGTACCAAGACCCAAATATCCCTTCAAGGGTGTGCCTCAGTGACTAACTTCCTTCCTCCCACCAGGCCCCACCTCCTCAAGGTTCCACCCCCTCCCAATAGCACAACATAGTGGGGCCCAAGCCTTCTACACATGGGTCTTCAGGGAACACTTCCAAACTGTAGCAAGCTTAATGCCGCGGGTATTGTTTTCTGCCACTAATTTGGAGTGTTTTATTATCCAACAATAGGAGTGAGGGGAACACATGTGGGAAGATGTTGGAACCGTGCAAGCTCCTGGAGAGGGGAACTAGGTGAGTGGGGGATGAGAAGGAAAGCCTGTCCTTCTACTGGGCACCCTTTGGTAGGTCTTAAAATAGATGTTTCTTTACAACAACAACAACAACAACAACATAATAATAATAATAATAATAGAAAATAAGGAAGAAAGAAACAAAATCGTTCTTATTAGTAGATAATACGACCTTGTCTATAAAGAACCCAAGAGAATTATTTAGTTGTCAATGGACCTTTATCTTTTTTATTTATTTATATGCGGTGCTGAGAATCAAACCCAGCACCTCACACATGCTAGGCAAGTGCTCTACCCACTGAGCCACAACCCTACCCCCCCAAGAGAATTATTTAGTAAATTAAGATTAATAAGAGAATTCAGCATGCTATCATATCACTATAGCATGAAGCTGAGGCCCTTCCTATGTTCCAGTAGTAATTGAGGGGGAATTTCCACTACCGCTACCACCACCTCCAAACCACAGCTCACCATCAGCAATTTATTTTTTCAGCTGGATGTCCTTTTAAAATGAAGGTCTTCAGAAAGGCATCTTGAATCCCCTGACCAGGTGGTTCCCAGGGAGGATGGATGGGGTCCAGGAAGGAGGCAGAGAGGGGGCAAAACCAAGGGAGTGACCTTGGCCCTTCTTCAGTGTCCTTTGCTCTCCAAGAAGTGCTGCTGTTTTGGGCTCTCTAGTCAGAACAGAGGAGCAGTTGACCAGCAGTGAGAGTCTGAGAGGATGAGGGAGGGAAGCAAAGAGGTTAAATAGTGACTGAGGGCAGGCAGGGATGTTGGGGAATGTGGTTTTGGATTAGTGTCCTTCGAGACCTCTGCCTTCCTGGTGGCTGGAGCTCTCCCAGAGACAGGGCATATGGAATTGGATGGCTGAACACAAGGCAAAGTCCAAGGAACAAAGGGCACATCTCAAGAGAAGGGTTAATGGTAAGCCAGTGGTTCTGAACCTTTGATACCCCCGGGGACACACTACAAATGATATCCACGCAGAAAGCAGATTTGGACTTACTCTATAGACACTGAGATTTGGGTACCAGGCTGTCTGCAAATGCATTTTCACACTCTGCCCATCCAGGGCAGTGCCATAGAACTCGGCGGAAGAAAGCACGGGTTGCAAAAGGGCAGTTGGAAATGCGGAATCAGCCAGTGAGGCTCCAACACCAACCTCAGGCCAGACCCTGTCCTTGGCTTATTTTCCTGGTTCTTATGGCAGAGTCATCCTGAGAGGGAAATCCACATGATAAAACTGGTGGACAAGGGCCATTGAGTTTGACCAACCACTTCCTTTGTACTGAGTCAGACTTGCCCAGAACTTCTGAGTGGTCCCTGGGCTTCCCATGTGATGCCCTCCAGGAGAAGTCATGGCAGCTGCAGTCAGGGGACCAGGCCCTGGGTGGCTTGTTCACTGTCATGTTGTGTGTGTCTATACTGAGGACAGTGGGCCTGTCCTTTGGGCCTGGATGCCATCAGGGGCTCTCTGAACTGCCTGGCTAAGCACTTCTACACAGTGTGTCTTCCTGCTGCCAGGGGTGGTTCCACCTCTTTCTGCTCTTCTGGGCAGCTCGCCCTTGGCTGGGGGCTCCGCTCTGCAGGGATCCGCACTGAAGGAAGATGATGGTTGGGCCCCTTAATGGAGGGGAGGCACCTCATCAACTGTCTCATCTTTCTGGAGGGAGGGCAGCTTCAGCTCACTGGTCCTGGAGGAGAGGTTGAGTGTATCAGGATCTTCAAAGGCTGTAGGAAAAATGGCCACGAGCCTCATTCCAGATTAGACCTTGCTGGTGACCTCAGCATGTGGGGCCATCAGGCCTGAGGCTCTCAGGTGCTGATCTGGCTTTTGGACTAGGAGTGATTCTAGGCTGCCTCTGGCTCACCTTGGGAGTTAATCATACCTCTGTCCCTGTAGTTAATGTCTCCTCTCAATCCTCTGTCTCTTGTGCTCTGTTTTAATCTGTTTTCTGCTGCCGTAACAGAATGCCACAGGCTAGATAATTTGTAAAGAAAAAGAGTTAGCCCAGGCAACTTAGTGAGACCCTGTCTCAAAATGAAAATGACTTGGAGTGGAGCTCAGTGGTAAAGTGTCCCTGAGTTTAATTCCCAGTACAAAAAAAAAGAAAAAAAAAGAAGAAGAAGAAAGAGAAGGGGGAAAGGGGGGGAGGGAGAGAGAAAAGGAAAAAAAGAGGAGAGGGAAGGGAAGGGAAGGGAAGGGAAGGGAAGGGAAGGGAAGGGAAAAGATAAGTTTAGTTATCTCATGGTTCTGGTGCTGGGAAATCCAAGGGCATAGTGAAGACATCTGGTGAGAGCCTTTGTGCTGCCTCCTAACCTGGCAGAGGGAACCATACAGGGAGCTACTGGGAACTTAGGTCTCTCTTCTTCCTCTTAATGCCAACAGGAGGGACCCACCTTAAAGACATCATGTAGTCCTAAATACCTCCCCAGGGCCCTATCTCCAAATACTTCCAATAAGTAGCTTTGAAGATTAAGCTTCTTATACATGAACTTTTGGGGTACTCATCAGATCATAGCCTCGCCTCCCACACAGTCTGAGCCACATCCTCCAGTCTTATTTATTCTCCTTCCATGGGTTCTGACTCCTTACCCTGGAGCTCCGGTTCTGTTGCTGGGATGTGCCTACATCATTAACCTCTGTAGACCTCGAATCCTCCCTTCCCCCAACTAGTGGGAAACAGACACTGGACCACACTGCTTTCCCTGCAGTACCTTGGTCACCCTATCTGTCCCATCTTGGGCCTGGAGATGCTTGGGATTGCCAGTGCTTACTGCCTTCATGTCCCCTTGTGGCCCCGCTCTTCTTTCCTCATTGACTCTCCACATTCTCATCCTGTGGCTCACCCTGCCCCAGGATACCAACCCCTCTCTATGGTCCCCACCTCCCAGTCTAGGTTCTTCTCTGCTCACCCATGCCTGGCCCTTCCCATTTCAACTCAGGTCGGCATCCAGAACCCATGTGGCCGTGACTTACATGGCCTGCCTAACACCCACAATTCCCTGGTTTCCCACCTTCTATGATGGCCACCACCTGTCACTGGCCAGGCACTTGTCTGCTGGGCACTGTCTTGAATGCCAATGTGGAGTCCTTGCTGGTGACCTTGGCATCTGGAACATGCAAGTGAAGGGATCTCAGATATAGCCAATACTGTGGAGCTGGCTTTTGAACCAGAAGTAGTTCCAGGTGGCCCCTGACTCACCCTGGGAGTTAGGATGCATGAGTAGGTGGGGTACATGCATGCATGCGTCCTTCTACCCATCCATCTACACAGGAAGTCCACCAAAATCAACGCCTGCCCTTCTCTACCTCAGACTCTCACAAGGGGCAGCTGCTTTAGCAAGAATTGCTGAATGTGGGGCAAATCATTTCCTGGTTCTGGGGTCTCCTGGTGCTTGGGTTTCAGTGGGAGGGGACAAGAAACTAGGCTGACTTGTGAGGACAGATATCCTGGAGCGTAGTTAGGGCTTAATGAATTGATTGACAGGATGCTGGAGCATCATAGGTACTTCCTAGGAAGGCAACTGAGATCCTCTGAGTCCTTCCCATTCTTCCATCTGTCTACCTGCTCCTGCCCTGCATATATTTATCCAGCCATCTATGAAGCAGGATAGCTTAGTACAGTGTCACAAACTGCATTGTCCATAGGGTCATATGGTCTTATGGAGTGGATCCAAGGGGAAGATGTTCAGGGGTCTTTGATCTTGTCTTGATGTTGGAGGTGTAATAGAGAGTGGTGAGGACTGGGGAAAGCTAGGAATCTTCAGTTATCTGACTTGGCTAATATCTGCCATGAGGAAATGCAGACTCAATTAGGCCTGATATCCTGATTTTATAGAAAATCCAGAAGTGTGTGTGTGTGTGTGTGTGTGTGTGTGTGTGTGTGTGTGTGTGTGTTTGGTACTGGAGATTGAATTCAGGGCACTCAACTGCTGAGCACCTCACTTTGCTGAGGCTGGCTTTGAACTCACGATCCCACTGCCACAGCTTCCTGCGCCACTGGGATTATAGGCGTGTGTCTCTGTGCCTGGCCAGAAATGTGTGTTCTTATATAAACTCTCCTGATTGTTAAATGTTGACGACTCAAAATTTTGAAACACTGGATAGGCTACCAATTTTCAGTCTCTGATCAGGGATGGAAAAGATAGGTTTTGGAGTTAGATTTAAAGCTTGCCACTTGCTATATGAGGGCAATTCACTCAACCAGCCCAACCCTCAGTTTCCTGTTCTGTAGATGGGTAAAATCCGCCTACCCCACAGGGTTGTTATTGAAGCCAGAATTAGACAGGCAGTCAGTATAGATAGGTAAATCGAGTCAGGTCAGATCCAGTCAGGCCAATTTTGAGTGACAGAGCCCTTCCTCCACCCTTAGCCAGAACCTGCCCCTGCTCCAACCTGTGGCTAAGGTAACCTGTACCAGGAATTGTCCCTTCCTCCAGGGAGCTTAAGGTTGTTAATGTGTCCTTGGCTACTCCATCCTGCCCTTCCCCCTTCAGCCCACCTGTTTCTTACTTTTGAGCCATTCCCTTGAGCATTCCTGGGCCTAGTCACAGAGGCAGGAAGGAGAGAGATAAGGGGGGAAAGGCAGGAGAATAATGGTAAGCCTAGGACATATAAAAAGGGCAGAACACCTCGCTTCTGGGGATACCAGGATACCAGCTGTGGCCCCCTCTCCCTCCCGGGAGAAGTCTATGTTACCCCTTTTTAAATAAACCCTGCTCACATGCTTGCCTCTGAGTGCTTCTCTAATGTTCAGACTTGGACATGTGAGGAAGCAGAACTGGTCACTGATAACTGGCGGTATCGTTAGGAGGGTTAGAACAGATAATGGAGCACTAACACTGCACACAGTGGGCACCCAGAGGAGTGCTCAAAAGTGGATGCTGCATTTGTTTTTATCATCAGTACTGAGTGTGTGCTCTGGGCCCAGCCGTGGGGCAGTCCCTGCTGGCCACAGGAGCCCAGGGCCTCACAGTCAGCAGGGAGACTTCCCCTTCCTCTCTCCTCTCACTGTTTCTCTACATCCTGTCTCTCATCTTCTCTGGTTGCTTCTGCTAAAGTAAAAAAGGGGAAAAGAGAATCTTTAAAAAGCAGAACAGAGGTGTGTGTGTGTGTGTGTGTGTGTGTGTGTGTATTTAAAATAGTGTTTAAAGTTAAAAGTCCAGTTTCCAGAGAAGTCAGCATAGGCCACACAAGATCAATGATGCCAGGAGTAAAAGAAATCGTCTTAGTGGGGATGGGTGTGTGGGTGGTGGTGGGAATTGCAGGTGCCTCCTGTCAGAAGTCTTTACTCTTTGCTGGGGAAAGAAATGGACCAGATCATGTTATGTGCCTGAAGGAATATGTAACAATGAATCCCACTACTATGTAGGATTATAAGACACCAATAAAAATAAAACTTTTTTTTTAAAGAAGTATTTCCTTCTCTTGAGTGTGTCTGCTTACTGAATGTCCTAGGGGACAAAGGGCTGACTCTAAGGGAAGTGGGCAGGGATGGGGCCCAGCTGTGCCTGGGCCTTGGTAATGTCTGGGCTCTCCTGTGCTCCTGCTCTCCTGGCGTCCCAGGCTCACTCTCTGTGCTTCCCCACCCCCAGCTCACTTCCCCTGTCTCTCTCTTTATCTCTCCTCATTCCTGGGGGGTGGGAAGGTCTCCATCTTCAGCATTCCTCGACAACCAGCTGATTTTTTCTGGGTTTCCCAATTTGAGGAGAAAAGAGTTGTGAGGAAGTTTCTGATTGCTTGAGCATTCCCATTATGAATCATATCTTTGGTTGCTGGTCTGATCATGCATTAATGTCCCCATGTTAGAATGTGTCAACACTAAGTACTGTGTGACCTTGACCTGTTTCCTTCACCCCTCTGAGCCTCTGTTTATTCTGTCTGCTAAGAGGGGACAAGGATATTTAGCTTACTGAATTGTGTGAGGGATACAAATTTAATCCTGGCACTATCAGTTCCTTAAAATCAAGGACGATGTCTTATTCAGGTCTAGATCTTTAGAACCAGGTTCACGAAAGCTCAGTAAACATCTGTTAAGTTGCTTGTGAGTGGTGCATGTCTGAATCCATTAAAATGGTTTTCGCTATAAGAAAGAAAAGATCTGATTTATAATAGGCTGTCACCTAAGCGAATCCCCCAACTGCTTACATTGGTTCACTTCACGATGTCCGTGTGGTCTTATTCACAAGTCTCTGAGGCTTTGACTCTTCTTGTGGCTTTAGGATCACAAAAGAGCTGCAGTCATTTTATTTCTGTTCAAGTGAGAAGGAGGAAGAGCAGGTGCTAAAGGCTCATTTCCCTTTAATCAAGAGAAGCAGAAACTTTTCCCAGCCCCAGAAGATTCACTTAAATCCCATTTCCAGAGCCATGTCAAGTGTTCACTTAGTTGTAGGGGAGGCAGATAAAGGAAGTATTTAATTTTTCCAGGCTCTTTTAGAGGAGATGGCAAGAGACAAGGGGAAAATCCATCTCCTTGATGAGGGGTTTGGACTAAATGTTGTCTGAAAGACCCACTACCTCTTATGATCTAATTGCAAAAAATCTTTTGTCAAGGCCAGAGATGAACAGGGTGGAAGGCAGAGGGTTAGGGAATCATATATGTGAACATGCATCTGCACGTATAGCCATAGGTATATTTGTAGGCAACGGGAACTGAGAGGTTGGATTAAAGCCTCTCTGTCCCTGGGCCAACCCAGACTGAAGTAAGAAAGCTGTGGGTGATGTGTGTGGTGGTACCAACCACACACACATCCTCACAACTTCCTCACAACTCTTTTCTCTTCAAATTGTGTAGGAACCCATGGGTCCAAGCTCCCCAGGGCTCCATGATGGTCCAGCTCTCCTGGTTGGACCATGGTGTGGGGTGGGAGGACTGGAGGGGCAAACCCTTCATTTTCTGTCATGAAACAATGAGCCAGGCATCTTAGACTTCTTCCTCCAGCCTTGTCTTCCTAGAGAGGCACTTTTTTATTATTATTCTTAATAGCAGTGAAACCATTGGTTCTCTATTGCCCTTATGTGTGTTTCCTGCTCTTTCTAAACTGAATATATAGTACCCAGAAATTTAAAGAACAATCGAAGATATAAATGAAGAAAAAAATCTTGAGATAATCACAGGTTCACAGACTACTGATCTTTCAGTCATTTGCAATTAGTTGATCCACAAAAGCCAAGTCTGGGTCTATGGCAGTTATTCAATATCTCTTATAAGGAATAAATTATATATATATATGTATATATATATATAGATATATACACACACACATATACTCACATAAATATACATACACATATGTATTTATATACACACCCATATATAGCTTTGTATATTAAAAAAGTTTTGCTTTGCTGTTGGCGGGACAGCCACTATGGAAGTAATTATGAAGGTTCCCCAAAAGACTAGGAATGGAACCCCACACGACCCACCTGTACCATTCCTCAGTATTTATCCTAAAGAACTGAAGTCAGCATGCTACAGTGATCCATGCATACCCATGTTTGCAGCAGCACAATTCACAGTAGTCAGACTTGTAACCAGCCTAGGTGTCCGTCGATGGATGAATGGACAGAGCAAAAGTGGTATTCACATACAATGGAGTTTTATTCAGCCATAAAGAAAAATGGAATTATATCATTTGTGGGAAAATGGATGGAACTTGAGAATATTATGTTGAGTGAAATAAGCCAAACCAGAAGTCAAGGATCATATGTTTTCTCTCCTGTGTAGAAGCTAGAAAGAAAAAAAAAAAGGAAAAGAAAGGTATGGGGAGTGATGGGGAGTGGTGAATTTCTTGAAAAATCAAAGGGAGATCAGTAGAGTAGAGGACCAAGGGAGGAAGAAAAGAAACTCTCTGTGTTGATAACTTTTTGGGGCCAACTTGGTTAGGTTTGGTTGTTTTGTCAAATACAAGTTGAGACGCTTCTGTGAAGACATTTTGTGATGTGACGAATATTTATAATCAGTTGACTTTGTGTGAATGTGATTACCCTCTCTGTTGTAGGAGGGGCTCATCCTATCAGATGAAGGCTGTAAGAGCATAAGAGTAGTGTTTTCAGGTGCAGAAGACATTCTGCCTGATGGTAACACTAAAATCACGCATGAATGTCTTGCCTGCTGGCCTGCTCTGTGGATTTCAGGTTCACCTGCCTCTACAATTGTGTGAAGCAATTCCTTAAAAATAATAAGATCCCCCACCCAGCCAACCCTCACCCCTTCTTTTTGTTCTGATTCTCTGGAGAACCCTGAGTAATCCAATTTCAAAGATGAAGAGAGATACATCAAAAGACAAGGAGAGGCTGGGTCATAGTTCAGTGGCAGAACGTTTGCCTAGCACATGTGAGGCACTGGGTTTGATCGCAGCCCCACATCAAAAAAAAAAAAAAGTATCATGTTCATCATAACTAAAAAAAAAAATTTAGAAGATGAAAGACAAGGAGCCATCTGGAAGAGACTCCCACTGGTGAATGTGGGACAGTTTGAACATTGAAAAGAGTAAGAACTAAACTGAATGAAAACTTTGAATAAACAAAAACTCATGGTTTGAATATGAGGTGTCCCCCAAAAGCTCATGTGTTGGGCAATGCAGGAACATTAAGAGGTGAAATGATTAGATTACCAGAGCTGTAATGTCATTGGTGAATTAATCCATCTGACATATTAATAATTTGAATGGTCTACTAGGTGGTCACTATAGGCAGGTGGGGCATGGCTGGAGGAAGTAGGTCATTGGAAATGTGGCCTTGGACCAAATCTTGTCCTTGGCTCCTGTTTCTCTATGTTTTCTGGTTACTATGGGATCAGCAGATTTTTTCTGCCATGCCTTCCACCATGATGTTCTGCCTCACCTTAGGCCCAGAGCAATGGAGTTGGCCAGCCATGGACTGAACCCCTGAAACTATGATCCCAAATAACACTTTTCCTCCTTTAAGTTGTTCTTATCAGTATTTTTAGTTTCAGCAATGAAAACCTGACTTACACAAGGTAATAGCAATGCTTAAGAAGAAAAGGGAAAAAATTCACCCTACCTGTCATCATTAATGGAGAAGAAATTATGCATTTATATCCATTAGAAGAAAATGTAGAAGAAATGGTATAATCAGAAAATGGCCAGTATGTGATCCTCACGGAAATAACTGCTTTGGGAATGAATCATCCACATGGTGCTAAAATCACTAATTGAAAGGTTGCTAGGGATCAGAATATAGATGGGGCCAAATGACCATCCTACAGCTCACCTACTTGTTGCAAGATAAAAACATACCTTTACAATGGACAGATCAGGTGACACCACCTTAGCCATGTGATTAAAGTATCACTAGCAGTGGCTCCAGTTGACATTGGACATCTCACATTGTGATGCAGAGTGATGGATGCCTACCAAAAAGTGTTCAGATCTATTCCTTATGATAAGGTTAAGGGAACAAATTAAACCAATCCCAGAGGAAACAAATGCCCATGTTCAGAACATAGGTCATTTTGTGAGATGACTTACCTGGTTTCTTTAACAGGCAATATCATATTCCCTTCCAAAGGTGGGGAGTTGTTTAAAATGAATTCAAATGTTCTAGCAACAAATACAATGCATGAACCTTAATTGAATCCTCTTTTCCTTTTAAAACCTACAAAAACGTCTTTGTGACAATGGAGAGAACTAAATTTAACATAGATTGGATATTAGATGATGTCTTGGTTCATTTTTCTGTCATAACAAAATACCTGAGGCTAGGAAATTGGCAAAGAAAAGATGTTTGTTTAGTTCTCAGTTCTGAAGGTCAAAGAGTTGGCTTCTGTAACTCTGATGAATGTCTCATGGCAAATGGTGTTTTGGTGGCAACACCTAAGAGATGCATAGGAATATCACTTGGCAAGTCAGGAAGTCAGAGTGGGACTCAGGGGCCAGGCTTTCTCTTTGACCACTTGCTTTAACAAGCAAACCCCAAAATACCAGAATTAATCTCTTCCCAGGGCTGTGCTCCCAATGACTTAATCACTTCCCACTAAACCCCACCTCTTAAAGTTCTACTATCTAAGAATAGTGTACACTGGGGATCAAGCTTCCTGCATGGACCTATGGAGATCAAATCATAGCAAATGACCTTAGACATATTATTGTTAAATTTATTAGATGTAATAATGGTTATATTTTTATGCAGCATCCTTTATTCTTAAGAGATGCACATAGAAGTCTTCAGGAGTGAAGTGTCAACTGCAACTAGTTTTTAAATGGCTCAGGTAAACTATATAGGTATACTATGTATTATAATAGATATATAATAGAGATTTTTTCCCACCATAGACATGTAGCAAAGTTCACTGCTCTTGCATATTGAAGTGATGGGTATATGAATATTTGTTGTGTTACTCTTTTCATTTTTCTTTATGTTTGAAATTTTTTACTAGGAAAAGTTGGAGGGAAAAATCTGTAAAACCAATAAAATGAAAGTAATAGTATAAGTTTAATGTGACAAATTGTTTTACCCATCATTCTTTGCAGATTCAGCATGACATAGAATTCAGTGTCATAAAAGGATGCAATTCTCCAAATACTTTCTCTACCCAAATATTGGAAAGCCTTTTTATGGGGCATTATGAAGTCTTTTGGCCTTCTCTTGACTTGATGCCAAGATTGACATGTAAAATCTGTCCCTTTCTTTTATATGTATTATAAGGCACCGTAATTTACTTGGTGCCAGTCTGATCCAAAACAGAAACATAACTTCCAGCCTGATGTAGTGGTCATGCAGATAATCCAGGGTGCTGACCCACTTATCTCCATACTATCAGTATAATGATTATCATGCTTGCCAGGTTTAATACTCACTTTTCCAAATTCCCTGGTTACTAACCATAGCACATGACCAAGATCTGGCCAATAAGATGAAAGCAAAAATCATTCATTGGGTGGGGCTTCTGAATGTCCCTTGTACAAGGGACACAGGTGGAAGGCATATAGCTTTAGCCCCTTACTCTTGGCTCCTCTCCTTTGACCAATGAGAGAGATACAGCTGCCGTCCTGCAGCTGTGAGAAACACAGGACCACAAACCACTACAGTGTGAATAAGTAGAAGATGGAAGTAAGCGCTCTCCTAATGACATCCTTGACCAGTTGCATCTGCCCGGGCCCATCTTTCTCTAGAGCTCTTATTGCATGAGAAAAGTAAACTCCTATGTGTTTAAAACAGTTCTTGTTCACTTAACTTGTAAATAAGGACATTCCTGAATGATGTATTCAGGAAACACTAATGATAAATACTTAGATTATCATATGACTATATGTGCAAAAAAAAGTTTTATTTTATTTTTTATACTGGGGATTGAATTCAGGGGCACTCAACCACTGAGCCACACCCCAGCCCTTTTTTTTCTATTTTTATTTACAGACAGGTTCTCACTGGGTTGGTTAGGGCCTCACTGAGTTGCTGAGGGTGGCTTTGAATTCATGATCCTCCTACCTCAACCTCCTGAGCTGTTAAGATTACAGGCATGTACCACTGTGCCCAGCTCAAACAAACAAACAAACTGACAACAACAACAACAACATCAACTTCTTAACAAAATATCATCAAGTAGAATTTGGTAATAGATAAAAAAGAATTTCAATGGTGACTAAGTGGGATACAAGACTGGTTCAAGATTTAAAAATCGATCAATGGGATCTATTGCACTGACAAGCTGTGAAAGGACCACGAATTCAACTTTTAGACTGCACCCAAGAAACACAAAGTTATTGGTCAATACAAACACTTGCTGTCTTCATAGCAACACTATTCATAATAGTCCAAAGTAGAAACAATACAATGTGTATCAACTGATGAATAAATAAAATATGGTACTTCAGACAAAAAAAAAAAAGGACAAGTTTACAACAGGTTTAAGATCTTAAATGGCTTCATTTTTTAATCTAAAACTGACAGCACTTAATTCCAAAAAATATGATAAGTATTATGATGGGCAAAAGAGGTTGTTTTTAATGGACATAGAAGGGCTGAAGAAAGCAGAAACAAAGAAACAAAAAGTAGACTATTTCAAAGTAACTTCCCTCACAAATCAGGGACAAGAAGACCAGTAGAAAAATAACTGACTGGTTGGTTGATTATCATCAGATGGTTTCAGGTTACGTTTTGTAAGGATTAAGGGGTGTAAGGATTAGAGCAGACGGACTTCACTGTCACACTGATTGGCCTGTTTGGGAAATTTGACTATCTCTTATTCTCCTCAATTCTCTGAAGGTCAGAGAACAGTGTGGTTTGGGTTTGTTGATGTGGAACTTTAGCAAAGGTGACTCCATTTTGATTTTTAGCCTGATCTGTTGGGGCTGACCTCACTTCCTATACATTTTATTTTTATTTTTTGGTACTGGGTATTGAACTCAGGAGCACTCGACCCCTGAGCCACATCCCCAGCCCTATTTTGTATTTTATTTAGAGACAGAGTCTCACTGAGTTGCCTAGCACCTAACTGTTGCTGAGACTGGCTTTGAACTCAGGATCCTCCAGCCTCAGCTTCCCCAGCTGCTGGGATTACAGGCATGTGCCACTTCTCCCGGCTCCCCTCCTGAAATTTTTATTGAATGAAACTGAAGAAGAAAAAAAATCATATGATCATTTGACCCAGAGAAATTATTTGATAAAATATGACATGATTTATGGTGAAAATGCTCAGAAAACTAGGACTTGGAGGGACTCTCTCAACTTAATAAAGCACCAGCTGCAAGAAACTTTCAGCTCACAGCATTCTTAATGGGGGAAAGTTAAATGATTCCCCCTTGACCTAGGGAACAAGGCATGGGGTCCACGCTCTTCCTCTGCTGTTCAACACAGCACAAGTAGTTCTAGCCAAGGGAAGTAAATTAGAGGAAATTAAAAAAGCATACAGATGGGGCTGGGGTTGTGGCTCAGTGGTAGAGCGCTCGCCTAGCATGCATGAGGCACTGGGTTGGATCCTCAGCACCACATAAATGTCAAATAAAGATACTGTGTCCACCTAAAACTAAAAAATAAATATTTTTTTAAAAGGCACACAGATAAAGAAAGGTAGAAATGAAATCATTCCTATTTTCAAATGACAGGATAGTCTACAAAGGAAATCTTGATGAAAGAAGTCAGAGTGGATTTAAATAAATAGAAGACAAATAATGATAAATTTATGGGTTGGAAAACTCAATGAAAAGATCAGTTTTTTCAAAACTGATATGTAATTCAATTCCTCTCAAAATCCCAGCAAGAAAGTTTATAGATGTATATAAGATTGTCCTAAA
Organism: Spermophilus citellus; assembly: GCF_964194105.1. Lineage (NCBI taxonomy): Eukaryota > Metazoa > Chordata > Mammalia > Rodentia > Sciuridae > Spermophilus > Spermophilus citellus. Next base: position 34,646,155 of record NC_138192.1, on the reverse strand, counting down.
ACTGATATGATTTTAGGCAAAGGAACTAAAATAGCTATTTCACCTCAACTATTGGGACACCAGTGGGTATATTGCACTAGAGTTCTGAACTAGCCACCCGGATAGCTCAAGCCCCACAAATTAAAGGACACAGTCTCCAGTGGACACAGTGACAAGAACATTCCTCAGGACACCCACAGTTCTGACTATCAAGCTACAAATCCAGGGAGTTACCATGGTTTCAGGTTTGATAATGCACTAGAATGACTCACATGACTCAGGAAAGCCCTGTACTATGAGTACAGTTTTATTATAAAAGATTCAAACCAGGAAGAGCCCCATGTAGAGACACATGGGGTGAGGTCTGGGAGGGTCCTGAGTGCAGCGCTTCTCCCCGTGAGTCATGTTACATCACCATCTCGGCATATTCATGCACTCATCAACCAGGAAGCTTCATTAAGCTTCAGTGTCCATAGTTGTTACTAAGGTTTCATCAAGGAAGCATGACTGATGGCATTTCTTCAATCTCTGGTTCTCTCCCCAATCCCAGAAGTTAGAAGGTTAGGTGATACTCATATGGCTGGAACCCTGGTTACATGGTTGGTCTTTCTGGTAACCAGCCTCTGTCCCGAGCCAGAGTTTATGTAGCATAAACTCAGGTCGGATCCACGGTAATAATATGAATAACAGACATTCCTATTTCTTAGGAAATTCTAAGGATTTAGTCTTTTCTTCCAAGATACAAGGGTAAAGGCCACTCAACTTCTTTAAACAACTTTGGAAAAAAAAAAGTGGGAGAAATCTCTTCACTTGCTTTTAAGGCTCAACCATGAAGCATGTAATTGACTCTGTTGGGTATTGCCGAAGGAATAGACACACAGATCAAAGGAGCAAATTAGAGAACCCACAAAATGACAAATATAAACATGGCTGTGACCAAAGATATGCCTTTTGACAAAAGTGCAAAGGCAATTCAATAGAGGAAAGGGAGTCATTTCAGTCAATGGTGCTGGAGAAATTGGATATTGATAAACAAAAAAATAAACCTAAACCTTTTACAAAAAGTTTTCTAAAGTCAAAACTTAAACTCAAAGTTCAGATAGATCATAATTTTAAAAGTTATAAAACCAGAAAGCTATTAGAAGATAATATAGGGGAAAATCTGTGGGATCTAGAGCTTGGTTAAGTGTTAAATATGACCCTCAAAATACCATCCTTTAAAGAAAAAAAATGGATCATTTGGATGTCATTGAAATTAAAAATGTTCATTCTTTAAAAGCCTATTAAATGGATAAAAAGACATGCTGCAGATTGTGAGAAAATATTTGCAAAGCACTTATCTTGCAAAGAATGATTATCTAGTATATATAAAGAGCTTTCTTAACAATGAAAAAAGAAGCAACCCAATTAGAAAATAAATAAACCACATTAAAAATATATTTCACTGAAGAGATCCATTTGGCAAATAAGCAAATAATGAGATGTTCGATATCATTCCTAGTTAGGGAAATGCAAATTAAGATCATGATAAGATATCACTATACACCTTTTAAAACAAAAATAAAAAATAGTGACAATACCAAAACACAGGCAAGGGGCTGGGGTTGTAGCTCAGTGGTAGAATGCTTGCCTAGCAAGTGTGAGGCACTGGGTTCGATTCTCAGCACCACATACAAAAAAAAAAAAAAAAAAAGATAATAATATGATACCTAAAAAAAAAAATGATGCAAAACCCAGGCAAGGATGCAGACAGACTGCATCTCTCATACTTAGGAACATAAAGTGGTCAGCATGGAAAATGGTTTGGCAGTTTCTTAGAAAACTAATGTATACTTATCAGATGACCTGGTAATTATATCCCTGGTTATTTAACTCAGGGAAATTAAAATTCATGTTTACACAAGGACATGTACACATTGTTCATATATTTGTTTGCAATAGTCAAAAACTGAAAAAGGACTTAAAATCAGCATACTATAGTGATGCAGCCACATTAATGTTTACAGTAGCTCAATTCACAATAACTAAACTGTGGAAGCAAACTAGATGCCCTTCAATAGAGGAGTGGATAAATAAACCGTGGCATATATACACAATGGAATATTACTAAGCATTAAAAGAGAATAAAATCATGTCATTTGTAGGTAAATGGATGGAGTTGGAGAATATCATGCTAAGCAAAGTAAGCCAATCCCCCCCAAAACAAAGGCTGAATGTTTTCCCTAATAAGAGAATGTTCATCCGTAATGGTGGGGGGGTAGGGGGTAATGGGAAAACTGGAGGAACTTTGATTGGGCAAAGGGGAGGAAGAATAGGAGAGGAGACATGGGGGCAGGAAAGAAGGTGGAATGAGATGGTACATGTATGACTGCACATATGGTGTAACTCTACATGGTATACTACTAGAGAAACAAAAAGCTGTGCTCCATTTGTGTACAATAAACTGAAATGCATTCTGCTGTCATGTATAACTAATTAGAACAACAACAAAAATAAATAAATAAATAAATAAGTGGGCTGTTTAACTATCTAACGGGGAATCCAAGCTGATTGTGTGGTCCTATCTGAAAGGTACATGGGATAATAATTGGATGTGAAACAGAAAAAGAAGAATTGGCTGAACATGCTATTTAAAAATAAGCTTTGAATCTAATAAAAGGTGAACATTAAAAAAAAAAAAATGAAGTCAATGAACATAGTCCCCAGTAGGTGAATATTTGAACAAACTGTGATCCATCCATCTATACCTGGAATACTGTTCCACGGACTATTGACAGAGGAATGATCTATGAATGGATGCAACATTTTGGATGGATTTTATGGATATTACACTGAGTGAAAAAAGCCAATCTCAAAATGCCACATACTCTATGATTCAATTTGCATAACATTCTCGGTATGAACAAATCATTAGAAATAGAGAACAGGTTAGTGGTCGCCAGGGTTAAAGGATGGCGAGGCAATTATGCTAGTCAGTTTTTCACTTCTGTGACCAAAAATACCCGACAAGGACAACTTAGAGAAGGAAAACTTTATTTTGACTCATGGTTTCAAAGGTTTAGTCTGTGGTTGGCTGACTCCATATCTCTGAGGCAGAACATCATGGCAGAGGGGCATGGTGGAGGAATGCTGGGAGGATAGGGAAGGGGCCACAGGGCAGATGAGCTCTCCTAGGGCACCCCCAGTGACCCATCTCCTCCATCCATGCCTCACCTGCCTGCGGTTACCACCCAGTCAGTCCATTCAAACAAGGGTGGACTGATTAGGTCGAGGCTCTCATGTCTAATCACTTCACTTCCTACATCAACACAGAAGCTTTTGGAGGACTCCTCATATCTAACCCATCACAGGGAGGGTGTGGCCAAGAAGGGGCAGAAGCAGGGAGGCCTTTGTAGGACTATGGTTCCATGATGGCTACTATAAATGTAGACATTTGATAAAATGGCAAAGAACTATACAACCATCCCTCAGTATCTACAGGGTTTGCTTCCAGGACCCTCCACAGATACCCAAATCTGTAGATGCTCAAGTTCCTTAGATAAAATGGCATAGTGTTGTCCACATAATCTTCCCCACACTCTCCTATGTCTTAAACCATCTCCAGATTACTTATTCTACCTCATACAATGTGCATGCTGTGTCAATAGTTGTTATGCTATACTGTTTAGGGGATAATGTCAAGAAAAAAAAATCTGGATATGTTCAGTACAGACACAATATTTTCCCAAATACTTTTGACCTGCTGCTGGGTTGAATCTACAAATAGGGAACCTGCAAATATAGAGTGCCAGCTGTACACGTGCACTGTCCCAGTGTCACATTCCTAATTTTCACATGGTACTAGATTTGGTGGAAACTCAGTGAAGGACACAAGGAACCTCTATTAGTGTAAGTAGTTAGCTAGGGAAGATCAGGAATGGAAGGAGGAAAAGTGGCGACAGAGGGTAGCAACTGCAAAGTGCCCTTAACTGTGAATTAACCCAAAGGTATCAGTCTGCTGCCACATTGCAGAAGGAGGCTCAGCACCCTCTCCTATAGATTTACAGGTCACGTCATATTCTCAAAGCCACACTGCATCACAAACTGACCTGAGGGTCAGTAGACCATTATCTGACCTTTTGCCGAGGGGTGCTAGGCCAGAAAGGGCAAGATGATCCAAGTACCCAGGTGCATGCCCAATTTTAACACAGTGTAGGCATGAGAATTCCCCCAAATGGGCAACAACAGCTACACAAAACACCGGGTCCAAAGAGGTGTGGGCCGAGGTTTTGTATCCATACAGGTTCCCACAGCCCATCCTAACAGAGGCCCCGGCTTGATCATTTCAGTGCATTTCAGTCTCTTGCCCATCTGGCTGCCCCTCTCTCTGGGGTCTATCTCCCTTTCTCTGCCTTGTAGTAAAACTGCCCTACATGCCATCTGTCTCTGCCTCGTTGTATACTTCTCTGTCTGTGCCGGGGAATTACCTAATCTTAGACAATTATACCCAAGGGAGGAGGACCACAGGGCTCCACTGTTGACTCAACCTCCTGAAACACTACCCTGCCACTTTAGGTGAATTTGTTGTTATTTCAAAGTGACAGGGAAAAATGATGAAAAAAATAAAGACTTCTTTAAAACAAAAAAGTATAACCGAGTGTGTGGATCTTCTTGTACATCTTTGCATGCGGTCGGGTTGCCATGAGGGTACACTGATGATGTCAGAAGGAATTGACCCAGAGGAGGCTCCATGCAGCTTAAGAAGGTGCAAATAATGCAAGCTTGCTTCCCCTCCCGCTCTGCTCTCCTGCTGCTCCTTCATCAGGTGCTGTGAGTGCATTCTGCATCAAATGCTGTTGAGTCAGGGGAGAATAAGGCTGCTGCCTTGGGAGACAGCCCAAGTGGAGTAAGTGGAGTAAGTGCTGGGAGACCTCACGCCCAGCTGGGGGACCCAGGAGGCTTCCTAGAGGCAGAAGTCTTCAACTAGGTCTAGAAAGATGAGCCGGAATTGAAGAGTCAAAGACAGTGGGAACAGCTGGTACTAATGCTGCAGGTAAGGGTTGGCAGGCTGGATTGGGGCTGGGTTCAACCTGGAAGCTCAGGGAGAAGACAGTGCAGAGGCAGGTGGGAGTGGGAGGAAGGGAAGGCTGTGCATTAATTTAAAATATTTGGAGTTTAGTCTAAAATTTCTGCAGAGGCAGTGAAAGGCAGAAGAGTGGCCTTTACAGATAAACATTTCAGAAATGTCTCCCCTGGGCATTGGAGAGAACAGATTGGAGGGGGAAGGCTAGGGTCTGACCAAGAGTAGAATGCAGGTTGGAAGTGGGGAGGCCTGTGCAGGGGCAGGCTGTGGACAAGGAGAATAGAGCTCAGGAAACGGTCTTGGGCCACAGAGCTGAACAAGGTTTATAGACACAATGCAGCTGTACTGGTTAGTATGTTTTAGGGCACCCATGGGAGCTAAGCCCCCTGTCCAGGCCTCTTCTAAGAATCCCTGGAATGCAACTCCCTCCAGGCTGCCAAATTGTCCCCATTTGGACCCTGGGGCAGAGCAGGCCTCGGCTCTCTGAGTTGCTGGGCCAAAAGCCTGCTCACTGCTTGGGAATGCCTTAGTTTCTGCAGATGGCCTGTAGGAGGGTCTGCCTTCTAGAAATGGTAAGTCATGTGTTGGCTGAAGGGACCTCTCCCCTCCCAGGCAGATGCAGCTGTGGTTAGTGAGGCCCCAGGAATAGGTTCGGTCACTGGTGGCCTAGGCCAGCAGCCTGACTCCAGGGAGTTTCAGCAAACCAGGTCCTCCACTGACCCCAGAAACCAAACAGAAGAGGTCAAGGCGAGGAGCAGGAAAAGAATCTTAATCAACCAAACCATATTGGGAAGGTAAAGTGAGATGCAGCATCTCAGCCCTGTCTTTGGGGGTGCAGATAAGAGCTGTAGGTTTAAATAGAGGAAGATTTGGGGGCTGGGGCTGGGGCTCAGAGGTAAAGTGCTCACCTACCATGTGTGAGGCACTGGGTTTGATCCTCAGCACCACATAAAAACAAATAAGTGAAATAAAGGTATTGTGTTCAACTACAATTAAAAAATAAATATTTAAAAACAATTAAAAAATGTCTCCCGACTTAAAATGGTGAATCTGATGCTAATATTCCTCCCTTAAAAAAAAAAAAAAAAAAGAAAAAGATTTGGGGCATGAGATGAGAGATCTGCATAATTGAGCAATCTTGGGCAAACTGCAGTCTGGTTGATCCTTATTTTAGTTCTGGTTCTGCAGGTATCTCTGGAGGAGTCCTTATCACATGAGGGGGCAATTTCCATTTGCTGCTCAGATGTTTATCTATCAGACCTGTGATCCTGGCAGGGGACAATTCAGTGTGCCTGTGAGACAATTGCTCAGACTTAGGGGGCTGTCCCATCTTGGAGTGATGTGCCTCCCTCCTGCTGTTTCTGAAAGGTGTAGGAACAATGGGTAAAGACTTCTAGGTACCACTCCAGGAGTCTGCAACAGGGTGCTGCAAATCTTGCCTCACGGCTTGAAGAGAGGTGCTATAGATCAGGTAAATTTAGGGCTAAAAACCTTGTAATACCAGTTTTAATTTTATTTAAAAAATATTTTTTGTTCATTTTTAGGTATACATGACAGATACCAGTTTTTAGATGAACATTCCTTAAATGATTGACATGACTAGGTGCAGAGCTTTGTAAAGGAGACCTACACAAAATGAAGGCAAAACCGCCAAGTTTTATCCTCTTTCAGTTACCCATAGGGCATCTGCAGTCCCCGTTAGGAACTCACACAGGCAGTTGCTCTTCTCCTTGTGTATCTACATGTGTATTTGCCAAAGCCAATTCAAAATGTCTACTTTGTGTAGGATTTTCTCCCACTTGCAGAAGTTCGAGCAACTGGCAGAACTTTATTATGTTAGTGTTATCATCTACTATGAGGGATGCATAGAGCATTAATCTCCTTCAGTCCTATGCACAGGCACCAATTTTATTTTCTTTTATGTCCCTAGCATTCATTTGCTCAGGCTTCAGTGAATGCTGGTTGTGGAGATTTCACTGCCTGAGAGGTAGAATTCACTGTAAATAGCCACTGCAGCTACACATAGAGGTAGCCTATGCTGAGGCTTATCACATTGCAAAAACCATCTTCATCTTCAAGTTTTCAGGGGTTCGCACAAGTTATCACATATATTTACATAGATATATAGTGATCCATAATTTATATGATATAGACATATAAATAGACATGATAGACATGGGATAATATTTGAAATGTTAACCAATTCTTCTACCCTCCACATTTCCTGTTATTTCTGCTCTACTTTTTTCAATTCAGTGAGTTCTCTGTTTTCATTGCCTTCAAGGAATGGATCAAATCCTTGACTTTTTTCTTTCTTTTTTTTCTAGTGGTGCTGGGGATTGAACCCAGGGCCTTAAGCATGGGAGGCAAGCACTCTACCAACTGAGCTATATTCCCAGCCCAGTCCTTGACTTTTGAACCTTTAAAAGCTTGAATCTGTGTATAAACCAGGCAACAGGAGCAATACCTGCTGTGTGAACTGAGAGCAAGGCCACTGCCTGTCCCATGTGAAAGCCATTCTTTTGGTGGGATTTGGGTGGGGGGGATTAAAGGCAGTGAAGAGGATTTAAATCCTTCTCCGTTTCCCAAAGACCCTGGCTTTGATGTCAGGACCAATCCCCAGGGACAGGGAGACACTGACAGAAATCCCAGCTAGGTCTGGGAGAATCTGAGAGCAGAGGAAACCTTCTGCCTGTTTTTTCTGGGTAATGGGCCCAGGGAAGCCTCAGAGGGCTGCCTGCAGCTCCCCTATGGAGCAAAAAACACCTATGTCTGTTCACTTGCCCGAGACACCCCATCCAAGGGGAGTCTCCAAAGCCCAAGTCATAAATGATGGAGAGAATATCTCTCCCATGTCCTGGAACAGACTATGATGTAACTGGGTGGGTGACCCAAGGGACCGAGACTGGAGAGAGAAGGGAAGGAGCCACCAGCTTGCTTTGGCTCAGAGAACTGATAAGAAGACAAATGGGAGGGCCAGAGCTTTCTAGGAAATGTGAGCAGGGGCAGAAGTGACTGGCCCATTGGGGAAACCAGAGCTTAAAAAAGAAGCGTAAAGGAATCTTGCATAGCTGGGATTGTGGGTTGAGATGCACATCTTTTCAGTCATTTTTTATTTAAGGCAGCATTGTTGGGTTTGAGGGGCAGAACCATTGAATTGAACATTGTCAGATGTTTACTTAGAATGAACAAAAACGATTATTATGTTCTATGTGCTCTTCTGTAGAATATAAGATGTGGAAAACATGATTTCACTGTGAGGGTGACACTGGCCACCTGTGCTTTGGTGAATGTGTGTCTCTGTCTGCTTGCTGCACTGGCTGCCTGAGGTCCAGCCAGGCCCTGCTCAGCTGTGTCCCCAGCGACTTTCACCAGCTTTTGTGATTCTGCAAGAAGGTAGGGGTGGTAGATGCTGCTTGTAGAAACAATGCAGGCCACATGATGAACGTGAGTTAAACATGGCCAATGACTTATAAAATCCTGGGCCTCACTCAGGCCTAATATAAAGTCCGAGGAGGTGACAAGGGTGGGACATATGTGAAAAGACAGACAAGCAGGAAACTTTGGACAATTGCCCACTGATGAGATCCCAGCTCCAGGCAGGTCTTGCCCTCCACCTTCCATCTTTTTGATGCTGAGAGCCTTTCTAAGTTTGGGTGGAGGGTTTCCATAACCATTCTGGTGGCTACCATGAGTATATATTTGCTGAGCACCTGATCTGTGGCCAGCCTCAAGGAGGGAACTGGGGGTCAGAGCTAACCAGATCCAGTTCCTGCCTGCACCCCGACAGGAGCCATAGTCCTCTTAGAAAAGAGGACTGTGAATTGCATGTCCTTAACCTCTATACCACAGTTGAAGGCTGTGGTCTCAAACACATTCCTTCTACTCAAGGGCACCCAACATCCAGTGGAGGTTGTTGTCAGTTCTCAACTTAGCATCTGAGCAAGAAGTGATTCTTCTCCCAAATGACTGTGACCTCCTCCCTCAACTCTGGTCATCACTCGGCCAGGAGGGGCACACAGAACGTACTATCAGGTTAAGGACTGGGTGTCACGTCACCCTTCCTTCCACAGGGATGGAATGTCTTCCAGGTGTATGGGATGCTGGGTGTATGAGAAGGCAAGCACAGGGTTCTGGAGGAAAGTCACTTGGCCTAGTTGAGTTAGCTGGCCAAAGAAAGTTCTTGGAGGAGAAGATGCCTAAGTGTGTTTTTAAGGGTGAGGAGGGGTTGCCAAATTACTGGGTAAAGAAATGAAGAGAGGAGAGCTGGCTAAGTTGGGTATGTGTGTACCTGTCTGTCACTAAACCAGGTCTGTTTTGTCTACTGTGCAGCGTGACCATCACTGAAATGAATTTTGCAAAAGGAAAAGTTTATTCACAGCTGGATACAGGAGGGTAGGTGTCAAGTGGGCCTCCCCAGGGATAGGGCTTACAGGTATGGGCTGAGGTGTGGGGAAAGGTAATTGAGGTTAGAAATTTGGAGGTCTGTGTGTGTGATCACTTCATCACCTGTTACCATGATGACACATACGTCCAAGGTCTTATCTACACCTCTAAAATTGGTGCTTTTCAAGTTGACTAGAAGCAAGCGATTAAGAGTAAGTAAAGCAGGTTAAGCCAGGAGGGTTTTACAGTTCGGATCTTAAATATCCCTCAAAGGCCATGTGTCAAGGCTTGGTCTCCAGCCCATGACACTCTTGGGAGGTGGTGGGAACTTTAGGAGGTGGCGCCTAGTGCAAGGAAGTTGGGTTACTGGTGGTGTGCCCTTGAGGAGGATATCGAGAGCCCCGCATCTTCTGCTTTGTCTTTGCTTCCTGGCCACCATAAGATGAATATTTTGCCCCCACACCCACAAAAAGCATGGCTTAATATAGGTCCAGAGTGATGGGACCAAGTGGCCATAGACCAAAACCTTTGCAACCATGAGCCAAAACATATCTTTCCTTCTTATAAGTTGATTTATTTCAGGTATTTTGTCACAGCAATGGGAAGTTGGCTAATACAGAAGGTCATTCAGGTTTTTCATCAGCCTCATGTTTTTAGGAAGGATATATTCAAAATCCCATCTGAGTAGCAGATGTCTTTAGGCAAGACTGAGAGGAATAGGCAAGCTTTGGAGTTGGGGAGTCCCTTTCTCTCTGAATGTTCTTTGGAGTTCTAGGTATGCCCACTAGATTAAAAAAAAATCACCCAGACCCACAATTAGATTAGATCTATAAGATGAACTTAGAACAAGGGAAAAAAAGATAAAAGGAAAATAAAGAAATGAAAACTCATTATCAGGAAAGCAGGAGAAATCTGGTAGAGTGGAGAGTTGCTGTGGGTTTAGTTCCAATTGCTCTACATTCTCACCCATGTTTGGTGTTTTCAGTCTTTTAAATCTGAGCCTTTTTCTTTTTTTTTTTTTTGGATGTATGTAGTGTCAGCTCATTTGTGATTTCAAGTTACCCTCCCCCAAAAGACTAAAGTTAAACCTCTTACGGGCTTATTGCCATTTGTAGATCTTCTTAAGGTTTCTTCAAATCCTTTTTTAAAATGGGCTCTATATCTTCTTATTATTAAATTATAATAATTCCTTATATATTCTGAATAAGAGTGATAATAATTCCTTATACATTCTAAATACAGGATGTCTGTATCATGAATAGTTTTATCTGAGTGGATCACCCTTTTGATTTCATAATGTATCTTTGGAAGAGCAGGTTTAAAAATTTTTAAGTCCCATTAATCAAATTTTAATGGTAGCTTAATATTCAAGATAGAGACAAACCAGAATTTGGAAGTTTGGAAACCAACCCACGTTTAGACATTTATATTGTTTCTAAAATCATTATTTTACTTGAGAGGAATATCTTTGTACTTACAACTGTGTTCTAATGTAGTCTCAGATACATCTCAGGATGCAAATGTTTAAAAGGTTTTTGTTATATGCCTTGAAATTGCTTTTCTAAAGAATGCCTTGTGGGGCTGGGGCTGGGGCTCAGTGGTAGAGCACTTGCCTCACACGTGTGAGGCACTGGGTTTGATCCTCAGCACTACATAAAAATAATAAATGAATAAATAAAGATATTGTGTCCATCTACAATAAAAAATTAATTAAAAACGGATGTCTAGTAACCTTGTCAATAAAACCCAGACTTATCTTCTTAGTTGTCTCATAGCTTGCTAGTCTATAGATTAATGAAACTTTAGAAATCCTTAAAAATAGATGATGCAATCTTGTCTCTGCACTTTATTTAGTAAGCCATTTTTTTTGGGGGGGGGGTGTAGATAATACAAAGATAATGACAGTGAATTTCCAGTGAGCATTTGCAAAGACTGGGATCTTATTTCTATAGGAGCTAAGCAGTGATTTATAGAAGGAGGTGCTGGGCAAAGGGCTGTTTGCTTTTCTACACTTCTATTTACCCATCTGTAAAGCTGGCAAAGGTCAGCCTACTGTGTCTCAGCAGCAATATGGGCCACGTGACAGCGTGTCATTGTAACAGCTACCATTTCCCAAGTCCTCTCAGTCTGGGAACAGGGACTAATTAGGTTACCTCTAATCCTCCACACAGCCTGGTCTGTTGAGTGTTTTTGCTTCATTTAAAAGGAGTGGGTCGTGACTGGCCCATGGCCTTAGACTAATACTGATGGAGCCAGGGCCCTCTATTCTAGAGCCTGAGCTGCTCCTGTTGTTTTACCTTTTAGACATACCACAGACCACACCGGGGCCAACAAAGATTTCAAGATATGCAGGAGAAACACAAGCAAGTGGTCATCTTGAAAAGTTGTTTTGCTCTTGGAGAATTCATTGCTGGCGCCAGAAGGAAGGAACTTGCTTACTTATTGCCAGAAGCCTTGTTAACATTCTCAAGCTAGTTGGTAGCTCAGTAACCAGCCCATTCCCACAGGCCCCTCCTGCAGGGACTGGTGACAGTGCATCTAAACAGTAGGTTTGGAAGTTGGGGGTGGAGGGAGGGTCATTTCAGAGAGTTCTTTGAAGGGCTGCCCTCTCCTTTCTAAAAGGATAACTTCAAGGAGACTGGATAGGCCTGGGACAAGATAGACAGGCTTGGGGGAGATGGACAGTCTGGGGGAGATGGACAGGCCTGGAGAAGATGGCCAGGACCTGGGAAGATGAACAGGCTTGGGACAAGATGGTCAGTCCTTGGGAAAGAGGACTGTGAATTGCATGTCCTTAACCTCTTTCCCCAAGTTTCTTCTTAACTCCCACTCCTAATCTAGGAACTCGTATTTCATATATAGCCTAGAATAGTCTGGGTTTATGCCTATTTTCCAAGTATAATTATTTATTTTCCTTTTCACTTGAAACTATCCCAATTTGTGCACTCCTTATTACTGCAGATGAGGCAGGAGAGACAGTAGAGACTAATTTGGAGATTCCCCTAGAATTAAGGCTGCATTATGATGTCTCTCAGAAGGATGCTATTATGACAGTGGTACATTAGTCATGTCTCTTTTGATTACAAGTGATCTCAAATTGGATTTAGCAAAAAAAATAAATGGATTGACTCTTATAGCTGGATAGTTGCAGATGGGAGTGGGCAGGATTCAGGAATGACTGGGACCAACTTCTCAAGTAATATCCTTCATTCTGCTTCTTAGCCTCTGTTTCTCTGTCTTTGTTTTGCCATTTCTCCATCTTTCCATCTCTCTACTCTTGTTGACTGAAGCTTTTAGGTAGATCTTTCACATGGTAGGCTAGCTGGCCTCTGGCAACCTAAAATTTATTCTCCCTGCTTAGCAAATCTAGCAGAAAGAGGAACTTCTGGACCCACAAACTAGATCAGTCCAGAGAAGGTTCCAATGAGCTCTGCTTGGGTCATGTACTCATGTGTCCATCCTTTAAGCCCATGGTATTAGCATATCAGGGTGCAAGGGACAAGACTGCACTAACCACACTACCTCGGTTAATTTTGGGTTGCTATAACAGAATGCCTGATACTGAGTGATGAATGAAGAAAAAAAGTTTACTCAACTTACTTTTTTTTTTTTTTTTTTTGAGACTGAAAGTTAAACATTGGGTGGCCTCACTTGACTGGCCTTTGGTGAGGGCTTTCCCTGGTAGAGAAGTGGAAAAGGAAACAGCTACAGATAGAAGGGTCTAAACTCATGGGATGACCTCAGTTTATGGCAATTGGCTCTCATGATAACTAACCTGATTCCGGGAGAACAGTACTAATACCTTTGGAAGACAGAGTCCCCATGACCTAATAACATCCACTAGGCTCTTTGCATGTTCTCAAGCTCCGGACTTCTAGCATATGAGCTTCTGAGGGACAGACAAACCTTCAAACCATAGCATACTCTCAATAGGAAGGAGCTCCAAATGAAAGCAGGACAATTAGCAGAGGAGACCAGAGTTATACCATCTGCCAGCTACTATATATAGCCATCATTGTCAGAGTCATTTCCAATATTCCCAGGGCTTGGTAGATATTTCCACAACATTCTAAACCATATTATAGATGAATATTGAATAGTTGAAGTAACACACCTAAGGATGGAAAAGGGGCAAACCGGGGAGCCAATTTCTGACCCCAGGTCTGTTTGCCCTTTTCATAAACTCATGGAACTTGAAAACGGCAACATTTTATAGATGAGAGGGAGGGAGGATAATTTGAGTTAGAGAGCACTTCTTAGACACTTTATCACATTTATGGTACCCCTAAATAATTGGTTCAGCCTGTAGATTCTTCTAGATGCTGGACCAGACAGCCCCTTCCTGTCCTAAGAGGTGAAGCCTGCTGTTCTAGAAGGGAGGTATGAAGCTGGTCTATTCAGGGCCTGGGTGCTGACTGTCTCAGAGCAGGACCTACCAACCAAATACCTTTGGTAAGTTTATCTGAGTATCTATCTATAAAAGGGTAGCAAAAAATCCTGCTTTTGTCAAACACAGGATTATTTTGACATCCAAAAATGTATAAATAATAGAAATCTTGCTTCATAAGAGAATTATGCTGCTGCTGCTGCTGCTGCTGCTGATAGTGCTCGTTCAGAGCCTTTAATTCTTGAATTATAAAAGGGAACATGGGGGAATGCTGTTTTCTTTCCAAGGGAAAGGAGGACTCCTTTTGGCTTGCCTGTGTTCCTCATGGTTTAAACAAACAAAAACAGACAGGCAGACAGACACTTTCCAATCAATGAGACACCGACACACACATGTACCAGAATGGCCAAAATCCAGAACTCTGACAACACCAAATGTTGGCATCCATTGCTGGTGTGAATGCACAATGGCCCCACCACTCTGGAAGACGGTTGGTCAGTTCCTCACAACGTCAAACATACCCTTCCCATTTATCCAGCAATTGAGTTCCTCGATATTTATCCAAGGAGTCTATAACTTAGGTCTATATGAAGACCTGTACATAGATGTTTACAGCAGCTTTATTCATGATGGCCGACCCTTAGAAATAACCAAGATGTCCTTCCATAGGTAAATGGATAAACTACTACAACCAGACCATGGAATATTATTAGTGCTGAAAAGGAACAGTCTATCAAGCCACAGAGGGACATGGAGGGAACTTAAATGCATATTATCAAGTGAAAGAAGCCAATCTGAATGCATTACATGGGTGTGATTCCAACTATCTGACATTCTGGAAATGGAATAACTATGGGGAAGGTCAAAAGATCAGTGAATGATAAGGGGTGAGGGTGTAGAGATGAGTTGGTGGACCATAAAGGATTTTTAGGTAGTGAAACTACTCGTTTGATACACTAATGGTAAATGTATGTCATTATACGTTTGTCTAAATTCTCAGAATGTATATCCCCAAGAGTGAACCTTGATGTAAACTATGAGCTTCGGGGGACAATGTTGTATCAATGTAGTTCATCAATGGCAGTAAAGGTACCATTGGGGGTGGGAGGGTTGTTGATAGTGGGGGAGGCTGTGCATGTGTTGTGGGGAGGATACAGGAAATCCCTGTATCTTCCACTCAATTTTCTTGAGAACTTAAAAACGGTTGTAGAATATTTAGTTTACTAAAAACAAACAAGCAAACATAATTTCTCCAGTCCTTGAAGTTCAAACACATGGCATATACTCTCTGACTCTGAGATTTCTCTTTCTATTTTGCCACATCTGTGGTTTCTCAATTATTGTTCTAGGAGAGTTTCTTCATTTCAGTTCGCATTTTTAATAGCATTTCTATCTGATGACTAAAATAGGACATATACAAAGTTGGGAAAGTAAAAAAACAAAGAATAAGAAAAACAAACCCCCAAATCCTCCCTCCCAAATTACTCTACCCAGAAATAGCAATCGCATTTTGCATAGTGGTTGGTTCTATTCTGCATTATTCTACCATCACGAAAAACTTCACAAGCATTATCGTTCTGGTAAACATTTCATGTATGACATTACACATAGTTTAGTTAATCATTCAGAATTATGATGGTAGCATATTGGATGTTTTCAGTTTTGCACCATTCTAAATAATGTGGTGGACATCTGTGTGGTTAAAGTGTTGCTGAAATTTTTGAATTATTTCCTGGACTTGGGATTGTAGGGTTGAAGAGTGTGAATATTTTGATGATTCTTAGACTATTGCAAACTGCTTTCTAGAAATTTTGTATCTGTTTGTACTCTGAGAAGCAGTGAGTGAGAGTTTCTGTCTCTCTGGTTTTCATAAGTAAGATAATTAAAAAAAAATCAGTTGCTGGGCACAATGGTGCAAGCCTGCAATTCCAGTGATTTGGGAGGCTGAGGTAGGAGGATAACAGGTTTGGGGAGAGCCTGGGCAACTTAGTGGGACACTGACTCAAAATGAAAAATAAAAAGGATTGCAGCTGGTAGAGCGCTTCTGGGTTCAATCCCCAGTACCATGCACACAAAAATTATTATGAAAGTAGGTCAGGAAAGGTATCTGTTGGTTTAATGAACATCTTTTTTTTGTCTGGTAAAGAGTGAAATTAAAAAAATCTATTTGTTAATTTTCAAATATCCAATTTTGTGAATTATCCATTTGTACTATTTTACCATTTATAAATAGGGCTCTTACTGTTTTTAAAATGAACTTAAAAACTATTTCTATTTACACTATTTTTTAAATGTCAGACTTCAAAACGGAAAGTTTTCCCCTTGATATTTAAAATAATGACCTATCCCGATTAAAAGAAAATAGCATATTATAAAAAATTGTGAAGAAAGTAAAAATCTCCTAAATTCTACCTCTTTGATTTGTATTAACATTTTTGAAGCATTTTCTTCTAAACTTTTATCCTACATGTGGACTGCAGTTTTTGAAGTTCAAAATTTTTAATTTTTATGCACTTAAAAACTATCATTTTAAAATTTCATATATGCTTCAATGCTTTTGTGTTTTGGGAAGTCTGATCTAGACATTAGATAAAGAATCACTTTTAAAGATAGAGCCATGGGCCAGAGGTGGTGGCACATGCCTGTAATCCCAGAAGCTCAGGAGGCTGAGGCAGGAGGATTGTGAGTTTGAAGCTAGCTTCAGCAATTTAACAAGGCCCTAAGCAACTTAGTGAGACACTGTCTCAAAATAGAAGGACATGTGGTTCTTTTGATGAAGGCAATATATTTTAGGATACTTAGGAAATGAAGGGGGAAAATATCAGACACAATGCCTTGACCCTATTGCAACTACTTTCTATTTTGATGCATGGTTGAATCTTTTGATCCTGAGTATTTAATTAATTTTTATGTGGTTGTAAGGGTACTGCATATGCAATTTCCTATCTTGCTCTTTGCACTCATAACTATGCTATAAGCATCATTTTCATATTGCCACATAATCTTTGTCATGGTTATTTTAAATGATTCCCTAATGGCCCCTCTGGTTTCTTTTTAGTCATGACTGACCCTGTTCCACTGATGAACATTTCAGTTGCTTCCTATTTTTCCTTCAAGTGATATTTTGAAACACCAATGTCCAGCCAAGCAGAATCTCCTACTATTCCCGGGGGGCTGACTATAACAGAATTTGACTTCTGCTCATTTCTTCCTCTCCTTAGAGGAGCACTGGAAGAAATCACTTCCCCTCCCCCTGTGCTGAAGATGGAACACAGAGTGTTCAAACCCAGTGCCTCATGCGTGTGAGGCAAGCTCTCTACCATGGAGCTACATCCCCAGCCCAAAAAATAATTTTGAAAGAATGATTGACAGTCTTAAAATTAGGTGGAGAGGAACCATGAGTTGAAAGCATGTTGAGCTTTCAAGAGAAAGCTGCCTTAGGAACCTGGGCTGTTGACATATTTTAGGAGCTCCTGAATGAAGCACAAGTTTATAATAGTTTCGACAGAATGCTTTCTATTTATGCAGTGCTTGGTAGGTTTTGAGGGCTGGATCTGTGCTTGCCATTTGCAATCTCTGTGACTTTCAACAGTGAGGCAACTGCTGAACCTGCTGTCTTTCTGTAGAATAGGAAGAATAATAGGCCAGGAGGGAGACCAGGGGAGTGAGGAAGGTGGGGGAAAGAACCAGGAGCAACTATGGAGCAGGCAGGAGAGCCTCCCAGGAAAGAGAGATGCACTTGTATGAATGTAGGCTGGATCTTTTATTCTGGGGCCTCAGTGTCTCTATTTGTACAAGGGGCTTCACATGCAGTTTGCAAGAACCCTTCTTACAGGAACCCCCAGTCCTGAGGCCCGCACCTCTGACTGATGTGTGGCTCCCTCGGGCTCCTGTTCATACTCTGGACAGCTGAGTCTAACTTGTCTCTGTTAAACTCAGCCCATAGTTTCTAAGAAACTTCCAGGGCAGCATTCTTTACAGTTCTTGGTATGTTCTGGGGGTAGTAGATGTACATATTTATTACAGTTCATCCTCTGTACCTGTGAGTTCCATATTTCTGGATCAAAAATATTCAAGGGGAAACATTGTGTCTGTACTGAAGATGTACAGACTTCTTTTTTCCCCACTTGTCATTATTCCCTAAACAATACAGTATAACAATTATTTACAAGTATTGGGTATTATAACTTCATTTGCAAGTATTGGGTATTATAACTTACTCAGAGATGATTTAAAATACCCAGAAAGGATATGTGTAGGTTATTAAAAAAAATATACTACACCATTTTATATAACGGGCTTTAGCATCCATGGGGTTTGGAGTTTGCTGAGGTCCTGGAACCAATTCTGAAATTTATAATAACTGACGTTGGTCTGTTGGCAAAGTTGGCGTACAATAATCTTGTTCTCCATGAAAATGATCCTTAATTATTTTCCCGTCTGCAGGAATTAGGAAACAACTCAGTATTGAGCGGTGGAGAACCAGGCACATGGTCAGAAATCTTGTTTCAGGCGTCTTAATGTCTTGTTGGTAGAATGGGAATAACAACACCTACTTCATAGGGCTGTCTGGAGACTGAAGGAAATAATGATTGTCAAAACAGCACAGTTCCAGGCACGGAGTAAGTGCGCAGTAATGTTAGGTGGTTATTATGATCACGATTACTGGCAACTTGGAAAGACCGAGCCCTAAGATGGCACAGGGCTAGGCGCCAGGGAAAGACTTGGAGATGTGCCCCAGGCGTGCAGAGAGACTTGTGCGGCTACCAGCAACGAGAAGGCGGAGCTTTAGGAATCCAGCTGGAGGCGAGCCCCCGAAAGGCTGGACTCTTCCAGTCGAGGCTCCTTGACCACGCACCAATCACACCACATTATCTTTGATTTTCGAAAGTTCTCAATCCTCCAGACTTGCAGGAGGTGACTGCTGGGTAAGAGGACCAAAGCGTCAGGCCCGCGGCGGTCCCGGACCCCAGACTGTCGTGTTAGGCCCCGCCCCGGGGCGGTGTCACCAAAGCGTTTTGGGAGTACCTCTCGCCGCAGCACCCGGCGTCCTCGAAGCAGACTCCCTCCTCCCAGGCTGTGCGGTTCCGGCGAGGGGTGGCCCTTTAAAAGGCAGTGTCTTGTCCGGAGGGGGCGGGCAGGGGGAGCTGACCGCCGCCCGAGGCCCAGCCCCTCCTCCCTGCCCTCTTCCTTGGTTCGTCGGTCCCTCCCGGGTCCCAGCGTCGCTGTCTCGCTAGCCCAACGCACGCTCCGCCTCCGTCAGTCGGCTCCGCTGACTAGTGAGCGGCGTGGACAGGAGCCGCGGCCGGACGCGCGGCCGGGGCTGGGGGCTGGGAGCGCGGCGCGCACGGCCTCCCAGAGCAAGATAGGGCCCCCGCCACCGGGCGAGGCCGGCGCCGCGATGGCAGAGATGGGCAGTAAGGGGGTGACGGCGGGGAAGATCGCCAGCAATGTACAGAAGAAGCTCACCCGCGCGCAGGAGAAGGTGAGCGAACGGTGTCTCGGTCACCTGTCCCCCTACTCCCCAGGATCGGGCCCTGTCGCCGTCGCACGGCGGCTGCCCAGGGGTCCCTAGGCTGCGACCCCCGACGCTCTGAGTTTCCCCCTTCGGGTCGCGTTCTCTGTCTCCCCACCTGGGCTGGGGCTGGGGAGGGCGCAGCTGTCCGCTCACCCCCTCCTCCCCCTGCCTTCGGCCGCTTGGTACAGTCGCTGTTCCCCTGCGGAGAAGTGGTGGCCCACGCTCTGGGATCCCGTAGCTGCGCTTGGTCCTGTGTAACCCCACCCTGGAGGCCAAGGGCTGGGAGGCTGGGAGGCAAGGTGGGGACCCCCAGCTCTCCAAGCCCGTGCGGGCAATTCTGGAGGGGCCCACTCCGGGGAAGGGAGGGAGCATTTCTTTCCGGCCCGGGGCTACCGCACACCCCGGACTCCTAAGGCTACTTCCCAACCCGGGGGTGCTGGAGCCCGCAGTTTTCTTTCCCACCACCTCTCCACCTTCGATCCCGCTGGCCCGAAAGAAGGATCGGATTTCTTTTCCTGCGAGGTGCCTGAGGCCTGGGAGCTCCTGCCTGGCTCCGCGGTCAGCAGAGGGCTGCGCACCCCTCCAGGAGGTCCCCTTGTTCGAGCAGGGGCTTAGTGTTTCCCGCTGTCCGGGAGGGGGTGGCGGTGCTGGCTTTGGTAGCCCTGGCCGGCCGGGTGGGGACCTGTCCCAGAGTAGGGGCGTGTAGGGCGCCGCAGGAAATCCGACCCCTCTTCGCCGAGAGTGACTCCCAGCTGGCGCGGGGGGATGGTGTCGGGGCTTCCTGGGGCACCCTGACTGTGCAGGAAATGCAGGGATTGGGAGGCGGGGGTCCTTGCCGGGTCAGCTTTTTATCCCAAGCCATCTCTGATTTATTGAATTGGATCACGCCAGCTGCTGACGCCACTTCCCCCTGACGATTCTTACTGAAATCTGAGAATGTAGAATCCGTGTTTCTGCCAGGGTAGCTAGCCCCCCAAGAGCTCCGTGGAGGACCGGGTGGGGACCCGGGGACAAACCGGCCTTCCCCAGCAGGCCTTGTGGCTGTTTATAAACAATGACTTTTGCAGCTGAGACCTGCGGGCTCCCTAAGGATGCAGTCACGTGATGGCGGGGGTGGGGGTGGGGGGTGGGGGAAGCTTCCCCTGTGTCTCCCTGAGTCCCAGTGCTTATCCTTGTGGTTGGGCTAAGGAGGTGGGTTGTGTGTGGAGGGAAGGGCTGTGGGCCAGGCTCCAGATCTGGCCAGCCCCAGCTCCCCTACCCCACCCCAGGAGGAGGGATTAGAGCCCCAGGAATAGCTTGGTGGGGGCTGGGAAGACTTACATCTTCCAGGTTGGAGGGATAGCAGCAGTTACTCTTGCTCCCCCTCCTCCCCATGACTGGCTAATCCATCTAGGTGCCTGGAGCAGGCAGCCCTGGGCCTGAGCCTATTTCCTGATCCTAAGTGGAGGAGGAAGATGAATAGGAATCGGAGAGCTCGCTGAGACAGGTTCCCTGTCCCCTTCTGCTGATGTCCATCTCCTGCCTGGCTCCCCATTGCTCCTGGTGTGCCCCTTTGCCCCAACTGCCTTTCTCTGAAGCATCATCTTTGATGTAATTCTAGGCAAAGTAGGCATGGGTTGTGTCCTCTTATTGTAAGTGGCCATGTGTCGCTGGCTCACAGCAGCCTGGGAGCTCCTGCCTGGCTTGAGCTCCCTCTTCAACCCCTCTTCAACCCCTATTCTGTGGTCTTGGGCAGTTGGCTGACAACTGGTGGGCAATGGATGCTGGACTTGGCCAACAGCAGGTTAGGCCCTGCCCAAACCTGGGCTTCTTGGAACTGCAGTTGCTTAGTGCCACAGCTGTTCTCTTCCCCACGGGTACTAGTTAGCACCCTCACCCCACCAGAAGCCAAGGCAGTATAACAGGCATCATGGCTGTCTTTGAATGTAGACTTCCTTCCATCCTTTTCCTTCCTGGCCCAGCTGCAGGCCCTGCTCCCCATACCTCAATCCACAGCAACCTCTTCTGTTTGCTTTTCCTGCTGCTCAGAATCTGTCACAGGCTGGCTGTTGCTCACAGGGCTGCCTCCTCAGCATCTTCTGGTGGTGTTCAGGACCCATTCTAACTTCCATCGCTAATGGAACTTCAATCCTGCTGCCTTACAATCGCCCCACCACTGTCCTTACTTTGCCTCAGTCAAATCAATGAATAACGGGACAATTTCTATTTCCTTTTTTTGTCATAGGAGGGCATTTTTTGACGGAGGATAACAGGAACTATGGTGGAAGGGTCAAATGATATTCATATAGGAAGAAGTGCCCCCCATTGTTCATCCTTTCTTCTCTGCACACCCCATCTTGGCTCAAACATCCATTGAGACTCAGGGGGTCACAGTGTGGTCAAGGGCACCCTGTCCTCTGGTGTTGTGGATCTCTATGGGAGTCACTGAACCAGGTCTCCTCTGTGTCTTTCCATGGATCCTGGGTTGCTGTTACCCACTGATCCATCTGCCTCTACCACTGATTAGGGCAGATCCATATGTGTGCACTTTGGGCATTTACCAATAGGTAAATCACCCAATAGGAGCTTAGTGTTTATGAACAAATGAGGGCATTTGGGGGCATTGATTTGAGAGCCCTAAAACAGGCCTGTGGGTGGGCCGATTTGTGTCGTGTACTACTTTGCTGCCCCTTGTTCATCAAATCCTATCTAGATGTGAGCCAGATGCCTTGTCCTAGGCTGAGTCCCTGGACACACTGTCAAAGACCGGGTTGCATGTGGCTCTGGCTCATGAGGAGCGTATTCCTGTAAGGTCTCCTACTGCCACTTCTGGCCTCTCAGCCACCCCCAGTGTGCCTGAAGCTCAGGCCTGTGGGCGCCATGAGGTCATCTTCCCATTGCGTTTGGCGTGTCGGACCCTCTATAAATGACTGTGTCCATTTTTGGGCCTCAGAAGGGTGGCTGGGCAAAGCCAGTTTAGGGTGGAGCCTGGGTCAGATGACAGAGAGGATTAGAGGTTGGCGGACAGAGCCCCTTGGGGGATGGGGTGGCTGGGCAGAAGGACAGCTGGGGTGCAGGGGGTGGAATCTGTTCTGTGGCCCGAGAGAGTCCTCATGGAGCATGTGTCAAGGAGGCTGGGCCTTGTTCTGGTGGAGCTGGGCTGGTGATGAACATGGGAGAAGGCCCTGACTAGGGTGGAAGTGTGTTCTTTCCCCCTCCTGGCTGGCCTTCCCTGAGCAGGCTGGACAGTGGGGAGTACCAGCTGGGAGTGGGAGGTCCCAGGGCTGTCCGTGCACACACTGCACTGGCATGCCCAGCAGATGCTCATTAAAGGAAGGGGCAGTGGCAGTTATTTATAGGACCCTGACACATGGCCATGAGTCTCACCATGTTCCTTTGCGTGGTCAAGGTCTCCCCACGCAGTAGCTTTGTCAGCCTCTTCAGTAGGAGCCAGGCCTATACACCAAGCCCATCCTTGCTGCAATGATAAGAGTGGCCAGGCCACACTTAAAAGTAGGTGCCTGTGGCCTTTTTAACATAAGAGGCAGTTGGGGCATAGGCAGTCCTTACCACCCATCCAATCATACTACCTTGTGCTAGAGCTCAGAGCCCACCTGGACCACTGATTTTGCAGGTACCTCTCCTTCTCAGGCCCCAGTCCAGAGCTGCTGCACAAGAGCAACAGGTGCTTTGTCCACCTTTGGCCTTGAGTATTTGAGACCCTTTCCTTGCCCTCCTCCTTCCTCCTTCCCAGATCACTTGTCTTTTCCTCTACCTGTCTCTCTATCTCCTTGCTCTGGGCCTTTTCCCTTTGAGTTTGCCCAGGCTTTTTTGGGGGGGAGGCGGGGTGGATACTGGGATTGAACCAGGAGTACTTGACCACTGAGCCACATCCCCAGCCCTATTTTGTATTTTATTTAGAGACAGGGTCTCCCTGAGCTGCTAAGCACCTTACCCTTGACGAGGGTGGGTTTGAACTCGAGATTCTCCTACCTCAGCCTCCTGAGCCACTGGGATTACAGGCGTGTGCCACCGTGCCCAGCTTGCCCAGGCTTTTGATGTACCTTCTAGACTGCCATCAGCTTCCCTTGAACCCAGGTTATTTATGTAAATGTTCATCACCTGCTGGAGGGAGGGATCCTGACATCTTATTTAGGTGTGTATACAAGCTCTGTGGGTTTTGGGTTTAGGCAGGTGAGTGAGGGGAGCTTGGAAGCACATCCCGGGGACCTCTCTGAGCCTCTGCAGGCTTGGGTGGCCTTAGTACAGTGTGCTGGCAGGACATAAGCCAGGCAAAGCCTGTTTTGTCTAGGAGGGCCGATGAGGGGAGTGTAATGGGCTGCCTGGGGCCCAGGGAAGAAGAGGTCCCAGGAGGCATGAGTGTGGGCTGAGGTATGGAGTGGGGAGTGGGGATGGTCAGGACATTGGCAACCTGGAAGAAAAGGGTGGACAGGTGGCAGATTCAGGTCAGATTTGATCAAGTCTTCAATGCTGGGGATTCAGGGAAGCCGAGCTCGACTACTTCTCTTCTTCCTCACAGATCACCCACTGGGGCTCCCTTCTCACTTTTGCTCTCTGGCACCTGGCCAGGCCTTTGCCCCTGTAACCCAAGGCTGAGCCTCATGTGGTCCTTTTGCTATGAGGTTCTAGAACCCCAGAGTCCCACTTTCCACTTTAGGCCTTGTGTCCTGCAAATCACTATGTGAATGGGCTTTGGGTTTCCCTGATTGGCTGTGGGATCTTAGGCAAGCTGCAATACCTTCCCAAGCGCTGTTTCTTTTTGTCAAATTGGGGATAATGATGGTTCCTCTTTACATGTATGTTGTGGTAGAACCTTTGACAGATGTCCTGCACATAGCAAATGCTCACTAAAGCCAGCACCACAAAACCCCCACAGGGAGACCTACTTCCCCACACAGTCTGTCTTCCCAACTCCTCTCCCTGGGAGGGTCCATTACAGGCCTTTGTAGATAGCTAATCCCTGCTGAGCCCTTAGCTGATCAGGGCTTAGGGTGCTGTCACAGTCCTGGCGTGGTGCATGCATATGTTCATGTGTGTAGTGTGTGTTTGTGCTCTGTGCATGTGCCTGTGTGTGGTGTGTGCAGGGACAGTCTACGGTAGGTGGAAGGCTTGGACTAGAGATCAGACAGTTTGGGAGTGAATCTCGACTCCTACACATAAACTGTGACTGGGCACATTTCCCTTGTCTCATCTTCACTTTTCACCACTGGTAAAGTGGTAATGGGGTTTGCATATTCGTTCATTTATTCTCACAACAAATATTCGGTACCCACTACCTTCTGGGCACTGTTCCAGGGAGTAGGAACCCAGAGGTGAACAATCCAAGCCCCTGCTTTTCTAGAGCTGATATCGTAGCCAGGGAGAGTCAATACACAAATGACTGTGGTGATAGGTAGGAGCTGGAAAGCAAGAGGGTGTCCTGTATATGAGACCTGTGCTGATCTGAGATTCAGATGTGACGTAGGATGTAGGTATGCAATGGGAGGGTTGGGTTGAGGTTGTGGGAAGCTTCTGTCTTCAGGTGAGAGGGCACCTCTGCGAGCAGGGCTTCCTACTGGATGCCAGGTGTATTGTGCTTTTCTTCTCTCTCTCTCTTTTCTTTTGGTACTGGACATTGAACCCTGGGCACACTTTGCCCCTGAGCGATATCCCCATCCTTTTATATTTTTTATTTTGAGACAGGATCTCACTAAGTTGCTTAGAGCCCAAGTTACCAATACTGGCCTTAAAATTTTGATCCTCCTGCCTCAGCCTCTGGAGTTGCAGGGACTATAGGTGTATTCCACCAGGCCTGGTGTATGTTGTGTTTTTCTAAAGCCACCTTTCCATCAAGTCTCCTTTTGGGATTAAAAATACAAAGAAAGGCCACCAACACTGAAAGTACCAAGCAGGGCAGATCCGGGCAGATATGCAGCTTTGGTGGGTGTTTGTGCAGAGCCGGGGGGCAGGGCCCCCTATGCTGGATGTAGACTGGGGAGGTGGGAGAGGCCACTAAAAGATGAAGGGGACTGTGCCAGAGATGGCCTAGACCAGGAGGGCCATGTGTTAAGATTTCCACATGGAGCTGTGACTGGCATAGCAGATTGACACAGCCTTAGAGATGGGGTTGAGTCCCTCCCCAGGGATTATTATCCTAGGCCAGTCATGCTGACTTCTCTGATCCTCAGTTTCCTTGTCTGAAGCAGGGATACTTCAGACCTACTTTGTGTTAGGTATTATAAGTAATACTTAATTACTTATTAGTTATTAATTATTGCTGTGACACTCAGGATCTGGGTCAAGGAGCAGAGAGAAGGTGTGGGTCCTTGCAAGCTGAGGAAAGAAGCCATTGGGGGATGAAATGGGGAGGCTGCTAGCCCAGGGCAGGGCCCTAGAGCCACCAGTAGGATTCAGCATCTTGCTCTTCTTGTGCGACCTCACGAGCCTGGCACCCAGGCTTCTGTGCACCCCTGCCTCAGGCTGCCACCTCCTAACAAGGCCACAAGGTTGTACACATGCCAATGGCTGGCAGGGGTCAGGGTTGGGGAATGGAAAAGAGAAAGGCAGGTTCTTCCTGCCCCAGGGGAAGGTTTGTCAAATATTAACTTAATAATAATAGCTGTGGGTCACTGTACACCTGCCTTGTGCCGTCATCCCTGCCAACAAGTGAGTTCGTTAGGAGTCCCTTGAGCAAAGGAAGAAATTGAGGCTTGGCCCAGAGGTGTGACTCCCATGGATTGCCACCTCTGTTGTGGATGAGGCAGTGGGTCTGACCCTGGAGACCACCTTGGAGACATGCAGATGAGATGGCAGTCTCCAGCTTGGGGACCCTGCCTGTCCCTCCAGCCCCACTTGGGATCCAGGTTTTTACTTTGGGGTGTGTGGTAGACTCTGGAGGTGACGGGAAGACCTAGGGTTTCCAGAAACAAGTCCAGAGTCACTGGTTTATGCATCACTAGGACACAAGACCCTGTGTGTGTGTGTATTTTCTCCAATAATAAAAGCTATGTTAATTTAATCTAAAGGAGGACTCCTTATTCTGAAATTGTATCCTGCCTACTTTTGTTTCAGTCATTGCTACAATGTTTCTTTGTTGAAATGATAGCATTACTAGTCACTTTTTACTGTGTTTGAGGAAGAAGTAGCCATGTTGTCTATCACATGCAAGCACACAGAGAAGATTTTTCCTGTTGAGGGATTTCTGCTCTGGGTCCCTTGATGCCTACCTTTGTGGCCTGGGTTCAGGCTGGAGGCAAGCCTGTGTATCTCTGCTCATGAGGACAAGGGCTGGCCTGTATCCTACAGTCACTGTTACATTCATAAGTCGTCTCTTGCTTTCTTTGGTCGGGGGGGTTCCAGGACCCCCACCTTCCAGATACCAAAATTCTTCTATACTCAAGCCCTTCATATAAAACTATGTATTATTTGCATATAACCTAGGCTCCTCTTCCTGTAATACTTCAGATCATCTCCAGATTACTTATAATACCCAATACAAAGTAATTGTGATGTAAATAGTTATTATGCTGCATTGTTTAGGGAATGGTGTCAAGAAAAAGTCTGTGCATGTTCAGTACAGGCACAGTTTTTTTCTTTTGAAGATTTCTGATGTGTGGTTGGTTGAATCTGCAGATGTAGATACCCAGGGCCGACTGTACTTCTTGCATGCATGGGTGCACGGCTTCTCTGGTAGTGAAGAGACAGGGCTGATGGCTGTCAAAGACTCTGGGTTTCAGGGTGCAGGCTGGAAGAGAGGGACTGCAGGATTCGGACTGGGGTTACAAGGTGCCGATCCCACCCTGCCTCTACCACTGTGGGGTGATCTAGTCCTCCTTCCACACTGCCTTTTCCCATGATCAAATGGCATGATGATGAGTGGACAGCCCAGTGCTGTAGTGCGGCCTAATCTAAGCCGGTAGCTATAGCACTTGGTGATGGGTAACAGGGCTCTCGTGATTGGCTGGGACCCTGCTACGGAGTCCTGCCTGGTTTTAGGCCAGATGCCAAATGGGGCTTGGCCTCAGTCCTCAGCAGATGGGTGTTCATAAGAGCCTATGGGTGACAGGGGCACTGGGGGCGCTGACTGGTGGTAGTGGGGATTAGTGTGATTGGCCAGACCAGACACCTCACTGTTAATGCAGCCTGCCACTGCCCTCAGACGCAGTTCCTGGGCTCTTTGCAGAGGCTCTTCCCTCAGCTTGCAAGGACCCACACCTTCTCCCCGCTCCCTGACCCAGATCCTGAGTGTCACAGCAAGCAGATGCAGTGAGATTGGGGTCACAGCATGGAGTGGGGGAGGAGTCCAGACTTGAAGCCTTCTGGGACAGAGCTTGGAGTGCTGAGTACTCTGCCCCTTTGGAAGGGCTGTGAGCTGTGGATATGTCCCCTCTGCAGTGTGAGGGCCCAGTGCCATGGGCTGAGCCCCAGATCATCATGGGAGGGAGTGAGTGAGTGGGCGGCTGTAGGCCGCAGCTGCTGCATAACTGAGCCCTGGTGAATTCCTTGCTGCCAGCACGGCTTGCTGCTCTCAGCTCTTCCAGACCTTTGTTGACCCTTTCCTCAATGTCATCAGGGTACCCTTTTCAGGGTCTGGTCTCCCCAAATATGCTCCTTGCTTTGTTTTTGTTTTTGTTGTTGTTTTGATACTGGGGATTGAACCAAAGGGGGCACTTTACTACTGAGCTACATCTCAAGCCCTTTTTAAATTAAAAAAAAAAATTAAAAAAAAAAACATTCTTTTAGTTTTGAAAGAGGACCTGGCTTAGTTGCTAAGGCTGGCCTCAAACTTGCAAACCTCCTGCCTCAACTTCCTTCCTGCTTCAGCCTCCTGAGTTGCTGGGATTACAGGAGCATGCTATAGCACCAGGCTGGCTCCTTGATTTGTGTGAGTCTCTTCTTACACGGGTTCAATCCCCCGAGAGGACAGCAGCTCACCTATAGGTGGTGGCCATGGCCATCTTATTATCCTGGTAGTGTTCTCTCTTATGTCCATTTTGAGCCAAGATGCTGAGAGGCTCGCGATGGTGCTATCCCTGGCCAGCGGAGCTCCCTGCCTTGCAGACAGTGCCCATCCTGGGACTAGGGAGGGCACCGGAGGTAGACCCTGAGGTCTGTGCCTTATGTGCCTTAGGCTTGTGCATCAGGAAGGGGTCCTTGGGGATGGTGAGTCTGGACTGAATCCCAGGGCAAAAGAGGCAGGCTGGAGTGGGGAGTCGTGCCCTGGCAGCGTTGGGAACAGCACACCCAAGGCCTCTTTGGGTACCTGGAAGGGTGAGTGTGGATGGGGTGAGTTGAGGCCTGGATCTGAAGATTGGAGCCAGGCCTGGGATGTAGCCCGTGGGCTCCGCCCCAGACCCGCAACAAGCTCTTTAGCTTTTTTCTTCAGGTGTTATTTGAGCCATATTTCTGACTCCAGGTTTGGGTTCAACTAAGGACTGGGTATTTTACTGATGTGGGCCTCTGGAGCCTCTGGCTTTCCGAGGAGGAAAAGACTGAGGCCTGGGAGAGGTAGTGAGTCCTGAGTCTCCAGAGGGAGCATCCTCAACTAGAAAAGATCCAAACATTTCCAGGAAGGCACATGGGGACAGGGGCAGGGCTGGACTGCAATTCCGGAGGCTGCCTGTCAGGGCTGGGGCCAGGGCCAGGTGACACCTGCTGCTGAATTACTGGTGGACAGCGTTCTGCACCAGCTCTGCCCCATGCAGGTCTGTTTCTGTGTTTCAGAACCCAGGATGACACAAAGAGGGCGTGACACTGCTGGGCTCGGAGAACAAGTTGCAAGGGTCATTGGGCACCTGCGATTTGCTCCTCCCTGTGGGGCTGGCCATTAACTTAAATGGGCAAGGAGACTCCCTTTGCTTTTGGATCTGAGTGGTCCTGCCAGCTATGGGGACCCCTGGCTGCGTGTTCACACCACTGGATGGGGAGTGGGCATAGGAGGACACAGTCTTTGTTGTGTGGATGGAGGATTGGGAGCACCAGTGGGTTGATGATTCTGATTAGAGTTTCCAGGGAGTCCTGTGGCTGCAGGAGTTTTGCTGGGACTTCAGGACCAGAAGGGGGATGGGGTGACAGGAGAGTCTTTGCCAGTCCAGCTCCATTTTCGAACAGCTGTGACTGCTTTCTTTGGACCCTTTGCTTAACTCGCCCTCTCCATGAGGCTCCTGCCAAGATGCCTGAGCCCTGGGCGAGCCTGGGCCCGTCACTGGGCCCTGGGGACCAAAGTGGCACTGAGAGGCCTGAGCCATGAAAGGTCCCTTGTGGGGACCCCTGCTTTCCATTTAGCCAGCCTCCTGCAGCTCCCCTCTTCCTCTGGCCCAAGGTGTCATCAGCTGTCTTATTCTACGTTGTCTAGTTGATGGATAACTGTCTAAGGGGACAGACACTGGTGATAGGGAGGATGGGTGTGCTGATCTGGATTCAGGACCACTGGCAGGTGGTAGGAGAAAGAGGAAAAAAGAAGATTCAGGAATTATTAAGAGAAAGAGGAAGAAGATGATTCAGGGGCATGTTGGGGAGAATTAAGAAGCTTTAACCTTCAGAGAAACCAGGGAATTTGCCCTGCAGTCCTGGGCACATCGCCTGTCCTCTCTGTTTCATCCTCTGAGAGTGGTTTGGTGGGAGTTCTTGCTCCTGGGGTTTGTTTGAGGGTGAAGCACCTGGCTAGCAGCCTGCTCACTGGTGGGGGCTGATGCTCTGCTCTGCCCCAGGGAGATCTTGGGAAAGCCCTTAACATCCCACAGGCGCACACCGTTGTGGCTTTTGTGTTTTGTCTGTGCTATGGCAGGTCTCTTGAAATTGAACTGCAGTGTCCTTAATTTTTTTTTTTTTCCCTGCATAAGCTGAAGAAGCTAAATTGGGAGGTGCTGGCTGACTTCACCTTAAAAGGGAGGAAGTCAGAGCTCCTCTGAGCTAGACCCTGATTGAAGGGGGTAGGGATGGAGGACACATGGTTCCAGGTCAGGCTGCATGTTGAAGGGCCAGAGGAGGGTCTCAGAGTCATGCATTCATTCATTGGAGGAGCCTGATGTGTACCAGAAGAACTTGAACTTGAGATACTTGAGTTGGGCCCTGGCCACAGAGCCCCAGTGTGCCCATCTGGGGACTGGGAAGCCTGCAGTCAGGTGAGCTCTGGCTCCCGCTGGGTCTGGTTGGTTCAGGAGGGCAGGACTACCTTAGCATCTTCATTGAATTTGGTAAATTACTAAGAGCCATCACATCTACCACCTGCCATTTGTATCTCTCTGTCCTGTGAGGTCACCCTACAGAAATACAGTCCCCTTGGGCAGATGAGGACACTGAAGCTCAGGGGAATCCTGGCATTTCCTCCCTTTTGAAACTCAGAGTGGCCTTTCTCACTAGCTTGTTATCCCTCTCCTGGAGTGAGATGGTGGGGGAGGGCAGGAGGATGATTATTGAAGAGCAAATGTGTTTTCAAATGAAAATCAGGGGACTGAAGGTGGGGGTACACCCTTGGTTACCCAGGAGGCTGGCACATCAGAAGAGAAGTTGATAAGAGAGAGCTGGACCTCTCACTGTTGGGTATTTCCACGTGGCCCCTGGGATTCCCTCAGCTATTTCAGGATGAAGGCAGGGTGCAGGGGACCTGGGAGCCTGCAGGAATCAAGGTGCCTGAGAGGTTCGGGGCTGGATCTGAATGAAGCTGGTCTGACTCTGTGCTCCCCAGATCCTCAGGGTGTCAGGGGGAGCTAGGTCAGATGCCATATCTCCTACCTCCCTCGAAGAAAGGACTGGGGGAACCTGGGGGAATTTAGGAGCTTGGGAAGCAATTCAAGGCCAAGTGAATAGCCAGGTGTATGAGCTGAATCTTGTTCTAAATGGAGAATCAGAATCCACAATTAATTGGATGCATTTGCTAAACCTGGGACAGGACCCAAATATTGTTCTTTTTTTTTCTGAAATATGTCCCTTCTTCCCTCCAAGGACCCAGTGAAGCAGTATGTCCTGGGAGTGGGCCTGGCTGAGCTGGAACATCACCTGCTTCTCCAAGTGAACCAGCCTGGCCCTACCTTACTGGTTGAATGGTCAGCAGGCCTGGAGAAGGCCACAGCTAAGGCGTGCTCTTGTTCTATCCTGAGGACTTAGGGGGCAGTGCTGCCCCAGCTCTGGTGGCCAGGTGGGGGTTGCTCCCGGGCTGGCTTGGGGTGGACTGCAGAAGCTTTGCGGAGAAGTGGGTGTAGGTTCGGGGCCCTGCCGGGAGAGCTGAGTCAGCGTGTGGGAAACTGCTCAGGAGTGAGGACGGAGCTGCTGCACTGGCGGGTCACCCTGCCTGCTGTGCCACTCTGACCGGAGAGGAGAGGCCACCCCCGCAATCTGCAGCAGCTCTCTTTCACTCTGTGCGCAGAGTTGCTGCCTTAGCATTGCGGATGTCTGGAGCTGCAAAGGCCTCAGGCAGGCAGCTGAGACCCTGGGATTCTGTTCCACCCCGTTCCTATTACTTGGGCCAGTTAGTAAACCTTTCTGGCTTCTCTTCACTCTTCTATAAAATGGGGTAACACTCCTGCCTGCTGAACCCCAGCCCTCAAGGAGGAAGATGAGCTCTGTTGTGCATTTATATTGCTGGCTCTGGGCACAGAGCAGACTCACAGCACATAGTGAATTGGAGTGTGAGACTCCGGGGGATGAGGGATGGATGGGAAAGGCTTTGCAAAGTATGGCAAGGTGGGAAGAGTTCTCACTTTTGAGTCTCAGAGGCTCAGGTTCAAATCCCAGTTCTGCTTTCCTAAGTCCTTTGACCTTGGGCAAGTTATTCATCCCCTCCTAGCCCCAGTTTTCCTGTTGGTGGAATGGGTTTATCATTGAGGATTAAATGGGAGAATGTGGGTCTCCATTTCCTACTGAGGCCACTGAAGGTCAAAGTGCTAGGACCTTAGGCTGGTGTGAGGGTGTTAGGCCACACCGTGTCTTGTGCATGTGAACTCTTGGGGCATCATTCTTGAGACCAGGCCTTGGGCCACCAGTGCCCCACTTGGGATCTAGATGACCTGAGGGCCATCAGAGGGAGTAAGGAAGGGAAGGGTATGGTCTGTTGAGGACCTTGTAGGTGCTAGGCCCCAGCTGCACTGTGGAACTCCAGCCCTCTCAGTCCTTGCATGGAATGGCCAGGGATCTGCAGATCTCCAACCTAGCTTTGGATCTCAACCCCTGCTCCTTCCTTCCTGTGATTGGCTGCTCTGGCTGGCAGATCAAGGCCCTTTTGCTGGAGAGCAGCGTTTCCTCTTGTGAAGAGGGCCTTATGGGAGGGGACAGTTAGGGATGAGACCAGGGCTGCAGGCACAGTGGGGGTGCTGATCTTGGCTATGCTTTCTGGGAACCTCTGCCCTCTCTCTACCTCTCTGATCTCACTGCCACATCCCTCCTCCTATAGCCTTTGGAGGAGGCCTGGCTTGTTGAGCAGAGGGACGGGGTCACACACCTTCTCAGACAGTCAGAGACTTTCATGCTCTGGAGGCTGGTGACCTGCCTAAGGCTGTGGGTTAGTGACAGTTCCCTGGCTGCCCCCTGCAATTGTTCCCCTGAGCTGGTGAGAAGCCTCGAGGGTGGTGAAGACATTTAATTAGCAACACTGCCTCATGCTGGGTAGCAGGTTGGGCAGTGGTCAGCCTCTCTGAGCTCTTCTGCTCCTTTTACTTCTGCGTGGTGTTAGCAGGACCTGGATTATGGCCCAGAGAGGATTGGTACCTGTTAAGTCACGCAGCCTGTCAGAGTGGGGTTGGGAGGTCCCTCTCCTTCCCTTTCCTGTCCTGCTCCTGTCCAGCTGTGTACAGACCTCCTGCATCTGGAGGAGGTGATGGACAGTGCCTTCCCTGGCCCCTTCACCCACCTAAGCCTCCCCTAGCCCACCATGTTCTCTAAGGCCATTCCCTTTTGCCAGCACAAGAATAATAGGTATGGGATCAGCAGAGGAACACCTGGAAAAGTCCCATCTATGTCCCTGAATATTCATTCCATCTGCCAGAGAATAGGGGCAACTCCAGGGCTAAGGCTGGGGCCATGGGCAGGGCCAGGGCCAGGGCCAAAGCTGTGAGCAGGGGCAGTGGCATGGGCAGGGGCAGGACCAAGGCCAGAGGAAGGGTTAAGGCCATGGAGGCCCAAGGCTGGGGGCAGGGCTCAGGGCAGGGGCAGGGTGGGGGGCGTGTGACTCCTTCTGCCTGTTAGAGTTCCCTCTTGATTCTCCTCCCCATTGCCCTCACTCCTTCCTTCTGTGTCCATTCTCAACTCTCCTGCGACCTCCTCTACTGGCTTCTTGGGGGAAAACATGGTGGAATGACCCTGTGCCAGGATAGGGCCCCTCTCACCGGCTCTGGACTCTGAACCTGCCAGCCTCACCTTGGCTCCATCTCTGTAATGCAGGGGTCCCTCTCTGTGGTGCCTTGGGTGCCGGGTACGGTGGATAGTCTAGGTCTGAGGCAGGAGGCTCTTAGCATAGACCCAGGCTCTGGGGAAGCCCCAGGCTTTGGGAGTGTTATGAGGCTGCAGTGAGGGTGGTCTCCCCCCTGCTGTGCTGCACTTTGAATTTTCATGGTGGGCAGGACTAATGGGAGCTATTTAAAACCAACTCTGGGCATTCACTCCACTGAATAACAAAAATAACAATGGTGTCCAAAATAATATTGATGTGTTTGAAGTAAACACATATCTTATCTCTCTTA
This sequence comes from Spermophilus citellus, assembly GCF_964194105.1. Taxonomy (NCBI): domain Eukaryota; kingdom Metazoa; phylum Chordata; class Mammalia; order Rodentia; family Sciuridae; genus Spermophilus; species Spermophilus citellus. The sequence goes on along the minus strand of NC_138192.1, from coordinate 34,612,172 downwards.
GTTACCGTTTAGTAGTTTTTGTGTCACAGATTTGGAAACTGAGGACCCTGATTAATTAGTGAATAACCTGGGTGCAGGTCTAGATGGAGTTTCTCAGGCAGGAACAGCTGAGGGCATTCAGAGGGATGAGTGAGTCTTGGGTCTGGAGGAAGTGTTATGAAGGTCCAGCAGGGCCTGGCGTCTTTAGGGAGGCAGGATGGTGGGGCTGCTCATGGCACCAAGGCTCGTTGCCCACCCACCCACCCACTCAGACCTTTACTTGGCCCGGGGGGCGCTGCCAGGCCCTTTCCCTGCTCTCCTGGGCTCCCCGGCTCCTTCCCTCCCCAGCATGGGCTGCTCCTCACTGAGTCGGGTAAGCAGGTGCTGAGGGGCAGGTGGGAGGCGGATGGGCCGGAGGGGCAGATCCCAGCACTGTTTATGGCCAGCATCCTGGCCTGTGCTGAGAATAGCACCACACTCTGTGGGGGCACAGGTGGGGCGGCTATGCTGACATCTCAGGACAGATGGGCCGAGGGCTGCGGCCAAGGGTGTGGTGCGTGCCTATGGAGACACCCTGTCCTCAGTGGGCCCCACCCAGCATGAAAGAAGAGGCCAGAGAGGCTCCCTGTGTCACTCACACTCTGCTGCTGAGTCCTCGCTTGCCAGTTTTTGGGCTTGGCACTGGGGGGGTGCAATGCTGAGGCCCAGCCAGGGTTTCTGGTAGTTGCTGCTGTGGGTCCCACAGGGACACTACTTTGATTTGCTGTTTGGTTGATTTTGATGGGGCTTTGTACCACTTTACCCTTTTGACCAAGGGGACCAGGGTAAAGTGATGGGGGATTGCAGGTGTCTGCAGAGCTGTGGGTGGAGGAGGCTGCTGAAGGGCTTGGTCCCAGAGGCTGTGGGGTGGGATGAATTTTGTTTTCCCAGAGGAATGCTGAGCCCTAGTGAGTCATGGGGCAGGTGTATACAGGGGTGGCAGGCACCCAGACAGGCATGTGTAGGCTGGGTGAGGGGGGAACTGGGCAGGGTGGGGACTTGGTGGATTAGGTTGTCCAAGGTTTCTGGCCTGGGTGGATGAATCTCAGGTCAAGATAGGGGTAAAAGCACAAAAAAGGAAAACCAGTCACCATGCTGTAGTGTACTATCTTGTCTATACAGTCGCAACTCACTTTTAAAACCCCCTTGGAGGGATTTCTTGGCTTTACTGATGAGGTTCAATGGCTCAGAGGGGTGAAGTTACTGCCCAAATTTGCACAGCATGGGCCTGCACTTTGCAGCCATTGCCTGCACTTCTTGTCCACTCACCCAAAAGGGCACTCTGCTGGCTGTCCAGACTAGTTACTCTAAGCTGGTCACTGCTCTGAGTGAGTCACCCTGGTGGGAAGGACTGAAGAAAGGAATGGTCAGGGAATGGGGAGTGGTCAGGCCCAATGGTGGGGAGGCTCTGTGGGCCCTGGCCATTGCATATCCATCTCTTCTTCTCCAGGTCCTGCTGGATTTTTGTTCAGAGATGTGCATCCTTCTTACCATGTCCCCTCCGTAGTGTGGGCTCCAGGGTGGGGACCTTGCCTGGGTCTCTACAGAACAGGATCAGGCACACTGTGGCCTCAGAGCACATTTGCAGTTTCTAGCCACACAGCCCAGGGGCCTAGGGGCCAAGTTCTGAGCCAGAAGAGAGGACTTACTGTTGGGGAGTGGGTTGCTGGGTCCGGGCTATGAGGGGCGAAATATGATGGGGCAGCTTGACCCACTCCCAGAGGTTGGTGAGAAAGGGCTAGGCTGGCTGGGTGCTTGATTAGGGGTCTAGGTGGCACTGGCCCTTCCAGGAACCCTGCTACCCACTGGTGGACACCTGGTTCTGCCGATGACTGGGCATGGGCTGGGCCTGGTGGATGGTCATGGAGCGAGTCACCACCAAACCCTGGGCCCAACACTGCCTGGGCACTGCAGCTTCTCCATCTCTCCTTTAGCTGGCACCTCCCTCTTGGCTGACTGGCTCACCCTAGGCCCATGTGGCAGATGGTAAGGGGTGGCAGGCCAGAGCCACGGGCTTGGGAGCCCATGGGCCACGTGCAAATTCTAGCTCATTTCTGAACTAACCATTGAGCCTTGGTTTCCCCATTGTGGACCACCTCCTCCTTTTAGATTTTGAGAACTCTTTTGCTCTTGCTGAGGGCTCCCTGACTCTCCCTAGCCCAGCCTGGCTTTCCTCTGGAGTCTGGGTGGCCCCACCCTGGCTGCTTGGCAGTAGGCTTATCTCTAAACTGGCTGGAATTTCAGGCACCCTGGGAGGGGTAAAGGAAGAGAGAGGTGGGGGGCTTCCTGGTCCCCCAGGGTCAACTGGACACCTTTCCCTGGGTCTGAGTGTCCCTTGCCACTGAAGAGGGAAACGTGGGGGAGGGGACCTGCCTTTTCCTCCCCCAATCCCCTCCCCCCTCATTCTTTCTCAGGGGGTGTCGGCTGTTAGACACCACTGCCCCCCACCAGCTGGGAAGGCAGCTGGCCTCCTTGCACTTTGGGTTTTAACCAGCAAGTCACAGTAAAAGTTATTGTTGTGGGGCTGACATAGGTGGCCAAGTTTTTATTCAGTCAATTAAGGACAGAAGAAGGAAAACCAAACATTGGTTTTTCCTCTCACCAGTGTTTCACTAAGGAAAGGGAAAAATCACTCAAAAGAGGAGGGTGGTGGTCATTCTGGAGTGATAGCCTTCCTGGAGAGGCCAGTTGGCTTCCTTAGTCAGCTGTTGTGACCAGAGGCCTACAGAAAAGTGTTGATGAATCTTTGTGGTCTGGTGTCAGGGGACAGTGACTTCCAAAGCACAAGGACTTGTTCAAAAGACAGATCAGATCACCATGTGGGTGGGAGATAGGCTGTGAGCTTTCCGGGCAGGGGCCACCCAGCCTCATTTGGCCAGGAGGAACCTGGACTGTGTGTGTGTGTGTGTGTGTGTGTGTGTGTGTGTGTGTGTGTGGTATATCATTGCAAAACTTTGTATTCTAATCCACAATCTGTGTTGCTTATTTCTCAAAAGTGTTTTCTTTACCAGTTAAATCCTTGGAATTTGGCAAGATGGTGCGTGAATCTTGGGCAGTAAATGCCACACGGGCTGCCTGCTACTCTAGGTGCCTGTGTCCCCCAGCTTGAGAATCACAAGTGGAGTTTGGGCTGTAGAATTGGACAGGTTTGAGTCCTGCCTGGCTCTCCTACTGACTATTGGCCTGGGCTTTAGTTTCTTTATCTATAAAATGGGGTCAACAGTCACCACCTGAGGGAGACCCAGTGATATGAGCTCAACTGTGAGAGGGGTGTTAATTGGATCAGGTGTTAATTGGACCAGAAGGGGGTTTGGACCAGAGACTCCCTAAAGGTCCTGCCTTGCAGCGTGAGCTTTGTGGGGCTCGGGGGGAGGGTCAGTGCCTTCAGCTGGGATCTACATGGCAGGCGCATGGCCCAGAGATGGAATCTGATGGGGAAAGGGTTCCCTTTGGAACATTTTCCCTCAGGGGAAAGACAGTGAGATGATGACCTGTCCCCAAGCCAGCTCCTCCTGCCACCACTTCCCTGTCAGTGTGGGGAAATAGGTCCCTGGGATGGGGACGCAGAGATTTGCAGGGGAGAGAACTAAGGCCAGGACCCGCATCCATCTCTTGGGGCAGACTGCATGTGTTGTGTGTCGGGAAGCTGAGAGGGGAGGAGCCACACAGGGAAGGACCCTCCATTCTCTCTGAGAGGTGCTTAGCTCTTCTCAGGCCGTAGACCAGCTAGGACTCAATGTTGATTTCCCTTCCTCTAGTTCTTTCTCCAGCTCTCTTGCCTCATTTGGGGTTCTTCTTCCCCTGTTCCCACCCTCAGCCTCTTGCCTGACTCCATGTCTTCTTCATGATTCCTGCTGTGCCTCCAGAGGTGGGCAGGGACTTCTGCCAGGGAGGGTGTGTCACGTGTATGAGCACCACCTCCCGTCTGGGGGAGCTTGCACTGCTTGGGGGTCTGATGGCTGGAGTGCATTTTTGCCTCCTGGGGATGGAACGCTGCCCTTGGCTTTTTGCCCAGGGCCAGTGTCTCAGTGCTTATCTTTCTTAAAAAGTCACTGTACCTTTGGAAGGTAGAAGGCAAAGTCAGAGGCATGGCCAGCCAGCCCTGTGCTACAGAAGTCTAAGGGCTTGTTTTTGTTTTTAATCGCCTGAAGTCTCTACTCTGTTCTGGATTTGATTTCTGGGATGACCTCCTAGTGGCCCTGGGCCCTGCTTCCTGGGCTTCATTTCCCTTTTGTGACCACAGCGGCAGGGCTAAGGGACCCCACAGCCTGCTGCTCTCCATCAGAAGTTGTGCCCTCATCCTATTCCCTCTCCCTTTGGTTACCCTCTCCTTCCAACTTGGACCTACACTTCAGACCTAAACCTTGAGTATTAGAATTTCCAGCCTCTGGGCTAAGTGTTGCCATTCTGAAGGGGCAGAGCACCTGACACCCCGCTGTGTGAGTTCCCTAAGCTCTGAAGAGGGAGAGGCAGAGCTTTTCTGGGCTAGATGAGACATGGAAGCTCTCCCATGAGTGGTCCCACAGCCTGAGGACAAGAGTGACATCAGTGAAGAGGGCCCAGTCCTGGCCAGGTTACCTCAGCATCTGTTCCTATTTCCTCCTCCATAAAATGGGACTGCCATATGCCCACTTGCTACTGAAAGGAAGGGGAAGATGGGAGGTCCTGGCTGGAAGAGATCCAGACTACAGTATAGTCCCAAGAGTGTCCTGCAAGGTCACCTGACCACCCTGAACCAGAGCTTCCTGGAGCTCCACCATGCTCAGTCTCTGACTGCAGCAGCCTGTGGGCACTGTGGCGTTGGCCCAAGCACAGTGATGGGCCCAGAGGGTGGCTGCAGGGGCCCTGGGTCTGTCTTACTCCCCACAGAAAGACAAATCTGAGCAGCATTTGCTTATGGGCACCACAAAGCCACAGGGTCCTGGCTCTGCTCCCGTTTTTCAGTGTGGCTGAATTCTTTAGTGTCTTTGCCTTTCTTTTCTTATCTCTAAAGTGGGGTTAACAATCTGTAGTTCAAGGAATGGTGTGAAGACTAAATGCCTAGGAGCAAAGACCCCCCAGTAGCAAGGAGCATACCTGCCCACCAGACAGAGTCAGGACTCCTTGAAGGATTAGCTGGTTCTAGGGCTGAGGCAGGGATGGGACAGGCTGAGCCTGGAGCACCTTATAGTGCCAGAAGGAAGTACAGGAAGATGAATGGGGACGTGTCCAGAGGCTCCCACTGGCTATCTTTGGGATATTTGAGCATCAAAAAGAATAATGATGGAAATAGATTTATAACATATAGAATAATGCAAAGCCAAGATATGTGTTTTTTTTTTAATATTTACTTATTTATTAGTTATTGGCGGACACAACATCTTTGTTTGTATGTGGTGCTGGAGGATCGAACCCGGGCCGCACGCATGCCAGGTGAGCGCCGCTACCGCTTGAGCCACATCCCCAGCCCCAAGATATGTGTTTGTATATCTTGGCTTTGCAAAGATATACAAACGCAAAGAGGGGAGGGTAGTAAAGATATGACTTTACTTTATCTTTACTACCCTCCCCTCAAAGGCAAGATTGAGGGAAGCTCCTTTTTAGAGAATGTTAGGGCACGAGGTAGAGTCTGGGTGACAGTGGAGTTCCTTGAAGGTGACAGTGCGATACATCTCAGTGTTTGATGTGCATTCAGTGCACCAGGGGGTCTTGCTGAAGTGGAAATCAACTCAGCAGACCTGGGGTGGAGGTTGAAATTCTCTCTCTCTACCAGGCTCTCAGGTGATGTGATACAGCTGGGGACCTCACTTTGAATAGCAAAGTGATTGTCAGTCTATGTGCATTCACATGGTGACAGTGACTGTGACTAGCAGATGACTAGTTGTCAAGAGAAAAATTATCTCTCACATCTGTAATCCTAGCAACTCAGAAGCCTGAGGCAGGAGGATTACGAGTTTGAGGCTAGCCTCAGCAATTTAGTGAGACCTAAGCAATTTAGTGAGACCCTGTCTCAAAATAAAAAATAAAGAGAAATGAGGGTGTATCTCAGTGGTTAAGCACCCCTGGATTCAATTCCTAGCACTCCCTCCACATGAAAAAAAAAAAGGAAAAAAAAGTTATAGTTATTCTTGCTCCAGGAAATCTGGCAAACGTGAGTCAAACCACAGGGTCAAGTTTAGCATACCAGGTAGGGGCCATTCTGTGGTAATGCAGTTGGAAGAGGTCAATGTCACCTCTGTAGTACTCTTGCCAAAAATATGTTCAACCTCAGCAGAATAACAGGAAAATACTCAAATGAATCCAGAGTTTTGGATTCTCCAAAGGGCTGGTTTGTACTTTAAAAAAATTGTCAAAATCATAAAAAAATAAGTGAGAAATAGGTGTGTGGGAAAATATTCTGAATTAAAGGATCCAACAAACAAGGCAATGTGTGAACTGTGCTTGGATCGCACATTGGAAAGTGAACAAGCCATCTAGAGGTGAGGGACATTTTGGGGTTTAAGTAGGAATATTTGAATATGGACTATATATAGTCCATGTATGTATATCTATATGTATATAATATTATTAAATAGGTGTTAAGCATATTGGGGGTGCTTGTGCCATTACAGATATATAGAAAATTCTTTAAAATTTTTTTTTTGGGGTACCAGGGATTGAACTCAGGGACACTTGGCCACTGAGCACATCCCCAGCCCTATTTTGTATATCATTTAAAGACAGAGTCTCACTGAGTTGTTTAGTGCCTTGCTTTTAATTGAGGCTGGTTTTGATCTTAGGATCCTCCTGCCTCAGCCTCCTGAGCTGCTGGGATTACAGGTGGGCACCATTGCTCCTGGCTAGAAAATACTCTTAAGATCTGTGCTGAAGTATTTAGTGGTGAAGTCTTTTGGGGTGAAGGGTCATGGTTCTGCAGGTTGTTTTAGGTTGGTTGGGCAAATGTAAAAGGGACCAAACTGTTTTTATATGGAGAGATAAAAGCAAATGTGGTCAAATGGTAGCAATTGGTTGGTGGGCCAACAAGAAGGGTAGATGACAGTATGTTGCACTATTTCAATTTTTTTTGAGGTTTATCTTTTCAAAATAAAAAGTTTGATGGGCATATGAAATGTGGTAGTAAATGGTGGCTTTGAACTCTTTTCTGACCCCTTTGCCCTCCTGCGGCTGTTGTTGGAGGCTGGATTACTGGAGGCCACCCAGACCCTCCACCTGGCAGTGTGGGAGTGGGCTTAGGCCACTCCAGTGTCTGAGTAGATCATGGGGATTAGGAGGAGTCGCTTGTCCCTCTGGGGAGGTGCCAGCTGCAGTCAGGAGTGTGCTTGGGAACAAGGGAACCTTGTGTGTTGTGTTTGAGAGATGGCCTTGGAGGGGGTTTGGGAGGCTGAGGGGCCTGGTGACAGGTGGGACCCTGCAGGATTGTCCTCAGGAGAGGGCCAACTCTGCCCTCCCCAGTTTTGTGGGCTCAGCAGTGAGAGTCCTCTCAGGGCAGGAGAAGAGAGGAGGGAAGGCCTTGTATCCTTTCTCTGCCTGGGTGCCCACCCACAGAGACCCTGCCTCGTTGCAAGCTTGTCTTTTGATGTCCCCAGCATCTCCAGGCATGTCCCTCAAGGCCTCCGAGCTTGTGGTGGTGAAGACCTGCAGCTGGTGGCCCTCCCCTGTCTTCCTGGAAGTCCCCTTGAGCATTAGGGCAGAAGGACAAGGGCCCTGTTCAGTCAGCTGCAGCTCCTAGCGTGGCAGACCTGAGCTAGGTGTGGGACTGGGGGTGGGAGAGATTCAGAAGAGAAAGGCCCAGGGTGTCAGGGAGACAGCCTGAAACCAAAAGGCCCTGGACAGGTAGGCAGACCACTGATTGCCTTTAGCTTGATTCTGGGGATCCCCTCTCCCTTTTGCCTTGGAGAACTGTTTGCCCAGAGGCAGGCTGGGAAAACTGCGCCTTCTCTGGGGCCTTCTGCTTGCCTCGCTGCCTGGGGAGCTTTGGTGTGAACTGCAGGGGCGTGAGGGTGTATATCCTGTCACTGTGGTCCCTGACCGCAGGCTCTGCTGGGAGGAAGAAGTTCGGAGAAGACACCCTGCCCCCCGGCTGGGCTCACTCTTCAACACCACCTTTCTGAGGCTGCAGCTGAGCCAGTGCTGGGAGGAGATAATGAAGAAGGTGAAGGCCAGATGCCTCTTCTGGGGTCTCAGCAATGTGGTGGTGGGTGAAAGGGACAGGGATGTGCATATGGGTGTTTGTGTGGTGGGGTGTGGGGAGCATTAACTGGGGGTGGTCTCGGCCTCATCTCTGCCTCTTGCTGCAGGTGGGAGGGGGGTGCCTGGAACCCAAGGCTCAGCCAGGAGAGGTCACACGACTGCTCATTGAGCAGTGCCCTCCCTTGCCTTCCCTGTCTGTACCCACCTGTCATGTGTCACAGGAGGTGAGGGGGAAGTGCTTGGTGTCTTGAAGTTCATGCAGGGGTGGGGGAGGTCAGAAGTGATGAGCAGCCTGTGGGGGCTTCCTCTCTCTCTGAGTTTGGTGGCCTGCACTGACATGTATCCTTGAAACTCACTCCTATGTTCAGGGCTGTTTAGGGGCTTGGCTGGACTCCCCCTATCAACAGGAGAGACTGGCCCTGAGCTCTTGTTCCTGTCCTAGGCTGTGACAAGGGCCACAATGCGGGGATGGCAGGGCCTCCTCCCTTTTCTGAAGTACATGGGACCCTCTTGCCAAGCCCTCATGGGCTCTGGCACCAGGAGGCACAGTGCCCTGTTGTGTCTGGGAACCTCCTAGCCTCCCAGGAGAGAGGCTGAGCCGTGTGGGTGTTTGCAAAAGGCGGTTCTGGAGCCAGCCACGTGGCAGCCTATTGTCCAGCACTTCAGCTCCACTCATGCCTGGCCTCCGGCTGAGGATGTGGTGAGAGGAAGCTTTGATATGAAGTGACACTGAGTGGCACTGATAAGGCTTCCTGAACTAAACACTGGTTCTTCCCGGCCCTTCCTCCCTCCCTCTCTCCCTCTGTTAGCTAGGGGTGTCTAGCCGGGCTTCTTCTGTCACATGAACAAAGGCTCTTCTTTGTTTATTACAAAGTGAGGCACCTATGGTTAAGTGCAGGACAAATGTAAATGATGCTGGTGGTCTGGGGCCTGCCCCACTCCCTCAGCCTCCGTGTAACCTTGAGGAGGCTGTGAACAGGCCTGTGTCACCTGGCCCTCCTCCTCTTTCAGCTCATTCTCATCCTTCCAAACCCAGCTCGGTTGTCCTATATTCCCTGAGTCCTGCTAGGCGAGGCCCATCCTGGACACTTACTACCTGCCCTGTTCCCCCCCACCCCCGGTCCATCTGTGAGCTGGGCACAGGGAGTGCCCACTCTTGATGTGTTAAATGGATGGGATGTGGACCCTGTCAGAGTAGAGGGTGGTGTGTGTGTGTGTGTGTGTGTGTGTGTGTGTGTGTAGTTTGTGCGCATGTGTGTGCATGTGCATGACTCACAGGTGAGTCTCCTGATGGAAGGTACTGGTAGGGATGGAGAGAGCAACCTTGTATCCCTGGGATGCAGACAGATACCGAGGTGACCGAGCAGTATTTAGGTGTCCTGGGTGTAAGGGCTGGTCAGAAAGGCCTCCTCTTCTGGTGGCTAGGGTGTGGCAGGGCTCCCACTCATGGAAGGAAGAATTAGAAGCTGCATTGAGAAAGGTGGTGGGGAATTGTCCCTGACCTGGGACAGGCAGTGTCCAGTGGTCCCCCCCACCCCCACCCAGGCACTGGAAACTTCTTGAAGATGGGGCCTTGTGCCCTCGTCTCTTGTCTCCAAGAAGGGGTGAGTGCAGGGAGGGCTGAACAGGGCTGCTTCTCTGGGCCTTGGCTGTGCTGCATGTTAGGTTTCAAAGTTCCGCACTTTGGGGGCTGAGTGCCTTCTGTCTAAAACACAGGAGGAGACTGAGTCTGAGAGAGGGGTATTTTGTTCACAGTCACATGGGTGCTCTTGAAGTTCCTGGCTCAATGTGCCAAAAACCAGTGAAAATATCTTGTGTGTCTGTCCTGTGTCTAGCCTTTGTGGAAGCTGAAGACCCAGAGATAATGGGGATGCTGTCCCTGACCACTAGCTGTTCATGTAGGCAGGGCAGAGGCATGAGATGGACACTCAGGCACATCACCCGGCAAAAAAGAAAGTGGGTGCAGGCCCACAGTGGCTCAGAGTATTTTTGGGGATGAGAGAAGTCAGGGACCATTTCACAGAGGAACCTTGTCATCTGAGCAGGGTTTTAAAGGGTGCGTAGGAGTTGAACGTGTGCACATCTAGGGTGTGTGGGTGATCTTGGGTTGCAGTCTGTCTGGACCTGGTGTGAGGGATGGGGATCTTAGACCCAGCTTCCAGTGGTGTGAGGCTGCCCTGCGGGCATTTAAGGGACTTGGTGTTTTTGAGTATTGTGGGGTAGGCCCTGCCAGGGGTTTTACAGACATGATCCTTGCAATCTGGGAGGTGAGTGTGGATAGTTTCTTGATTTTGCAGATGAGGCACTTGAGTGCTGATTTTTTTGGCTCATGGAGGTTTTGCTTTGATTTTCTCCTCTCACCCCAGGGTCAGTCCCTGGCACCCAGCTGCGTTTGCCCAGCTATGTCCTGTAGCACCCTCATATCCACCCCTGCCCTCCTGTCCGCTGTTCTCATCCTCTCTCCATCCTCGGTGACCTGTGGAGGCTTTGAGAGGTTTGACTATTGTCTGTGATGTGCCTCATCTCTTCAGTCTCCCCTGTCTGATCTCTGCCCTGGCTACCACAGCCCCACATGCTTCCCTCTGTCTCCGACTGGGATGCTGCTCCAGCAGAGATTCCCAAGGTGGGCAGAGAGAGATGGCCAGTGCCCAGTGAGAGCACTGGCTTCCTAGGTTGGGCCAGGGAAGATGTAGCAGGGCAGTGACCACCTTGCAAAGTCCGGTCAAGGTGGGTCAGGTGCTGGCTGGGCCCTGGGTGGGCAAAGTTGGCATTCCAGGAAGTGTGGTCCACCTTGGTACCTTCAAAGGGAAGACGTGCCAGAGGACATGGTGCATGGTGATCCGCTGGCCTTGGACAGCTGCTGGGCTGGCCCCCTGTCCTAGGGCTCCCTGTCCTTCTTGCCTCTTTATTTTTCCTCCCCTGCTATTATATCTTTCTCCCTCTCAGTGAGCTCTGGGGTTGGAGGAAGCATGGCCATGGGAGGGAGGGAAGTATGGGAGAACCTGATCCAGTTCCTGCCTTTTCCCAAATCCTTCCTGTCTCCTGGCCTTGGGTCTCCCTCTTTGTCCTAACCTTCCCACCTTACCTCTGGCCTCTGCTTCTTCTCCCAGATGTAGCCAAAGAGGAACAACTGTAAATGACCGGGGTGGGGGTGGGGGTGGGGGGAGTTGGCCTCTGAGGTTTCCAGCTGAAGTAGAGCATGTGGTCGTGTGTATGTGTGAATGTACAGGTGTGAGAGTGTGTGTGTGACCGTAAGGACAGGGGTGGGCCGGCATTGCCTGTGGGTTATGAAGGAGGAAGCAGTGTGGCTGGAGCAGGTCACTCCTAACAGTCCGTTCAGATTGGGCGCTAATTCCAAGTCACCTCAGACTCGACCTGGCCACCTCTGTCTGGGATGCTTACCTGCCAGCTCAGGGCTCTCTGTGCTCCCTGTGGTGGTCATGGCCCTTGAGCCCAGGCAGTGGACTCATGTGGAGATGTGGGGCTGCCCCGCTCCTGCTTAGCTCCCTTGCCAGCTGCCAGGTCGGGGTGGAGCTCCCAGGGAGGAAGTGTGTGATGAGCAACACCTGGCCACTCACTCTGTTTCTGAAGCCTCCCTCCTGGTGTTATCCCTCCAGCAAGCCTGTCCAAGGCTCTTGGCTGATGGTGGAGCCTGGATGGAGGGTGGGGAGGCTGTAAGGCCCAAGGGACTGTCTTCCTATCTTCATCCATTCTGTGTTGCTATAACAGAAAACTCCAGCTGGATGATTTATAAAGAGAATGTCTTGGTCAGCTTTCCATTATCCTAAGAAATATCTGAGATAATCTACTTAAAAAAGAGGAAAGTTTAATTTGGGTCATAGTTTTGAAGATTTCAAGCTGTGGTCACTTGAACTGTTGCTTTTGTGTCTACAGCAAGATGGCACATCATTGTGGTGTAGCAATCTGCTGGACTTGTGGCAGCAGGGAGGCAAAGAGAGAGAACAGGAGGGGCCAGGGTCCCAATACCCCTTTCAAGGGCAGTGACTTCCAACAAGGCCCCACCTTGTTAAAGTTCCACTGCCTCCCAACAGTGTACTGGCTGGGGACCAAGCCTTGAACAAGGGCCTTGGGGCATACTATTTAAATCATAGTAGAAAAGAAACTTATTTTTTATACTTCTGGAGACAGGGAGGTCCGAGATTGATTGAAGGTCTCCTGGGGAGACCTTCTTGGCAATCATAAGATGGCAGAAGATATCACATGACAAGAGAGTGTGCATGAGAGGAACCAAGTAGCTTTTATGGTTGGCTCTCTGTATCCACAGGTTCTGCTCCAACCAATTGTGGATTGAAAACATTTGGGGAAAAAAATTCCAGAGTTCCAACAAGCAAAACTTGAATTTGCCACACATTGATGGAATCCATATGAATGAAGCAATGTGTGGGTGCTCCCTCCTGTATCTGCCCACCATTCCAGAGACTCTGTCTCTCCAGCTCCTTGAGCATCGTTTGCCTCTTGTCTTGTGCCTTGTTCTTGTACCGGGTAGCTAGGCCCACAGTGGTTGTGTCTGTATCGAACGCATGCAGACTATTTTTCTTGTCATTATTTCCTATACAACACAGTAGAACAACTTCTTACATAGCATTTGCATTGTATTGTGTTCTCTAAGTAAACTAGAGCTGGCTTAAAGTCTGTGGGATGACGTGTGTAGGTTATGTGCAAATACCAGGCCGTTATTCTATAACCTACTTGAACATCCACAGATTTTGTTATCCCAGGATATCAGCAATATAACAAAACCAGACTCCCGAAAACTAACCCATTCTCTTGATAATGACATTAATGCCTTCATGAGGTTCTGCCCTTACCTACCATTAGGCCCCATCTTCCAACATCGCTGCATTGAGGATTAAGCTTCCAGCACAGGAACTACGAGGGACAGGTTCAGCTCATAGCAGCTGGGAGATCTCTTGATGGTCCCAGTGCCTGGGCTGGGTGATATGGTCCGCAGGCCCCCGCATTCTCATCTATGGTCTTGGCACATCAGCACCCTTGTTTTGGCTATTCTGCTTCTCATAACACTCTTCTCTCTCTGTCTCGGCAGGTCCTTCAGAAACTGGGGAAGGCAGATGAGACCAAGGATGAGCAGTTTGAACAGTGCGTCCAGAATTTCAACAAGCAGCTGGTGAGTTTAGTGACCCTTGGCCTTGGGGAGCTCATGGGAATTGAACTGCGGCTTCCATGTGGAAAATGGCAAGGACCAGATCTGTGGAGTAAGAGGGATTGGAGGGGGATCGGTGTGGGTTGGTGGTGTCACCAAAGACCTGGAGGAGAGGGCACTGGCTGGGAACACTGGAAAAGAAGAGGGTCAGGGGATACTTTAGAGAGAGTGATGTGGGAAGGGGAGGGTAGGTGGGAGCGGGCACTGGCTGGTGGCCAGACTCTGGAAGAGCTTGCATGCCAAGGCAAGTGGGAGCTACAGAAGCTTCATGCCAGGGGAGTGGCATCTGCAGGATTTAGTGTGGGGGCAGAGCCAGCTGGATTTGATTTGGGCATCTGCTGAGCATGATGGGTGCTGGGCTGAGTAACAGGCTCCAGGCTGGGTTCTGTGGATGATGGTGGATGCCTACAAACAACCCCAGGTGGCCTGTACGAATAGTTACCTTGTGTAGATGGAGCAGCTGAGGTTCTAGAAGTGAGGTGATTCATTCAAGGCCAACCAGTTTGGGAAGTGGATGCAGACCCCTACTTATCTGCTTATAAAACCTGGAGGGGGTTTCCAGGGCATCCTTACCAAGGACCATTCCAGGTTAGAGGCCAGTGACCGAAAAAGGTTTCATCACACTTGGCAGTATGGGGCAGTGGTTAGATATGAGGGAGGACTCCCCTACTGAAGGGAAAACCCTGAATATCCTGACTAGGCTGTCCTTGAAACTCCCTGCTGGAGATTTGCTAAGTCCAGAAAAAGGGGGAGTGAGATGAGCCTGTCAATTCTTCTTTCCCTGGGGAAGAACAAGGTAGCAGGAAGGGAGGGAGATCTGGGCCATGACTTTATGACTTCAGAAGGGCAGATAGAGATCTACGGGACAGATAGAGGTGGTGGCCAGTGGAATGGGACTGGGCATTGGGAGTGAGGTCAGGATCTAAGCTCTGCTAAGAGTGGGGTTGGGTGGGCACAGACTCTTGATACTTCTTGTCCATGGCTGTGGTCTTTGATGGTTCCTATCAAAGCCTCTGTAACTGGAATGAAGCCCAGGGGAAGGGGTCTCCTTTGGAGACTACTGACAGCTCACTGACTAAGGGCTAGGAGCATTCCAGAGTGACAGAGAACAGCTGGGAGAGGGCTGGGAGCTTTCTGGGAGAGGGCCAAGGAGCATACTGGGAGAGGGCCAGGGAGCATGCTGGGAAAGGGGCCTGGAGCATGCTGGGAGAGGGCCAGGGATCATGCTGAGAAGGGGGCATGGAGCATGCTGGGAGAGGGGGCCTTCAGCGTGCTGGGAGAGGGCCAGGGAGCATGGCTGGGAGAGGGGGCCTGGAGCATGCTGGGAGAAGGCCAGGGATCATGCTGAGAAGGGGGCATGGAGCATGCTGGGAGAGGGGGCCTTCAGTGTGCTGGGAGAGGGCTAGGGAGCATGGCTGGGAGAGGGGGCCTGGAGCATGCTGGGAGAAGGCCAGGAAGCATGCTGGGAGAGGGCCAGAAAGCATGCTGGGAAAGGGATTCTGGAGCATGCTGGGAGAGGGGGCCAGGGAGCATACTGGGAGAGGGCCTGGGAGCATGCTGGGAGAGGGGTTCTGGAGCATGCTGGGAGAGAGCTGATAGCATTCTGGGAGAGGACTAGGGAGCAAGCTAGGTGAGGCCTCAGAGCCAAGCTTCCCTGGTCTATCAGAAAGGCTGAGCCCAAGAGGCTCCCAGAGCAGGGATGCGAGCCATCATATCTGCTTGTCCCCCAGACCAGAAATTACAGGTGTTTTAAGACCCTCGTGGATCCCATAACAGGCCACATCTACTGTGTTAAGTTTCCTCAAATAAAATAAAGGCTTGAACAAGAAATCTAAAGCCTCAGTTCTGATTCAGTCTCTTGGAAGCTCCAGATATGTCCCCTTCTTAGCTGTTTTCCTCAGTTTGTGGGCAGCTCGGAAGTCCTTCTAGGGATTGCTGCTACTTGGATACTTACTATGGGCCACGAGATGTTATGTCTTTTGTAGACATTTCCTTGCAGCCCTTGAAATGGGCGCCAATATTCTCTTCATTTTGCAAATGTAGCACTTGAAACTCAGAGAGGTTAAGCAAACTTTCTCAGGCCCATACTACTGGTTTGGGGACTTGGGGATTTCAATCCAGACCCTGGACCCTTGAATTTACTCTTGAGTTTCTTCTCTGGAGCCGACCCCCAGTCCTGAATGCAGGTGGCTGGGTTGGTGGGAAAGCTGTAGCCCCAGAGAGGGCATGGTAGCGTCTCCCCAGAGCAGGCTGGACTGTTTGGTGGAGGTGAGGAAAGAAAGCATAGATGTGGAAGCTGAGGTTCCCGTGGCCTAGCTCTAGAGCTGAAGCCACAGCATTGCTCTCCCTACTCCTCCCTTAGAGTGACCCCTTTTGAGTCCCTGGTCCTGGACAAATAACCACTCGCTGATCTTGGGCAGAGGTACTGGGTAGAGATGCCAGGGCTAAAGATAGCCAGTGCTGGTGGCTTCCTGGCTGTAGGCTTAGAGTGGTCACCTGAGCTGGTGCTTTTGTCTGCCCCAGGTTTGGTGGGGTGACTGACTTATCCGGGGCCGGGGGGTGATAGTGGTGGTGGACAGTTTTGAAGTCTCATTCAAGTGTTGGGGTAACCCTCCTGTGGTAGTCAGCTTTTTTGTTGCTCCGACCAAAATACCTGACAAGAACAACTAGAGGAAAGATTTATTGTTTGCTCACGGTTTCAGAGAGTTCAGTCCGTGGCCGGCTGGCTCCATTGCTTTGGGTTTGAAGTGAGGCAGAATATCATGGCAGAAGGGTGTGGTGGAGGAAGGTGCTCAGATCATGGCAGCTGGGAAGCAGAAAGAGAGAAAGACAGGAAGGAACCAAGGATAAGATAGAGTCACCAAGGCACACCCCCAGTGACCTGCTTCCTTCAGCCAGCTGCTGTAGGTTGAAGATACTGTTCTGCCGTATTATGTTTTCTCATGTTTCCCGCCACAGTCTGTTTAGCTTTTGGTAGATGAATCCACTAATGAGGTCAGAGTCCTCATAGTTCACTTGCTTCCCTAAAACCCTGCTACGGGACATTGCTGCATTGGGGACCATGTCTTCAGTACATGAGCTTTTGGGGGACATTCCAGATCCAAACTATAACACCTTCTTTGAAGGTTATGGCACCCCGTCAGTTATGGATCTGACTGGTATATGCAGATGTCTGGGGTGTGGCATGAGTGTTGGGGTTGGGACTGGTGTGAGGGTCACTGCCCTTGAGAGAGGAAATGAGGGAGCTGCTGTGATTTGGCCTCAGCCAACCTACAGGGCTTGGTGGGGAGCCGGGAAATGCAAGATGGAGACAGTGCAGAAAGCCTGGATACTCTCCTGCCTCTTTACCCATGTGCCCCAGTATCACGAGGCCCAGCATTAGGGGTGGATAATGGTAGCAGAGAATTTAGTCTCCAGGGAAGAAAATTTTTCCTGTGAGGGTGAAGCCTTGGAGAGGGTGTTGCTCACCTGCTCTCATAATGAGCCCCTCTGGGCCCGTTTGATGCTGGTCATAGGCCCTTGTCTTCTGGCCATTCACTGAGGGACCATAGGGGCCTACTTGGCCCCCTTACTTCTAGAGCATTGCACATCATTGCTGCTGGAAACCATCTTGGCTTTTTAAGGTTGGCCAAGCTCTACTTCTTAGCTCTACTTCTTCCTTGTAGCTTGCAGGACCCAAGACTCTCTGAAGTGAGGCAGGTCTGGTTTCTTCTTTAACCTGGGGCACACCTGGGTTCTGCTCACAGTGGGCAGCCCTGGCTATTGAGTGAAGACTGATCCCCGAGCATTGAATGGTGAGGTGCAAGAGTCAGAGCTGGAGCCAGAGGGGTCCTTGTGGCAGGGGGCCATCCTTGTCCTCCAGACCTTCCAGGAAGCTGGGTTCTTGAGTCTGCAGGGGCTCGGGGATGATGGCTGAGCCATCCCTTTCTGGCACTGCCTCAGGTCCTGATTAACTCCCACAGGCCAAGTTGGGCAGTGGCCCCAGAATCTTCTCCTTCTCCAGCTGGGCTCTGCAAAGAGTGTGCTTAGAACCCAAGGAGCTTCCAAAAAATTATTTCCCAGGCATCCTGTAAAGGAGATTGAGGGAGCCAGTTTAGAAGTGAACACACACAGTTCTGATTGGTCCAAGAGGGGCTGGCTTGGATGGGATCCAGGGTAGAGGAAGGCTTTGTTCACCTCGAGGACTGAGTGCGGCTTAGGGATCCAGCTGCACAGGAGAGGCAGAGCTCAGGGCAGCCCCTTGCACATCTGCATACCACGTGCTTGCTTACAGCTCAGCCTTGTCCTGGAAGCACAAGAGGCCCTGGTACAGCCAGCAGCCTGGGTTAGTGCAGCTGCCCACCCCATGGGGAACCCTTTGCTTGGGTGCTGTATAGAGGCAGGTGGGGATCAGGTCAGAGGTGCAGCTGGGTTGAGGTAGTCTTCGCAGGGAAAGAAGCCGGGTCTGGAAGATTCTGTAATATCAGATGACACAATGGCATTGCATCATGAACACACTTGAATCCTCATCTCGCCCAACAAAGCATTTAATTGTTAGGTTAGGGAGGCAGTGTCAAGAGTGGATGGAGCTCTCTTCATTGGTCAGTCGGGCAGGGTGCACAGCCCATCCTTGCTGGCATTCTAGAGAGATCTGAACATTCGTTTCTTCATTTGATTTTTAATCAGTAGCCTCACATTTAGGTTTGATCAGGGTTGTGTACTATATAGTTGACCCTCCTTATCTGTGTGTTCTGAATTTGCAGATTCAGCTGATTGCAGATTGAAAATATTTTTTGGGAAAACCAATAAAAAGTAACAACACACCTATAAAAATAAAACAAACCCAGCACAAGTAAAAAGCAATGTAGTATAATGATTATTTACATAGCATTTACATGAGAGGTGTTATGAGTCATCTAGAGATGGTTTGAAGTGTACGAGAGGATGTGCCTAGGTTATATGCAGATATGATGCCGTTTTATATAAGGGACTTGATCATCTGTGGATTTTGGTATCTGAAAAGGGGTTCTGGAGCCAATTCCCCATGCATTCCAAAAATCAATGTTCTCTATGGGCAACCGAAGGAATTTTAGAGAGGCCTTTTTTTTTTATTATATAACATCTTATATGCTGTTCTCAGCCACCCCCCCCCCACTCGCCACATGGCCCCACTTTGATGTGAAAGCATTCATTGTAGTGAGTAGGCAGATCCGTGTGTTCATGGGGGCCACATTGTCACCAGTTACTCATTCAGCAAACCGCCTGGCCTTGGAGGGTCTCCCTGGCTCTCCGAGTCTCTGTGTGACTCTGGGCAGGTTGCTGACCCTCTCTGTGTCCTTGCTTTTCAGTGGAGTTGAGGTGAGGTGTACCAGCCCCTGTGGGCAGCTGGTACACAGAGCTCTGTGTGCGTTGGGGAGGAAGGGCAGGCCTGAGCTGAGGCAGGGTGAGCCTGGGGAGGGAGATGGGAAAGCCTGCTTGCCCTCCTTGGACTGACCTGCCTGGGTGGAGAGCATCTTCACACTCTTCAGGGTGACTGATCTCCTGGGACCATGGATGGCTGCTGGGCCTGCGTCTCCCAAGCCCTCTTAGGGTGAGGGGATCCAGAGCAAGGGTGTCTCTGAGGCTGGGATGGGCACCTGTAAGACCAGGAAGGTGCCTTTGTTGAACACAGGTCAGCCATAGCCATTACTGTTCTCCTTGTGTCCCTGCTCCCCAACCCCCACTCCTCCTCACTTGTAGTCCATCTCCTGAGAGTGGTCTTCAAGGCCTCTGGAATCTGGTTCATGGGAGCCACTTCCAGACCACCTTTGATGTGTCAGGCATGGTCATTCACCCAGGCTCAGGGAGGCCACTAACTTGGGCCTTACTGCCTGGCTCCAAAACCTGTATATACTTTCCTTTCTTCCCATACTTCTTCTGGAACTTTCCATGTCTCATTGCTGGTCATCTCAGACCTCTTACCTGTTATTCGCCCCTCTTTGCCCCAGAGTTCAGTGTCCTAGGCCCCTGATTTCTTTCTTTTCTTTTGTTTTCTGCAGGGGGAGCAGTACCAGGGATTGAACCCAGGGATGCTTAACCACTGAGCCATATCCACAGCCCTTTTTATATTTTATTTTGAGACAGGGTCTCCCTATGTTGTTTAGGACCTCGCTAAGTTGCTGAGGTGGGCTTTGAACGTGCAATCCTCCTGCCTCAGCCAGAGCCACTGGGATTACAGGAGTGTGCTACTGTGCCCAGCCTGGCCCCTGCTTTTTGTGGTATTGATGGTGCAGAAGGATGTGGAGCTGGTTTCACCCTCTGTGCTGGCCCTGCTGTCTCCGGAGGCCCTGTTCTCAGTTCAGGAGGCTTCACACTCTGCTCACTCGTGCTCTTCAGCCTTTTCCTCCACCATTCTATATTCTACATCCTTCCTTTCAGCTGGACCAGCGACTCTAGGGTCCTGGAAATGATCCCCGCCCCCATTTGCACCCCTGCTGACACTGTCCCTTCTGGAGTTTTCCTGTCCTTGGAGGCCTGTGGTCCTCTGCCATTAGACCCTCTGTCTTGTGAGGGCCCACACTGGGGCCTTCTTCCCTGACACTGTGCTGTGGCAGCCCTCTCTTCTTGGGTCCTACCTGAGCTTACACTACCACAGCTGGCTGTGACACTCTCCTGGCCTGGGCTTCTGTGCCTGTTGTCTGAGTGCAGTTTGGTCCTTCCACACCCAAATAACCTGCTGCATTCTGCTGTACTTCCGGCATGTCATCTGGTGCACAGGGGCCCTGCCTTCCTGCCTTATAAAGTGTGCATGGTGGGGAGACAGGGTTTTCGAGGCAGGGATGATGCCAGGAGTGCAGTGCTCTTCAGTGTGAGCTTGTGGCCATAGCTACTGTCCTCTGAGGTGGGTTCCATACTGGCCCACTGAGGGGTCAGCCGAGCAGCCTAGTTTATCATGTGAAAGAAGCAGGGAGGAGAGTTGGGGATAGAGGGTGCCCCAGGCCCTCACCTGGTTCTCATCTCTGTCCACAGACTGAGGGCACCCGGCTGCAGAAGGATCTCCGGACTTATCTGGCTTCAGTCAAAGGTGAGGGAAAGGCAGGGCAGATCTGGCAGTGAGGAGTGATGGGGGCAGAGCTGGGGACAGGATGGCAGGGCCACCTCTGCAATGGTGGTGGCTGTCACTGAGAGGCCACCTGCTTTTCTCTGTCCCTCAGCCATGCACGAAGCCTCCAAGAAGCTGAACGAGTGTCTACAGGAGGTGTATGAGCCTGACTGGCCTGGCAGGGACGAGGCCAATAAGATCGCTGAGGTGAGCATGGGACTGGTGACCTCAGCCCTTCCCGGAGTGCACTTCTAGCCTCAGCTCCTGTCCCCTAGCCTCACCCTCTGGGACAAGCTGTCTTGGTTCCCCAGTGTGCACACACTGTGTGCCCTTGGGCAAGCTGGCTGTCATTCTTCTGACACAGTCACCCGAGGGGTGAGATAATGGATTGTGGCAGTCTCTGTGTATTATGACTCATGACTTACAAAGTCTCCTTCACTGACTACACCTCCCTGTCATCCACGAGAAGCTGCAGGGCAGGAGTTGTTGCCTCTGTATTACAGATAGGGACACTGAGGCTCTGAGAATCCACTGAGTGCTTCAAGGTAGTGGGGCTGGGGCTGACCCCCAGGTCCCTGGGGTGGGAAACGGGGATGGGTATGGCCGAGCTCCCTGCAGGCCCACTTTCATGCTTTACCTATTTCAGAACAATGACCTGCTGTGGATGGACTACCACCAGAAACTGGTGGACCAGGCGCTGCTGACCATGGACACGTACTTGGGCCAGTTCCCTGACATCAAGGTGAGAGTCCTCTTGATGGATCTGACTTGTTCTAGTCTGGCATCCAGTGGAAGGGGAAGGAGGAGGAGACCCAGAAGTGCTGTCCAGGGCTGGCTCAGGCCACAGCCAACTCTGTCCTGTGGGTGACATTCTCCTGGCGTGGCATCTCATCCTTCTGGGGCTACTCCCTCTGTGGTCAGCCCACCACCTCTCCTGCTCCACAGAACTGGCCCTTCCTGTACTTTGGGTCTGAGGGCTATGGGAGGAGCCCCATGGTGTGTTACCTGTGTGTGGCCAGGTTGCTGTGGAGTGACTCTGGGACTGACTGTAAGGTGTGTGGAGTGTGAGGCCCAGGCGTGTGGTTGTGTGGAAGGGTGTGTGTAGTGGTGAGTGTTGCCTGCTATCAGGGTCTGCTTGTTGGGCTGTATTTGTGTGATGACAAGGCCAGCTGCCTCCATCAGGCTGGGTAAGTGCCAAGAGCTCTCGGTGCGCCAGGTCCTGACTGAGGCAAAGGGGACCTGGGGTGCTTGCTGTGTTCATGAAGGCACAGGGGTCTGGCACCCGGGAGGGTGACCATTATGCTGGGCTTTTGGTCCCTGGGTGCGTGTGGGTGTCATGGTCATGCTGCCCCGGGAGCTGCCCCCTGATGCCTCAGGCTTCCTGTTACTGATTGGGGGTGCTTTGGGAAGGAAAAGAGGGGCCCAGCGGCATCTGTAAGGAGCCCAGTGCTAGGCCAAGAAGGTTCTTGGCTTCCATATTACTGGCTGGTGTTTTAAGGAAAACATTTGAGGCAGAGGGGCAAGCCGCTGGAGGGGGTGAGTTCCTTCTTTCTGGAATGCTCCAGCACCCAGGGTTCCCATAGGCCTGAGACAGGCTCTCGTGGGTGCCAGGCCCCGCTCAGCCCCTCCTCCTCTGCTTGCCCCCCAGTCACGCATTGCCAAGCGAGGGCGGAAATTGGTGGACTACGACAGTGCCCGACACCACTATGAGTCCCTTCAAACCGCCAAAAAGAAAGATGAAGTCAAAATCGCCAAGGTAAGGGCTGGAGGAAGGGTCAGGGGAGTCTCTGGGAAGCAGGCAGATAGCGGGGGGGAGGGGTGATAGTCCAGGGTCCATGGGCTGGGGTGGGAATGGTGCTGGTCCAGGGCTGCAGAGAGGAAGGCCCTTCAGGGTGCCGGGGTGGGGGCTCACTTGTAGCTCCTCCCTGCCCTCAGCAGGCCCCTCTGCCCTTTCTGAGATTCTGAGGCCCCTTTCCAGAATGAGAATAGACCTAGCTTGGGTTTCAGTGGAATGGTGCCACCACCCTGCCTGGCGCAGGGTGGACTTCTGTCTTGGGATCTGACGTGACCCTGGGTTGGCTGGAACAAGCTGGTGGGCTGGTCACAGTTCCAGCCACCACTGGCCACTTGGTAAGGGGGTTGGGATGGTGGGATTCCTCCCACCGTGGGGCCGGACCCTGCTTGCTGAGCCCCTCTGCCCTGCTAACAACTCTCACTTTGCCTTTGCAGTTGGAGTTCACCCCCTCCTTGTGCCCCTCTCGGGCAGGTTCCTTTTTCTTGCTGCAGGGGCTGTCTGTCTGTGCATTTGGGGAGTGTGGGCTTAGTGTTTAACCTCTGTGTCTGTTTCTCTCTCCCCACCTCCCTCCTGTCTCTCCACTCTCCTTTGCCTTGACCTGCCTCCCTGCCCCCCAGCCTGTCTCGCTGCTTGAGAAAGCCGCCCCCCAGTGGTGCCAAGGCAAACTGCAGGCTCATCTCGTAGCTCAAACTAACCTGCTCCGAAATCAGGTGACATTGGCTTCTAACCTTGCACGTGCTGGCGCCTTTCGGTCTCTCGGTCTGTCATTCTGTCCTCTCACTGGGCACCTGCCTGCCCAGCGCCCAGAGCTTCCCTGGGCGGGTGGGGGAGGGCTCAGCCCCTTCCTGGGGTTGTGGGGTAGGGCTGGTCTCTGAGTTGGCGGAGGTCGAACCACAATCAGGCAGGGGACTCTCAGACACGTCTGGTTTAGAGAATGTCCAAGGTGGATAGAGGCAGAGGGGCTGCAGTCCACTGGAGATTCCTCTTTTGTCCCAGAGCTCCAGGAACCCAGGAATACCTTTGAACCATTTGTTGTTTCCCAGGGCTTCAGTGGGGAGGGAGGTGATATCAGGGCTCCGGTCCTGGTGTGAGCCGTCCTTCAAGTCTCACAGAACTCCACGGCTACCTGAATTGACCAGGGAGACATATCTGAGGAAGATATGTCCAGAGAGGCCCAGTCTCCTGCCCTGGGTGCCAGAGCTGGCTAGTGGCATAGCTGGATCTCACCTGACTCAAGCTACTGGGTCCTTAACCTGGTCACTCTCTGGGGCTGCATTGGCTGGGCCCTGCCACAGCTAGCCCAGGACTGAGGTGATGGGAGGGGGCATGGAGAAGGCTCCCTAGTCTGAGTAGGATGCTGAGACCTGGAAGTAGAGATCAGGGTCCTGGAGGGTTGGCCTTCTGGAGGTTTCTTGAGGACAGCTGCTCAGCATCACAGGGTTCCTGGGGGGCTTCCTGGAGGAGGCTCTTTGTACAAAACTCCTGGGTTACCCCACCACCCTGGCGATAGATAACTTCCCTTTTCTCAGTGTCCTGTCCTTAGAATGGGCTGGTGTGACTGAGACCACTGGAGACAGTGCCCTGTGAGAGGTGGGCCACGTGATTTTCTGTCCAGTGAAACCTGTTATTTTTCAGGTCGGTGTAGATGAAGCCTGGACAAGACTCCAGAACGCTTCACTGTGTGTGTGTGTGTGTGTGTGTGTGTGTGTTGTTATGGAGGCAGATGACAGGCTTGACCTAGGAGGTTGGGTTTCTCTCTGGGCAGCTGCCCTATTTTTCCTGGGCCGCATCCTGATTTCATCATCTTCAACCCACATGTATCGAGTGCCTAAGATGTGGGAAGCTCTGGCTTGGTGTGGCTCGCTGCCCAGTTTCTTACCTGACCTCTGCTGCCTGGTTTCTTTCAGGCCAAAGCTGGGGACTGACTTTGGAGGCACTGGGTGTTGATAGCCTCATTCTGAGGTTGGGGGTCAGGTTAACCCTGGCTCTCTAGGGCCTGTGGAGATGGTTGGGGGCCTTTAAAAGACCTGAGTCTTCCTCAGTCAGCTGAGGAGGTAGAGGAGAGAGGGGCTGAGGGAGGATTGGGGTTGCTGAGCCAGAGCCAGGGTTCCTGCATACTTTCCCCTGAAACAGGTGAAACCATTTGATTGGCCCCTAGGAGGCCGTGGGGCCTGGGATGGGAGACTTCCTGCTGCATTTGGGCTCTTGGGTGGGTGTGGCTGAAGATGCTGCTGGGTGGGGCCCCTGAGGCATGTGATCCCATCTTGGGAAGCTGGGTTGCAGATGTTTTTCTTGCCCAAACTGGCTTTCCTACTTGTATCTACCCCCTGCTCTTCTACCCTCGACCCAGCACTGGGGATTGAACCCAGAGGTGCTCTACCACTAAACAATATCCCAGTCCTTTTAAATTTTCTATTTTGATACAGGGTCTCCTATGTTGCCTAGGCTAGCCTCAAGCTTGCCATCCCTCTGCCTTAGCTTCCCAGGTGGCTGAGAGTACAGGGCCCCACCACAGTGCCCATCATGGGTCCCATTTTTATTTGAGCATATCCTACTTCTTCTCAGGCCTGTCTGAAAGTTGGAAATATGTTGGATTTGCTCACATGACCTGGGGGCTGCTGGCTGGCCATGAGCTGGGAACTTGGAGCTCAGGGCAGCCCCACTTGTGGACTTGGCTTTGGGGAGACAGGGCGTCCTCTTGGGAGCTGACCAGTTCCACGTGTCCCTGAGCTGGCTCTGAGGTGCTTTCTATACTTGCCATGGCCTCCTGAGGCCTTCCTGCATGACCTGGTGCTGATCTTGGATCTGTCCTTGACCTGTCAGCATATAGGGGAGCTCCAGGGCCTGGAAGGCCTCCCCTAGCCATGGACAGTCTCCCCTGCCACCCCCCCCCCCAACTCTCTGCCAACCCCAGGTGCTACTTATGAACCAGAATATGAGGAATGTGACCTAAAGGGATTAAAAGACAGGCCCTGACATCTGGCAGCTCACTAATGGACCTGCCCTGTTCTTTGCCATGTGGCTGCGACCTGTGAACAGGGCCTGGTGCTCAGAGGGCCACCAGTCTGATTGAGGGATGGGTGTGTGTTTAGATGGATATTTTCCCCACTTCTATTACACCTCTCAGTTTTATAAGGTGGATTTTAAATGGTCAGATAAGGAATCCATGCTCACTCTTTCAAGTACCTGAAGGTATAGAAGCCATGGTGGTCCCTTCTTCAGTCCCACCCCATCACCAAATGGCTCTAGCTTAGGTATATACTTGGGATAGGGGCTCACTAGGGCTGGTCCTGGTGCCTGAATCTGGGTGGAGCAACTGGCTGGGCTTGGGGAAATCGCATGCTTTTGGCAAAGTGGTGTTAAGGCCGCTGGTTGCCTTTGCCAGAAGGTGGCCCCGGCCCCAGCTCGGCCTGAGAATTGAGGCTGCTGGCAGAGGTTACCCCTGGGTGGGACCCGCTACATTCCTGGGCTGTGACTCACACCCTGAATCTGAGTCACCTTCCTGAGTCACTGTTCCCAGCAGTGTCTCTCCAGAAGTGAGCTAGCAGAGCCCCTTCCCCAGTCCTGGCCGGGATCTGACTTGCTTTCTCTGGCTGGGTGATGGAACCTTGGCGCCACCTGCTGGCGGATGTCAGCAACACGAGAGGCATGGGAAGGGGAGTGGGGACTGGCACCTGCCAGCAGCTTAGCTTCCTTCTTCCTAGTCACCACCTCCCTCTGCCAGTCCCAGAGGTACCTGAGCAGCTGCTCCTAGTAGGTCACAGAAGAGAGAGGGGTTGGTGGAAAAGACTGTCCCAGGAAGGTAAAGGAAGGCTGGCCTTGGCTGAGCAGGAGCTGGTCCTGAGGAACAGCTCTCAGGAGGGGTCAGCAAGAGCAGCAGCCCAGGGAACTGAGTGTCAGGGCTGCCACTCAGCCCAAGGGCGTGCATATGGAGGCAGGCAGGACCCCACCTGGCCGGGTCTGAGGCTTGCCTCTGCACCCCTCCTGAGTAACTCTCTAGGCCCTTTGTCTCTAGCTTTCTTGTTGTGTGCTCCCTCACGCCGCCCCCACACTGGGTTACAGGGTTCCCCTTTATTTGCGTGGCTGCTCTGCTGGTTCACTTCCTAGAGCACCTCCCTCCATCTAGCCTGGACCGGGGTGTAGGGACCCTGAAAGACTGCAGTGGGAGCCCCTGGATGAGTGTCCACATCCAGTCCACCCTCTGCCTTGCTTAGAGCCCCAGTCCCTGCATATTGGCAGGAGGTAGCAGTGGGACAGGCTGGCCTTGGGGATGGGGGTGGCCTGCCCTGGGCTGGCAGGGGCTGGCTGGGACAGAGGCCCAGAGAGAGGAATGACCTGTCCTGCCCTCCAGGCTGAGGAGGAGCTCATCAAGGCTCAGAAGGTGTTTGAGGAGATGAATGTGGATCTTCAGGAGGAGCTCCCCTCCCTGTGGAACAGGTGAGGCCAGGAGGGGTCCCTCGTGCCGGCCTGGAGTGCCCAGCCTACGTGTCCATCTGGGCTGGTCTCTGATGAGGGTGGGTGTGTTCACAGGTGGATAAGCTGGCCACGTGGCTGTCTACTAACCGTGTTCTTCTTACCCCCGCCAGCCGTGTAGGTTTCTATGTCAACACGTTTCAGAGCATTGCGGGCCTGGAGGAGAACTTCCACAAGGAGATGAGCAAGGTAGGCCCTGGGGACCCCTGTGGGCCTCAGGGTCTCTGGACCATGTTCCCTCCTGGTCTGACTATGGTGGTCATAGCCATGGATGGGGCCACCCAGGCTCCCCCTTGCCTTCCTGGCTTGGGTACACTAGCCTACTACCCTCTCTGGGCTGTGGGGAGGAACTGGCTGGTGCCTGTTTTCAAGGGGCTCCCTCTGCCTATCCCAGATCCAGCCCTGGCCCCTTCCCCACATGCTGCCTGTTGTTGCCTGGTCGAAGAGGTTGGGTGACATGGATCAGCTGCCCTCAAACTGTAAATGTGTTCTCAGGCCACATTGGCTCATGGAGCTCAGTGTTAGGAAATGATGACGGTTTCCCAATTTATGGGGAAAAAAATTGAGACGTTGAAATAGGCCCGCCTTATCTGCCAGATGTGAGAAGCGGTCTGGCCAGCTGATATTCCTACACTGTATTATTTCCATGACTGGGCTGGCAATTGGAGTGCAAAGATGTTTAACTTTGCAGTTGGAAAAACCCAGTGTTGGCAGCTTCCCTGATCCATGCAAGGGGTGTGGGTCTGACTTTTGTCTCTTGGGTCCAGAGGAATGAAGTGATTGATGATGGTGGATTACAAGCCCAGGGCCAGTGGAGGAAAAGCCAGCTGGGGACCTTTCCCGACTTACAACCCTCAGTAGGGCTTCCTGCCTTTTCGGGTCTCTCATTCATTCCTATTTTTTCCTTCTTCCCTTTCAAAGATTTGAGACAACTTATGAAAAGTCTTGGGGAGGGAAATCTCTCTATCTAAAGTTAGTCCATGGAAATAAAAAACACTAGGCAGAATTGCATATAAGTAGGAGGAAAAATTCAGCTCTGAGCTTCCTCGTCTCGGTAATGAGAACCACAAGGTGCATGGGACAAATTGCCTTTCTTGCCTGTGCTTTGGTGAAATTCCTGGCAGTTATTGTCAGTCTGAAAGCATCTTGGCAAAACGACCTTGACCATTAGGATAAACAAGTGATGGCAAAACCAAAAGTTGAAATAGTGCAAACTTTATATAGAATATTGGGGCATCCTTATAAGTAGTAAGAAGAGAAGAGATGATCCCCACAAACAATAACGGTTAGTAACAAGCCCATTCCCCTTTTCTCTTTCCCCTTGGTTTTTCGGGTTTGGTGTCCATTTCCCAACTCTCATCCATAGAGACAGAGGAGCTTGTTCCTGGCAGGGGCTGGGTTGGGAGAGGGAAAAAGAGGTGGTACTGGGGAGGTGTGGCTGTACGGGTGTGGAGCCCCCACCTGCTCAATGTCCCCCTACAGCTCAACCAGAACCTCAACGACGTGCTGGTCAGCCTGGAGAAGCAGCATGGCAGCAACACCTTCACAGTCAAGGCCCAGCCCAGGTGTGTGCAGGCGGGGAGGCCGGGGTTGGCCTGGGCTCTGGCATGGCCAACTTCAGTGGCTGGGACCCTGAGGTGCCTTTCTTGGTCCCCTGGGGTTTTGGCCCTGGGACTCTGGGAACCTTCCTGACCCTGCCTCCTTGTGACAGGGCAGCAGGTGAGGGCAGGTCAGCTGCTTCCCCAGTGTGTCCCTGAACCCGGGGTTTCCCACCTCGTTTGTGGAGAGGGGGTGATCAGGGTGTTGAGAAGCCCCTGCTCAGCGTTGGGGGCCAGGACTGAGTGGTCCCTGGACAGCGAGCCCAACTCCAGAGCAGGACGGTGCCCCTGCCCACCCCTCACTGTGGCTGTTGTGAGAGGCCCCGAGCCTGGATGCTGGCATGAAATGCTCCACATGGGCTCCTCCCTATCCTCTGCAGGTGCCCCAGGGGGCCAGGTGCCCAGGAGGTCCCCGTTTCCTGAGGGAGGCCACTAGGGGAGGGGAAAAACCCTGTGCCTTGGGTTGGGGCCGTGGGGTTGGAGCAACAGCAAGTCTGGGATTTTCCTCCCTTTCTGGGTGTATGTGTGTGAGAGAGTATGAGAGTTCAAGTGCGTACAAAAGTACACATGAGTATGTTGGTGAGATTGCGGGAGTAAGCTTATGGGCATGTTTGAGAACATGAGTATATGAGTGCACGTGAGTGTGTATGAGTGTGTGTGAGTGAATGTATGAATGTGTGAGTGTGTATGAAAATGTATGTGTGACAGTGTGGGTATGAGTGTGTGTGTAAGTGTGTGAATGTATGAGTGCATGTGAGGGTGTACGAGTGTGTTTGTGAGATTGACATATATCTCTGTGTGTGCACGTGTGCACGCGTCATAGCAGGTGCAGAGAACCCTCGTGAGCCTCAGTTTCTGCACAGGGTGATTGTGGGTGCTTTGTGGGTACCTGGGATGCTGCCTAGTGATGGTGTCTCCCCTCTTCCTTCTCTGAATGCAAGAGTGACTGAGAGAGGGCCCCACCAGTGCCTGAGGTAGCAGGAGGGGTGTGGAGGGTAGGGGAGGGTGGGATAAAAGTCCCTAGGGAGGGCACCTGCTAGCTGCGGAGGGTCATGTGGGTACACCCAGGGCATGTGAGGTGGTGGCAGGTGTGACTGTCCTGGGCAGTGCAGGCTGCCCCCTTGGGAAGGGCACCCAAGGCCAGAGGGAGGCAAGTGGAGACTTGGGACCTGGCTTTCGACCCAGCTGGCCCATGGTGCAGCCCTCCTCTTCCAGAGCTGCACACTTTTGGCCTGGGCCTTGTCAGCATCCCTGGTACACCAAACTGGGGTTTGACCAGGGCACCTGGGTCTGACAACAGGCCCAAGGATGGACTGTCCAGGCCTCTCCTGGCCCTCAGGAGGGCAGAGGAAGGGGCCTCCCTCTGCACCTGGCATTTCCCCCAAATGAAGGCTTCCATGTCCCATCCATCCCCACAGAAAGAAAAGTAAACTGTTCTCCCGGTTGCGCAGAAAGAAGAACAGGTACCGGCAGATAGTGCTGCTCTGGGGGCCTCCGAGCCAGCACCCGGCCACATCGTGCATGTGCCTTGTGCCCTGCTGTGAGGGCGCCACTAACCCCTAACCTGCCCTGTGTGCTGTGCTGCCCCAGGGGATTGGGTTGTGCCATGTGTTGGGAGGGGACAGAGGACCAAGGGAGCTGTCAGGTAGAAAGGAGGAGAGTGCAAGGTAGCAGTATGACAATGTGGCCCTGACTGCCTAGGTGCTCACAGGTGGAAAAGGTGGAAGGGGGAGGCTCCGGAAGGGGACACCGCAGCACATGTGTATACCGTACGTCATGTTGATCTCTCTTTAAGGAGGCAAATACATTTCCATAAAACAAATTCAAAATAGACAAGACAGTACCAGGAATGTGTCTCACATTGTCCCCAAGCCCCCACCAGGTGACTTGGTCTTTCTAGATCTGCACCGGCCAGCACAGTGAATGCCTGAAACGTGGCCAGGGTAATGGAGGCTTTGAGTTCGTAGTGCTAATTAATTTAGATTGAATACCCGCCTCCCCTGTGGCTGGTGGGTGCTGTGTTGGACGGTGCCATTCTAGAACATCCGTATGCAAGAACAGATGATTTTGCCCTTCACACCTAATGGCCGCTGTGCACACCTTTGCCCAGGACCTTCCCCTTATTTCTGGTCTGTCTGCTCTTCTGCCATGAAGTTATGCCATCTGTTTACCTGGCCTCTGGGGAGTGTATTGGGGAGGGACACTGGGCTGAGGGGGACTGGGATCGAAGGTCTGGAGACAGTGAGGGTATCATGGGTGGACTAATGGACTGCAGTGGGTGGAGGTGGCAGCCTGTGGGGCAGGCCGGGGAGGTGGTCCCCACCCCCTAATAGAGGGACTGCTGTGTAGTTGGGGAGACTCACTTTGCCTCTAGAGTGTCTGGCTTGCTCATGCTGTAGATCTCAGACAACATCAGCATAGGCTGGGGTACCAGGTGCCTTCTGTGTCCCCAGGGATCACAGGCCTCCGGTCTGGAGTCCCAGCTGGTGCAGCCCCTGCCTCCAAGGCAGGTCCCCACTGTGAACTCCTGCAGGTGCATGCCCAGGGCCTTTCCTTACCCCCCATTCTCAAAGACACGCACACCTCATATTCTCCTGTACTGGCACGCATGCACACACACTTCCACACGTGGATGCAGGGGGACGTGCAGGCAATGCATGTATACACACTGTTTCCATGTGGAACCCTGGGGACATGCAGGCACCGTGTACACACCCTGTCCCATGTGGAACCCTGGGGACATGCAGGGACCATGTACACTTACTCTCACATGCGGATCCATAGGGACATGTAGGCCCAAATACACACAATTCCACATCAGGATCTGCGAGGACAGGTACACAGATGTCTTTAGGCATACACCCGTGTACCCGCCACGTCTGCGCATCTCTCTTATGCCATGGCCTCACTACATTGCCCTCCCTTTCTTATCCTGCCTCCATAGTGACAGTGCCCCTGCCAAAGGGAACAAGAGCCCGTCGCCTCCACCAGATGGCTCCCCTGCGGCCACCCCCGAGATCAGAGTGAACCATGAGCCAGAGCCAGCCAGCGGGGCCACACCCGGGGCCTCCATCCCCAAGTCCCCATCTCAGGTAGGCATGCTGTCTCAGTGGCCTGTCCCCTGCCCCCCCTTTCTCTTGCTCCTATGTTGCTGTCTCCATCCTCCTCCTCCTCCTCTCCCTCCTCTTCTCCCTCCTCCTCCTCCTCCTTCTTCTCTTCCTCTTCCTCCTCCTCCTCTTCCATCCCTTGCCTGGACAGGTTTGGAGCCAGAGGCTTTGCCCAGCGGGGGCCTGGGCCTGGGCCTTGTTTTCTTCGGCCCCCACCTAGCCCAGGCTGGCCCAGTGGCCCTGGCCCACCCCAGGTCTGTGACTATTTCTCCTTCCTTGTGTCCCCACGTATCCTTTCCCTCCCCTTCCCTCTCTCCCTGGCTTTTCCGCATTTTGGCTCCTTGACTTTCTCTCCATCTTCCTTCCATGTCTAGATAGGTGCTTGGGTGTCCTCAGCCTCCTGAGTCTCGGAAGTCTCTTCTCTCACTGGCCGGGGCTTGAGGAAGGAGCCCCACCAGGTGTTCTTATGGGATCATGAAAGGGACAGAAAGAGGGAGGACTCAGTGAGGGAGCGTGGGAGGTCCAGTGGGACAGAGCCTGGTGCGTCTGGACTGTTTTGTCTCCACACCCCACCTGCCCCAACAGCGGGGGGTCTGGGAGTGGGCAGCCAGGTGGGGTTGAGAGGGGAGAACCCTTTTGGTTTCTATGCTGTTCCTGACTCAGTGGGCCATTTGGATAATGATGCTAAGAGTAGGGACAAGTGCCCAAGTGAATAGCGCTTCTTCTGGGCTGGACACTATACCAGTGCTCCCCATGTCTTCATTCACTGGATCCTCCCAGCTGCCCTGGGCAGTGGAGACCATGAGCACCGGTATTCAACAAAGGGGGAAGCCCAGGCTCGGGGACTGTGTGGCCTGCACGAGTTCCCTCACCTGGTGAGTAGGTGTGTGGCCCTGCATGGCCTGGCCCCATGTTGGCCTCTCTAGGGACAGACTGAGGCTGAGCTGGGGCAGCCCTGCCTGGGCCCAGGGAGATGGAAGAGTGGACTGTGGGAGGGCAGAGGTGGACAGGGGTGAGCGCCAGACCTCACCCAGAGGTCCTGGGGCCTGAGCGGTCACTCTTACCTTCTTTAGCTCTCTCTTTTGCTCCCTCTTTCTTTCCTCCGCTCTCCTTTTTTCTTCTTCCTGCACAGTATTTCTGGACTTCCTGCCTTGGTCTCCCTCCTGGGGGTGGCCTGTAATCCTGGTGTCTGGGTCTGGGAGCAGTGACTCTTCATTGACCTTGTTTTCCTCAGTTGCCTGCGTGGGGCCGGGGCTTGGGGGTGTGACTAACCTTGGCTTTGTCTCTGTCTCCCCGGACCCCCATGCTCTGCTCTGCCTCCTGCGCTGCCCCCTGGCCTGCGGACCCACAGCTCCGGAAAGGTCCACCAGTCCCTCCGCCCCCCAAACACACCCCGTCCAAGGAGCTCAAGCAGGAGCAGATCCTCAGCCTGTTTGATGACACGTTTGTCCCCGAGATCAGCGTGACCACCCCCTCCCAGGTCAGCCGCGGCCACCGCGGCCCAGTCTTCTCTCTCCTCTCGCTCTCCGGGAGCGTGCATGATCTTCATCCTCCATCCCATGCCCTGGGCTCCTGTCTTTAGGGCCAGGAATCTGGCTGTGTAGTCTGCGCCTGCCTCTCTCATTCATCCGCCCTCCCACCTCCATCATTCCTCCATCACTGTCCATCATCCATCTCTGAGCATGTCCTGTGGCCAGATGCAGGGATACAGAGGTGAAAGCTGTCCCCTTGCCTCTGGGGGCCAGCTCTGCTGATGCTATGGTGGGGAGTGTGGAGGGCTTGGGGCAGCCAGGGAAGGTTTCCTGGAGCAGGTAACCTTCGCTCGGTGGCTAGTCACAGAGAGCCATAGGCAGAGATAGCGGAGAGTCTGGGAGGGATGGGAGATGGGATTACTGTAGCCAGAATAACATGGGGGTGGGGGCAGTGGGAGTAGCTGGTCAGAGCAGTCGGACACCCTAGAGTGTCCTGGCATGGAGACTTTGGCTTGTAAATGTCCTAACAGACGTGTAATGCCCCTCCATGTATGAACAGGAGGAGGGCACAGCAGGGAGTGTTGCTCAGGGCTGAAACAACCTCTTGCTGGCACCAGATTGGGCTGACACATTATCAGATGGACTCAGGGGCAACCCCCAGAGAACTTCCCGCTGGAGGCTGGCTTCCCAGGCCTCACAGCCTCCCTTCTGCAGGGCCTCACCTTTGATGGAAGTGGTGCTAGACCAGACTGTGGAGGACTCGGCCACAGTGCCGTGGGGTTTCTTGGGCCTGCCTGCAGCCCGGCCCGGGGGGGTCTTTCGACTCTGCCTCCAGCAGGCTCCTTTGCACAAGCCCAGAAGCCTGGAGGAGAGGCCCATGAGCATGGTGAAGGGCAGGTGGGATCAGAGAACAATGGTTCCAGGTTGGCACCAAGACTGCTGGCAGGTGGCTGTGTGACACAATGCCAGCGGCCCAGGAGGCATACAAACCTTTCTGAGAAGGAGGCACAGGGAGGTAGGAATAGCAGTGATAGCCTTCCCCTGCCTGAGGGTGACTGGACATGCTGGCCAGCATGTTTTCAGATGAGGGAGATGAATGACATGAGAGCAACTAAGTACTGACCAAGTAGTGCCACCCGCTTCCTGCAGTACATCCTTTGGTTTTCAAACACCCTCTAGGAGGGAGCATTGCCCCCACTTAGGAGGTGAGGGACCTTCAGGCCTGATTGACAGCCTGTCTCAGACAGGGAAGAGGGGTCTGGCCAGGAGGTGGCTAGAGACTGCTCATACCCAGACTATGACTCTGTGTGTCTCTGTCCCCCCATGTGTCTGCATGTGTCCTTTGCCACCCCTTGTATCCGTATCCAGGGAGGTAGGGCTATCCATTCTGGTCTGGGGTGGGACAACTGTCCACCTGGGGTATTGCTGCATGGGGCAGGGGTGGGTTTGTCCCCATCCATGATGCAGGTTCTACCAGGGCTTCTTTGCTGTGATGTGGTGAGTAGCCTGTGTCCCTGTGAGGAAGGATCCTCAGTCATGCATGGTGCAGGGCGGGGGTCACTTGCCAGGAGCAATACAGCAAGTGGTCAATGCTGTGGCTGATGACCCTTCCCTGGGAGCACTAGGGGAGTTGCTGTCTGGACTTAGCCGACTAAGGTGAGGGTGTTGAAGAAGCAGGGTGGGGCTTGGGGAGGACGCTGGCCCCCTGCTGGTGGGAGGTACCTGGAGGCTGTGTATTGGTGTCCTAAGTACTCAGTCCTCAGAGATGGCTTGGCTGTGAGGTGGGGCAGTGACCTTACCGACTCAGGCCCATCAGATAGGACTGGACCTGAAGGAGAGTCAGCTGCTGGGGATAGGCCTGGGCCCCCCTGGTTCTGGGGAGTCAATCTATTTGACCTGCTGACGTGGAAGACCTGATGCTGGGGGACAGATGCCCGTGAGTGTTCTCAGGAGGCCTCTCTGGAGAGCCACTGCCCATGCCTCAAGTCTCAGGCCCTTGACGGAGGCTCTATGGTGGACACCGGCCTGGAGGGCACTCCCTCTTAGTGCTGGGTGCTTGTCAAGAGTGAGTAGGCCAGGGAGTTGGCTGGCCTGGACTTTGGGGGCTAGGGACCCGCCCAGTACTGCATGAGGGCTCAAGAGAGCCAGAACCCTGAGCCACATCCTCTTTTGGATCTGGATAAAGTCTTTTCTGGTCCTGAAAGAAGGAAATCCCTTGTATAATAAGATGAAGGCTGCAGACTGTCCAGCCCCTCCTTAAAAGCACCCTGTCCCCCGAGTGCTGGTGCATTCCCAGCCCCCCACCAGCCTCAGAGGGCTCTTCAAAGCCAGTCACCAGTTCTGCCATCCAAGGGTCCTCCCCTGGGGGCTCTGGGGAGACCTCCCCCTGTAGTGGTGCGGCCTGTTGTACAGTGGGCTTCTCCCTTGGGGCTGTGCCTGTTCTATGCGTGCTGCTGGGCCCACTGAACAGGGGTCTGGTGGTGGCTGCAGGGGTGGAGTCGAGATTTAATGCAGATTTCCCAGATGGATCTGAAGCCCCTAGCACTGGGGACCCCACTTTGGAGATTGGCCTCTGAGGCTGTCTGGGCTTGCTCAACTCTTTCTCCATCCCGGTAGCTGGTTGGTAGGTAGATGACACAGAGGGTGACTTGACTGGGGTTCCCCGTGGACAAGTAGTATAGAACTCCCAACCCTGGGGCCTGCAGGTGGGGGAGACTGAGGGTGATCCTGTCCAGCTGGGCTGTGGCCTGGGGCTGCTCTTGGTGTGCAGCGGAGCTTTTGGAGAAAGAAGAGGAGCACAGGAGCCTGCCCCATCCAGCGGATGGAGATGGGGGCACTCTGGGGCTTGCCTTGGTCTTGCGGGGTGGCTGCCCCATGGCGGGACTGCTGCTGGATGTCCAGTGCTGAGTGCTAGGTGTTGTCCTTATGTGAGGGGGACCTGTGCCAGGTCCTGTGGTCACGGGTAGTGCTCCTTAGTATATGTGTGTGAGGTGGGTGGGCCAGAGCCTGGGATGGGGGTCTGTATTCACCTGCTGTGTGTACCTGAGGTGAAGGTGCTCAGCCTGCCACTAACGACCTTCCTCTTCTGCTGCTGCTGCTGCCAAGTTCGAGGCCCCGGGGCCTTTCTCTGAGCAGGCCAGTCTGCTGGACCTGGACTTTGACCCTCTGCCACCCGTGGCAAGCCCCGTGAAGGCGCCCACGCCCTCTGGTCAGGTGGGTTGTGCCCACTACCACCCGCAGGCCCACCAACTTCCAGGGTCTGGGCTTATGTTTGCTCACCTGCTATGTGGCCTCTTAGGCTCAAGGTTTTGGGGTCCCAGATCACCAGGCTCTCTTCCCGCACACTGCCCTGCCCTTCACCTTGCTTCCTGACTCTCAGCCCTTGTGGCTCCCTTAGGCGCAGGGCAGAAAACAGACCCAGACTAGCCATCAGACGCCCCTCAGAAGAGGGCTGGTTAAATACTTGCTGCAACTTCTGGTTCATCTCAGCACCCTGCCTGTCCTGGCAGCCACTCCCTGACTGGGGTGTGGTAGCTGCAGACCTAGCTCTTGTTCCTGCTGTACCCAAGCCCTGGGGTAGGGGGTCTCTGTGGACTGCTTGCTCTCCGGTCTCTAACTTCCATGCTAACTCTGTCCTTCTCCCCCGCTGCTGCGCTCAGTCAATTCCGTGGGACCTCTGGGAGGTAAGCTGTGTTTGCTCTGTACCTGGGGGAGCTGCGTCTCTGTGTGCCCAGGCCACTCACCCCCTACTCCTGTTCACAGGTGCACACACCTGGCACACTCACCCACACAGCACACACAGACACGTGCACACATGCACAGGGAGCCCACTGAGGCTGCTTTCTGTAGCTGATCTACTGCTTCTCCTGGTCATCACCATGGGAAAGGGCCTCCTCAGTTTAACTGGAGATGAGGGTCCCCTCCATGATGTGACACAGTCCTCAGGGCCTGTGAGTGTTTGCCTGTGGACAAGAAGCCAGGTGGTCACCTAGGATGGACTGGGTTCTTTATGGTGGGCAGAGACCTGTGAGGCAGGAGGGCCTTGGAGTGGAGGGCTCTTTTTGGCAATGGGGGAATGCACAGAGAGGCATCAGGGAGCCATTTGGTGGGTGAAGGCAGGGCTGTTGTCTTCCGAGAGTAGTGACTATGGGCAGGTACAAGGCCAGCTCACTTGGGACAGGTGCCACCCATCAGCTTATAGCTCAGAGTGCTGAGGCCCAGGGAGGGCTTGGAATAGGACCCATGGCTGGTGGTGGTTGAGCTAGAATTCCCCATGGGCATGGTCCTTGAGACCTCCTGATGCAAGCTGAGGCCCTGGCAGGAACAAGTGGATGTGGCATGTCATGCTCTGGGGGCATACACCCCAGTGCTGCTCCTGGGAATTCCAGTAGAGCATTTTACTTGAGCTGTCAGAGACAAGCCTGGTTTGAACGGCAGGGCGAGTTTCATGTGTGGATTTCTGTGGATGCTGAACTGCAGGTTCCCATCCCACCTGACCGTTGCCTTGATAATGCAGAAATAAGGAAGGGGGAGAGAGGCGAGCCCTTGGGCTCTGGCTAGACTGTCCGCCTCGGGCACCCACACCCTCCCGTCAACACTCTGGCCACTCATGACGGTCTTCTCTTGTCTCGTGCCCCCTGCCCAACATTTTTCCCACCTGGCCTCCCTGCTCCTCCCTCCCCCCCTGCCCCGTTCTCTTCTGGTGGCCTGTCACTAGCCCACAGAGAGTCCAGCTGGCAGCCTGCCATCCGGGGAGCCTGGTGCTGCTGAGGGCACATTTGCTGTGTCCTGGCCCAACCAGACGGCCGAGCAGGGGTCTGCCCAAGTAAGTGCCTGCCCACCCCCACCCCCTGTCCAGCTTGTCCCCATCTCTGGGGATATAGCATGGATGAAGAGGCCAGAGGAGGGGGTGCAGGATGGACCAGGCCACTGTGGGCCTGAGGGTGAGGATGGTGTCCTGAGCCAGGAGGCCCCTGGACAAGGTCACTAGGGGGTGTGGGTGTACATAGCTGGAGTCACATCTTGCCTCCCTCCCACTTGCCCACCCCAGTGCAGGGCCCCCTCTGAGTGGGGGAGGGAGGACCATTATAGAGCACACTTACCAGTTTATACCAGGCACTTTCCAGAATTTTCTCACTTAATCTTCATTATGATCCTGTCAGCCACGCTTCTTCCTTTTCCAGGTGAGGAAGTGGAGGCTAAGGGAGGTCGAGTAACTTGGTTTCAGGGGTAGGAAGTGTCCGAGTCTGTGTTGGCCCAGGTCAGCCCAATTGCAGGGCCCTTGCGGGGGGCTGCTGGGGCATCTCTGACTGTGATGTAGTGTCCAGGGCTGGGAAAGGACCGCCCTGCCTGCTGTGAGCTGCATTCCTGTGGGGACAGGAGCATAGATGCAGGCTTCTTCCTGGTCAGCTGGGCCAGGCAGGGTGGACAGGAGGCAGCTGAGACTTGGTGAAGTCTTAGAGGACAGGGCCTGCGAGGCACGGTTGGGGTGGCATCCTGGGTTCCTGCACTAGGCTTCTGCATGCACGTCACTTGGTGTTCCTGTGCCTGCCAGCACCTCTTCAACATCTTCCTGTGTCTGGGGCCTGCCTGATCTGCAGGGGCTCCCAGATTTTTCAAGGTCCTGGCAATGCTAGAACTGGAGACCAGCCAGGCCAATATCCCTGGCCTTCCCACTCAGGTGCTGCTCTCCCCTGGCCTGTTCCCTGTGTCCTGGTTGCAGCATCCTGTCCTGTGTCTGACCCCCTTGCCGGCATTTATGTTGCAGCCTGCAGAGGCCTTGGAGGTGGCAGGTGGGACCCAACCTGCGCCTGGAGCCCAGGAGCCTGGGGAGACGGCGGCAAGTGAAGCAGCCTCCGTAAGACGGCAGGGACCAAAGCCCTGCTTTTCTTTCCTGCTGTGTCCACCGTCTGTCTGTCTGTCCACCTGCCTGCCTGTGGCTCCCCTGTGCTACTTGCCCATAGGCTGCGGTTCCCGTTGAGGAGCCTGGGGACAGGCTGGTCTGGCACCTGGCACAGACACCTCTCCTTCCCTCCCCGGTGGCCCTTGTTCTTCTGCACCACCACCCTGATCAGCTAACTTGTCTCCTGTCCCCAGAGTTCTCTTCCGGCTGTGGTGGTGGAAACGTTCTCAGCAACTGTGAATGGCACCGTGGAAGGCAGCAGCGGGGCCGGCCATTTGGACCTCCCCCCGGGCTTCATGTTCAAGGTGAGCCCAGGCTAGCAGACCCAGCCACCGTTCCACTGTGCCTGGGGCTGGGGCCATCCTCTCAGATTTGCTGTCATATGATCCCTGCTATGCCACTTCAGCCCACTAAGTGGCCTCGGAGCCCTGCATCACCACTTCACAGGGGTTCACGGTACAAAGCCTCTGCCCTGTGCTGGTCTGGAGGGGGACCATGGGGTGGCTGACATGCTCTCCCGACCTCTGCAGGTGCAGGCTCAGCACGATTACACGGCCACTGACACGGACGAGCTGCAGCTCAAGGCTGGTGACGTAGTGCTGGTGATCCCCTTTCAGAACCCAGAGGAACAGGTGAGTGGGTGCCAGGCTGCGGTGACGGAGACGGCCAGCAGGGGGCAGCAGAGGCTCGCTGTCTGGTGGTCCAGGACTCCATGGGATGCTCTTCCCCTTTCCCTAAAGCCCTTGACTCTCATCCTGATTTTTGTCCATCCTGTCCTCTCCCACTGGCCTCTTCTCCCTGCCCCTCTTCTCTCCATCTTTCAGCTCTTCAGTGTCCTCCTTTCCTTCAGCCTCCATTTCTTCCTCTTCGGCTCTGTCAACACTCTCTTTCCCCCTTCTCCCTCCTTATCTACCCTTCGCCCAGGCCACCTTCCTCCCAAACAGGATCCCTCTTGTTCAGGTCCCTGTCTGCAGGTGTCCTCTGTGCAGTAGACGGAGTAATGGCTGAGCAGTGGCCTCTCTCTGATCACGTCCACCTGGCTATTGCCCTCAAGGCTGGCCCTGCTCTGTCCTCGCGGGGCCACCATTTTCTCAGCTGTATTCACAGCTGGGTCTCACCCCAGATGCCTTCTGTGCCTGTGGCTTCTCCATATTAGTTCATCTCAGAGGACCCTCCTAGGTTTGGGCCAGCTGATTTGCTCAGATGGCTAAGGGCTCTCAGAAAGGCTTCACTTTTGGTGCAAGGGAGTCTTTGTGGGGTGTTTGGTGCCCATGGGGACGTCTGGCTTTTGCCCTTAGTTTCAGCACTGAGCACCTGCTGGCAGAGCATAAGGGACCTAGGTCTGAACCCACTGATTCTCCTAAGCCCCCACGTCTCCACTGACCTCTCTAGGGTGCCTGCCCTCCCTGGGTGGGATTTCCAGGAGCACCCTAAACCTCAGCCCACAGGAAGGTTTTGTTCAGGGGTGGCTGGAGTGGGCTCAGATAGGACATCAGAGTTACATGGGACAAGGCAGATAACAACACAAAGGTAAATCACAAAGATACAGGAAGTTCCCAGGCCTAGTCCAGCCCCAGGAGAAGCATGGCCCAGCTGTGGGCAGGGATGGACAGTCACTCAGTTCCAGGGTAAGCTCTGGGCAGAAGACCCCTGCTAGGGGTCAGTCGTGAAGCAAAGGGCAAGTTGGAAGTGAAGCGCTTGATAGGGTGGACTGGGGACCTTCTAGTAGCTTTTAACTGGTGAGTGCTTCTAGATCTTTCCAGTACTGTATATAGAACTCTGAAACCTGGAAGGAGTGCTGCTGTCCTCCCCAGGGACGGGTCCTCTGTGGGCACTGGGTGGTAGGAAGCCCTGGGACTGGGGCTGGGGGTGTTGTTTGTCATGATTACATCAGTGTAGTGGTCAGGCTGTCTTAGGAAAGAGCAGCTCACCCAAACCAGGCGTAGGTTTAACCCTGAACCCACCCACTGAGGGCAGGCTGGCTCCTGCGGGGTAGGTATAGGTCTCAGGAAGAGGCATCAGGAGGCATTTTCAAGGTGGGCTGGACAGGCTGAGAGGCAGGAAGAGGGACCATCTTCCCAAGAGATTCCAGGGAACCCTGTTTGGTTCTGTGCCTTCTGTCCCTCATCCCTGTGTGATGTGGGCGCTCTCCTTGCACCAGGATGAAGGCTGGCTCATGGGCGTAAAGGAGAGTGACTGGAACCAGCACAAGGAGTTGGAAAAATGCCGGGGCGTCTTCCCTGAGAACTTCACGGAACGGGTGCAGTGACGTGATGGCGGAGCTCCTGCAGTCCTCTGGGCGTGTGAAGAACCTCCCCCCCCCCCCAAAAAAAAATGTGTGTTTCTTTTTTTTTTTTCTTCTCTTTTTTCGTTTTCGTTTTTAAACTTTTGAAAAAGCAAAGGGAAACTGAGAGACGAGAGACCTAAGCCGAAAGGTATTCTCCCAAAGATTAGGTTGTTCTCCCCCCAAAGCCCAATCCTGGCCAGTCTGGTAGAATTCACCAGTGTTTCTGAAGCTGCTGTGGTCCCTAGTTGAGTTCCTGGCACCCTTCTCTGTGCCCGCATGTGTGCCCGGCTGCAGGGCGGGCTGGGGGCCGCCAAGTCACCGCCACGCTTGCCTGAAGCTTCAGCCGCGCCACCTGGGCAAGGGTCTTCTTTACCTGGCAGCTGCTGTGGGTGGGCGCAGACACCGGCCCTGCCTGGCCCTGCCCCGCAGACCATCCGTGTGCTGTTTGAAAATAAACCTTAGTGTTCAAACAAAACAAAACAAAGAAACAACAACAATGAAACTGACAAAACACTAAAAAAAAAAAAATAATAAATAAAGCCTGTGTGTTTATTTTGCCACCCCCGCCCATCATCTGTATCAGGACTCCAAGAGTCCACACAGGAGAAAACCGGGACCCTGCTGGTGAAAGGGGGTCCGAGTGCTTTGTCCAGAGTCTGGTGGACTAGGAAGGGGCCTGGGCGCTGGCCCACCTTCACCCTCCTCTTGCGGCCCCTACTGAGTGCAGCCCCAGCTCCCCGGCTCCATCAGTGATGTGGGCCGGTCTGAGCAGCCCACGATGATATGCAGCTGTGGCCCGGCCTTCCCAGGAGCTGAGGGAGATTGTGCCCGTGGCCCAGGAACCAGCCTGGACTTGCAGATGGGAAGAACTTGTCTTCCCATAAATTTGCACTGATAGTAAAAGGAGGTGACTGTGAGAAGACTCTGAGCTTTATTTTAGAGTAAAATCTCTCGACTTTGCTTTAGGTGGAAGAAGTGTCCTTGCTGTTGGCCCTGACGGGTCCTGTGGGTGACAGATAGTGCTGAATCTGCCATCCATAACTTCCAGGAGCAGTAGAAGTTACAGCAGCAGCAAACAGAGGGTTCATTTCTAGATACCTCTCTTTTGAAAGATTTTGTTTTTTGTGTCTCTCTGCCTCCTTCCCTCCGTCCCTCCTTCCCTCTTTCCTTGTTGACAGCCTTTTTCCCTTGGAGGAGCTGGATTTGGTGCCCAGACCTGGCCAGTTCCACTGCTTCTGAATCTGGGGTGTGTGTGTGCCCTGGGCTGGATGAGTAGTTGTAGCCAGGGTGGCAACAGGAGAAATCTTCACTTTTATCTCAGTGTGAATATTGAAAACATAGTCATTGAAAACACCTAGCAAAAAGAATTTGCATTAAGTTTACGACAATATGAGATTCAAAGAGAGGTCAGATGGTGACTTTGTTGCCCCTGACCTTCAAGGCAGTTCTGACCCTTGCAATTGGGATAGTTTGGCAGGACAAGCCCTGCTTGGTACCCCACTATGGGGACCTGCAGGGGGCTCCAGAGGGGAGTCAGGTCTCCAGAGACAGCGCCCAGAGAAAGCATGCAGGGTGCGAGGGCCACACTCATGGCTCCCCCTGAGCTTCAGCTGGTCTGTGTTGGACAGCTGGGGTGGCACTAGTTTCCTGGCAGGGAAATTCAGAGCCAGGTGGCCTGGACCAGAGGTTAGGGAGGTGACCAGCTGGGCAGAAAACTGAGCTGAGACCAGGACGGAATGAGGCACAAAAGGCAGAAGCCTTTGAGCCAGTTTCTACACCTGGCACCTGGGCATGCATGGCCCTGGCACGTTTGCAGAAGCCTGGCTTGATTTGTATCAATCAGTGGCCAAGGAGGCTTTGTCCCTGGGCAGGGCTCCTGGCTTTCACAGGGGGCAGGCCAGGGTGGGTTCTGGGCCCTGCACGGAGGCTGGAGGTTCTGGCAGACCCTGTGCTTTGGAGGGCCAGGCTAGGGGTTTGGAAGGAGCCCAGCTCAGGCAGTCCTCTGCTCTGGCTCCCCTTTGTCCTCCGGGGGCCAGGAGAGTGGTGGGGAAGATAGTGATGGTGCAGAGCCGGGCCTGGATGGAGCAAGGCCTAGGCAGGTGGGTCAATTGCGTGTGGGTGCCTGCAGTACTTCAGGTGCCTCGGGGTGGTGGTGGGGGGACAGGACCCACCTGGAGGCAGTCGTAAAGCTTTCTGGCAAGTGTGGGCCTCTCTGGGAATCTTTGAAAATCTTTAGAAAATTGATTGACTTATTTATTACTTCTCTATGTTATGAACCAAGTTGCTGATAGGAGGCAGGATTTTAGCCCATGGGACTTGGCAGCTGGAATCATGACACTTTAGGGCTGGGGATGTGGCTTGGGAGTAGCATGCTTGCCTAGCATACATGAGGGCCTGG
The DNA here is from genome assembly GCF_964194105.1 of Spermophilus citellus. Lineage (NCBI taxonomy): Eukaryota > Metazoa > Chordata > Mammalia > Rodentia > Sciuridae > Spermophilus > Spermophilus citellus. Next base: position 34,568,711 of record NC_138192.1, on the reverse strand, counting down.
GATCGATCCCCAGTACTGCCAAAATACATGTATATAACTACATATCTTATGAGTGCGAATGGCCCAACTGACCCCATGATCAAGGCCATGGGCTCTGCACAAAGGGCCCCTGGATGTCTCAGAAGTCTCCATCCCAGTTCAGGGAACTCTTCCTGGTCTCTTTGCCCTCCTGCCAGCTCCCAAGGTATCCATAGTGGCTAGGACACCTCCCCAGGGACACCCTGTGGCCTCCTGCTTCCCGTCCTTGGTTGGATTTGGTAACCATGTTGGGGTGACTGTTTAGTTCTTCTGCCCTGGATTGGCCCTGCCTCTGGGAATTTAAAAATCCATACCCAACCCCAAAACCGGGCTCCCTGAAAGGACATTGTGAAGGGAGGCCAAACATGGGGTTCCTTTGCTCAGAAGCCTTGGCTGGGCCCCCTTGTGTCCAGGTGTGCGGGCACTTAGGTGACACTCCCATGGCACCCCTGGTTCCCCATCCTCTAGGGTCAGCTTCATCTTTGGACCGGTCTCCAGTGGTTCTGGTTTGATGTCGGCACACTTCCTTCCCAGAAGCCCCCAGTAAATCTTGTGTCATTGGCCTGATCTGTGTCAGGTCCCCAGTCCTGAACCAATGACAGTGGCTGGATATGGGACCTGTGGACAGGCCCAAGACAAATAGGGCCTGAAGCTGCAAGTGGGCAGGTTAGCTGAGGCAAGGAGAAGGGGCAGTGGATTCCAGGAGCTCAGACTCTGCATGTCCACTCCACAGTGGTCTCCAGAAAGGGCATGAAACCAGGAAACTTAAGTGGACATAAACTATGAATAGGTGTGTATGTGAGTGTGTGTGTGTGTGCGTGTGTGGAGTGTGACATGCTCTTGGGCTTCCCAGCCTCCAGAGTCAAAGCCAAAATAAACCTCTTTATAAACCACCCACTTCCACATATTTGACTGAGACACAGGATTTCCAGGGGCCTGGGACATTGGGGCCAGTCTCAGGCAGGGAGCAGCAAGTGTCACAGGCAAGTTGGGGACATGGGGTTGGCTGAGTTGGAGAAACCTGTGGAGTCCAAGCTCTTGCTGAGGAGCCTGAATCTCAGGAGAGAGAGAGGCCAGGGAAGAGATGAGTGGACCCAGCCTAACAGGGAGTAGGAAGGAGGCTCAGGGAAGAGCCATTAAGAAAAGGAAGATGTGTTGAGGGCATCTTTGAGGAAGATGATAAGGGGCTGCTGTATTCCTTCCCTTAGGAAGACCTTTGGCCAAGGGGACAGGGATACAGTCAAGATGGCGGCATTGCCAGCCTGCTCTTGGGTCTTTGGGGCTCCGTGGGCAGGGACTGCTATGGGCAGGGACAGGCAGGCTGCCGCCCTGACTCTGACTATGCAGGAGAGCAGACCACTGAGGGAAGGCCCTTCTCAGAATAATTAAAAAGGATAATTAACGAGGCCAGAGGAAGGTGCCCCTGATTACAGATGAAGACCCAGGCTGGTGGAGGGAGAAGGGGAGACGGGACATTTTTCCTTCTCCCACACAGCCAAGGTCCAGGATGGCTGTGGAGTCTTGCTCAAGGCCAGGCTTTGACCCCTAGGGTGGGTGGAGACCAAAAGGCCCTGCTGTCCCTCCCTGCCAGTCAACCCTAGGCATTTATTTCATGTCCCCATTGTGCCCTTCCCATGTGACCTGCTAGGGGGTGGGTGGGCAGGAGCCACAGCTTTGCCTTGAAGGTGACAAGCTTATGGTAGGCCAAGGTTCACACAGAGACCATCTCAGCGCTCTTCCTTCCGGGAGCTTGATAACATCACCACATTCTTATTTTGGTAGATCAAGAGGACACACGGTTACCATAGAGCTGTTTTGTAATGGGCTGAGAACTTTCTGGAAGGTCATCTTCCATTATGAGCTGATGACCCATATCTGTGCCTTCGGGGCAGTGTTTCTACCCATCTTCAGCGATGGGCATCTTCCCTCATGCCATGGGCACCTCAAACTTTAGGTCTGTTAAACCTGTATCATTCCCTGGACTCTTCCTCTTGGGGCAGATGCTGCTCAGTGCTCAGCCAGTACTCATTCCCTCCACCTTCCTAACTGAACTATGACGTTGTCTAAGGAACCAATATACTTCCCTAAAACCTCATTATTCTAGATTTCCTTGCAGCTATCAGTAGCTTTATAATCGGGCCAATGAGATGATTGACATCCTTTCCCTAGTAAAAAGTCAAAACTTTTCTAAGAGAATGGCTTTCACCTCCTTTTCCTGGCTGGAGAGAGGGCTGGAGGTGCAGCAGCCATTTTGGGATGTAGGCACATGCCTCTGCAGATGGCCATAAAAACAACTCACTGAGGATGGCAGAGGGCAAAGGTGAACGTCTAGCCCAACCTGGTCGTCTGTCCTTCTGACATATTTGTGTGAAACAAACAAACAATCTGTTACTTGAGGCCTTCCTGAATACTCCCTTGTCCTTTCCTCATGTCCTCTGGTTTGACTTCCTAGAAAATTCTGGATCTGCCTCACCACCCTGACCCAGCCTTGCCATCCATTTCCTGTGCACCCACTGGGGTCCTGCTGCCAGGGTGATTCCTCTGAAACTTATTTCTGACCTTAGCATGCCTGGGTTTGAACCCTTCAGTAGTCCCCATTTCCCACACAAGTCCAGACCCCTTAGCTGAATCCTTCCTGCTCTGGCCCCTAGGCACACATTTTCTGCCCCCCTCTGCCTGGCATGGCCTGTCCCAGTAACACTGCTGAGCCTCATGCCTCTTCCCACTGTAACTTTTCTCTCCTATGCTGTGGCTGAGCAGGCCTCAGGGATGTTCCCTCTCTATCTCCCAGGTGACTCCTACTTCCTTGTAGGACACAGGGTCCCTGTGGGGAATGGCTTTCTTTTCAGTGCTCACCTGTCCAGGAGGCATTTACGCTCTGCATGCACCATGTTTGAGCCTCCTGCCCCTCTGCCCCTCCTGCCTGGATGCTGACTCCCTGTGCAGCCCCCGGCCCCTGGCCAGGGTCTCAGTGGGCAAATAAATGCTGGGCTTTGCTGGGATGGGTCCCTGCCATAGGCTCACCCTCCACTTTCTGTAGAAGCCACAGGGCACTGCACACTAAAACCTGGAAAAACGACTCATAATCCCCTCACCCCACCCCAAAACCATTTTTCACTTTTGCCGGTAGATTTATAAAAACTCAAGGCAAGGCTCTGGCATCTCCCTTGGTCATGACTTACCTGGTTAGATTTGATATCGACATCTCAGTCTCAACCTGTGTCCTACCAGGGGCTGCATCTGCCATCCAGACTGGGCCAAGCGCAGGGAATGAGCCCTTTCAGTACTCAGAACCCACCATGTGACCCCAGAAACCTATTAAAGCCCTCAAACCCAAATTTCCACATCTTTAAGTAGGGAGTTTGGATGACAAGATGTGTTATAATGAAATTGCTAAATTCTGCCTGCAGAGCCCTGGGGCCCATCACCATAAACTCAGATATTTTTTTGGAATGTTAGTTTTCCCCAATTTTGGTCCCCCAAGCCCCCACTATTTTCCTACATGCAATCTTTCTCTATTTTGTTTACAAAAGTTATTTTAAAATCTTGTTTATGCATATATTTTTATCAGTGCATTACAATTGTATGTAACAGTAGAATTCGTTGTTACATTCTCATAGAAGCACACAAGATAATCATATAATCTGGTCAATTTCATTTCCCAAGCTAACAAGTATTTTGAGAGACCATGAGATCTGGCAGCACAGATTAACATTTTAAGATGTGTAGCCATAATTTTTTAAGCCCATGATAAACATCCGTCCTAGTAATCGTTGATCTTTCAAAATAAGGGTGTGTGTGTGTGTGTGTGTGTGTGTGTGTGTGTGTGTATCCTTATTCTAACAAAAGGCTGCAATTGTTCAGCACATTCTAGAATTTCTTGTCTAGGACACATCTCCAGGCATGTGTGTGGCAGCAGTGCTGTTTGGATGCCATCCATGCTGAGAAATTGTTATCTTCTGTCAGGAAACTCAATTTTGGGGTCATAGAAAATAATTTTTAGTTGAAAGTTGTTTAGCATTTGAAGTTGGGATGGATTTGATTAGGAGGAAGCCAAAAAAAAAAAAATTCCTTTAATGGAAATGAAATATCATCTGCTGGGAAAAAAAAAAAAACAAAACCTACCCTTAAAGAGCATGTTTGGTGCCCCTGGCCCTGCAACCCTGGCCTGGGTGGGGGAAGTCAAAGGACCAGTCAGTATGTATGAAAAAGAAATGGTAATTGTGCTTCTGTCTATAGGGGACAGACAGGGAGTGGGTATGGGGATCCCCCAAAATGGGGAGGGGGGAGAATCAAGAGGAGAATCTGGAGGGAGAGATGGGGGTCCAGGAGGAAGGCTGAAGGATGTGCCTGGGGGGCCTGGCTGCGGGAATGATGTATCCTGGCAGCAAATGGGGCTGAGGACTGATGCTCAGTTTGAAGCTGGTTCCGTTCTGTGCTGGGTTGAAAAATTCCATCGTCCACTGTAAATCTTGAGTGTATCAATGTTGTGTTAAGGAGATGGGGACAAGGGACTGACTCCATGTTGGAGCTGACACAAAGCAGGGAAGGGCTGATTTGCAGAGAAGAGAGCATTTGCTGGGAGCAAATGTCACACCACCATCTCCCAGCCACTTGCTTGGCAAATCTCTTCCGAGATAGGGAGGCGGGAAGTGAAATCTTCACATTATGAGGATTTTGTTGTATGAATGGGACCTTTTTACTTGGGAACAAAGAAGAACATGATCTTGGAAGGTGCAAGGACCCAGGGCCAATGATAAGGCAGGTGTTTGGGTTGTACTCAGGCACTTGGAAATAAATGTAGAGGTGGCTCACAGCTGGGCTCTGGAGTGAGAAGCATCTAAACTTTATGATGTGACATTGTCTTGAGCTGCAGTTTCATTTCCTATAACTCACAGAGTTGCTGGGTTCATTAAGAAATCTTACAATGCCATTTTTTTTTTTTTTTTTTTTGGTACTGGGGATTGAACTCAGGAGCACTCGACCACTGAGCCCCATCCCCAGCCCTATTTTGTATTTTATTTAGAGACAGGGTCTCACTGAGTTGCTTAGTGCCTCGCTTTTGCTGAGGCTGACTTTGATCCTCCTGCCTCAACCTCTGGGCATTGTCTGATTCCCTGGGGACAGGAGCCGTCATGCCATACTGTAGAGACAGTGTCAGGTCCCACAGGATGGCAGGGATTATAGGCACTTCCTCTTGCCATGGTGCACACCTGTAATTCCAGCGGCTCGAGAGGGTTTTGTGGCATTGATTCAGTCTATAAAGTGGCTCATCATACCACTTTACCATGAGAATCCTTCCCAATATGACGTACCAAATATGGCCCTTAGGTGACGTGCAATTATGTACTGGTGAAAAGGGTAATTTCTTATTGAATCTATGAAAGTAACTATATTTCCATGAAAAAGTTAAGGAGACTAAGTGAGTTTTTGAATTCTGGGAGGTCAGTAAGAATCAGATATCATTGAGTTTTTTTTTTTTTTTTTTTTTTGTGGCACTGGGGATTGAACCCAGTGTTGCAGGGCAGGTTGCTCAGAAAACACACCAAGTCCAGTTTTGTCCAAATGGAAGAGTCTTTATTTATCTGGCTAGCCAATGACTGCTCCCCACAGGACCCACAACCATCTCTGCAAGGAATAGGCCAGAGCTTGAGTAATTTAGGATATTTAAAAGCAAAAACCACATCTGGGTTGACATAGCTGCAAGCAAGCAGGTGCAGAAGTTGAACTGGGCATTCAGGGAGACAATGCAATGGGTACACTGGTATTTCCTGCAGGACTTTCCAGGTTGGCATAGCAGCAAGCAAGCAGAAGGGAAGGGGGTCAAAATGACCCTAGTTCAGTACAAGTTAGAGAATTGTTACTAATGTCTGGACAATCAATCTCTGACAAAATACATTGCCCAAGAAAAATGGAAACCAAAGGGAACAATTTTACATTGTATAAGAATTGCTATTTTGTGTTGCCAAGTATGCTATGCTAGGTAACTATTAATGGGTACAAAGGCAGGACTTTCCCAGGGCAGAAGCATTTCTTACATGATATGGAGTCTCAGGGTAAAATGGAGCCTGTTTGGTCATTGCCCATGTAGCCTTGCCCATAACACTAGGTCCTTCCACATGCTAGGCAATTGCTCTGCCATTGAACTACATCCCCAGCCCTGGATCCTGGGCAAAAGGCTGCCCTCAGGAAGCTGCTGCTCTGAACTGAGAGGACCTGGAATCCTGGCTCCACCTGTGTGAAAATGGCCTGAGTGAGGTCAGCCCAGTGGTCTGTCTGCATGAAATGATTTACCCAAGCCCCTTTTGCAGGTGTACTCTGGCCACCCTTGTTTGCTGAAGATAGGGCATCTGGTCAGTATCTGATGGCAGAGCTCGAAGATGCATGACAGAGCAAACAAAAGTTGACTTGTAGATTATAAGAATAGTGGTTAATTTACAACAGCAACCAGTAACCCATAAATGCAGGAGAGTGAAATCTCTATCGGGAATTTTCTATGAGTTCTGATCAATGTTTCCGTCAGGGTAAAACAGCTTACAGGTAAGGGCACTGACAAGCTGCAGGCCTTCCCAGAAAGCATGTGATGAATGAAATATTTCTATAAATGACACTTTATGGGCTGGGGTTATAGCTTAGGCTGGGGTTGTAGCTCAGTTGGCAAAGCGTTTGCCTTGCACGTGTGAGGCATTGGGTTCGATCCTCAGCACCACATAAAAACAAATAAATAAAATAAAGATTCTGTGTTCATCTACAACTAAAAAACAATTTTTAAAAAATGACAATTTACGGATACAAACTTAACCTAGGGGAGGCTGAGTGTTTCTTCGGATGTGACAATTCTTCCCACGCAGCCCTGATTAAGGAATAACATAAGTACTCTAGCATCATTCTTGCTCTTGTTTTATAAGCGGAAAGAGCAAATCTTTATGAATTTTCAGGGGCCTTCTAGGAAGTTTCTTAGAATGTTTTCATTGAATTTATTTTAGTATTTCTAGATTCAAGATCTGAGCTCAGGAAGAATTATTAGAGATATGAATTATCTAATAAGAATTATTATAGATATCAGCATTTAGTTCATGGGTGCCCAGAAACAAGGCTTGCTCATCCTTTAGTGACAATAACAGGTTCTAAAGGGAACACAGATGGCAGCATAATTTTCAAGAACTTTACTTTCACAAGCACATGTATGTGTGTGTGTGTGTGTGTGTGTGTGTGTGTATGTTTTAGTAATCAAAGAGTTAATAAAATCACTGTAAAGCTGTTTAGTCAGATTTTTTCCTGCTGTGACCAAAAGACCTGACAAGAACAATTTTAGAGAAGAGAAAGTTTATTTGGGGGCTCACAGTTTCAGAAAGCATGTGATGAATGAAATATTTCTATAAATGACATTTTACGGGTCTCAGTCCATAGACAGACGACTCGATTCCTCTGGGTTTGAGGTGAAGCAGAACACTCACTGCAGACAAAATATATACCCTAAAGTCACACCCCCAATGACCCGCCTCCTCCAGCCACACCCTACCTGCCTATATTAGATTCAGTTAATTCTTATCAGCAGATTAATGCACTGATTAGGTTAAGACTCTCTCGTAACCTGATCATTTCACCTCTAAACTTTCTTGTATTGTCTCACACATGAGATTTTGGGGGACACTTTATATCTAAACTATAACAAAAAACACAGAAATCTCTTGATAAGGCGCGGACTCTGCTGTCTGGGCAAACTTCATGGAGAGTAAAGAACAACCTTTTGTACTATAATCAGTAATCAGTAAGTCAAGCAGCAAACCCTTCAAAGTGAGTGAATTTTGCCCCAATTTTAATATATTTCATGATTTCTTTTCAGACCCAGATGTTATAAACCAAGGCAAATAAAATTCACTTTTCCTTTCTTTTTCCTCCTTCTTCACCAAATTATCTTATATTCTAGAATTAAACTACTCTTGCCTTAGAGAACAAAACCCTGTACATGGTTGTATTTTTTGTCTCCATTTCACCTATATGATGATTATCTGAAGTCACCAACTTTCTCTTTCACAGAAAGAAACTGGGAAAGTGGGTAGAAAATTGGGACCTGCCTACCAAGTATTTCTGTAGACTCTAGAGTGCACTAACATACACGTTCATTCCCCAGTCACACACACCTGTCACTTCTAATAGCACCAAATGCAAATACCTTTGTCAACATGACTCAAAGATGAAAATATATAGTTGAAGAACTAAAGCCAAAAATCTCCTATGTGCCTGTGGTTGTCTTTCTTTGTCTCCATTTTACCTATATGATGGTTATCTGAAGTATATATAGTTTTGCTGCTTATCCAAACTATATATGCTTAAAATAACGCTAGTAATCTGATTGTATCTTATTTAGAAATTTACCTAGATATCCACTGATTATCCATTAATTAGCTTCATATCCGTTCAAGGTTTTAAGTAACCTAAAGATCTTGAAAATTTGTTGAATCTGATATACTATAAAACAGGTTTATAAGTTTGTCTGAATAATAATTCCATTTAAAGTAAACATCGTGGGCTGTGGCTGTGGCTCATTGGTGGAGTGGTCACCTAGCATGGACGAGGCACTGGGTTCGATCCTCAGCACCACATAAATGTAAAATAAAGATATTGTGTCCACTTAAAACTAAAAAATAAATAAATAAAAAAGTAAACACTGATTTAAAATGATCATAAACGTAACATTACATAAGAGTAATGCTAACTTCTTGGTCAGTATATTATTTCAGATTAAGTTCAGATTAAGTGTTATCTTTCATAAAGGTTCAAACCAAATACTTTTATTATACTTAATTTTATTACTTTTATTATACTTGATACTAATAAAGAGAAGGTTTACTTGTTTTTTTAAAGACTTATAAGCTATTTTCTTTCTTCTTTATTCATTTTAATATATTTAAATTTTCAACTGACACATAATTTTTGGTATGATGTGAAGTTTCAGTACATTTATACAATGTTTAATGATCAGATTAAGATGATTGGCATATCCATCATCTTGAACTCTGTGTGGCTTTTTATTATTTTTCTTTTTAGTGTTGGGGTTTGAACACAGTACCTCATGAATTCTAAGCATACATTCTACCATGAGCCCCACGTATCTTTGTTTTTAAAAACAAAATTATTAAGTGAATCCAATTTGCTAGAGATCTGTCTTGATTATGTGAACTTGGATTTATTAAATATTTCTTCACTGATTCTGTATGACTATTTTTTTTTCGAAGTCTAGCACACTGAAAGTATTAGAAGTCAGGACTATTTGATTTATATAAGAATCTTTTTCCTGGGATTGGATTATGGCTCCCCAAGCATGTGTGAGGCCCTAGGTTCAATCCACAGCACCACATAAAGTAAATAAATAAAATATTGTGTCCAACTACAACTAAAAAAAAAAAAGAATCTTTTTCCTATAAACTAAACAGAACAGAGTAACTTTGATTTAGGAAACATAATAATCTGATTTATTAACATATTTTCCACTCATACATCGAGTGGTCAAGTTCCTCGTTATAGACTCACAGATATTTGGATCACAGGCACATAGGAGATTTTTGGCTTTAATTCTGCAACTTCAGCCAAAACTAAACACAGAAACACAAACTTTTCTGTCACAGGTTCAGAGTGTTCTTTCCAATTGGACACTAAATTCTTAATCTACTTGAGCACAAAATAAATAAAGCAAGAAAAGACAAAATAATGAATTTTCTGTTGTTTCTCACCCAAGAGGGACTATATCCTTATCATCCATCTGAAGACATTACTCAATGGTCAGATTATAGAGTCAAATTCCCAACCATTGTTGCCAAGAAGGGAGAATCACTTATCCGTCATGCATAAACCAGAAATAAAACAACGCAAGTTCACTGAAGATTAGAGAGAAGTGAGCTGAAGGGTCGTTTTTAGAAAGGTAGAATCCTGACTCTCATGTAAATACAAATGAATGAATGTTAAAGATTGTAATTAACTTTTATTTAGCAAGGGGCCAGTTCACATATTTATATTTACATGCTCCACTGGACAAAATCCATTTGCATCACTGTGGATACCCTTTGTGTTAAGTTGACAGAACACATCTGCATTGTCGTTCATAAGTTAATTTCTATATCTACGGAGTTGCCAGGTAGCACAGCTGAACAGTCAAAGGTGCTGGGTCCAGTGGCACACTCCTGGAATCCCAGTGGCTCAGGAGACTGAGACAAGAGGATGGTGGGTTCAAAGCCAGCCTCTGCAACTTAGGTTCTAAGTAACTTAGTGAGGACTTGTTTGTAAATAAAATATCAAAAAAGGGATGGGGGTGTCACTCAGTGCTCCTGGGTTCAATCCCCAGTACCAAAAAAAAAAAAAAAAAAAAAAAGAAAAGAAAAGAAAGAAAGAAAAGGAAAAAAGTAAAAGAAAGAAAAGATAAGACAATTCTTAGAGGGTCCTCTGGACAATAATCAGAATTCCATTACAAGAATAACCCTGCCACTTTTTTCTATTGCAAAATATTTTTCCAGGAAGTGCCTTGGTCATAAAGTAAAGGCTCAATAAACGGCAACTGCCATTGTTAAGCCCAGTGACTAAGAGTGATCAGTTGCTTAATGATATAAGAATACAGCTTCCTGCAGGGAGGTAAAGGAGATTGATCTGTTTTTTTCTGAAAAGTTGTATGGAATGGTTGCAAATAAAATTTTACCTTAAATATGTTGAGGGAGTTTTACCATCATGAACAATTAGCACTTATGATGAGTGAATGAATGAATGCTATAATGATTTTTTTAAATAATCAACCATTTTTTCTTATTACAGAAATGATTTTAAAAGTTCTTAACAACCAGAATGGCACAGGAAGTGATAATCAAGCTCCAAGGAACCAATGAAAATAGATGTAAGCTTTGAGCCCCTTAGTTATATGTGGCCAGACCAAATTTTTTTTTTTCCTGTAAATTTCAACTTGCTCCTTATAGAAAAATCAGAAAATGCCCCAAGTGACCATAGTGTTAGTTGGTAACTTGTGCATATTATTTGAGATCTTTCTATTTATCTACTTTATTGCTTGATATTTTTCAAATGTAGATTCACACCTGCTAATTTGCAGTTAAGTATGTCAACATTAGCTATGTGATATCTGAAGCACCTTATGTCTGACAGTCTCCTAGGAGCTGTGGGGATCTACCATCCTTCACTGCTCTTATCTATTGGACTCTTAGCCTGTTCCTGGTTTCAATTATTATAAACTTCACATCTGTAACTTGTTCTTTGTTATATCCTTATTAATTTCCTTAGGATAAGTTTCCCAAAATGGGATTTCTGGATCAAAGAGCATGCACTTTCAAAAAACATGTTTTATTTTTGGATGGTTCGAGATGAATGGAAAAATTATGAACACAGTACAGAGAGTTCCCACATACCCTGCACCCAGGTTCCTTTACTATTAACCTCTTACATTAGTATGGAGAATTTGTTACAACAAATAAACTCATGTTATTACACAAGTTATACAATCTATGTTATTATTAATTGAAGTCCCTACTTCATCCAGATTTCCTTAGTTTCCCCTCAATGTCCTTTTTTTTCCTGTCTTGTGATCCCATCAAGGATCCCACATTGCATTTAATCATCATATCTCCCAGTCTCCTTTAGGTTGTGATCTTTTCTCATACTTTCCTTGCTGCTGGTGACCTTGAAGATATTGAGGGATCAGATATTTCATAGAAAGTTCCTTCACTGGGATTCATTTGACGTTTTTCTCACGATTAGACTGGGCTTGTGTGTTTTGGAGTTGAAGACCAAAAAGTTAGAGTGACATTTCCATTGTCTGGCATCAAAGGTACTGTTCACATGACTTTCCACTGTTGGCCCTGACCAACACCTGGCTGAGGCGGTGTTTCAAGTTACCCTCCATATTCTCTGGAAGGAAGTCACGGCATGCAGCCCACACTTAAAGGGGTTGGGGTAATGCTCCATCTTCCTGGGGGGAAAGAATTACTTGAAGCATTTAGACGGGGCCTGCGTGCGAAGTTAGTCTGTACTCCCCTGTTGATGTATTTATTTGTTCAACGGCTCTTTTATATAAACACAGACTCAGGGCTATTAATTTCATACCCTGGGTTATAACTCAACACCATTTTATTTTTCTTGCTTAAATTGTTCCAGCTTTTTTCATGGGATTTCTTGCACTTGGCTCCTGTGTCCCTTGATACACCTCTGTCCTTGTGTGATACATTTGTTTTGGAGCACTGTCTTACTTTCTGGCACTACACAATCCTTCAGGGTAATCTCATCTATTTTCTGCCCCATTCCTAGAACCAGTCATTTCTCCAAGAAGCCCAGCACACATTTTTAAAAGTTTTTATCCCCCCCGCCCCATACCTATTGCCAGATTCTCCATCAGAAAGCTCACACAATTTAAAATCCAGGCAGCAGGGCCAGTGCGTATTTCTCGTTACACGGCAACGTTCTAAAGATAATATTTCATCACTCCTTGGATCCCTTTAATAATTAGTGACTTTCTCTGACTTTTGTAAGTTTATTAGCCATTTATAACTTGATAAATTGCATTTTCATGGTTTTAAATCACTTTTCTGTCCTAGTGTTCACTTGTATCTTAACATTTTATAATAACTACTTATCTAGAAAGTACCTTTCCACTCTCATATAGATTGAAGGATTTGTTCTAGTTTGTTTTGAATTTTTATTCACAAACAATAAATTTAGGAACTTTTTTTTTAATTTGTAAAACTTTAAACATCTACAAAAAAGGAAAATGTAATAAAAAAAATCTCATGTACTCATCCCTCAACTTTAATAATTATCAAAATGGTCATCCTAACTTGAGTTCTCTTTTTTTCTCATACTATTGTTTTTCAAACTTGAGTCCTTTAAAATATATCACAGAGAGCATGTCATTTTACCTATATACATTACAGTATATGTCAGCTATAGTTAGGATCTGGAATGTCCCCAAAGGCCATGAATACATGGTGTGGTCCTTAGATTGACAACGGGAGGTGATGAAACCTTTAGAGGGAGGAAGTTAGGTTATTGATGATGAGACCCTGAAGGAGATATTGGAAGCCTGGTTTCTTCTTGTCTCTTTTTGCTGCTCAATTGCTACACGGTGGATAGGTTTCCTCTGTGCTGCCACAGGCCCAAAACAACAGAGCCAAGTGATTGTGGATTGAAACCTCTGAAACCATGAGTCAAATTAAACCTTTTCTTCTTTTTAAGTGGATTATCTCAGGTGTTTTCTCACAATGATGGAAAACTGACTAATAGAGCATCTCCAAATTGTGAGAGCATTTTTAAAACACAAAAACTACACATTATCATATATACCAAAATTAAACCACATATTCTTTCATATCCTATAGTCCACAGTTCATGATCAAATTCCCTACAACATCTTTTAGAGTTGATTTGCTTCAATCAGGATCCAAACAAGATACACACATTGTGTTTGGGTATGTCTTAAATATCCTCTGCTCTATCATTATTATTATTAGTTGTTGTTGTTGTTGTAGCAGTAGTAGTTAGCAGCAGTAGTAATAAACACCATTGATTCAAGGGAGAAATTAATTCACTGGATCTGTAGAATGTCCTGTATCCTGAATTTGGCTGACTGCTATCTGGGCTTTTCAAACTTATTCTACCCTCAGTATTTTCCTATAAACTGGTGATTGAATTTAGAGATTTGATTAGGTTCAAGTTCACTTTCTGGCACAAGGCCAGAACACTTGGTAGGTGATGCTGTGGTTTCCTGTTGTTTCCACCAGGGAGGCTTATCCTATCTGTTCTACTTTAAGTGATGATAAGATGGATCAGTAGGTTATGATGAAGATCAACCTGTTCCCTCCATTACAAAGTTCTTCTTCAAAAATTTATCTCATCTACTCTTTGTTTCCTCTGAAATGTAGTTTAGAAGGGAAATACAGAAAGAATGTTTGATTTTTGTCCCACTATCAATTTTCAGAGTAATAAGCTGATGTTTTAATCCTAATGATGACCAAAGTATTAAAAATGTAATTATGAACTCATGGAGTTTTGTATATTTATTTTGTTTCATTTCATTTTATTACTTGACTTTTTGGCATACAAAGAGGTCCCTTCTTAGGACAGTAGGAGTTTCTTCAACTTGGCTCCTGTATTTTTTTTTTTAAGATTATAACATTTTATGGAAAGACATTCAACAGACCAAAATGAATGGAGAGATAAACCATGCTCATGGATTGAAAGCCTCATTAATGTTAGTGTATCATTTCTTACCAATACATTTATAGAGTTAATGCAGTTCCAATTAAAACTGCAACAGGATTCTAGGTGAAATTTGGCAACCACATTTAAAATTTCGTATAATTATTCTTTAGAAGAACAAGGTGGGAGCTGGGGAGATAGCTCAGTGGTAGAGCACTTGCCTAGCATGTATAAGGCTCTGGGTTCAATCCCTGCACCACATAAAAAATAAAGAACAGAGGTGGGGGTTGTGGCCCAGTGGAAGAGTGCTTGCCTAGCACAGGTAAGGCACTGGGTTCCATCCTCAGCACCATGTAAAAATAAATAAGTAAAATAAAGGTATTTTTTAAAAAGGCAACAAGAAAATTAAAAATAAAAAAGAACAGGGTGGGAGTATTTAAGTCACCAAAGATTAAGACCTATTCTAAAGCGATAGTAATTAAGGGAGCATTTACCTAAACAAGGACAGACTTATAGACCATCAGCTTAAAATACAGGCTTTTCAAACAGACTCATACTTTAACAGATCCTTGATTTATGACAATGTAAATTACAAACTTCTCAATAAATTGATAATTAGAAATCCACGAGAAAATAAAATGAATCAGAATCCCTACTACACACACATACAATCTATTTTAAGTTCATTAAAGATCTAATTAGGGAAGGTAAAACTATAAAGATTTTAGAGAATAAAATAGAATATCTTCATGCCCCTGTGATAGTGAAATATTTCTTTAATAAGAAAGAAAAAAATCTATAGTGGAAAAATAAGGCAAACTGAGCTATATTCAAAATAGTTGGTGCAAGACCTTAAATGAGTGCTATTTGCAAACTGTTTCAGTTTGTGACAAGTCAGACAGTCTTGTTGAAAGTCAGCTTTTATAAACTTTTTATACTTTATCAACTTGATTTTATTTTACATCTGTGGATTAATTATTAACCTAATAATTAAAAAATATGGCTTAGATTGTGTTTAGATTAGAATTTTAAAGACAACTTAATTTGATTTTTGAACAAATCATTCAGCCACTGATTGAAATAGAAAAATAAACACACTAACCAAAACTGGTCCATCACCCAGATAGATAACTTAAGAAATAACATGAAAATCAAGAAATCAAGGACTCAAGAAATTCTACTAAAAAAAAAAATCCAACAAACGTGGCAAAATGTTGGCAACATATTAATTCGCAAACACCATAAAAGAATCAATTCAAGTAATCAAGACAAATGGGCAAACGTATGAACAAATACAGATACTTTACATGGAAACCTCCAACACTCTAGATACTTGAGAACTGTTCAACCACACCATCTTCAGAGAAATGAACATCAAACCACAAGGGAGCCACAGAATCAGCAGATCAGCAAAGGTTAGTCTCACAGTAAAGGACTCTGACCAAGAGCTCTGGGAAAGCAATGCTGTTGGAGAGTGAATAAGTCAAGCCCTCTGGAGAGCTCCGGCAGCATCCACCCACTCTTAAACTCTCAGGGGTTGCTCAGCGACCTGGAGCAGCACTTGCGCCCTTACTCCCAAGTATCGACAAGAATGCTCACGCAGGGCCCAAATGTCTGCAAGGGAAAATAAGCAAACTGCCAGCCGGTTGGCCAGCAAACAGAAGCACTTTGAGCGGTGAAAAAGTATGACAAGCCAGCAGTGACTTGCGGCACCCTCCAGCGCACCTAGCAGACGAGTGCACCCGGTTCCCACGGGCTCCCGCAGGATCTGCAAGGCGATCACGGAACACTGCCTTCCAGGTTCATTAAATGTCCTGGTGGGGCAGACAAATGAGGCAGCATCTGCTGTGAATTGCAGGCAGAGCGGGCAGAGAGGAGTCCAAGCCCACGCTACAGTAGCTACAGTAGAAGGAGCACCCTGCTGGCGGCGTGGTGCAGCGCCCTGACCCCGGGGACCTACGGGGAGTTGGTAGCAATGGTTTTGCTGCTGGGAATATTCCCAAGTGCTAGACAGAGGAGGAGTGCAGAACCGCAACACCTCCGGAAGTACAGGACCCTCAGAGGTAGGGACAGTGGCCGGATGCACCTGCGGGCTCCCAGCTGCAGTCCTGGCGGCGCTGGTAATCTCTGCGCCTATTGTCATTGCTACTGCTGAGCACTGGCGCTTGGTGCTCCTGCAGTTTGAATTTGGCGACCACCAGCTCCTGGTGAGATGCGTGCCTGTTCATCTCAATACGTGTCACCAGCTTCAACTGCTGTTCCTTGCAGTAGACCAGAGGCTTCCTGACGCTCTCTCCTGGGAGACGTATCTAGCGGCCTAGGCTGGTGGTGGCCGTGAAGTACTTAGATTCTTGCATTCTTACCTGAGTTCTGTTCTTTGTGCATGAGAGGGCCCACAAATGTTGGATTCAAATCCCACCCTCCATGCTGGGCTTATCCTGCTGGTGCTGGGACTGTCCCCAGTCTTCCCTATCCCTTCTCAGGGTCACAGCACCCCACCCCACCCCAATTTTTGCTGATCAGCTATGTTGCTCAGAACAACAGGAATGAATTAATTGAGGGGATAGGACAAGGGAAAGGGGACACTTGCAAGGGAGAGAATGGGTTCTCTTAGAGAGGAACAGGGTACCTTTTCTGCACTCCAGTTTTATGGGGGGGGGGGGTCCCAGAAAAATTTCCAGAGAGTTCTATCCATGCCCACCTCTTGACTTTTGACTGACAGCAAGATAACATCAGACTTTCATGTCCCCACTGCCAGGGCAACTCTAGGTCACCTTGGCCCATGCTGACCATTGCTAATTGGATTCTTATCATACATTCTTATAGATTTTATTGTTAGGAGGAATTATCCTTATTTCCCTGTATTTTGGGATCTAGTTTATAAAAGGGGGAACAAAAGTCTCCCCCTTCAGGGTAAGTTGGGTTCCTCTTATGAACATTATTTTGGGCTTGTATTTCTACTCCAGATAATAGGTAGTTTGCTGAGGAATGTAACATATCCTTCCACTTAAGCCAGGCAGGGCTGCTGGTAAATTTCTTCTTGGAAGAAAGTACACGAGAGTCAGCACTTTGGGCCCATTTTATAGAATTAACCTCATGTTCCATTTCTCACATCTGTCTGTCCCATCTCACCAGGAGTCTTGGAGTCATTGATTCATCTTTTCCTTATCAAGTACTTTATGCAGAGTGGCCTTGCCATCCTGTATCACTCTAATATGACCGTATCCATCTTTGATCACTCTCTTGCTTTCTGGTACAATAAGATGACCCAGACTATGCATATTTTTAGCCTTAAACCTGGAATCATCCAATTTTCCTGGCAAATTGGCCTGGAGAATGTAACTTGGAAATGTGTGGTCATTGTTACTGGGTTGTCATTGCTCCTAGGCTTTTCAGTAGACAGAACTAGGGAACAGGTTTGTTTGTTTGGGGGCACTGGGGATTAAGCCCAGCACCTTGTGCACGCTAGGCAAGGGCTCTACCACTAAGCTGCATCCCCAGCCCAACAGGCATTTTCCAAAGAGAAATGTACAATATGAGTTCACCATGCTATTTCCAATTCATTTTTAAGATAATAGGATTTTTGCTTAAACTTCTTTATTTTATTTTTTAAAGTGAACTTTATGTCACTTTTATGCTGAAAAATCATGATTCCTAAAGATGGAAACATAATCATTTGACAAAAATATCAATACAAATAATATGACTATCGCATGCAGTTTATGATTTCTTTCCTTGTTTATTATCCATAGAATATCTCCCATTTGGGATGCATAGTCAAATGCATTTTAAAGGCATTTCAAGTAATTGTTTTCTTTATGTGGTTATGCTGCATATTTTATGTGCAGTTAGGCTCATTCATTTTGATTTACTTTCACATTTTAAGGGATTTTTTTCTATGACTTAAAAAATCTTTTAAATTACATAAAACATTTATGACCTCCCTCCCCGTCAAATCCTATTTAAGTTACATCCACAGAAGTCATGCTTCTATAACTTCACCTGTTTCTTTTTTTCCCAATGGATAACCATTAAAAATATTGGATTTTGGTCTATCTTTCCATTGTTTCTTTTGATAATATAAATAAGTATCTTTCTATCTGCCATGAATTGAATTGTGTTATCCCTCCCACATTCATATTTTGAAGCTCTCATCCTCCATGTGAAGGTATTTGGAAATGGGGCCTTAGGGAGGTGACTAAGCTTAAGCTTAAGGGTGGATCCCTCAAGGTGGGATTAGTACCCTTAGAGCGAGAGACTCAAAAGAGCTTGCTCTTTTTCTCTACCATGTGAGGATACAGTGAGAAGACAGTTGTCTGCAAGTCAGCGAGAGTCCTCACCTGGGAACTGCATCGGTCAGCACCTTGATCTTGAACTTCCATCCTCCCGAACTGTGAGAAATAAATTTCTGTTGTTTGAGGCACCCAGTTAAGGTATTTTGTTATGGCAACCTAACTGATTAATACTCTATCATCTATCATCCATCTATTATCTCTCCATCCACCCATCATTTATTTATCTTCTTACAAAAGGTACCATATTACCAATAATATACACCTTTCATATTTATTTCTTCTCCATTATCACTGTATAGAATTCTTCTCATTCCTAATTATAGTTGCTTAGTATTCTGTTGTGTGCCTGAAACACAGTTAATTTAATCAGTCTCCTGTACCATATCATGACTCTTTTTCTTATGATTTCTACCATTGAGTTATTTCAATAACTTTTTTAAAGTGGAGAATTTAAGTAAATAATTAAAAAAATTCTATGGCTTATTTTTTAAAATTGATTTTTGTTTATCAGAATTTCCTAAATGAGATATTTTTTAAACAGTTTCTATGAGATAAACATGCTCACTGATGGCTCCCTGTGTGTGAACCTAGCCCCTCTCAGGCATCTTGCTGCTAAGGGGACTCTTTCTTGGTGGTCAAGTCTCTACTGCCCAGCCTTGCACTGATGCCCAGATGCAGGGCAACTATACTGCTGAAACAAATTAGGGCCTGTTGAAGATGCAGAATGTTATGAAGCAGTTTGGTGTGGATTTGATAAAATCCTATGTGCAACAGGCATATAAGAGTAGTGCAATTTGAATATCAAAACCACGAGGCCAGGGCTAGGGTATGATTCTACTAGTCAAGTTCATCGTGAAGCCAAGAGCACTTGGTCATACCTAATACTGTATGCACATACTATGTGGGAAACAACATATATTTCTCCTGCCAATCAACACTTGATTCTTTCCCTGCTCATTCTAAGAGTTAAAAACATCAAGG
The DNA here is from genome assembly GCF_964194105.1 of Spermophilus citellus. NCBI lineage: Eukaryota > Metazoa > Chordata > Mammalia > Rodentia > Sciuridae > Spermophilus > Spermophilus citellus. The sequence goes on along the minus strand of NC_138192.1, from coordinate 34,549,230 downwards.
CTTGAGCTCTAATTTGGAGTTCATAGGAAATAAAGGAGTAGAGGAAGAAATTAAAGGCATCATGAAGAAAGAATTGGACACATCTAGAAGGTGGGGGGTATTCTACATAACAGCTAGCCTGGTCTCTTCAAGAGGTTGATGTCCTACATCGAAAGAAGCCAGACTGAGGATACCTAGAACAAGAGGAATGTTCTAGATCAGCAGTGTCCAGTAGAATTTTTCTGAGTGATGGAAAAGTTCTAGCTTATCAGAGCAACTCTTAAGCACTGGAAGTGTGGCTAGTGAAACTGAAGAGCTGCATTTTCAATATTACTTATTTATTTTAAATTAATTTAGATAGCCGTGTGTGACCAATGTCCACCTTACTGGGAAGTGCAATATCCAGACTGAAAGACTACTAGAAGTCAGAGCCATAACAGCACCTAGGGGTTTGTCATTGGATCTTTGTTTGAACAAGTGAACTATAAGGTGTTTTGTGGAATAATTGGAAGAAATTTAAATTTGTCCTGGATATTAGATGGTATTAAGGTACTTCTGTTGATTTTCTTATAATGGCATTGTGTTTATATAGGTAAACGTCACTCAAAAAAATTCACAATATAAAGTCATAATTTAGTCAAAAAGTAAATATACAAGAAATAAACAATTACGAAACCTAGATAATCACTATATGGGAGTTCATTGTATGACTGACTTTCTTTGTTGTTCTGCTTGAAGTTTTGCATAATACAAAGTAAAATAGAAAAAAAACCCCAACAATGAAAAACAGAAGTAAAGGATTATGGTAGTAAACTCAGTTTGATTTAACACGTCATAACATAATTGTATTTAAATTTTTAGTTATGGGGTTGGGGATTTAGCTCAGTGGCAGAGCACTTGCCTAGCACGCACAAGGCCCTAGTTCGGTCCTCAGCCCTGGGGGGGAAAAAAAGCTAAAAAAAAAGGATTAAATTTTTAGTTATAATTTTCAAAATAAAGTCTAAATATAAGCTTTTGTCCTTTTCCTATGAATTTTAGTTTCTGCTTTAAGCAAATTTTCTCTTAGTAAACTTTTTTTATTTATTTGTCAGTGTCTTTGGGTAACAAGGACCTTGGTGTACCTGGGTGAAGTGTTCACAGCATTACAAGTAAGAATTCTGAGGCCAGGTATGGTGGTGCACACATGTAATTCCAGTGACTGGGGTGAAGCTGAGGCAGGAGAACCACAAGTTTTAAGCCAGCCTGGGCAACTTATTTTGAGACCCTGTCTCAAAATAAAAATAAAAAGCTGGGGGTGTGGTGCAGTGTGGGAACCCCTCTGGCTTCAATCCCCAATACCAAGAAAAAAATTTCTTTTGAAAGCCAAAGTCCAATTGTGCATATTTAAAACTTCACTGTGGACTCGAAGACTGGCAGCACTGGTCATTTCCTTTGAGTTACGGGGGCATCCTCTTCTGTCACTGCACAGGGATGCTTCCCTTACCATGCATTAAATGGAGATAACCTTGGTCTCCCAAGAGGTAAAGGAGATTAGATGAGCTAATGGTGTCAACCCTAGAGCAACTGTTGTCTGGTCCTGAGAGACCCTTGAAGGAGGTATCCCTGTGCCAGAGAGATGCTGGGTGTGCCATACCTTCAAATCTTCCTCGCCCCCTAGTTTACTGGGGTGCTTTGGAAATGGAAGTCCACTGAATGAATTTCTGAGAAGAGATTAGACAGGATTGGTGTGGTCAGGGGAGGGTGAAAGATGGTGGGCAAGTGAATCCAGATAGTAAGTGTGTGGTTTGAGCACAAAGAATGGAATAGAGTATTTGACGAAATCATTCTGGTTGACAAATGTTTCTTGAACTTCAGAGCAATTCTGCAGTTCTATGGACTGCGTGTTTTTTGGACAAAGGAATGAGTGGACTCGCTCCACTCCCGGCTCTACTGGCTATTATAGCTTTCCACGAATCTTTGTCTGAGAGTTGTTATAAAATGTGACGACCATGTGCAGATAGATGATCCTGATTTATGATAGTTTAATTTTAGGAAATTTCAACTTTACAATGGTGCAGTAGAAGCTGTGAATTTTGTTTTTTTCCTGGGCTAGTGATATATGGTGCCATCCTCTCTTGAGATGCTGGACAGCAGCAGCTGCTAGTCGCAGTTCCCGGTCAGCCACGCAGTATGAGTATAAGCTATGAAGTTTGATAGGTTAGATGTATTCAGTATGTTTTCAACTTAGGCTTTCAGCTTGAGATGAGTTTATCAAGCTGTAACACTGTCGTGAGTTGAGGAGCACCCCCAAACTTGGATCTCTTTATATTGCCTGTCTGTATATAGCTGTCCTTTGCTGTTGGGAGTAAAAATCACATCTGTAACAGGATGCAGGCTTTACATGGTCTAAGCCTGGCCTGCTTCTCCTGCCTCATCTTGTTTCATTCTCTGCTCTGATTCCAGTCCAACAGAGGAGAATGGGCTTGGCCGGGAAGAGGGAGATTTAGCACTGGCTTATGCAACACTCACCTCAGTGCAAGAGAAGGCTTTTCCATGGATTGCCACAAATGGATGGACCACTTGGAAAACAGGTGGCACCACTGTAAATGGTGATCCTCCATGTAGCAATTTTGCAATCTTGGGCAGGATCATAACTTCTATGACCTTCTGTTGCTTCATCTACAAAATAGAGACAATCTTATGTGCTCTGCCTGCCGCAGGGGATTTATCTGAAGCTCAATAACTGATTCAATATGGGTAAGATGATCATACAGGCTAAGTACAAACTGTTCTAATTAGGACAGAGACAGCAGACTAGTTGTAATTACACAGAGACAACACATGTGGAGTAGGATTTCATTGAGCAAATAGGGACATCTGGTTTACCCTGTACATCGAGGGTCATCTATCTTGACCTGCTGGGCTTTGCTCTTACAGGTAATCACATAGGTGAAGGTGAGCAGGCCCATCATGCAATTCAGAGGGAGTACAAAATGCATTTATAAGTGGTTATATGCTTTCAGTCTATGGAGATTATTTCAACTCCTTAGACACAGTTTGGTCCTGCTGCTATGTCTGGTAGATTATAAATATTAGTGGTTGGAAGCAAAGCTCCCAGATGAGGGACAAAGTTTGTATTGTAGGGTGGAGGAGACACTGCAAACTCTTGTAATCACTAGCTAGCACCCAGTCCCTTTTGGTGTCTTTAATCTTTTGTCTTCTGCGTGTCTCTCTTTCTACTTTTGTCCCTCTGTATTTTTGCTCTTTTTTTCCTGATTTTTTGTCTCCCTGCTTCCTCTGGTCTTATCTTCTCTCCCACTGTTACTGGCATTCAAGCCAGGGAATTGATCTGGACCCTGGATTGCTGGACTCAGTCTCCCACCTGGATAAGAACTAGGCATGACAAAAGGAAAAACGATTTTTTTCTTCAATTGAATGGATTTTAATATGAGTGTTACATTTAAAATTGGTTTTCCCTTATTTTTTCTTTTTGTGTTTGATTTCTTTTTTCTTTTTTTTTTTTTTTTTTGGTGGTGCTGGGAATTGAACCCAGGGCCTTGTGCATGCAAAGCAAGCACTCTAACAACTGAGCTGTATTCCCAGCCCTGATTTATTTTCTTAAGTGGTCCATTATAGTTATATATAAAAGTGGAATTCATTGTGATGTGTTCACACATGCACATGACATAGTTTGGTTATTTCATTCTGTTGTTCCTCCCCTTCCCCATCCCTTCTTCCTCCCCCTTTCTCTACTCCACTGTTCTCCCCTCTATTTTCATGAAATCCACCCCATCTTTTAAAAAAATTGCTTATTTCTCTCTAGCTTTTGCATATAAGATAAAACACTGAACTTTTGATTTCTGAATCTGGCTTATTTCACTCGGGATGATGTTCTCTAGTTCCATCTATTTACCAGCCAATAACATTCTCTATGGCTGAGTTAAACTCCATTGTGTATATATCCCACATTTTCTTATTCAATTGTTTATTGAGGGAGACTCAGGCTGGTTCCATAACTTGGCTATAGTAAATTGTGCTGCTATAAACATTGAAGTGGCTATATCACTATAACATGCTGATTTTAGTTCTTTTGGATAAATACCAAGGAATGGGATAGCTGGGTAATATGGTGATTCCATTCCTAGTCTTTGGAGGAATCTCTACACTGCTTTCCAGAGTGGTTGTACTCAACATATATGAGTGCATTTTTCTCCCACATCCTTGCCCATGTTTATAAATATTTGTGTTTTTGATGATCGACATTCTCACTGGAGTGAGATGAATTCTCAATGTAGTTTTGATTTGTACTTCCCTGATTGCTAAGAATGTTGAACATTCTTTTTCATATATTTGTTGACCATTTGCATTTCTTTTGAGAAATGGCTGTTTAGTTCATTTGCCCATTTATTGATTGGCTTTTTTGTTGTTGTTTTTTGAGTTCTATACATATTCTGGTTATTAATCTCTTGTTGGAAGAGTAATTAACAAAGATTTTCTCACATTCTGTAGGCTCAGTCTTCCTTTGATAGGTAGAAACTTTTTAATTTACAGCCATCCCACTTATTGTTCTTTGATTTTATTTCTTGAGATTTAGGAGTCTTATTAAGAAAGTTGGTACATGTGCCAGTATGTTCAAGTATTGACCCTATGTTTTTTCCTAGCAGTATATCTAGCATAATTCCTAGGACTTTGATCAACTTTGAGTTGATTTTTGTACTAGGAGAGAGGATAGTTTCATTTATTTTTCTGCTTAAGGATATCCAGTTTTCCCATTACCATTTGTTGAAAACGCTATCTTTTCTCCAATGTATGTTTTTGGTACCTTTGTCAAGGATCAGATGACTATAGATGTGTGGGTTTATATGTCTTCTATTCTGTACCATTGGTCTTCATGTCTGTTTTTATGCTAATACATGGCTGTTTTTGTACAGTTTTTCAGTATAATTTGAGATCAGGTATTCTGATGCCAGCAATATTATTCAGTATTGCTTTAACTCTTCTGGGTTTTTTATTCTTCTATATGAATTTTAGGATTTTTTTTCTATTTCTGTGAAAAATGTCATTGGTATTTAGATAGGGATTGCATTGAATCTGTTTATTGCTTTGGTAAGATGGCCATTTTGAGAATATTACAATATTAATTCTGCTTACACAAGAACATGACAGTTCTTTCCACCTTCTAAGGTCTTCTTCAATTTCTTTCTTCAGTGTTCTATAAATTTTATTTGTAAGGGTCTTTCATCTCCTTGGTTAGATTAACTCCAAAATATTTAAAAATTTTGAGGCTATTATGAATGGGATAGTTTTTCTGATTTTTTTCTTTTCTTTTCTTATTTTTTTTGGTACTGGGTTAGGGGCACTTGCCCATTGAGCCACATTTCCAGCCCTATTTTGCATTTTATTTAGAGACAGGGTCTCACTGAGGTGCTTAGCACCTTGCTTTTGCTGAGGCTGGCTTTGAACTCGTGATCCTCCTGCCTCAGCCCCGTGAGCTACTGAGATTACCTGTGTGTGCCACCATGCCCAGCCCTGATTTCTTTCTCAGCAGATTCATTATTGGAATATGGGAAAGTTATTTTGTATGTTGATCTTGTGTTTTGCTACTTTGCTGAAATTGCTTATCATCTCTAGGTCCATTTATTGATTTTTTTAATATACCCTAGAGATTTGTGCTCTATCTGATGTGTGAAGGTAAAAATTTCTGGTGAAATATTTTGGGTCTTCTAAGTATAGAACCATGTCATCAATAAACATTCTATTTGTATTCCTTCAATTTTTTTGACTTGACTTCTTTTTCTATTTGTATTCCTTCAATTTCCTTCTTTTGCCTAATTGCTCTGGCTAGTGTTTCAATAACTATGTTGAACAGGAATGGTGAGAGTGGACATCCTTATCTTGTTCCTGATTTTTAGAGAAAATGCTTTCAGTTTTTTATCTTTTCAATATGATATTGGCTTTGAATTTGTCCTATACAGCCTTTGTGATTTTGAGATATGTTCCTTCTATCCATATTTTTTTTCAGTTTTTTAAAACATAAATGTGTGTTAGATTTTGTCAAAGGCTGGAAAAAATAAATTTTTAGTAATAGTTTGATCAAAATTGGGGAGAAGCAGCTAATCTGTTTCCACTGGTCCTAGAGAAGTTTTTACCATTTATAGAAATGAAAGACAAGAGATAAACATATGTAGATTCAGCTAGGCTGTGCTAATCAGAGAACTGCCACAATTCCTGTTTTTCAACCCTTGCTGGGGCCACCTGGGCTTGGGGGGCAGTTTCTCAGCATCCATTGAGATGGGGAAAAACATTTTAGGGCTTTGAATTTCAAAGGGGCTCTGATATCCATGGCTATCTTAGCCACTTTGGGCTCAGGGTGATATGCCATTCCTCTTGCACTGTGAGACACAGTAGGAACCTGATGGGTTGGGAGTCTTCCTTCATTAGAAGGTGAACTGTTTAATATGGCAAGGGTGAGACCAGGGCAAAGGAGGTTATTAATAAAAAGGAAATATAATAGTATTATTAATAAAAAGGAGTATATAGCACTTCCCCATCGCCCGGTTGCTGACAACCTCTGGGGAAGGGGAAGGATTGTGCTTTCCAATACAAGCAATCGTGGCCTGGGTGGCTCTCTTCCTGCCTTTTGGTGACTTTTGATCACATAATCTGTAAAAGGGGCAAGACATCTCCATTCCCTCAGCCATCAGCTCTTGGGTTCTCTCCTCTCTGGAGGAGCCTCTCTTTTTCTCTCTCTCTCCCTCCATTCTGTCTTGTAAATAAAATTTACTTTTTGCTCCTGCCTCGATATTTCTGGGATGTTTAATCTTCAACATGGGGCTTGGGGGTGGGGATGAGGACCAGATCCTGATTTCCAAGACCAGTATCAGGGGAGTGAGGCACTCACCTCAGGGACAGACATTAAACATCAAGAAACTTAGCCATCGAGATATATATACCTGAAGTAAAAACAAATTCTTTTTCACTACAGCATACTTCGGTGACTCACCAATCAAGAAATCAGTTCTACATTCTTCAGCAAACATCAGCTGAGTGTCCTGTGATTCAATTCTGACACTATCATCTAGAGATAACATCAGATCCCACAGGTTGAGGGTTCAGCCCCATAGGACTGTCCTCCCCTCAGATGCCATTACAAGCTCCAGATTGTTTCATCTGTGCCAATGTTACAGAGCTGGGACATTCTGGGAAACTGAGGCAACATGAAGATCCCTTCTTCAAAGCCTGATTCTTGCAATTAAGTCAGAAAGATTTCAAATATGTCACCCACAGTAACAGGCATGAGTTTATTGAACGGATAGGAAAAGGGAAAGGGGACATTCTCAAGGTAGAGAGTGGGTCCTCTTAGAGAGGAGAGGAACAGTGTACCTTTCCTGCACCCTGGTTTTACTGGAATCCCAGAGAAGTTTCCGGAGAGTCCTGCCCAAGTCTACCTCTTGACTTTCAACTGACAACAAGATAATATTAGATTTTCATGTCCCCATTGCCATGGCAACTCTAGGTCACCTTGACCCAGGCTGACCAGTTCTAATTGGATTCTTAACCATACATTCTTGCAGATTTTATTGTTAGGAGGAATTATACTTATCTTGCAGAGTTTCAGGATCTGGTCACCCAAGTCTCCTGGGTTCCTCCCATGGACATTATCTCCGGCCGGCATTTATATTGCTGATAACAGGTAGTTTGCTGAGGAATGTGACATATCCTGTTCACTTAGGCCAGGCATCAGGCAAATTTCTTTTTGGAAAAGAAGGCATGTGGGGGTCAGCACAGTGGGGCCATTTTATAGAATAATTCTCTTAACCTTGTGTTCCCACCATCCTTATCCGTCTGTCCCTTAACACTAAAATTCAGGGCTCCCATCAGATCCCTCCTTGGGCTCAGTATATTTGCTATGCTCACTAAGCTCAGGGCATTATGGTTTGGAGGTGAGGTATGCCCCAGAAGCTCACATATGAGATAATGCAAGAAAGTTCAGAGGAGAAATGAATGGGTTTATGAGACTCTTACCCCAATCAGTGAATTAATCCTCTGGTAGGGATTAACTGAGTGGTAACTGAAGTGGTAGGATGTGGCTGGAGGAGGGAATTGAGGGCTTGGCTAGGAGGTATATATTTTGTATCTAGAGTGTGGAATTTCTCTCTCTCTCTCTGCTTTCCAATTGTCATGTGAGCTGCTTCCCTCTGCTACACTCTTTCGCCATGGTGTTCTGCCTCACCTCAAGTCCTGAAGGAATGGAGCAGGCCTTCTATGGACTGAGAGCTCTGAAACCATGAGTTCTCATGTTGGGAGCTGTCCTGGATGTACGAGGCTCTGATCAATCACTACATTTCGTAGTGACTTGGATGTTGTCCCAGCTTGGATAGCAAGCAGTGGCTCCAGGTGTAGGCATTACCCACGGGGGTTGAGCTACATGCACCTATTCCTTTGTAATCTAACCCCTTTGCTCTGTTTGGGACAGAATGTTTAATGGAAACTCCCATTGCGGGTCCCCTTCTCTTGCTCTGTCTTTGATCCTCACTCAGCCCATGAGATGGGCATGGCCTTCCTAGATGTCAGTCAACCTGCTGAGAGAAGACATCGTGAAGCTAGACTCAACCCCCTGAAACCTGACCCCTTGCCTCATTTGAACAGCTTCTCCCCAATAAAAGGGTTCAGCATGTGCTCCTTGCTCTCTCTCTTTCCATGGACTCCTAAAGTCAGAGCAGCCATCACAGGACCCAAAGAAAAAGGTATTTCTCTGTCTCTGTGTGATTATTTCGTGCCAGCCCAGTTCACCTGGAGTGACCTTGAATGTTTAGTTGTGGGACACACAACACCCTCAAATATATTTTTCCTCCTCTACAATTGTTCTGGGCATGTCTTTTAGTCACAGCAGAGAAAAAACTGACTAAAACACAGGGAAACCCTTAACCTTGACCTACTTAGTATAGAGGATGTTACACAGGGAACAGAAGACAGGTGCAGGACAAGTGATGAGGGAGGATGCAAAGCTTCAGTGCTCTTCCTCTGCACATCACCCTCCAGGAACCTCCATGTCTGCAGGCATCTTGAAGCTCATACTAACTTTGTCTTTTGGGGCTTTTATGGAGGGTTCTACTACATGGGCAAGATTGATTAAATCATTGACCATTGATGATCAAATTAACCTTCAGCCCTTCTCTCCCTGGAGGTTAGTGATGTGTCAGCTGAAAGTTCCACTCTAACCATACCTTGGTCTTTCCTATGATCAGCCCCCATCTTGAAGCTTCCCAGAGACTAGAAACTTCCATGAGATCATTAGCATAAAAAAGACAAATTTCACTCCAGAGATTCCAAGGACTTCCTATAGGAACTGCTGCTGGGAAACTTGGGAAAGGCCAAATAGATATATTTCACAATAACACAATGCTAATTTTAATGCAATATTTAAAAAAAACAAAAATCAGTGCAAAATTTCCATGATAAATAAAATATTAAAATTTAAAATCAAGCCAGGATCAGTGCCTAGTAATATTGGAGCCTGAGGCAAAAGGAAAGAAAAATCAGTAATATCAATCCCGTCTTTAATTAAAAATTTGATGTTTTGTTTATCATATACTTTTTTTTTTTTTTTTTTTTGGCTTAAACCTGCCACAAGGGGGAACTGGAGCTGAAATTCCAGGGAAACTGCCATCCTATAACTTGTATAAAAAGTAAAAAGACTGGACCCAAGAAGTGAACCATCTGTTTCATGCTCCAAGTGCAGAGGTATCACTGGATAAGGTCTGAGGAGGTCCCCAGAAGGGTGAGGAGACCTTAACTCATCCCTGGGAGGTTTCTTTTTTTCTTTTTTCTTTTTAGAGAGAGAGAGAGAGAGAGAGAGAGAGAGAGAGAGAGAGAGAGAGAACTTTTAATATTTATTTTTTAGTTCTCGGCGGACACAACATCTTTGTTGGTATGTGGTGCTGAGGATTGAACCCGGGCCGCACGCATGCCAGGCTAGCGCGCTACCGCTGGAGCCACATCCCCAGCCCCCTGGGAGGTTTCTTGACTTAAATCTCAGAAAGAATTTCAGGATGTGTCAAAAAAGACACAAGTAGAGATTTTCAGAAAAGTTAGCAATAGAGCAGGGTACTCACTTAAAGGGAGAGGTAGTGTGGTACTTTGGGGGTCTCAGACTTCTTTTAAGGGAAACTTTGTAAATGGTGAACTTGAGAAGCATATGGGAGTGGCATCAGCCCTAAGGATCTCCATTCCTTTGATCGGGGAGCATGGAACTGCTGGTTCTCAGAATCTTTAGATTGACGTTATCTAGTTAATAGATAGCTCTTGGACTGTACCCGTATTATGGATCTTTAATAATCTCTCTCTCCAGGCTTCATTTCATCAGTCTAAAAATACATTCTGCAAGCTAACAAAGGATATAGGTGCCAATTAGTTGGATTTATAGTACAAGATTCACTGGAACTTTAAAGAATTCAGGCATGGAGGAAAATAGGACTTGGGGTGAAGGTGACGGTGCTCATGGAGTTTTTAGATTCAAAGTTACAGTCTCTCTTTCCTTCCCTATCTATGTCCTTTTCTATCTAATTCTTATTTCTTTATTCTTACCTCAGAGGGAGAAGATGCCAAGATGCATTCCCACCAGGGCAGGAGAGGTAAGGGAGGGCTGCACTTTGAGTGTGGGAAGGAGATGGATGGGGCAGGATGTGGAGTCCTCTAGGAAGCAAGCTTGGATAGATGCAGGCATGAAGAGCCAGGAGGAGAGGAGAGACTGCAGCCCGTTTGTGAAGACACTTGGATTTCACTTGGCAAAGGTGGACAGTGAAGGTTTTGAGGAGCTCGAGCAGTGATCTGTTCCGGAACACCTGCGATCTGCTAAGCCTCCTCGGAGGCCAGGCATGCACAAAGAACAAGATAAGAGGCCCAGGAATAGCTCATGAGCTGGCTAGGAGGCAGGATCCGGGGTGACATCATTCCACAGTCCTTTTGGGGACATAGAGAGCTATCCCCTTCCACAGTCCCCCTCAACAACTAATATGTATTTTTTTTCCTCTTTCCCCAGCTTTGAGGCTGGCAGTGAATTTTAGAGACTATTACTAGAGTTCTATTTAGGATAGAGGCCAGACTCAAGGGTTCTAACAGACTAGATTTGGCCACTCATTCCAAAAGAGAAACAAGTGGAGAAGTTGAAGGTAAAATAAGGAAGGTATTTTAATTTTAGTGTTAGAAGATAATATAAGGGGTGTCTCCTGTGTGTCATTAACAGCTTTGAGATTACAGATAGGAAAGAACCGAGGCCAGAGTCAAGGGGGTGTGTACAGCTAGTGAGATCCTGGTCAGGGCATACTCTGGTGGGTCATTATCTCAGACAGAGTCTTATCAGTGTCACGGAAGTTGCCGCTGCTGGGCAGGGAGTGTTGGAGGGGTGTGGTGAGGAAGGAGGTTGGTGGAGAGTGTGTGGGGGGGTTACATTGGCAATCTCCCTTTGCTTTCTAGTATGTTTATCTGTTAGACCTGTGATCCCGAAATTTAAGATAAATTGAGGGAAAAAGCAAATCGGAAAACAAACAAACAAACGAACAAACAAAAACAGATCAGAGAGAGAGAAAAATGGAGTCACTTAGGTTAATAACTGGATCCTCCTTAAGGGGACTTTGAGAACGGCAACTCCCTCTCCAGAGTCTCTCCACCCTGGGCCTCCCCCCTGGAGCCCTCCAGAGTTGGTGGTCAGAGCCTTGTCCTGGAAACACCTGGTGGTTTTATGAGTCAGAATGAGGCAGCCTCAGGTGGAGGGGGAGGAAGGTCCCCTGCACCTTGGCTGCTGCTGAGCAGATGGGTGCCTCATGGTCACCACTCATTCTTCACTTCTCACTTTCGGACAGAGGATGGCTTATACACATAGCAAAGTGTCCCTGAGCAGATCAGAGTCTCTCCCTACACAGGGAGTCTGGCAAGAGCTCCCTCAGTCATTATGTTATTAGGACCCCAGGCAGGTCCAAGGGACCCCCACGACCATGCAGCCTTCCCTAGAAGTAAAAAGTCCTGCTCTCCTTGTACCCTTCCCTCTGGCTCCTGCCCCTGGCCTGTGTGTTGTGATGGCTCCTGCAGCATCTCTTGTCCAACTCCTGATTTGTGCTGGGAGTGACTGAGGCAGCTCCTGTCATGTTGGTGGCTCAATCCAAGACTCTGCCCTCATGGTCCTTGAACTTGTGGGTTGGCCCTAGGGAAATTGTGCTCACTTGCCCCACCCAGGATCCTCTTGTGCAAGGAAGACCACCTTCCACCTTTCTTCATTCAGACCCCCACACATGGAGGCCTCACGAGCTGTCCATGGGCTGTGTGTGGATTGTGTTGTGCATAGTCGCCTCTGGAGGGGATAGGCCTGTCTCTGCCAACTCCCTGTCAGGGACTGAACTCATGATGCAGGTGCATCTCTAGCTCTGCCTAAAACCCCACACAGCACCTGAGACGGGTGTGACTCGCCAAGATGTCAATCAATCTGCTGACCACCAGACGCCATGAAACAAGACTCCCCCCTTGAAAGCTTATCTCCCTCTGATGTCTCTCCTATAAAATAAAGGAAACGTGGGCTCACGGTCTCTTTTTTCCAGTGCTCCTTTCGGTGTGGAAGCTGACCCTTAAAGTCTCAGAGCCGTCTCTCCCTCGATTTGAAAACTACTCTTTGTGTCGTGTGGTTTTTCGCAGCTTTCTCAGCTTAATGTTGCAGCCAGCTCTTTTACACCTGGTTCGTCTCATCTGTCTCGTTGTTGGCGAGATGGAGGCACTGGGGAGAGTTCCAGATCATTCCCCTGTGAGAAATAGAAAGTCCAGTGGTCCATTTTCAGAATATTTTGCCTTAAAGGTAAAATTTTATAAGAAAAACAACAGGAGGGGAGCACAAAATGGAAAGTTAAAAGCATTTAATACCAGAGTGTGACAAACTCACAGCTCCTTGACACACAGGAGGTGAGGGGCAAGGGGCTATTCTTTCTTTTTTTTTTTTATTGGTTGTTCACAACATTACAAAGCTCTTGACATATCATATTTCATACTTTAGATTGAAGTGGGTTATGAACCCCCAATTTTACCCCAAATGCAGATTGCAGAATCATGTCGGTTACACATCCACAATTTTACATAATGCCCTATTAGTAATTGTTGCATTCTGCTACCTTTCCTATCCCCTACTATCCCCCCTCCCCTCCCCTCCCATATTCTCTCTCTACCCCATCTACTGTAATTCATTTCTCTCCTTGTTTATTTTCCCATTCCCCTCACAACCTCTTATATGTAATTTTGTATAGCAATGAGGGTCTCCCTTCATTTCCATGCAATTTCCCTTTTCTCTCCCTTTCCCTCCCATCTCATGTCTCTGTTTAATGTTAATCTTTTCTTCCTGCTCTTCCTCCCTGCTCTGTTCATAGTTGCTCTCATTATATCAAAGAAGACATTTGTTATTTGTTTTTTAGGGATTGGCTAGCTTCACTAAGCATAATCTGCTCTAGTGCCATCCATTTCCCTGCAAATTCTATGATTTTGTCATTTTTTATTGCTGCATAGTACTCTATTGTGTATAGATGCCACATTTTTTTATCCATTCATCTATTGAAGGGCATCTGGGTTGGTTCCACAGTCTAGCTATTGTGAATTGTGCTGCTATGAACATCGATGTGGCAGTATCCCTGTAGCATGCTCTTTTAAGGTCTTCAGGGAATAGCCCGAGAAGGGCAATAGCAGGGTCAAATGGTGGTTCCATTCCCATCTTTCCCAGGAATCTCCAAACTGCTTTCCAAATTGGTGGCACCAATTTGCAGTCCCACCAGCAATGTACAAGTGTACCCTTTTCTCCACATCCTCGCCAGCACTTGTTGTTGTTTGACTTCATAGTGGCTGCCAATCTTACTGGAGTGAGATGGTATCTTAGGGTGGTTTTGATTTGCATTTCTCTGACTGCTAGAGATGGTGAGCATTTTTTCATGTACTTGTTGATTGATTGTATATCCTCCTCTGAGAGGTGTCTGTTCAGGTCCTTGGCCCATTTGTTGATTGGGTTATTTGTTATCTTATTGTCTAATTTTTTGAGTTCTTTATATACTCTGGAAATTAGGACTCTATCTGAAGTGTGAGGAGTAAAAATTTGTTCCCAGGATGTAGGCTCCCTATTTACCTCTCTCATTGTTTCTCTTGCTGAGAAAAAACTTTTTAGTTTGAGTAAGTCCCATTTGTTGATTCTTGTTTTTAACTCTTGTGCTAAGGGTGTCCTATTAAGGAATTTGGAGCCCGACCCCACAATATGTAGATCGGAGCCAACTTTTTCTTCTATCAGAAGCAGAGTCTCTGAATTGATATCAAGCTCCTTGATCCATTTTGAGTTAACTTTTGTGCATGGCGAGAGAAAGGGATTCAGTTTCATTTTGTTGCATATGGATTTCCAGTTTTCCCAACACCATTTGTTGAAGATGCTATCCTTCCTCCATTGCATGCTTTTAGCCCCTTTATCAAATATAAGATAGTTGTAACTTTGTGGATTAGTCTCTGTGTCCTCTATTCTATACCATTGGTCCACCTGCCTGTTTTGGTACCAGTACCATGCTGTTTTTGTCACTATTGCTCTGTAATTTAGTTTGAAATCTGGTATCGCTATACCGCCTGATTCACACTTCCTGCTTAGCATTGCTTTTGCTATTCTGGGTCTTTTATTTTTCCATATGAATTTCATGATTGCTTTATCTATTTCTACAAGAAATGCCATTGGGATTTTGATTGGCTTTGCATTAAACCTATAGAGAACTTTTGGTAATGTCGCCATTTTGATGATGTTAGTTCTGCCTATCCATGAACAGGGTATATTTTTCCATCTTCTAAGATCTTCTTCTACTTCTCTCTTTAGGGTTCTGTAGTTTTCAATGTATAAATCTTTCATCTCTTTTGTTAGGTTGATTCCCAAGTATTTTATTTTTTTTTGAGGATATTGTGAATGGAGTGTTTTTCCTCATTTCCGTTTCAGAAGTTTTGTCGCTGATATACTGGAAATCCATATGCAACAAAATGAAACTGAATCCCTTTCTCTCACCTTGCACAAAAGTTAACTCAAAATGGATCAAGGAGCTTGATATCAAATCAGAGACTCTGCTTCTGATAGAAGAAAAAGTTGGCTCCGATCTACATATTGTGGGGTCGGGCTCCAAATTCCTTAATAGGACACCCTTAGCACAAGAGTTAAAAACAAGAATCAACAAATGGGACTTACTCAAACTAAAAAGTTTTTTTCTCAGCAAGAGAAACAATAAGAGAGGTAAATAGGGAGCCTACATCCTGGGAACAAATTTTTACTCCTCACACTTCAGATAGAGTCCTAATTTCCAGAGTATATAAAGAACTCAAAAAATTAGACAATAAGATAACAAATAACCCAATCAACAAATGGGCCAAGGACCTGAACAGACACTTCTCAGAGGAGGATATACAATCAATCAACAAGTACATGAAAAAATGCTCACCATCTCTAGCAGTCAGAGAAATGCAAATCAAAACCACCCTAAGGTACCATCTCACTCCAGTAAGATTGGCAGCCACTATGAAGTCAAACAACAACAAGTGCTGGCGAGGATGTGGAGAAAAGGGTACACTTGTACATTGCTGGTGGGGCTGCAAATTGGTGTGGCCAATTTGGAAAGCAGTATGGAGATTCCTGGGAAAGCTGGGAATCGAAGCACCATTTGACCCAGCTATTGCCCTTCTTGGACTATTCCCTGAAGACCTTAAAAGAGCGTACTATAGGGATACTGCTACATGGATATTTATAGCAGCACAATTCACAATAGCTAGAGTGTGGAAGCAACGTAAATGCCCTTCAATAGATGAATGGATTAAAAAAATGTGGCATTTATACACAGTTGAGTATTATTCAGCACTAAAAAATGACAAAATCATGGCATTTGCAGGGTAGTGGATGGCATTAGAGCAGATTATGCTAAGTGAAGCTAGCCAATCCCTAAAAAACAAATGCCAAATGTCTACTTTGATATAAGGAGAGCAACTAAAAACAGAGCAGGGAAGAAAAGATTAACATTAAACAGAGACATGAGATGGGAGGGAAAGGGAGAGAGAAGGGAAATTGCATGGAAATGGAAGGAGACCCTCATTGTTATACAAAATTACATATAAGAGTATGTGAGGGGAAAGGGAAAAAAATCAAGGGAGAGAAATGAATTACAGTAGATGGGGTAGAGAGAGAAGATGGGAAGGGAGGGGAGGGGAGGGGGGATAGTAGGGGATAGGAAATGTAGCAGAATACAACAATTACTAGTATGGCAATATGTAAAAATGTGGATGTGTAACCGATGTGATTCTGCAATCTGTATTTGGGGTAAAAATGGGAGTTCATAACCCACTTGAATCAAATGTATGAAATATGATATATCAAGAGCTTTGTAATGTTGTGAACAACCAATAATAAATAAATAAATAAATAAATAAATAACATATCACATGGTTAAAAAAATAGGAACTCGACCCACTGGGGAGGTGGGTACAGGAATACACTCCCACAGCTATCACAGCTGTGTGGGAATGGTGAGGAACCCTGTCCCTGGCTCAGCCAACTGGACAGTCCCTGTGGGCATTGTCCCCTGTGAAAGCCTCAGTACAGGTCCTGGAGTGCTGTGCCTGCTAGCTCTTTGGTGCTGGAACCAACACACTCCATGCTCAACCAGACTTGACTTCTTGTCTGTTTGCTTCAGTTGTTCGCATGATGATGAGAGATCTCATCTGATTATAACTCAGAGTCTTAGAATTTCTGACCACCAGTCGCAGCCATAGTTCTCTTTCCATTGCTCTCTATCACTGGTTCTCAAACTTTAGCCCTCATCGGAATCATCAGGAGGGCTTATTAAAATGCAGAATATTGGGCCTCCATCCCTAGATCCATGATCCAGTGGGAGGGAGCCTGAGAATTTGTATTTTAAATACATTTCCAGGTGCTAGTGATGGATCTGGCCCAGGGAGATACTTTAAGAATCATTGCCCTGTTTACTTTATAGACTTCTAACTCCAATCTCTCGATTTTAAAAACTGAAGGGAGATTAGACAGATCTTCTTGTACCTACTGTTTTCTTTTTCTTGTAGTTGTAGATTGACAGCATGCCTTTATTTTATTTGTTTATTTTTGTGTGGTGTTAAGGGTTGAACCCAGGGCCTCACACATGCTAGGCAAGGGCTCTGTCACAGAGCTAGAGCCCCAGCCCATACCTACTGTTTTTTAAAATGCTTTAATTCATAATATGAATTATGAGATTATAATTATTTAATTATAATTGTGAATCATAAGAGTGGCATATTTTGGGCATGGTGGATTTTTAGCTCTTTCACTCCCTTTGTCCCTCTCGACCACTCTGTCTCTTTTTTTGTCGGTCTCAATTATTTTCTTCTTTGGTTTAATGCACCAAGGCTGAATTAAGATTCAAGTGTTTTATAGGAGGCAGAGTCCATTAAGATGTTATGGCTCATTAGGGTCCTAGCCTGGATAGCTTCATTGGATTAGTCAGTCCCTGAGCAGGGCCCCAGACTGGGACACAGAAAGCCTATGCTTGAAGGAGAGAGGGGAAGACTGCAGTGTGAGCCTGCCCCAGGGTGGAGGAGAGGGGCCATGTCAGGATTGGGAAGGGAAGCAACCCCAGTATAGAAGAGGCAGGGTATAGAGGT
This sequence comes from Spermophilus citellus, assembly GCF_964194105.1. Taxonomy (NCBI): domain Eukaryota; kingdom Metazoa; phylum Chordata; class Mammalia; order Rodentia; family Sciuridae; genus Spermophilus; species Spermophilus citellus. The sequence continues at coordinate 34,531,590 of NC_138192.1, read as the reverse complement.
AAGTACTTTCTTCCCAGTCATCAGTTCAGTGCTTGCTTTCCCCCTACCACAGAGAAAGTGGCTCAGAGCTCTGGGCAACTTTCCAAAGAGCTAGAAAGAAGTAGATGGTACTGACAATGAACTGGGTTGGAGGTTGGTGTGGAAGATTCTGAATGGGTATCTATGATTTTAGTGTTTTAGTCAGGTTTTGTGTCACTAAGACCAAAATATCTGACACCAATGACTTAGAAAAGGAAAAGTGTATTTTGGTTCATAGTGTCAGAGGTCTCAGTGCATAGAGAGCCAATGCTTTGGGCTCAAGGTGAGGCAAAACATCATGGTGGAAGGGCTAGGTGAAGGAAAACTTCTCCCTTCATGGCAGCAAGGAAGCAGAAATGCGGGGGGGGGGGGACTTCATGGAAGAACAACCCTTTCTGGACATGCCCCCAGTGACCTGCTTCCTTCAGCCATACCCCATCTCCCCACAGTTACCACCCACTTAGTCCATTCAAACTGGGATGAACTAATTAGGTTACAACTTCCACAGTCCAATCACTTTACTTCTGAACACTGCTGAATCAACACAGGAAGTTTTAGGGGACACCTGCTATCCAAACCATCATACTCCACCCCTGGTTCCCCAAAGCTCATATCCATCTCACAATGCAAAATGCACTTAGTCCAGCACCAAGAGTGCCATAGTCTGAATAGTTCTAGCATTGTCCAAAAAGTCCAAGTTCAAAGTCTCTTCTGAGACTCAAGACAAACTCTTGGCCATGAGCCCCTATAAAAATCTCAGCAAGTTATGTGTATTCAATATATAGCGGCACAAGGTAAACATTTCTATTTCAAAAGGAGGAGTAGGGGCATAGAAAGAAGGGATGGGGCCAAAGCAAGACTAAAATCCAGCTGGACACAAGTCCCCTAAACTCCACGTACAGCATCTAGGACACACAGCTCTGAGATGTGTTCTCCAAAGGGTTTGGGTAGCTCTGTTCCTTTTGCCTCGCCAGTTGCAGCCCACATGGCGTCTCTTTTAGTCTGACTCTCTCCACAGCCAGCAGATTTTTTCAGCAAACAATCCTTGTTACTGGCATTTCTTAATTCCCAGGGTCTCTATTCCAGTTTCATTTCCATCTTCATCTTCACCCTGCAATGCTTTGTCTGGACTCTTAGGCCTTTTGTTGAAATCTTGTGGATTGACTGACCCCTTTACTGGAGCATCCCACATTCCTGCAGAACCAGCACCATGTGGATTATACCAAGACCTGTTGCCAGCTCATTCAGTAGCTGAGCTCCCTGAGATCATGGTTGCAGTGGTCTCTGAGTGGCTGCTTATTGTGAAAACAACCCTTCCTGCAAGTAGGCCACCTTCATCACTCTTTTTAAAAAAGTGTTTATAATTTGTTCTAATTAGTTAAACATGACATTAGAATGCTCCATCACACTTACCAAAGGAATTTTCCCTTCTACACCCTTGAGCCTGTAGTGGGTGTGGTCTTGCAAATTCCTGAGATGCCCTCCAGGCACCTTTCCCATTATTTCTGTTCAAAATACTTAGCACCTCTTTAGTGGGTGTCATCTCTTTCAAAAGCACAACTTCTTTGGTCCCAGTTTTACAAGCATATTTTGGTCAAACTGCACAATTTGTAAAAGCCTTTAGCTATGTTTTTTGATCCCAATCTTCACAGTAAAACTGGATAAAAGCTGTCAGCAAGATGCATGCAACTGAGTGAATGCTGTGCTTTGGTGAAATTAATGCCAACAGATGGATTAGTCCCTCACCTTTACATTCAGCCTCTCACAAGATATCAGAAATGGGCAAAACGTAGCCAAGCCCTTTGCCAAAATATAACACAAAAGGTCTGCACTCCAGTTCCCTATTGTGTTATTATTTCTCTCTCAAACCACATGAGCACAGTCCACACTCCTACTGGTATTCTGGTCTTCTGAGTTCCCACCAGAATCACCATTGAGCTCTGCTTACAATAGTCTAAGACTTCTCCAGCCTGTATTTTCAAAATTTTCCAAATTCCTCCTGAAAACCATATCCAAAGGCTTTTGAACCACATGGTCAGGTTGGTCACAACAATGATGCCACTTCTTGCTACCGATTTCTGTTTTCGTCAGATTTTGTATCGCTGTAACCAAAATTCTGGACAAGAGCCCTCAGAGAAGGAAAGGTTTATTTTGGCTTATGGTATCAGATGTCTCAGTTCACAGACAGCTGACTCCACAGCTCTGGGTGAAAGGTGAGGCAGGACATATGGTGGAAAGGCATGGAGGAGGGACAGCCCTTGCAGGGCACACCCCCAGTGACCCACCTTCTTTAGCCATATCCCACCTGCCCATGGTTACCACCCAGTCAGTCCATTCAAACTAGGATGGATGATTAGGTTACAGCTCTCACAATTCAATCACTTTATGTCTAATCCCACTTAGTGGGATTTATGCATAGAATACAGGGTGGATCAATATATGAAAATTGTTCAGTGTAACATTCCTGCATTAACACAGGAGCTCATGGGGGACACCTAAAATTCAAATGGGTCTTATAAATTTTATGTGTTGGTAACTTAATCCCCAATTTCTTTTGTTGATGGTATTTGTAGATGGATTACAGAAATTCATCAGAGTGGGGACCCCAGAAAAGAGACCTGGGCTGACATGTTTGCTCTATCTTGGCACATGATGCCCTCTGCCACACTATGATGCAGCAAGAAGTTGTCCCCAGATGTCAGCAGTATGCTATTAAATATCCAAGTCTCTAGAACTAAAAGACAAATAAATATATGTTCTTTATAAATTCCTTAGCCTTGAGTATTGTGTTATAGCCATAAAAATGTACTCAGACAGTCTCTGAGGAAAACCTACTTCCAGGTATTTCTTCTTTTCTGAACCTCATTCATTTTTTCCCCATACTGTTCACACATGGTAGATGAGGGCATTGGTACATGAAGAGGAGAGTTATATGACACATTTATTCTCTTACCAGCAGCCAAGCCAGAAAACCCATCTGGATCCCAGTTGATTGGATTCAGTCACCTATCCACATAAGATATAAGCAAATGATGTAAAAAAGAAAAATGAATTCACTTGCAGTATTGGCCAAAGAGAAAGCAGGTAAACTGTATTCACTTACCTTACAAAAAGTTGTTACAATTTATTTTTTAAAAATCCAGGAGATATCTATCTATCTATCTATCTATCTATCTATCTATCTATCTATCTATCTCTATTTATCTATATATCTATAGGTAGATAGTGTTAGCCAGAGAACATGTCATAGTTCAGTTTATTTGGTACCTTTCCAATCCAGGAAGTAGTTTTTTAGTTTTCATTTTAAGCAGAGGAAGTTCAGGAACTACTCACTCACTAATGGAGCTAGTTTTAAGTAAACTCACTTTAAAAATAAATTTATAAGATTGATTAAGAAAAAATGGAGACAAAACTCATATTAATAAAATCAGAAATTAAAGCAGAGATTTAAATATCAATTTTACAGAAATAAAACACATTATAAGAGAGCAATATGAACAATTGCATGCCAACAAATTGCATATCTTAGATGAAATGAACAAATTCTAAGAAGTATGAAACCTATTAAGCCTGAATTATAAAGAATAGAAAATAAAAAATGATTTACAACTAGTAAGTAGATTGAATTAGCAATGAAAAATATCCTGACAAAGAAAAGCTGTGGATCTGACAGTCTGACTATTGAATTCTACCCAACATTTAATGAAGAACTAATGTCAGTCCTTCTCAAAAGTTTCTAGTAAATTGAAGAGGAGGGAACATTTCCTAATTCATTCTATGAGGCCAATATTGCCTAGATACCAATTCTGGACAAAGACACTCTGGAAAGAAAACTACAGACCAATATCCCTATGAACATTGATGTAAAAGTTCTCACTAAAAATCTTGCAAACCAAATTCAGCAGCATATTAAAAGGATTATACACCATGACTTAGTGGGATTTATACATAGAATACAGGATGGATCAATATATGAAAATTGTTCAATGTAACCACCACTTTAGTGAATAAAAGGAAAAATAGTAGTAGAAGGATGTTATGTCAACAAAATAAATATTTAAAAAATCCTCAACTAACATCATAGTCTATGTAAAGTTTTGAAAGCTTTTCTCCTAAGATAAGGGTCAAGGAAGGGATACTAAATTTTGCTACTTCTATTTGATATTATACTCAAAGTTCTAGCCAGAAAAATTAGACAAGAAAGAGAAATAGAAGGCATCCAAACCAGAAAGGGAGAAGCAAAATTATCTGTTTACAGATGATATAATTGAATGTGTAGGAAACCACAAAGATTTCACAAAAAGTGTTAGAATAAATAAATTTGCAAGTTGCAAAGTACAGATATAAAAATCAACATGCAAAAATCAGTTGCACTTATTCACATTGACAACTAACAGTTAGAAATGAAATTAAGAAAAACAATTTTATTTACAACAGCAAGATACTTGGAAATTAACATACATAGAGGTGAAAGACTTACAGAGTGGAAAGTATGAGATATTGCTAAAAGAAATTAAAGAAGACAGAAGGCAATGGAAAAACATCCCAGGTTCATGGATAGAAAGACTTAATATTGTTAAGATTTCAATACTCTCCAAAGTGATTTACAGAATGGATGTAATTCCTATCAATGCTTTTTAAGGAAATGGAAAAACCCATTTTACAATGCATGTGGAATCTCAAGGGAACTTGAATAGCCAAATGAATCTCAACGAGAGGGACAAAGTTGGAGGACTCATGCTTCTTTATTTTAAAACTTACTAAAAAGGTACAGTAATTGAAACAGTATTATACTAAATAAAGACAGATACACACATCAATGAAATAGTATAGAGGACCCAGAAACAAACCCTTATATATGTGGTGAAATGATTTTTAATAAATCTGCCAAGACCCCTTATTGGGGAAATGGGCAGTATTTTCAGCACAGGATGCTGGGAAAACTGGATATTCATATTCACATGCAAAAGAATGAATTGGGATTCTCACCTAATACCATATATAAATGAACTAAAAATTAGATCAAAGACCTAAGCATAGGGCTTGGGTTGTGGCTTAGTGGTAGAGCGCTTGTATTGCATGTGTGAGGCCCTGGGTTTGATCCTCAGCACCACGTACAAATAAATAAAAATAAAGACATTGTGTCCATATACATGAAAAAATATTTTAAAAAAGACCTAAGCATAAAAGTATACAACTGTTAGAAGGAAACCCAGGGAGAAACTTTTATTACATTGAATTTGGCAATGATTTCTTGCATATCACATCAAAGACATAGGCAACCACAACAAAAATAGACAAACTGAATCTCATGAAAACTAAAAAAATTGTGTACAAAGGATGCTATCAACAGAGTAAATGATAATTCACAGAAAGATATGCTATCTTTTATTAGATTGCAAATCATTTATCTAGTAAGAGTCGATATCCAGAACAATTGCTAAGATTCAACAATAAAAAACACACAACCCAATTAAAAAATCAGCAAAGGACTTTATTATGGAAGAATCAAATCTGCTGGGACCTTGTTCTTGGACTTTCCAGCTTCCATAATTGTGAAAAATAAACTTGCTTTTTAAGCCATCAGGGTTATTGTATTTCTGTTATACAAGCCTGGGTAGACTAAAACAGACATGAATAGATGTTTCTTAAAGGAGATCTATGACCCATATAAACATGTGAAAGGGTGCTTGACTTGCCTAATCTCTAGGGAAATGCATATCACAATCACAAGGCATGATGACTACTGTATTAAAAAAAATAGCAAGTGCTGGAGAGGATGTAGAGAGATTGAAGCCCTGTGCACTGTTGATGGGAATATATTAAAATACTTCAGCTGCTGTGAAAAACATATAGCATTTTCTCAAAAAATTAAAAGCAGATTACTGTATGATTCAGCAATTTTACCTCGGGGGATGTACCCTAAAACATTGAATGCACAGTATTAAAGAGATATTGTATATTCATGTTCATAATAGCATTATTTACATTGGCCAAAAAGCAGAAGCAACCCAGATGTTTATAAATGGACACATACATATAATACTTTGTGTTATGCACATACACAGAATATTGTTCCGCCCTGTGATTGGCGAGGGGCTCAGATACAAGATACAGGGAAGATAAGTGAGGCAGAAGAAGGATGAGTGTGAGGGAGGAAGGAAGGGAAAGGGGAAGAAATAAGGAATAAATTTAACAAAATTACTTTATATTCCTATATAAAGGAGCCAAAGGGAATTTCATCGTTATATATGTGCAGAAGAAAGGAAGTTTAGTAGAGAAGGAAGAATAGGGGGAAGAAGGAGTGGAGGAAAAGACAGGGTCCTGGGCTGGGGATTCAAATCAAACTCCTTGCATGTATAACTTTGTCAAAATAAACCCCAATACTATGTATAATTATAATGCCTTAATAAAATATTATTCAATAATAAAAAGGGAGTAAATTTATTTATTTTTATTTTTTTTAATATTTATTTTTTAGTTTTTGGTGGACACAACATCTTTATTTTATTTTTATGTGGTGCTGAGGTGAGCACATTACCGCTCGAGCCACATCCCCAGCCCAAACTTAACTAGTTTTGTAAGATAATTAACATAGTAGGATTGAGTCCCAGTGACAGGCTGCTGGAGAACTGATGAGAGAGATCAAGAGGCCGTTTTGTGCACTGCCACGGTGATGCTATCATGTTTTTGGATCATAATGTTCCCATCATCTGATTCTAGGCACACCACAGGAATATCAGTGGGGTCAGAGGTTAGCTTAGCTGCTTGTTGGGCTAGAACAGATATAACCCCAGCATGTTCATCTGACAGGGTCCCACGACAGCCCAGATTAAGTCCTTGTGAATCTGTGCACAGGACTCCAACAATGGACGGATTCTTCATTGTATCCTCCAAGTGCTGCTTCAAAGTCGCCTCCATCCCACTCAAAGGCCACCTCGGGGCAGGACGCTGCAGCACAGCCAGTCCTCAGCTACTTAATGATTTTTAATTAAAAATTTTTTATTTTCTTGCAGGACTAGAGATAGAGCATAGATCCTCTCACATGCTAAGCAAACACTCTACTATTGAACTATACCTCCATCCCTGAATTTGTATTTTTAAAAGTCACAAAACTTGAAGAAGTTTATCTGATCCTGATCAATCTATTTGTTTCCAAGTTTATCAGAATGCTATTTTTTTTGTCAATTCCTTGTAAGCTTTATTCCAAGTGAAGTTTGAGGCTAGACAGACTAAGCATTTCTGAGAACAAATTATTATTCTTTTTTTTTGTTTTTAAAACTCTTTTATTAGAGCATTAATAGTTATACATAATAGTTGGGTTCATTTTGACAAAATCATGCATGATTGGGATTTGACTTACTCTGTCCCAAGTGCCCCCTACTTCCTTCTCCTCCTCCCCCTATTTTCCTTCTTCTACTCTACTGCCATTCCTTTCACTTGTTTATGTATTTATTTATTTATTTATTTTTATTGTTGGTAATTCAAAACATTACATAGTTATTAATATATCATATTTCACAGTTTGATTCAAGTGGGTTATGAACTCCCGTTTTTACCCCGTATACAGATTGCTGTATCACATCAGTTACACTTCCATTGATTTACATATTGCCATTCTAGTGTCTGATGTATTCTGCTGTCTAACCTATTCTCTACTATCCCCCCTCCCCTCCCCTCCCCTCCCCTCTTCTCTCTCTACCCCCTCTACTGTAAATCATTTCTTCCACTTGTACTATTCTTCTCTTACCCCTCATTTCCTCTTATATGTAATTTTGTAAAACCCTGAGGATCACCTTCCATTTCCATGCGATTTCCCTTCTCACTCCCTTTCCCTCCCACCTCTCATCCCTGTTTAATGTTAATCTTCTTCTCAAGCTCTTCATCCCTACCCTGTCCTTGGTTACTCCCCTTATATCAAAGCAGTCATTTGGCATTTGTTTTTTAAGGATTGGCTAGCTTCACTTAGCATAATCTGCTCTAATGCCATCCATTTCCCTCCAAATTCTATGATTTTGTAATTTTTTAATGCAGAGTAATACTCCATTGTGTATAAATGCCACATTTTTTTTTTATCCATTCATCTATTGAAGGGCATCTAGGTTGGTTCCACAATCTGGCTATCGTGAATTGTGCTGCTATGAACATCGATGCAGCAGTGTCCCTGTAGCATGCTGTGTTAGGTCTTTAGGGAATAGACCGAGAAGGGGAATAGCTGGGTCAAATGGTGGTTCCATTCCCAGCTTTCCAAGAAATCTCCATACTGCTTTCCAAATTGGCTGCACCAATTTGCAGTCTCACCAACAATGAACAAGTGTACCCTTTTCCCCGCATCCTCTCCAGCACTTGTTGTTGTTGGACTTCATAATGGCTGCCAATCTTACTGGAGTGAGATGGTATCTTAGGGTGGTTTTGATTTGCATTTCTCTGACTGCTAGTGATGGTGAGCATTTTTTCATGTACTTATAAATTGATTGTATGTCCTCCTCTGAGAAGTGTCTGTTCAGGTCCTTGGCCCATTTGTTGACTGGGTTATTTCTAATCTTATTGTCTAATTTTTTGAGTTCTTTGTATACTCTGGATATTAGGGCTCTATCTGAAGTGTGTGGACTAAAGATTTGTTCCCAGGATGTAGGCTCCCTGTTTACCTCTCTTATTGTTTCTTTTGCTGAGAAAAAACTTTTTAGTTTGAGTAAGTCCCATTTGTTGATTCTAGTTGTTAACTCTTGTGCTATGGGTGTCCTATTGAGGAATTTGGAGCCCGACCCCACAGTATGTAGATCATAGCCTACTTTTTCTTCTATCAGATGCCGTGTCTCTGATTTGATATCAAGCTCCTTGATCCATTTTGAGTTAACTTTTGTGCATGGCGAGAGAAAGGGATTCAGTTTCATTTTGATGCAAATGGATTTCCAGTTTTCCCAGCACCATTTGTTGAAGATGCTATCCTTCCTCCATTGCATGCTTTTAGCCCCTTTATCAAATATAAGATAGTTGTAGTTTTGTGGATTGGTTTCTGTGTCCTCTATTCTATACCATTGGTCCACCCGCCTGTTTTGGTACCAGTACCATGCTGTTTTTGTTACTATTGCTGTGTAGTATAGTTTGAAATCTGGTATCACTATACCGCCTGATTCACACTTCCTGCTTAGCATTGTTTTTGCTATTCTGGGTCTTTTATTATTCCATATGAATTTCATGATTGTTTTATCTATTTCTACAAGAAATGCTGTTGGGATTTTGATTGACATTGCATTGAACTTATAGAGAACTTTTGGTAATATCGCCATTTTGATGATGTTAGTTCTGCCTATCCATGAACAGGGCATATTTTTCCATCTTCTAAGGTCTTCTTCTATATCTCTCTTTAGGGTTCTGTAGTTTTCATTGTATAAGTCTTTCACCTCTTTTGTTAGGTTGATTCCCAAGTATTTTATTTTTTGGGGGGATATTGTGAATAGAGTAGTTGTCCTCATTTCTGTTTCAGAGGATTTGTCGCTGATATACAGGAATGCATTTGATTTATGCGTGTTGATTTTATATCCTGCCACTTTGCTGAATTCATTTATTAGCTCTAATAGTTTCTTTGTAGACCCTTTTGGGTCTGCTAGGTATAGAATCATGTCATCTGCAAATAGTGATAATTTAAGTTCTTCTTTTCCTATTTTTATGCCTTTAATTTCTTTCGTCTGTCTAATTGCTCTGGCCAGTGTTTCGAGGACTATGTTGAACAGAAGTGGTGAGAGAGGGCATCCCTGTCTTGTACCAGATCTTAGAGGGAATGCCTTCAATTTTTCTCCATTCAGAATGATGCTGGCCTGTGGCTTATCATAGATTGCTTTTACAATGTTCAGGTATGATCCTGTTATCCCTAATTTTTCTAGAGTTTTGAACATAAAGGGATGCTGTACTTTGTTGAATGCTTTTTCTGCATCTATCGAGATGATCATATGGTTCTTATCTTTAAGTCTATTGATGTGGTGAATAACATTTATTGATTTCCGTATATTGAACCAGCCTTGCATCCCAGGGATGAATCCTACTTGATCATGGTGTATAATTTTTTTGATACCATTTTGAATCCGATTCGCCAGGATTTTATTGAGGATTTTTGCATCTAGGTTCATTAGAGATATTGGTCTGTAGTTTTCTTTCTTTGAAGTGTCTTTGTCTGGTTTAGGCATCAGGGTGATGTTGGCCTCGTAGAATGTGTTTGGAAGTTCTCCTTCTTTTTCTATTTCCTTAAATAGCTTGAAAAGTATTGGTGTTAGTTCCTCTTTAAATGTTTTGTAAAACTCTGCTGTATACCCATCCAGTCCTGGGCTTTTCTTAGTTGGTAGTCTTTTGATGGTTTCTTCTATTTCCTCTATTGTTATGGTCTGTTTAGGCTGTCTATATCCTCCTGACTCAATCTGGGCAGATCATATGACTTAAGAAATTTATCTATGCCTTCACTATCTTCTATTTTATTGGAGTATAAGGATTCAAAATAATTTCTGATTATCTTCTGTATTTCTGAAGTGTCTGTTGTGATATTGCCTTTTTCATCCCGTATGCTAGTAATTTGGGTTCTCTCTCTTCTTCTCTTCGTTAGCATGACTAAGGGTCTGTCGATTTTATTTATTTTTTCAAAGAACCAACTTTTAGTTTTGTCAATTTTTTCAATTGTTTCTTTTGTTTCAATTTCATTAATTTCAGCTCTGATTTTAATTATTTCTTGCCTTCTACTTCTTTTGCTGTTGTTTTGCTCTTCTTTTTCTAGGATTTTGAGATGAAGTATGAGATCATTTATTTGTTGGTTTTTTCTTTTTTTAAGGAATGAACTCCAAGCAATGAATTTTCCTCTTAGAATTGCTTTCAATGTGTCCCATAGATTCTGATATGTTGTGTCTGAGTTTTCATTTAACTCTAAGAATTTTTTAATTTCCTCCTTGATGTCTTCTAAAACCCATAGATCATTCAGTAACCTATTGTTCATTCTCCAAGTGATGCATGATTTTTCCTTCCTTCTTTTATTGTTGATTTTCAGTTTCATTCCATTATGATCAGATAGGATGCATGGTATTATCTCTACTCCTTTATATTGTCTAAGAGTTGCCCTGTGACATAATATATGATCTATTTTTGAGAAGGATCCATGTGCTGCTGAGAAAAAAGTGTAACTGCTTGATGTTGGGTGGTATATTCTATATATGTCAATTAAGTCTAGGTTGTTAATTGTGTTATTGAGTTCTATAGTTTCCTTATTTAACTTTTGTTTGGAAGATCTGTCCAGTGGTGAGAGAGGTGTGTTGAAGTCTCCCATGATTATTGTATGGTGGTCTATTAGACTCTTGAACTTGAGAAGAGTTTGCTTGATGAACATAGCTGCACGATTGTTTGGGGCATATATATTTATGAATGTTATGTCTTGTTGGTGTATGGTTCCCTTGAGCAGTATGCAGTGTCTCTCTTTATCCCTCTTGATTAACTTTGGCTTGAAATCTATTTTATTAGATATGAGTATGGACACTCCTGCTTGTTTCCGCAATCCATATGAGTGGTATGATTTTTCCCAACCTTTCACCTTCAGTCTATGTATATCTTTTCCTATCAAATGCGTCTCCTGTAGGCAGCATATTGTTGGGTCTTGTTTTGTGATCCATTCAACTAGCCTGTGTCTCTTAATTGGTGAGTTTAAGCCATTAACATTTAGGGTTATTATTGAGATATGGCTTGTTCTTCCAGCCATATTTGTTTATTAATGTTACTAAACCTGATTTGTTTTCCTCTTTGATTACTTTCCTCCCTTTACTGTCCTACCTCCCACTGTTGGTTTTCATTGTTATTTTCCATTTCCTCTTCCTGTAATGTTTTGCCAAGGATTTTTTGGAGAGATGGTTTTCTAGCTGCGAATTCTTTTAACTTTTGTTTATCGTGGAAGGTTTTAATTTCATCTTCCATCCTGAAGCTTAATTTCGCCAGATACACAATTCTTGGTTGGAACCCATTTTCTTTCAGTGTTTGAAATATGTTATTCCAGGATCTTCTAGCTTTCAGAGTCTGTGTTGAGAGATCAGCTGTTATCCTGATTGGTTTACCCCTAAATGTAATCTGCTTCCTTTCTCTTGTAGCTTTTAAAATTCTCTCCTTATTCTGTATGTTGGGCATCTTCATTATAATGTGTCTAGGTGTGGATCTCTTATGATTTTGCACATTTGGCGTCCTGTAGGCTTCTAGGATTTGGGATTCTGTCTCATTCTTCAAGTCTGGGAAGTTTTCTCGTATTATTTCATTGAATAGATTGTTTATTCCTTTGGTTTGGAGCTCTGTGCCTTCCTGTATCCCAATGACTCTTAAGTTTGGTCTTTTAATGTTATCCCATATTTCTTGGATGTTCTGCTCATGGTTCCTTAGCAGTCTTGCTGAGCTGTCTGTGTTCTTTTCAAGTTGAAATACTTTGTCTTCATTGTCTGATGTTCTATCTTCTAAGTGTTCTACTCTGCTGGTAGTATTCTCAATTGAGTTTTTAAGTTGGTTTATTGCTTCCTGCATTCCTAGGATTTCTATTTGTTTGTTTTTTATTACCTCTATCTTCCTGTGTAATTGATCTTTTACTTCCTGGATTTGTTTATGTAGTTCCTTGTCAAAGTGATCTTTCATTGTCTGATTTTGCTGTCTCATGTCTTCCTTGAGACTCCAGATCATCTGAAGCATGTATATCCTGAATTCTTTATCTGACATTCCATCTGTTGCAGCTATTACCTCTTCTAAAGTTGAGTTGACCTGCATTGCTTGTGGTTCTTTCTTTCCTTGTCTTTTCATACTGCTCGCGTTTCTTTCTGCTTGGTGAAACTGTTGTGTTTTTGAAATTTTCCCCCTATTTATTTATATTGCTCTTGTATAGTTGGAAAATCTCCCTTGCAGGGCGGGTAGTGGCTGTGCTCCTCTTCTAATTAGGGTGATCTGTCTACCACGCTGGTCGGTCGCAGGTCTGCCCACCCTGCGGGCCCTCGGGTCGTTGGTCCTGATCCGGATGTGGGCGGCGGATCTGCTCGGCCCGTACTCCGATTGGTGTGACGTGTCTACCACGCTGGCAGGCCTCTAGGCCTGTTCCGCCGGTGCGTTGCAGGTCTGCCTACCTTGAGGGCTCGGGCGGCAGTTCTGCTCAGCCCCCACTCCCAATAGGGGTACCTGACTGCCTCTCCAATGGGTCGCTACGCGCTGGGCCTTTTCCCAACACGGGCAGCGGCTTTGCTCCAACCCCGCTCCAACCAGTGTGACGTGACTGCCTCGGTGCTACGTGTCCACCACACTGGCAGGCTACCGGGCCTGTCCTGCCAGTGGGACGCAGGTCTGCGTACCTTGCAGGCTCGGACGGGGGCTCTGCACAGCCCCTACTCCAAATGGGGTGACTTGGCTACCACGCCATCGGGTCGCTGGTCCTGTTCTAGGCGTGGGCGGCTACTCTCTTCGGCCCCAGCTGCAGTTGGGGTGTCGTGATACCACGCCGGCGGGTCACTTGGCCTGCTCTGGGCGCAGGCGGCAGCTCCACTCTGCCCTCCTGGCCCCCACAGCACCCAGCAGGACCCGGACCGAGAAGCAGTCACCGCAGGTTCCCCAACCCTGGGCCAAAGCAGCTTCGGGAGCCAGAACCCGGCCTCTCCGATCCTGGCTCACGCTCCGCTAGGAGCAGGCTCCAAGGAGCGACCCCCGTGGGTTCCCCTGCCCCAGGCCAAAGCAACTCTGGGAGCCAGAGCCCGGCTGCTCCAAGCTCTCCGAGCTCGGTGCACGCTCCGCTGGGAGCAGGCTCAAAGACGCAGTCCCCGCGGGCTCCCCAGCCCCGGGCCAAAACTGTTCCGGGAGTCAGAACCCAGCTGCCCTGAGCTCAGCGCACGCTCCACTTGGAGCTGGCCTCAACACGCAGTCTCCGCAGGTTCCCCAGCCCTGGGCCAAAGCAGCCCCGGGAACCAGATTCCAGCCGCTCAGAGCCTGGCGCATGCCTTGCCAGGAGTGAGCCCCTAGGAGTATTCTCCACTGGTTCTCCAGCCCCGAGCCTGAGCGATCTGTCTGCGAGACGCAGGCAAATACCAGCCTGAAATCACCTGTTCTGTAGCTGAATGAGCTGAGATCAGTAGAAAACAGGGATGATTACATCAGCTCTCCAAGATGGCGGCTGCTGTCCTCCTCCGTGGTCCGACCGGTGTCGAGAACCGAACTGGACCGCTTCTCTCCTCTGTCTCAAAGCCGGAACTCAGCACCAAGCATGGCCATTGCACAACTGGCAGGAGCCCCCGCCTCGCTGCACCCCCGCTCCGGCACCTCGCCGCTTCCCAGCGCGCGCCGCAGACTCCAGCTGCGGGACGTGACCCTCTGTGCGGAGAAATCGCCTGCGTTGGAGCCCCCGCAGCCGAACCTCGCGCGATGGAAATCCGTCCACTAGATTCTGGAGCACCTCAATTTCACTGGAAATTCCCATCAAGATAGCCTTCAGCTGTTTCACCTCGTCTTTCTCCCGCACAGTGACGTGGCGCACTGGGGTGATGCACTCCCTTCGCCGCCATCTTCTCCAAGGGAGTAAATTTAGACATGTGTTACAACATGGATCAACCTTGAGGATGTTATGTGAAGGAAATAAGTCCATCACAAAAAAGAGAAGTATTGGTGATTCTTCTGTGTGAGGTACTGAGCAGTCAAATTTATAGACAAATAATAGGATGGATGGAGGAGATAGATGGTAGTGATGGCTGTGTGACCTTATGAAAATACTCAATGCTACTGAACTGAACACTTAAGATTGTTAAGATGATAAATAATTTTATACTATGTAAATTTAATCACAATTAAAAATATTACAAAGAATAATAACCTGGAGTTTTTAAATTCACATTGTTTGAGGATGAGTCTTAGGCTTTCACTAAGAGGGAATATTCAGGGTTAGGTCATTTTTTTTCCCTCTTCTTCCCTTTCCCCTCATATTTCTTCTCCTTTGACTTCATCTTTCTCAAAAATGTAAAGTTAAGTATGACAAACCCAAAACTTTAGATAATTACAACCATGAATAGAAAATACTTTTAGTCCATGGGTTATGATTTTTGGTTTGGGAAATAGAGAAATGTCTCGTCTCATGACTAAAACACTCAGGGTCACTCCAGGTGAACTGGGCTGCATGAAATAATCACAGAGAGACAGAGAAATGCCTTTTTCTTTGGGTCCTGTGATGGTTTCTCTGACGTTAGGGGTCCATGGAAAGAGAGAGAGAGAGAGGGAGGGAGGGAGAGAGAGGGAGAGAGAGAGAGAGAGAGAGAGAGAGAGAGAGAGAGAGAGAGAGAGAGAGAGAAAGAGAGAGAGAAACATGATGAACTCTTTTATTGGGAAGAAGCCTTTCAAATGAGGTAAGGGGTAGGATGACAAGGAACAGGTGAGTGTAGCTCAACCCCTCTGGTTCCACCTATTCCTAGGGCCCCTCCTAGGGCCACACCTTATTATCCAAGCAAGGGAAAAGCCTGAGTCAGGGAGTAATGGAGTCACGAGTCCATGGCACTACAGCACCAGACTACAGTGATCTTTCAGATCCCCATGGTGCATCAGGACTTAAGGTTCATGCATTTGGAGTGGCTCCCCACAGAGACACAGAAAATATAATGAGACACAATGATTATCACTGACTGACAGCCATTACCAGGAAGAAGATGCCACAAGATAACCAGATGCAACTAAGCCTTCACTTAGAAATCCTATATCTTTAAACTGTTATGAAAATTTTTTATATATAAAATTTTAAATGTTTTTCAAATAGAAAAACTTCTAATATCATTTTCCAATTTGCATGTCATTCCTATATAAATAAAATTATGTTAATTCAAAGACTTGTACAAAATGTTCATATAAACTTTGCTTATAATATTCTCAAAAAAACTGGAAACAAATGAACATCATCATCAAGTGAATGGATAAACTAACTGTGGTATGTCCATACAATAGAATACTATTTAGTAATAAAAAAGAAGACACTCCTGATACATGTTATGACATGGATCAATCACAAAATAATTGTGTTGTATTGAGAGAAGTCAGTCAAAAAATGCATACTTCATGATTCTGTTTCATACAGAAAATGAAAATCCATAATGACAAAATGAAGACTGTGGTTGTCTTGAGGAAGTGGGAAGCATGGGAGGAAGCATTATAAGGGGGCAGGAGGAAGTTTTTAGGGGTAGTAGATATGTCCATTACATTGACTTTGATCTTGGTTTCAATAAATACATGTCAAACCTTACCAAGTTGTATAATTTAAATTCTTGCCTTACTCTTGATCCCAGGGGGAAACATTCAGTTTTCCACTATTAAGTAGGATGTTAACTATAGGATCCAGTAGGTGCCTTTTAATAGATTGAGAAATTTCATTCTTATTCTCATTTAAAGAATCATTTATTGTGTATAATCATAATATATATATATATATATATAATCATAATCATGCATTATTAAATTTTTGCTTTAATTGATATAATCATGTGATTTATTTCTTTATTGAACTAATGTGGTGATTGATTTTTGAATGGTAAGCCAAACTTATGTTCTTGCAATACGCTACACTTTGTCCCTAGAGCATATTGGTGGGTGCTATGGTTTGAATAGCAAACTAAAATTTCAGGTCTTAGAAACTTAGCCCCCAAAGTCATATATTAATATTAGGATTAGATGAGGGTATGAGGTTATGAGGTCATGAGGACAGGACCCTGTGATAGCATTAGTGGCTCTATAAGAAGAGGAAGAGAGACCTGGGCTGCCATGCTTGTTGGGTGCCACCATTGTGATGCTCTTCACTATGTCATGATGAAGCAGAATGCCCTCACCAGAAGCTAGGCAGATGTCAGCACCATTTTCTTGGAATTCCAGATGCCAGAACTGGGGGCTAAATAAGATTCTATTTTTTTTAAATAAATTACCTCGTCTGTGGTATTCAGTTATTACAATAGCAAATGATGCTGCTGCTTTTGGACTCAACTCTTTGGATACAACTCTTTCTTGGGTCCTCGGCTTGTCATCCCAGGATTCTGTGGATTTCAGTTCTATTAAATCTCCACAATTACATGATCCAATTCTTTGAAATAAATATATTTCTCTGTATACCTTGTTGGTCTTGTCTGGAGAATCCTCAGAGTGTATGCACTATCATTTTATAGTATTTTGATAGTCAGTGGAACAGGTCAATCCACCTTTTTCCTTTATAAAGAGTGCCCTTCTGAATCAGAATCCTTTACATTTCCGTTTATTCAGATTTTCTTCAATTTTTTTCCCAACAGTTCTTTGCGAATTCAGTGGTAGAGGTATTGCAAATCTTTCCTTCCTCTCTATGAAAGTCCTCCCGGATGGTTTATTGTGGTCTCAGCGCTAGACATAGTTCCAGGAGGATCTGTACACTGACTTTTCCCCTCTTCATTCATGGCAACTAACACAGGCTTGGCCCAGCTTAGATGTGTAACAAATATTCCTTGCATAATTGATGCATTTTATTATTCATACAGAGGGTGACTTCTTTTAGTCGTCTGCCAAAAGATTAATAATGCAACAGTGAATCATCAAACATTTATTAGACATGCATCCTAGGCAAGAATGCATATTGAGAGCAAGCAGTCCTTTTAAATTGTTATGTAACCATCTCTAGGGAAAACCCAGCACCAGCTGAGAGTGTCTCTGGGTCCCCAGCCTTGGGCATTCTCTGTGTCCAGCCTCCGGTGCTTGCTGAGATGGAGCTGGTACCCAACCGCCACCTCACCTGAACTGCTTATCCTCTATTCCAGTATCTCTCCTGGGTGAAGAACTACTCCAGACAGAAGGCAATCAGACCCCAAGGCTCCCCTGCAAATGCTGTATCTGCGAATTCCCAGATTTCCAGCAGTCTCATCTCCCATCCCAGCTTCTCCCCCCCACGAAGCCTTTCCACCACACCCCACAATTTTCCCTCTGGCCTCCCTCTTGTTCTCTCTTTGTAAAACTCAATTTGCATCTTGATGGAGATGAATAATTAGAACCCTTCAGCATGAATAATTCTGGGTAAATTAATTTTCCTGCCAATCAGGGAAAATTAATTGGCTTCATGATGTTTTCTATTTTCTAGGAGGGTCTCCTCAGCTGCTGCCCCACCTCTTCTCAGCCTCTGGTTCTTCCTCCCCAGCACTTTGGAAAAGATTGCTTGTTAGTTTTATTATTTGTTTGTTTGTTTATTTTTTAATGGCTTTCCCAGGCAACAATGCTACCCCTCCTGGCAGCTAAATGAGCCATTTAACAAGCATGATAAAAACCTCCTTAGAGTCTCTCCTGGCTGAGTGAAATCCACCTGGCCTTTACAGCTCAATTTCTTTTGTAAGTTTTATTTGCTACTATGGAATACAAACATATACAGAAATATACATAAAAGGTATTCATATACAGCCCCATGGGTTATTAAAAAATGAACACTTGTGAATTATTCTCTCATTTTGTGGCTTATCCTTCCTCACTCTTAATGGTATTTTTTTGATAAAAATTTCTTAATTTTGAGACAGGGAGAGATATTGATCTTTTTCTTTATGCCCTGATTAAAATTTTATTCCAAAATGAAGTGTTTATCTTGTATTTTATGAGGAAACCATAGTTCATTTCCACTTTTATCCCCAAAGGGTAAAAGTGCACTGCCTTAGTTTGGACCTTGGATGTTTTCTGAAGGCTTGGTGCCAGGCCATGGTGCTATTGGGAGAGGGTGGACCCTCTAGTAGGAGGGGTCAAGGGAAAGGGAGTCAGGTCATTGGGGTGTGCCCTTGAAGGGAGCATTGAGATCCTGGCCCTTCCTCTTTCTCTTTTTCTCCTTAGCCTCCATGAGGTGAAAGCTTTCTCTACCACATACTCCTCAGCTCAGCCTCAAAGACAACCAGGCTAAGCAACCACAGCTGAAACCTCTGAACCTGTGAGTCAAAACAAACCTTTCTTTTAAGCTGATTTTATCAGGTATGCTGATACGGTGACAGAAAACTGACTTAATACCTGCACACTCACACATGCGAGAACGATTTAAAAATACGTTGCAGATATCATGACACTTTACTCTTTATTTTAGGTAAATGATAAAAATGCCATAATTACATAAACAAAAACGATCAAGTCTCTTATACTGCCAGTGTCCAGGACTTCTTCACACTTCCTTAATTATTCCCCAAATGTCTTAAATATATGTTGTGTTAATGGTTGGTAGCTAGGGGGAAGAGGCTAGGCTAAGCTGTTCACTGCTCCAGAAATATTTTGAGTCAAATTGTTAGGAAAATGGGTTTTTATTTCAAGCCAGCTTTGAAGGAAGATAGGAGAAACTTGTTGTTTCCAAAGTTTTGAACTCTCTGAAGGCAGCTCCCACTCTTAGCATGAAAAGTTGTTCTTAATTCAGAAGAACACTCCCCGCCCCCACCACCATTCAACCTGATTCAATAGGATTCTTTTGCTGTTTCTCAAGTTTCATACAAATGCAAATATGCTGTTTTCACCCTTTGGGGTTCACTCTCCCTCATCATTATACCTGAGTGATTCATCCGTATTGTAATGTGTGACTATAGTTCATGTGTTTGCTCATTGAAATGTTGCATTCTGTTGCATAAATATGTCACAAAAGATACATCTACTCTACTATTGATGGATAATTGGGTTGTCTCTCATTTGTAAACAAAGTTGCTATGAAGATTCTTTTGCAATACTATTGGGGACCAAAGTCAGGAGTACAATTACTGGGTCATAGGTGAGTGGTTGTTGAAATTTGTATTTCCACTAGCAACACACGAAAACTTCAGTTACATGACATGTTGCTAGTATTTGGTATTTGCAGTTCCTTTAATTTTACTTTTATTAGAGGTACAGGGGTATCTTGTGATGGTTTTCTATTATTTTTTTTGTGTGTGTGTGTGTGGGAGTAATGACATTGGCCACCTTTTCATATACTTATTGACTGTACTTTTTTATAAAGCACAAGTTCTTTGCTTCTTTTTCTATGGGATGGACTGTTTTTCAAGATAATACGTTTTATAGGTGTTCTCTCTATATATTTATGTAAGGTAAATATCTTCCACCTTGTAGCTAAGGAATTAAAAATATACCACCCTGGTATAGTGAGTATTTTGAGTTGATGGCTGTTACGATTTGGATCTGGAATATTCCCTAAAAGCTCATGGGTTGAAAGCTTGGTCATCAATGCAGCAATATCAAGAGCTGGGGCTTTGGGGAAGTGACTGGGTCATGAGGGCTTTGACGTCATCAGTGGATGAATCCATCCATGGGTTCATAATTGGACAGACTATTGGAGGTGATGATGTAGGAGGTGAGACCTAGTTTGAGGAAGTAGGTCACTGGAAGCAAGTGCCCTGGAAGGGTATGTCTTGTCCTGAGCCTCTTCTCTCTCTCTTTCCTGGCTGCCATGATGAGCTAAGAAGCTTTCCTCTGCCACACCCTTCTGCCATGATGTTCCGCCTCTTCTCAGTCCCAAAGCAATGGAGTCTGCCCTCCATGGACTGAAACCTCTAAAAACAGGAGACAAAATAAGTCTTTCTTCCTTTAGGTTATTTTTCCTTAGGTATTTGACACAGTGACAAAAAGTCAACTAACACAAAGGCACTTGGAAAACAACAGGTTCAAGAAAATTATTCTTATTTTCTTTTTGTTTCTTTAAAACAGGAGATGAAATTCTCCTGTGAAAGACACCTTCCTTATATCAGAAAGAAAACATTCTTATTATCAAGGATGGGAGCTGGAGACAGGGAAATCTGTTTAAACGAATCTTGTTAGACCAGCAATTATCCTCCTATTCACTTCACCAATTAGGTACCTTCTGCCTTGTCATATTTTCCTAATTTACTATTCTTATCTCACTCAATATGTACGTGTTTACTGCTTTTAAAAAACTATAACAACGTTTATTAGAAGGGAAAGTGGCGGAGGGGGGTATACTTTCATAGAGAGAGTGGGTTCTCTTGGAAAAGGGGGTGACCAAAAGTGATTATTTTCAGTGTTGGGGACAAATCCAGGGCCTTGCATATGCTAGGTAACCACTCTACCACTGAGCTTCCTCCCTAGCCCATACGTGTTTAGTGCTAACTGTGTCTGTGGGTTTTCATTTTCTTATGAAGATTCCATGCCACATAAAACTTGTATTACATAAATTTGGATGCATTCCTCTTGTTTATCTGTCTTATGCCAATTTAACTCTCAGGTCCCATTAAGAAACCCTAAAGTGAAGAGGTAAAACTTTGTCTCCTTTACATCTCATTGTTTTAATGAAGTCTTTAGGTGAACAGAAGCTCTTAATGTTAAAAATATATGAGTTTTATTTTCATTTTAGAGTGTTCCATTTAAAAATCTTTGCCTACATCAAGCTCATAAAAAATACTATTTTATATTTTCTTCTTGAAGTTTTAGTGTTTCATCTTTGATATTTAGGTTTATGATCTATCACAAATTCGTTTTTTATAGGGAAAGGGTGAAAGTTTATTTTATTTTTTTCCCATATGAGTATGTAATTGCTGCAAGCATCCTTTACTCAAAAGGTGATTTTTTTTTTCCTTCAATCACAGTGGCTTTTTTGCCACAGAGAAATGTACATGTGTGAGTCTTTTTGTGAAACTTAAAAAATTCTATTTCACTGATTTATATCAGTGATTTATATACCTGTATACAAATACTACATGGTTATTTTATTATTGTGGTTTTTTGAGTAAGTTCTGAGATCTGGTAATATATACATTTTTACATCTTTTGTTTACTTCAAAATTATTATCTACTATGGGTTTTGGTGTTTTCATATTAATTTTAGAGTCACATGCTAATTTATAAACACACACAAATATACATAACTTATGGGATTTTGATTGAGATTAGATTTTATCTCTGGATCATTTATGAAGAATTGATGTTTTTACAATGTTGAGTTTCCTAATCCAAAAACATGGTATATCTCCCCCATTTATTTTGGTCATCTTTACTTTTCCTCAATGCTGCTTTGTAGTTTTCAGTGTTAGAAGTCTTGCATATGTATTTTTTTCAGTTTTTATTTTGAAATAATTACAAACATACAGAAAATTGCAAAGATATCTACTGGGAGGAACTGTGCACATATTACCTAATCTCTCCCAATGTTAATATCTTCCATAAATTTTTACAGTACAGTGTCAATGCTAGAAAATTGACATTGGTGCAATTCACAAAGATTGTTCAGATTTCTCCAGTTGATCTGTACCTGTGTATGTTTCTATATTTAGCTCTGTGTTCTTTTACCATGTGTGTATGTTAAACATCTTCTATCACTATTCACAATACCTGAGATAATTAACTTTTTAAAAATTATCTGTTCTTTTTAGTTATATGTGACAGTAGAGTATATTTTGACATAGTTATACAAACATGGAGCGTATTGTATTCCAATTAGGATCCCAGTCTTGTGGTTGTAGGTGGTGTGGAGATTCACAGTGGTGTATTCATATATGTACATACGAGAGTAAGTCAGATTCATTCCACCATCTTTCCTATTCCTGTCCCCATTCCCCTCCCTTCATTTCCCTTTGTCTAATCCACTGAACTTCTATCCACCCCACCTTGTTGTGTGTTAGTATACACATATATGAGAGAGAACATTCAACCTTTGGTTTTTTGGGATTGGCTTATTTCGCCTCACATAATAGTCTCCAGATCCATCCATTTACTGGCAAAGGTCATAAAGTCATTTTTAATGCATATATTTTGTAAGATTGATTCAGTGGTATACTGGTAAGCCCATCCCCTGGGCAGTGGGGGAGACCAAAGCTTCAGCTCAAGGCATTTACTGAGTTCTATGTGGAATTAATGATTAATTTTATGCTAATGATATGATGTTAGTGAACCCAGCATTGGGAACAGAGCTGTGGGATGCTGAGGACCCCTGAGACATCCTGAACGTCTTCCTGCCCCTCTTGTATATGTCTTCTGTCTCATCCTCGGGGCTGTGAAGATGGTGGATTTTACACCTGTGATTAGCTTATCATATGGTAAAGTTGACCTTAAGATAAGGAGTTATCTGGGTGGACCTACTCGAACCACATGAGTCCTTGAAAAGAAGGAATTTTTCTCTGTCTGGTGGCACGAGGAGACTTTCAAAACATGAGAAGTACTTGACATGAGGGAGATTCTCCACTGTTGAGATGGAGGGAACCACATGGCAAGGACCTGAGGGTGACCTCTGGCAGTTGAGAATGGTCTTTGACTGACAGCCAGCAAGAAAGGGGGACCAAGGTTGTTCGGCAGCAAGGAAATGAGTTGAGCAACAACCAGTGAGTGGAAAATGACTCTGAGTCCCAGATAAAGCTGCAGCCTCAGTGAAGTCCCCAGGCAGAGAATCGATTCATGTCATGCCAGAACTTCTGATTGACCAAAATGGCAAGTGATAAATTAATGTCGTTTTCAGCCACCAAGTTTGTGGCCGTTGGAATGTGGCAAGAACAACAAACGTAGATTTTGGTATTGAGAGCGTTGTTGCTGTAAGAAGCACTTCAAGTGCGGGCAAAGATGGAGCAGCCCTGTTCCTCTTTTGTTCTCCTTTCCAACTAAAAATCCCTGGACATAGTACAACAAACCCACTCTGGAAATTCTCCAGATGGTGGAAAGAAGGTGGCTTCCCAGGGGCCTCAGGAAGGGCACTGTGGTGAGTTCTCTGTGGCTCTCCCTGCTTCCCATGATCTCTCCTCAGTGTGCTGCAGAACCACCCACCCAACAGACAGATTAGAAGGGTCCAAGGAAAGCCTGCTCCCCCACAGCTGAAGGGCTAGGAAAAGGGTGGTGGCCTCACCACAGAGAACCTTCTTGACAAGGTCCTTCCCACTCCAGCCAACCACACTCCAACAGAAGCCATGCTCCGTGGTTTAGGGGGTTGAGCAGGGAGTGGATCTTCCAGCTCCTGCCCAGGAGATCAATCTGCACTCCAGCTTTCCCTCCAGGGTGGTGTTAAGAAGTTCAGTGGTGAAGTGAGCCACTCCCACCCAGAGCCGTGAAATGGAAGGGGAACAGAATCTGCCAACCCCCAACATGCCATTTTTAGCTGATGGCAACTGAGAATCAGCAGCTATAGGACAGGACCCTCCCCATTTATACCAAAAAGCAGGTATGATCTGCCTTTATGCCCCCTCCCTCTCTCATCTGAGGAGAATGAAAAAAACTATTATCTCTGGAGAAAGAATGTTGGTACTGAGCTCTGTCTGAACGTACTTGACTAAAATAACCCTGATCTTCCATTAGTTTCCCCCCATATATTTACCTTCCCACAATGTTTTGCTCATAGAAACCCAACCCCCTTTTTCCCCTTTGCCTTGTCATTTCTGCACGCATTTATTTTCCTTTGTTAAGATGATTTTATAAGCCCTAACTTCTAATCATCTTTTTGAGTTACTCATCATTGTGTTCTCCGGTGTGTGAATGGCACGTATAAATAAATAAGTCTTTATTTCTTCTTGTTTATTTGTGTTTTATAGTTTAATTTGCAGTCCCCAGACCCTGAACATATAGGGAACATAATAGGGTAGAAGAAGATGTTTCTCTCTCCTACAAAATTTCATGAGGTAGAAGGGGTAGGACTAGCTTCCACACTGGCCTGGCTTCAAGGAGGTGGAATAAGATGCTGGGAAATGGGGTTACTTGTTGCTCTGTTCTTCCGCTTAGTCAGCAGACTCACCCTTTCCCTTCTCTGGCAGCAGTGGGGCTCAACAGGGAGCTCTGTGTCCCTACTTGGAAGCAATGAGCCTGTAAAATTGGGCTGCAGGAACTCCGAGGGAGGAGGTGGGGGGAGGCTCTGTGAGCCAGCAAGGGTGCTGTCAGTGAGCCCAGCAGGAATCCAAACACACTGAATTCTCTCTCTGGCACTGCATTTCCACAGAAGGGCTGGCTGCTTAAAAAGGACCCAGAGTTTCATAATGTCCACTATGTACATGATACCCATGAACAACTGATCATAACAAGAAACAAGAAAATTAAAAACTCAATAAGCGGATCCCAACACTGGAGTGAATCAGGTGTTGGATTATCTGACATGGGTTTGAGTGGCCATCATATAAACAGCTTCAACAAATAGTCCTGAATTCTCTGGAAACAAATGAAAAAGTGGGAAATTTCAGTCAAGAAAAAGAAGTCTTAAAAAGGTTCAAATGGAAATTATAGAACTGAAGAGTGTAGTAACTAACTCCCCCATCCCCCACCCTTATGCCCCCACCCTCATCCCCCCACCCTCATACCCTCACCCATGTCCAGATATCCAACAATGACAAACCAAAACTTACTGGGTGGGCTCAATAGTGAAGTCGTTGTAGAGACTTCAGAGAACAGTATCAGAAAACATGAGGAAATATATTGGAATGACACTATAAACCAATAGACCTAACAGGTATCTATACAACTCTCAACCCAATAGCGGATTACAATTTTTTTTTTTAAGCACTGATGGGGTCATCTGTTAAGAGAGACCATGTCCTGGACATAAAACACCTTAACAAATTTAAAATAATTGGAATCGTACAGAGTATGTTTTCTGACCATAATGGAATCAACTTAGAAAGCTATCACAAAAAAATGGCAGAATGATCTCTAAACTCTGAGAAGTTAAAAGCCACCCTTCTAAGCAATATCCAAGTGAAAGAATAAGTCTCAAAGAAGTGAAAGATATAAAGAACTAAATTGGAATGAAAACACAACATATTCCAATATGCGGGACACAGTTAAGAGAAGGCTGAGGTAAATTTATAGCACTAAATGTTTTTCATAAAAAAAGAGGAGTAGTTACAATTATCTAGGTACCTAACTGAAAAAATGAGGAGCAAATTAAATATAAAATATGCAGAAGAAATAAGAATGAGGGCAGAAAAAAAAAAGGAAATCACTAGAGAAAAATCAATGAAATAAAATCTTGTTCTTTGGAAAATACAGATAAAACTGACAAATCTCTAGCAAGACTGACAATGAGAAAAAGTCGAGAAACAAACCACCTGTTACAGAAGGGAAATGGAAAGTCACTTCAGAGCTTGGTCTCCTGCTTAGTGACCAGCCTGAGCAAGTACTCTGCTCCTAAAACGCTTGTGTGATAAGTCTTACCTAGATCATTCCCTACCCTAAGGCCCCCTGTGCCATGTAAAGTCACCCAGTCACAGGAGCAAAATCCATTATTTTCACCGTTCTATAGGGGCAGTGTGAGGTGTGAGAACCAGAGGGAGGCATCTTGGGGTTTTGAATCTTGGTCAATATAGTCCATCCCTTGGTCCCCAAACATTTATAACTCTCCCAAATGCAAAACTATGCTATCTTCCTTCCAATATCGGCAAGGGTCTTGTCCCATTAGAGAGCATCATTCAGAAATCTAAAATGTCATATTAACCTTATCAGCTCAAAAGTTCAAAATCTCATATAAAATATCAAAACCATGTGTGGATGAGCCTCCAAAGTGTAATCCGTGAAGTGTCAGTTCTGGGAACATTTCCCTTGCCCGTGGACTGGTGACATTAGAGATAGTTATCAGCCTCCTGATCCCCATCACACAACCGTGGGACAGGTACAGGATAATAGTTATTAGCATTCCATTTCAAAAAGGGAGGGAACAGGGCTGGGGATGCAGCTCAGTGGAAGAGCATTTGCCCAGCCTGTATGAAGGCCCGAGTTTAATCTCTGTACTGCAGATCAAAACAGAACAAGACAAACCAACATAAAAACACCAGAAAAAAGAAAGGAATAGAAAGTAAAAAGTCACCACCAGTCCAAAGCAGCCTTGGAAATTCTTCTCTTGGCTCCACCCTGCACCATCTTTCCCATTTTGTGACTGGTGCCATTTGTTTGCTGCATACATTGTATCCGTCAGGTAAAAGCCATATCCCCTGATTATTCCAAGATAATCCCTCCTCTATTTTTGACTCCTGCAATGGCTGAGGGAAAAAAAATCTTAGAATATTAGAAGCTCCCTACAAATCCTCAGAGTTGATTGAGAAGATCGCGATTCATATCCTTAGTATTTTGGGTTGTATGTGTTTGAATACTCTTTAAAAAAAAAATCCTTCCAAGGTTTCAGTCAAGGGTTGTCTGGTCACATACTCAGCCTGTTCTCTACTACATTTGCAGTAGCTATTATGACATTTAATATCTTTGGCCAACTGGAGAAGATGAGAATTTTCAAAATCATCTTGATTTTGAATTCCTTTTGTTTAACAATTCTTCCCTGATTTCTCTCTCTTTTCTCTTTATTTTATAATAAGGAGCAGGAAGAAACCAGAAAGTACATTCAATAGTTTGCTTTGAGATTTCTTTAGCCACATCAGCACATTTGTTTCTTCAGGGTCTGTGGGAGGGGTTTCAGGGTCCCCTGCAGATACCAAGACACAAGGATGCACAAGACCCCGTGCACCCTTTTCTACAGCATCTGTATAAAAGCCACACACAGACTCTCACATACTTTAAATCATCACCAGGTGACTTATAATACCTAATACAATCTAAATGCTGTATAACTAGTCGCTTTGCTGTACTGTTTGGTGATGGATGACAAGGAATAAGTCTGCCTATGTTTTCTTTGACTGCTTTACACCCACGGTTGGTTGAGTCCATGAGTATGGAAATCGTGGCTCCTGAGGGTGGATTGCACAGTTATGCTTTCTGCGTAAATGTAGGAAGCAGTTTTGTTGAGATTTCTTTCACCATTTAACAAGGGTGGATACTCCTTTCTCTAGTTTCCAATAACATGCTCATCACCAAACACATTAAAAATTCTACTCTATTCAAAGTCTATTCACAAAGGTTTAGGTTTTCTCTAAGGCAATTTAGAATTTCTCTATTATGCTCTTACCTCCTCTGTCCTCACTAACAGCATCTCTAATATCCTTATTTCTATCAGTTTTGTTTGAGGCAATCAAGGTTTTTTTGTTTTCTTGTTTTTACTTTTCTGTTCCTTGAAATTCTCTCAGCTTCTACCAACTGTCCAATTCCAGTCACTTTAGCATTTTTATTTATACCTTTTATTTTGAACGCATTGATGATTTATTTTCCTGTAAGAAATGCAAAGAGTTTCCATGTGCCCTTTATTCAGTTTTCTTGATGGTGATGGCTCACAAAATATCACACCTGAGTTGGATATTTTCTGATGCTATCCTAAATGGTGTTATCTCTTAAATTTCATTTCTAAGTATCTATTGCTAGTGCATAGAAATATAATTCTTTTTCCTATATTGCCCTGTATTCCAACAAAATTCAGTCACCCATGTTCCTAACTGACAATGAGGTCATGTCCTAGTAAACTCACTGTAATATGAAAATATCGAAGCCAGAATGCACTGGATCTACCTAACCTACTGACCATCATAGCCCAACAGCACAGTGCATTATAGAATGCTGGCTGCCTGCCCTCATGATCGTGAGTTCTGAGTTGCTGCTGCCCTCCAGGATTTCTTTTTTCTTTTTTTAAAATTTCTTACATACATGACAATAGTGGAATGCATTACATTCATAATTATGCATTCACAGCACAATTTTTCATAACTCTGTATATAAAGTATATTCACGCCAAATTATGCCATCATACATGAGCTCTCTCTTTTTTTTTTTTTGCATTACAATTCTTAATACAATTTCAAGAAAGGATCCCACTATGTATTGCTAACCTGGGAAAAGATCAAAATTCAAAAAAGTAGAGTTTCTACTAAGCACATGTGGGTTTGGCATTATTATAAAGTTGAAAAGTGTCGAGTCACTGTAATTTAGACCATTATATTAGTTTTCCCTTAGTGTTGTCAACATATATACCATTTGTAAATATACAGCGTTATTTCTTTTCTTTCTAGGTTTTATATCTTCTATTTCTTTTTCTTTGCCTGGGGCCTCCAGTATAAAGATAAATAGAAATGATGAGAGTAGTCATTGTTTTCTTTCTGAGCTTGGAGTGCAGGGTGAAAATGTTTGCTCTGTCCCCTTTCAGTATGATGCTATTTGTACTTTATCAGATTTAGGAAATGCCCTTTTATTATAAGTTTGCTGAGAGTTTTATTATGAGCCTACTCAAAATTTATCACATGCATCTTTTTGTCATATCTTGAAAGAATCATTTATTTTTTCCCCTTTATTCTCTTAATGTGGTGAATTGCATCAGTTCATTTTTGAATGTTAAGCTAGTCTTGCGATCCATCATTTATTTTCACTGGATTTATGTTGCTCATATTTTGCTTGGGATTTTTTTTTTGCAGTCTGTTTATGAATGAATTTGTCCAGAAATTTTCTTTATTTTCTAATTTTTCTTTATCAGGTATTCAAAGTAAAGTTATGCTGGTTTTATAAAATGACTAGGGCAGTGTTTTCTATTTTTGTATCTCTGGGGGACTGTGTGTAACAATTTATTTAAATGTTTGCTACAGTTTTCTGGGGTAGATGTCTTGGCCTTGAGCTTTGTTTATGAAAATATTTTTGTTTCTATTTGCTTCCTTAATTGATGGTTTTAATTTCTTTAATCGTTATAGAATTAGATTTTCCTTTTTTTTTTTTTTTGGTCTGTGTTTTTTTTCCTTGAAATTCATTCATTTCCCACAGTCCAATTTGAAAAGAAAATTGCCTACATGTCATCCTCCAAGGCACTTCCCAGGCTGCGTTTTCTTACTGTTTTCTAGAAGTCAGGAAATGACAAGAAATGAGCTTAAATCCGTCACCCCATCTTGGACCTCATTACTCACAGTGCTTAGTTTAGGGATGGTTTAGAGACCCAACATTTTCATTCTCTATTCTTAGTGAAATCTCTTTTTTTCCCCCTCTGGAGATAAATCCTTGTGGGGAACCCTTCTAAATTGTTTGGAATTTTGTTTTCTTTTGAATCCTAAAAGATGCTACTCCCCAAATTAACTCTTTATGAAGAACAATGATACTGGAGATCTCTAACCGTATCAGGAATTTCCTGGGCATCCTGGAAGCAATTCTTGGCTCCCTTGGTGGCATGCTGTTCAGGGAACAGGGTGCTAGCGGTTTTGCTTTCTTACGATGAAGGACCAAAGACGGCAAATAGGCCACTCTTGGCTGTGTCCCCGTTAATGGCTTGCTAGAGCAGCAATGGAACCCTCTTCAGATTCCTTTGCTAATGCTTGATGCCTCCAGGTGCATCAAATCAGAGTGTGTTTAGAAACAGAGCTGTGTGGGGACAGGGAAAGGAGGTGCTTGGAGGACAGTGACACTGGGTAGACTTTTGGGCTAATAAAGAAAGCTCTTCCCCCTTCTGGACTGTCAGGACTTTAGGGGACCATAGAGAAAACATAGCCCAAGCCTCTTATTAGACAAATGGAGATACTATTGCCCATGACATGATTCATCCTGGTCACAAGTGAGTGACACGGGACTAGGGCCAATGGCTCAGATTTCCAACAGCCAAGGCTGACTGCTCTCAGTGCTGCAGGATTCCCACCTTACTCCTTCACCCCAAGCCCTTGCCCCCATGTTTCCTAATCTATCCAGATCTCTAGCCTTAGGGCCGATGTTCCTGCTTCTCTCCACAGCCAATTCCTCTCTTTGTCTATTCACCATCTTAGGCTCTTTTCACCAAAGGAAGAGCTAAGATGGTCTGTGGGCCATACTTTCTCACTTGGTATAGGATTTCCATGCCAGGAAACTATCTCAGAGCCCTGTGCTGCTTTTTTCTATTTCTCTTTGTGGGGTAAAAATGAGGTGTAGGCTCTCTTCAAGTGGCTGGTTGGATAAGTGGATTTAGGAGTCTTCCTGGGGCCAGATTGCCTTCTTAACTCTCAGTTTCAGACATAATGAAATAGACAGCTCTAAGGTTCACTATTGGACGGTAAGGAGAGGTCTTGGAAAACCTTAGTGTGATATAATAAATGTTTACTGAGCTCCTACCTATGCCAGATGCAGGGGTTCTTCTCCGAACATACCAAACAAGGTTGTCCCTCACCTCATGCATCTTACATTTCAGCAGGGATAAGTGCAGTAAATAAGAAAACAAATAAGTAAACAAGATATGACAGATGCTGATAAGTCCCCTGAAATGAGACATAAAGTGGTATAATAGAAAGGAACTTAGTGAGGTGGGGGGGTATCTAGCTGATATAGGCTGGTCATGGGTGGTCCATCTTAGGGGGTTCCATTGAATCTGAGCCTGCAAAATAAGGAAAAACCATCCATGAGAAGAGCTTGGAGGAGAGCTTTCTTGAACTTGGAAGCAGCAAATCTAAAGTCCCCATGATAGCAAGGAACTTGGGTGCTCCCAGAACCTCACAGACTATGACAAATGTGGACAGAAAACCAGGAACAAGGGCGAGTGAGGCACAAGATGAAGTATGAGCAAGGAGAGTTGCTGGATCTTATGGGGCCTCGAGAGCTATGGTGAAGGAATTGAATCTTATTTCAAGGGTGTATTAGGGTTCTCTGGAGAACTAGATCCAATAAAATATACAAAATTATAAGTAGGGATTTATTAGATTAGCTTACACAATTAGAGACTGAAAAATCACACAGTAACTATTCTCTGTCTGCAGGCTGGAGAGCCAGGGAAACCAGTAGCTGCTCAATCCAATAAGCCAGAACCCCGAGAAGAGGGACCAATTATGCATCCCCAGCCTGAAGCCAAAGCCCTGGAAGCCTGCTGGTTCAAGTTGTCATTCAAATGCTGAAAATCTGGTCAGATGTCCAAGTCCTACAGCAGTAGCAATAAGTGCACTTGTTCAAGAAGAGTCAAGAGTACATGCATAAGGAAAAGGCCAGGCATAGTGGTGCACACCTGTAATCCCAGTGATTCGGGAGGCTGAGGCAGGAGGATTACAAGTTTGAGGTTAGCCTCTATAACTTAGTGAGAACCTGTCTCAGAATAAAAGAAGGCTGGGGATGTGGCTCAATGGTAAAGCATTCCTAGGTCAATCTCTATCTGTCTATCTATCATCTATCTATCTATCTATCTATCTATCTATCTATCTATCTACCTACCTACCTACCTACCTACCTACCTATCATCCATCCATCCAAAGTACATGCATAAGTTCTTCCTATCTGTTTTTATTGTTCCATCAGGGTCCCCAATCTATTGGATGGTGTCATCTGTATTCAGGGTGGGTCTGGGTCTTCCCCACTCAGTTTACTACCCCCCCACCCCCAGCCTTCTCTGGAAACATTCTCACAGACACTCCACAACTGTGTCTAGCTCCCTAAACATCCCTCCAGCCAGTCAAGTTGACAACCCAAATTAATCATCACAAAGGGAAAGAGATATTTTAATTTGAATGTTGACAGGACCCAAAGATCACTTTAGCAAATGGAATCACAACTGTGTGGCGGAGGTTGGTAGTCATTCCCCAGTACTTCTCTCTCTCTCTTTACACTGTAACAGAATTTTTAGCTGGTCACACGACCACCCAGCTGAAGAGGACAGTCCCAGATTCCAGGGACTGGAATGTGCATGGAAATGATAGCTTCAACTTCTGATCATGTGCTTAAAGGGGAGGTGTGCCTCCTCTTCCTTTCCCCTTGCTCCTTGTGGCTGGCTAGAGCGGGGCCTGGTGGTAGGAGCTGCCTCGAGATGGAAGCCTCGTATTGATGATGGCAAAGCAATGAATGGATGGAAACCAGGTCACTGATGGGGCGAAGCTTCCTCCTCAGCCCCAAGTCACTGACCTGGATGTTTGAATGAGGAATAAACTTTTATCTTGCTTAATTTTTACAATACTTGGGTCTCTTTTATAGTGGACACAGTAGTTTCCTAACAAATATACTAGATTATAGTGGGACTTAGCTCAGGGGGCAGTAAAGAATGAGGAATCTAGTCTTCCCCTGGCATCTAGACCCTTGGAAAAAAATATCATTTTCACCACAGTGAAAATGTCAACATTATTCTCATCGGCACATGGCTCAGAATTTGGCAGCTACTTGGTACCTGTTTCATGAAAAGTTAATGAGTTATGACCATTCCCATTTTGTCATACACCATCTCTGATGTCACCAGGCTATTGACTCTCCAACTGGTGGGATCTCAACATAAAAAGGTGACATTTCCCTCAATAAGTGCTTTACCTATGCTCTGTATAGTCTTCTCTTCCCATCTCATAAGAGTAATCTTGGACAATTTCCATTACCTTGGAATCTGGTACTTTCTGTTGTGACAAATCCATTTGGTTTAAAATTCCACTCTCATGAAAATGAAATATCATCTTTTTCTTTTTCCTAAATGCAGTTTCAGGCAGGGGTCATAAAGAGTGGCTTTCTTTTTTTCTTCCTCCCTCCTTCCCTCTCTTTCTTAACAAACAAAACCAGCTGCTATTATAGTCCTCTTTTGAATGGCCGTCACTGCTCATCAATAGGCAAAGATCCTCTCTTCTCTGCAGACTCCCACATTTAGCTCTCTATGGGGCTCATGGGAGTCCTGGGCTCTCTGGAGGGGAGGGCCTTTGTCCCTTTGGGGCCTTTGCCTTTTTCAGTGTTCCAATATGGCAGGTCTGGGTTTGGCTTGACCTCTCATCTCTGCTCAACTCTTATCAGCAGGGACATCTGCAGTCTCCTGCCTCTGGGGATGTCTGCCTTGGCAGGCAGCCCTTATGGGTAGGGAACAGTGGATGGGTCCAGCTCAGTTCACTTCATCCACAGAGACCACGGACTATGCATGGGACTGATAATGGGTAGGTGTTCAATGGCAGAATGAGATGCAGTTTCTTCCTTGTTTCAGGCCATCTCAGTGATCCTTACCCAACTCCCCACTCCCACTTTGACTTTGGGGTGGGGGAGGGAGATGAGAGATTTCTTTACTTATACAGATATGGGGGTTCATGGAACTTGATCAAGGCAGGTCCTGTTCTGCCATCTCTTGCTTGTCTTTGAGGAAGTGCCTGCTCACCCCCATATTGGTGGCCCTGTTTAGAATAGGAAGAAGTTAGCAACTCTTCTTCAGTTTTGAGTCTTGTTGCCAATTCTGTGTGTTTTAGTCAGCTTTTTCACTGTTGTGACCAATGGATCAGAGCAGCACAGCTGTAGGGGAGGAAAAGTTTATTTGAGGGCTCACGGTTTCACAGGTTTTAGTTCAGAGAAGGCCGGCTCCATTCCTCTGGGCTTGAGGTGAGGCTGAACATCATGGCGGGAGAGGGTGGTGGAGGAAAGCTTCTCACATCATGGTGGTCAAGAAGCAGAGAGAGAGACTCCATCTCCAGATACAAAATATATACTCCATAGCCATGCCCCCCATTAACCACTTCCTCTAGCCACACTCCACCTGCCTCTGATTAGCACCCAGTTAATCCCATCAGGGACTAATTCACTGATTAGGTTAAGACTCTCAACAATCCAATCATTTCTCCTCTGAAACTTCTTGCATTGTCTCACATGTGAACTCTTGGGGGACACCTCATATCTAAACCATAACACTGTGATAATAGGGAAGCCAGATATATTACTGTCACTCTTATTAACGTCACATCATTAACAATATCAGCTGCATCACTAGAACCATTAAAGTGGCCCCGTCACCATCCCTGCCATGCCCATTGTTACCACAGCCCTGTGGCCACCCCCATAAGTATCACCTCCTCAGATACCCTCACCATCTCCACCATCATTGAGCTCGCCATCTGTAGGAGCTAGGGAGTATTAGTTGCTCCAATGGAAGGACCACAGAATGTCCAAATATAATAGAAATTTATTTCTCATGGATGTAATTGTCCAAAGCAGATGCTCCTGGATGGCAGGAGACTTTCTGCCATACAATGATTTGGAACTTAGTCTCTCCAGTATTGGGACTTGCTGTTATCTGTGTCTGGTCAAAAGAAGGGGAAAGAGGGTGTGGGTGGGCACATCTGCTGCTCAGAAACTGTGGGCTGGAAGTGCACACATAATTTCTGTGTGCTTTCCTTTGGCAGGAACACAACCACATGGATATGCCTAAGTTGAAGGAAGCCTGGAATGCACAATGCAGCTTAAAATGAAACAGAAATTTTGGTCAAGAGGTAGCAGTCTTTGCTAGGCTGTCTTCCCAAGATTTTCCATGAATTTGCTCTGTTCCTACACTATGCTAGACTATGTTGTGTGATGGCTAGAGTCTATGAAGTTTTTATCATCAAAGGCCTATGAACCAAGTAAATAGCAGTGTGAAGCAACATACGTTAACTTTAATTATGTTTTTGGATAGCTTGTATTGTCATGGTTCAGAATATGTGGAAGGGATTGAGTTGAATCTTGGAAACTGCATAGAATTTCTTGGGCTGGATGAAAGTGAGGTTTGAATTGGAGGGGGGGGGTTTGTGCAGAGGAATGGCCATAGCACAGGCCTGAGGGGGATGAGCCTGAGTATGATGGCAGAGAGAAGCTCAGTTGCCTAGAGTAGATGAGTTTGAAGAATATGGAAGGATAAGCAATTGGGTTGGAGCCAGAATGCCAACTGCTTTTCTCTATATACTTTTTCAGAATTTTAGATGTATACTGAAGTTCTTGGTAGCAAGCAACAGAAACCTATTCTAAGTGAAGCAATTGAACAGATGCCTTTTCCCTGCAAATCTCTAAGTAAGCTGAAAGGTTAGTGGACTGATCTACAGAAGTAAAGGAAGGACTGATGGGCCAACTGCTGGGTTATGGAAGCTAGTGGTATGGAAACCCAGGGCATTGCCTTTAATGACTTACTGTTACTGTATTCAAAATTCACATCCAAGGGAGAGAGCCTTGTGAGTCTCCTTGGGTCAGGAGCCTTTGTAATCAATTGCCACAGTTGAGGGCTGTTTTATTATGGGAAGTGCCCCCCACTGCCCCCCAGCCTCCACCCAGAAGTGTGTCTTACAGAAGACACATCCTAGGTCTCAGTATAGCAGTGGAAAGAGCTCATGCTTTGAAGGTAATTATTACTGGACTCAGATTCCAACTCCTCTGCTGCCCAGCTGGTGAACAAAGCATATGAGTTGTCTAGCTTTGGAACCTCAGTTTTCTCATAAAATAGACACTAAAAATATAAAAGATGCCCGTGAGGATCAACTGAAAAAAATGTGTGTGGACGGCCCTGGACAAGGTTGGCATAGTGTGGGCTCCCCACCCTGTGTGTGTTTCCTCCAGCTCTGTGATATCAAGGGAGTGGAAGGACCTTGGAGCGCTCTCAGCTAAGGGCCATCTTCCACATGCCCCCTCCCAGTTTCGCCAGAGAGAGACATCCCCACCACCTGTTGCCCAGCTCTACAGCACAGGTGGGAATGCCTGCTGAGAACTGCTATGGAGCTGGAAAAGTAATTTCCAATTAGGAGCCCTCATTCATTCTTGCTACATTACACTCTGCATTAGTCAGTTTTTTAATTGCTGTGACCAAAATAACTGACAAGAACAACTTAGAGGGTGGAATATTTATTTTAGCCTTCTAGTTCAGAGGTTCCGTCCACCGTCAGCTGGTTTCGAGGCAGAATTATCATGGCAGAAAGGCATGATGGAGGAAAGTTGCTCAGATCATGACAGCTGAGAAAGGGGGTGGGGCGGGGGGGGGAAGGGCCAGGACCAGATATAGCCCCAAAGACCTCCATCTGCCTATCATTTTCACCACCTCCTAGTAAGCCCATTCAAATTATTAATCCACCAAATGGATTAATCCACCGATGAGGTCAGAACCCTCATAATCAATCTTTTCACTTTTGAACATTTCTGCATTACCTAACACATGAGCTTTTGGGGGGAATGTTTTGGATCCAAACCATAGACTCTGATTTTAGCCAAGTGCAAACCAGGGAGAGCAGAGTGGGGCTTGTCCTGTCCTTGGGTCCCAGGATAATTTGGGCTGACTCAGGCTAGCACCCAGAATGGCAGTCCTCACCACATGATCCTCCTCAGGGCAAGAACTGCTTGAATTTTGGTTCAGGAGGGGAGGAAAAAGAGGAAGATTGGAATAACAGTATTAAGATTCAGGTTTGAGAGGCAAGTGGCAGCCATGGAGGATGGCGTTCTCATGTGAGGGGCTGGGACGAGGTAGTGGGGAGCAGCTGTGAGGGTGTGGAATTAATTGCACTCCTGAACTCAGGAAGCCCTGGCTCCAAGTCGAGACCCTGCCACTTACTAGCTGGTCACCCTAGCTGGACCTGTGTCCTCTTGCAGGCTTAGTTTTATTTTATTTTTTCTTTAAATTTGTGAAGTAGAAGATAATACTCCCTACTTCATACCGTTGTCATGGAATTTAGTATCTGTAAAGCGGTGACAAGCCATATCTGCTCTGTAAATGTTGGCCACTGTTGACCTGATGGGAAGGGCGAAGCTTAAGAGCTGGGCTTCTCAGTCTCAGGTCAGCTTTGGTTTGTGCTTTTGCAGGGCTGAGTGGGCAGGTTTGCATCTTTTGAGTTTATAGTCAACAGAGGGATATAGAGAATTTTTTTAAAATGTCAAAGGCGAGTTGTTTAATGTACAGAGTTTCAGTGTGGGAGATGAAGAAGTGGTTGTTGGTGATGATTGCACAACCATGTGGATGTATTGGATGCTACTTAAAAGTGGCTAAAATGGACAATTTTATGTTATGTGTGTTTTATTACAAAACGAAATCCAGAATTTACACTTGGGTAGCACGAAAGGGACTGGCTGATTCACAAACCTCATTGCATTCTCTGTCCCCATCCAGCCCCATGAGGTCTCATCCTGGTGAGGAAAGACCACTTTCGGTTGGCCATGCTCCCTGGAAGCCTTATTAAGACAGGCTTTCAGCCTGGGGGCTGCTCTTATGGTGCCAGCTGTCTCCTCTCTAGAAGTCCTTGATTTATGACGAAAGGGCCTTGTGCTATTCTCTCCAATCCCCTTGGCAGTCCCAGAGAGCGCCAAGGGCTGGCTGCTCTTCTTGGCCCTGGCAGCCAGGGCTGGTACAGCCACAGCCTTGGGCCTCACAGCCAAGCTTCCCTGGCAGTGGAGGCCTCTGTGGCCGGCTCCCATCCAAGAATAGGGAGGGTGGATGGTGTTGGGAATGCAGGCCTGGCAGGGAGCTCTCTGCAGTGCTTGCTCTGCTCAGCAAGGGGGAGGTAGAGCCCCACGCTTGACTCTGCATCCTATGGACAAGCTGTTTCTGGTCTGGAGCTGAGGGAGGCTTGTTGGCCTGACAAAGTCCCTCTCATTCCTACAGGGCTCCCAGGGCCAGGCCAGGCCTGTGTGGGACCCTTGACACTTGTTCTCTATCCATTCTTATTTAAAAAACCTCCCCCAAACTGGGTGGTTGCTTAAAACAACTTTCTGACCCACATGATGCTGGCTGGAATTGTCATTGCAGGAGGTGCTGGCGGGCGGTTCACCGTGGTACACCGCATGACTGGCAGTCGGTGCTGGCTGCTGACGGAAGCTCATCCGGCACTGCCAATTGCAGTTAGTGCCCACCCGTGACCTGTGGCTGCGTTCCCAAGACTGAGGGTTCTGGGAGGGAAGAAGTGGCAGTTCCACTTTCCAGAAGACTAGGCCCAGACAGCCAGAGCATCCCTGCCCTTGACTTGTGATGATGTCCAAGGTCAGTCCAGACTCAAGGGAAGGAAAACCAAATGTCACTCCTTGGTGGGGAGAGTGATGAAGAACTGGTGGCCAAGCAGTTCATCAAACTGCAATTCCAGTTACTTGGGAAGCTATGGCAGGAGGATCACAAGTTGAAGGCTAGCCTGGGCAACTTAGTGAGATCCTGTCCCAAAATAAGATAAAATAAATACTAGGGATGAAGCCCAATGGTAGAGCACTTGCTTAGAGTGCCCAAGGCCCTGGGTTCAATCCCCAATATGGTGAAAAAAATTGGTTGCCATCTTTTATCTATCTTAGATGTTGATGCCTCTGGGTCTCGGTTTCCCTATCAAATAAAGTCATACAGCCTGCCAAAGATCCAGTGTAAAAGAAGCTTGCTTCATGAGATTTAAACAGACCTCCAAACCTCTCAAAGAGAGTGTCAGAAACAGAAAACAGGCTGATGGTGGGGCTCAGGCAAGGAGTGTGGATGTTCTTAATTCAGCGGGCTCAGAGTTGGCAAGAATGAAGTTATCTTTTCCAGGGAAGGAAACCCAGGGTGTGTGCTCTATGTATCTTTCCACTAATCTTCAAAATGACCCTGTCAGATGGGTAAAATTACCCCCATTTTACAGACGAGGCAACTGACATCCTGTTAGAGACCCGTGGGTCTCACTCAACTAGAGAGAAGGAGGGGTGACCTCTGAACCCAGAGATGGCTCTCTTTGGAAAACTTGTGCTTCTGTCAGTGCATTGGCTCCTCGGGAAGCAAAGCTATGTTGTTTGTAGCTCAGGAATCTTAAGAGCACGCACAAGGACAGGATGATTTTGGCGTCCATAAGGCCCTTCCGAGCCTCTTCTGGCAAGTAGTGGGGGTGATCAGGGAGCTGGCTGGAGGCTTCAGGAAGGAAGAGAACCAAACTGAAGAAGCTTCGGGGAGTCAGGAGGGAGAAACTGAGGCCGTGAGCAACTCTGGGTCCTAACCAGATAATGGAGTGAAAGGGATTTCCTGACAGGAGCCAGAAGGCAGACAGAGGACATCAGGAACAAACTGAAGGGGCTTCTGGGCAGTAGGAAACAAACTTGGGAGACATAAGCTGTCCATCCTTCCATGTTTCTGTTCATCCTTCTGTATCACCCCATTGGCTGTAGACAGGGTGAGCAGCAGAAGCATTTATGGAAACCCAAGGAAGGACATAAATGTTTGCATACCAGGACACAGGGCAGAAGGCAGGGGACCCAGGATATAGCTGGACCTGATTTTAGAGAGGATGGGCCCAGGTCTTGGACAGCTGCTTCCAGAGGGGGTGTACCCTTCCCCATAGTGGCAGGAACTCCAAGGCAAGGTCTGGGGCCCCCAGCCTTACTTCCAAGGTGTGAATACTCTGACAATCCTCAAATCTAAGCATGTGCAATTAAGGAACTATGACTGAGGCTGTGACCATGACATCACGGAGAGTAACATCAGCCTACCCTCACTAGAGAAAGTTCCAGACATGAGAAAGACAGAGTGGAATTCACAGCATGTGGGATTTGGGTTCATCTCAATTTGGAAGTTAAAGAAAAAGGCTTTCTTCCCTGATGTTGAAGGAAGATGCCTTTATTGTATTGGGACATGCATAATTCAGATATAGCAGAATATATTGTTATTATAATAGAACAGCTTTGTCCTTGGGAATGCCTGTACACTGAAATGATCTCATTTGGGCAAATAAACCATGAGCATAACCATTGCTTGGAGCAAGGGAACAGGACATTCCCACAGAAGAATTGGAGAACCCCAAACTCAAATTCTCAGATTATGAGATGACCAATAGAAATGTACTTTTCCTCCAAGTTCTGTTGCCCAGAGATGAACACTGCTGTCATCTTCAGGGGTTCCAGAAAGTTTCTGCATGTGGATATTTTTCTCAAGGCTGTAGGCGGCCTACTTAGTGTAACAAGATTGTCTCTTGCTCTTCTATTATCGTAGCCCTCACAATTACTATGAGATGTGGAAGATATTTCTTTTATTCTATTGAAATATTGAGTTTCACAGAGGTTATGTAGCCTGCTGAAGATCCACAGCCAGTGAATAGCAGAATCGAGACTCCAATCTAGGCACCCGATGCTGAACCTCAACTCTTTCTGCTCTGCAGGCTGCAGTAAGAAACGGGGTACCACCTGGAGTCTCGTATTAGGAGACCCAGAGAGTTTGGACTCCCAGTGGCTCCTCTTTTCTCACATGCGGGAGTTGCATGAGACCAGACATTGATGGCTTGAGACCTGTGTATCTTAGTCGTTCATGGTGAAGGGGGTGTCTGTTCATTGGTTCCAACATAGTTTAGAGAGGCAATAGCTATTCCATTGGGCTTCCTAGCAGGGTCCTTCTTTTCTTTCTCTTTTGGTTAAAGAACCTGGTCTTCAGGTTTCCTCCAAATCACAGGGATTGAAAAGTAGCATGGGCTTGACTAGTGAGAGCATCCCAACTGCCTGGCCTCAGTGACTTGCTCAGGAACATGAATTTGGTCCATCCAACCAATAAGAGTATTTCCCCAGGATTTTTCTCCTATCAATGGTGAGAAAACTGTCCCTTGGGGTCACTGTGCTGGAAGGATATACTCTGGGTTGCCAACAGCATCTCCCCACTATACAGAGGAAGCTCTTTATCACGGGGAGACGGGACTGAAGGAGTAGGTTGCTAGGAGATGGCAAAGAGGGTTGGCTTACATCCTGGATTCAGTCAGGAGGATGCCCTCCTCTGTACTCCCACCCCATCCTTTTCACGACGTGAGTGAGCACACTCCTTTCATGACTCAGCAAGTCCATGCAGGCTTCTGTCCCTTACAATCAAGAGTCCTGATAAGAATAGGGTCATTAGTTATACCTAACAAAAACCTAGTCAAACTAACTCATGCATATCGGTGAGGTCTAGGGAAGTATATTGGATTGAAGAACAGGAGGTGCCATTATACATCCTTGACCTTGCAAGAAATAGGGAGTCAAGGGAAAATCTTTGTGCTGTCTTTCTTTCTTTCCTTCTTCTGGAATCCCAGGTCTCTCCTCTGCTTCACTCTGTGTTTCGGCTCTATTCTGTTTTCTCTCTGTAGACGAGCTTCTTCGGTGATTTGTTGGACACTCCCATACTTAAGCTCATGTCGGGTTTTGGCCAACTTTGGTGCCCACTGTGGCCTTGATCAACACACCTTAGTACTCCAGCCAATCTGTCTTTTGTGTGGTGTATTGATGACATGGACCTGGGAGGATACCAGAAACATGTCCACTCCTGGGCCAGAGGCTGGAGGTCAATGGGTACAGTCATGGCTGTTTAGACTACCTCTTCAGCAGGTACCATGAGTGGAGCAGTTTCTCTCAGTGGGTGTGATAAGGAGGCAGCCAGGGCATGGTTGGTGCTGGATGGCTGATATCTGATATCATGGTGACTTGGGAACATTGGATGCCAGTCCACTCTCCCAGATTCCCCTGTAGTCAGAGGTCCTGTGTCCAGTGGTCCTGTGGCCAGCAGAGGTCTAAGCATTCTGCAATGATTCCTTCTGCCCTGAAAGTAGATCCCCTATAGTTCCCACCCTAGCATTTTGTCTTTCTTTTGCTACATGCTGCTCTTCCCACGCCTCCACTTCCATGACTGGGATTCTAGTGTTCCACGCCTCCGTACTTGAAGCTTTGTCCTCCTAACACTCTCTGTTCTAACATCACCTTCTCCTTCGTCACTGGGAAGAGCAGTGCTGTGGTCTGTTCCTCATTGTCACCTGTGGTGAGTTCAACTCTTCTTCTCTGTGCTCCCCAGGCCTTTCTTGCTTGAAGAGTATTTATGACATTGAGTTACGAGTACATTTTTTCTTTGTCTATGTCTGATGCTGGGCAGTTTAGCATGATGCCATAGTAAAACTCTGGAATAAAATAAAGTTCCTGGGTTTAAATTCTGACCTCAACACTCATTAGCTGAATACCTATGGTGAATGATTCAACATTTCTAAGTGTTATTTCCTAATTATGGCACCTACCATAAACACTGAGTAAGACAACATATAGAAAGTGCAGAGCACTATGCCTTTCTTGAAGGAACAGTGTGTGATTCCTCTTTGGCTTCTCAGTGTCAAGCACAGGGACTGTTATATCAGGGGCTAAATATACTTTGTTGAATACATGAATGTTTAATTCAAGTAATAAAGCTCTAAGGATGGATTGTTGAATATTGGAATAGAAGGGGATGCTTTGAAGCTGAAAATTCTTTCCTAATTGGTTGAGAATTAATGATGCACAAGATACCTCATCTCCTTTTCTTTCCTGGGTCCCATATCATGAGATTTCCTTCTCTGTGGTTCACAACAAAGGGTAGTTTGTGGTTCTGTTCACAAAGGGGTTGGTGGTAGGAGACTTACTATCTGCATTAGTTATCTTTTGCTGTATAACAACATTTCTGCAGACTTCGTTGCTTAAAATAGCACAGGATTACTAACTCATAGTTTCTGTGGGTCAGGATTTTGGGTTCCCTTTATCTGGGATGTCAGCAAGGCTGAAACAACTGTGTTGATCATGTCTAGGTCTTATCAGTTTCTTGAAGGCTGATCTATGAAGGACCCTAGTTCTGTGCTAGCTGTTGTCCACAGACTGCCCCCAGTTCTGTGCTGCATGGCCTCTCTGTAGGCAGCCCATAGGATGATGGGTTGCTTCTTCCAAGTCAGCAGAGGAGAAGGAGAGATGGCAATAAAACAGGTATAATAATTCTATGTAACATAATCACACACAGTAGTCAAGACACACGACCTTGAAAATCCCATCATTTCTGACATACTCTGTGTGGCTAGAAGTAGGTCACCGATGATTCCCGCAAAGGGAGCAGAATCACACAGGAGCATAAACATTAAGAGGCAGAGATAACTGGAGGGCCACCTAAGGGTCTCTCTGCCACACCATTTCACATTGAACAGGTGCAAAATGGAACAAACTATTTGAAGCAACTAGTTTTCAGAATCAAACAGAGGATATCACTGGACTGTGAGTCACATTTATATTTGCTTTCTTCTGCAGGGCAATTTCCAAGTCATAGCTTAGGAGAATAGAGCTAAGTAGAAGGTGGCAGGCAGTCTTGCTGATCAGAGGAAACAGAGATTAAGACTGGTGCTGCTAGGTGGCTGGAATTTGAGGAGTAGGGAACTAGAAAGGAGGGAATCACAGAGAAACACCAGAAATCCCCTAGGAGTTTGGCAAAATCCCAACTTGCTTCTCTTAAGTGAAAGACTCTGAGAAGCCAATAACAGCTGCTGGAGGACTATAGCAGATTGTTTTTTGTAAATATGGTCAAACAATATATGTTATCCCACGTTCTTAAAAAATGTGACTTTGGCATGCTCCCCTCAAAAAATGAATTCCGTTCCTTTTCCCTTGATGTGCTGTGACCGTCTCAACCAGAAAGGCACAGCAAGGTGATGGTGATTTATGAGGCCAGAAAAAAACAGGACTCTAAACGTTCATTCTCTTCACCAGGATGCTTGTGTTTGGAGCTTTGAGTAGCCACGTAATCATTCTGACCACCCCAAGGCTTCAACAATATGAGACAGACAAGCAAAAGAAAGGCTATTGATACTCTGGTCAGCAGTCCTGAACTTCAGTCATCTGACAGATTAGTACTTCAATTGTCCAATGAAACTCAGCATTTGAAT
The DNA here is from genome assembly GCF_964194105.1 of Spermophilus citellus. NCBI lineage: Eukaryota > Metazoa > Chordata > Mammalia > Rodentia > Sciuridae > Spermophilus > Spermophilus citellus. Next base: position 34,487,482 of record NC_138192.1, on the reverse strand, counting down.
CTTTCCAGCTGAGGCGTGCAGTGCTGTAGAGTAGATAGAAGTCAACATTGCTCACTCTGGATAAATTTACTACCCAGAATCCAATGGCATAATAAAATGGAATTTTAAGTTGTTACATTCCGGAGGCAATTTGTGACACAGCAATGGAAACCAGAATATGAAATTAAAGTTTTCTGATGTTGCAAAGTGCTGGGGGGAAACACTGAAATTCTGACCCAGGCAGAGAAACCTTTTTGAACACTGGACATTTATTAGAAATCCCAGAAAGGTCACGTATAATATAGAGATTACATCCCAACAGGGAAATATTCTGAGATTAAAAAGAAACCTGAAACCAACTCTTCTTGGCTATTAATTCAACTGCCTAATAGAACAAAACTTAGCACTATGATTTGTAGGCAGAATACAACCTAGAATTTTTAAAAAGTACTATCAACAAGGTCCAGCATACAATAAAAATAACCAGGCTTGCAAAGAAGCAGGAACAAAGTTAATGAAAGTAGATTAAAATATGGCCCACAGAATGGAATAAGCAAAGAAAAAATATAAAATAACTAGTACTTTAAAATTTACTTACAAAGTAGAAAAAAATGGGTGAATGGGTGGAAAATGTCATTAAAGAAATGGGAAATTTTAGTTTTAGGGTTAGGGAAAAAAATGGAAACTTGAGAAAAGAAGTTTTAGAAATAAGTATTCTACTACTAAAAAATGCTTTCCTTGAAATTAGGAATACTTTGGTTAATTTAAAACTGGACTGGACACGACTGGAGCAAGTACCAGTAAATCAGAAGCAAGTCAATAGAAATTACACAAACCCACAAATAAGCAGAAAAAAAGAAAATTAAAAAACCAATGCAACCGACTACAAGAAGAGTGTTTAAGATCCATCAGACAATGTCAAACAGTTCACTAGATGAACAACTAGTGTCTCAGAAATAGAGAGGAGAGAAGAGATATTTGAAGAAATAATGGCTGAAAGTTTCCAAAATTGATGAAGAACATCAGCTACATACTAGAAACTCAGACAATATAATGAAGGAAAAATAGCACATGATTGTCAAACTTCTGAAAACCAAAGATAGAGACAAAATATAAAAAGCCATTGGTACATGCATTTTTAATATTACATTTGAAAAAATGAGGGCTGACTTCTCATCAGGAACAACGGAAGCAGAAGACAAAGATATAACTTCTGTAAAATATTGAAATTAAAAAAACCCTGAAAACCAAGGATTTTATATCTGGTAAAATGTTCTCTAAAAATTAAGAGAAAAGATGTTTTTTAAAAAGATGAAATAGGAGGCAATTTGTGGCTATCTGAATTGTGCTACACAAAATGGCAAAGAAAGTTCTTTGGGCTGAATCTAAAGGATCCTAGATGTAAGGTCAGATTCACAAATAAAAAAAGAGAGCACTGAAAATTGCAATATGTGAATAAATAGAAAGAGTATTTTTTTTTCTTAAACCACTATTGAAAATTTAAAACAATAAAAATTTGTAATGGGGTTAATTGTGTGTGTGTGTGTGTGTGTGTGTGTGTGTGTGTGTGTGTGTAACGTGGACAACAGAAGCACAAAGGGAAAAATGGGGTACTACAGTTTGGATATAATTTGTCCCCTTTGAAACTCATTGAAATTTAATACCTAATATGAGATACTGGGTTCCGAGTGGGACATTTAGAGGTGAGTAGTGTTCACAGACTTGTGGGAGGAGCAAGACAGCTAACTAGAGGTGCTTGGCATGCTTTCCTCCCCAACAAACAATCAAAACAAAGGAAAAAAAACCCCAAATTTCACTGAATAGTTTTAGACCGAGCATCAGAGTGCAGTGGAGATGTGGTGAAGCTGTTTCAGAACGTAGAGATACAGAATGGCCTATGAAGAAGGGAATTAAGCACTCAGCATCTACCATTCAATCTCTCAATATCCACCAAGAGTGGCTTTGCTTCCTGGGGAAAGGGTAAGCTGAAGGTCCCTGCCCATCCCACCTATATCACAGGCACCTGAAGCATTTACTGTTGGAGAACCCATAACTGCCAAAGGGAGGCCAGTCTGGGAAGCTGCCAGGTTACCATACTGCTGTGTTGTCCTGTACAAAGAGCCCAGCTATTGTATTCTCCTCCACCCAGACTCTTGCTACATGGATCCATCTTAAGATCTTGCTGGCTCCAGGTTTTGTGATGCATCCAAGTAACTGCCCCCAGTAGCTTCATCAACCTTGCAAACCAGACAGGAGGCTCTAATCACCCTCCCATTGCCCTGGGAAGCAGTTCAGCCTGCAGAGGACACCAAAACAGAGTTTGGCACCAAAGTTCATCCTGCCATGACCCAGGAGGCAACTGAGAAATTTTTCCTGGGTGGCTCAGTCTGTTGAAGACCCCAGAAAGCAATCAGGAAGCTCTGCCCATCCTCCTGGGTCTCCAAGAAGAATTGAGCAGCACATTCTCAGAAGGTTGGCCCACTGGATATCTATGAAGTATTTGCTCAGTTCCACCCACCCACCCTTGGCCCTGGAAGCAGATGGATCTCCTTTAGCATATTGGTCCCTTCAGGCCTTGCAAAGTCACTGTGCAGCCTTCAGATATCGACAAGTGCCTTATCTGGGTCGGCTAGTATGACCAAAAGCCTGTCACGGACAGTCTTCCAACTAGGGATGCTACTCATGCTGCACTGTACCCATATGGGCCTTATCCTCACACATATTACAGACACTGACAGATGCTTCTCACTTACAGCCACGGGCACCATGCTCAAAGCTGTTGGCAAACTCATTCCACCTAAAAGAATTGCATCTCAGCTGATGGTACAGTCCCATAGCACCTGCAGGCTAGGCCACTGTGATATCTGCAGACATTGCCAATGTTGATTATAGTAGAATAAGCTATATTCAACAGTTGTTTAAGCCAAAGTCAATGCATAATAACTTTAGCAACAGACTCCCTCAAAAGGAAACTGACCAATTGCCTGTCAATGAGTCCAAAAGAATGAGAAAAGTTTAAAGAGATGCAAGAGAATGCAGAGAGACAATTTGAATGCATTAGGAAGATAACTGATGAGATGAATGAAAAAATTCAGCAGAAAAGATAAAAAAGAACCAATCACAATTTTGAAGCTGAACATCTCAATAAATGAAATAAAAATATAGTCGAAAGCATCAACCACAGAATTGATCAGGCAGAAGAAAGATGTTCTGAGCTTGTAGATGAATCTTTTGAAATAAGATTCCTGAAAGACTGAAAAAAAAGAGGAACAATTTTAAAAGAATGAGGAAAGTCCTTATGGAACATCACTTCAGGAGGAAACATTTGCTTTATGTGTGTTCCAATAGGGAACACAGAAAAGAAAAGACATTGAAAACTTATTCCATGAAATAACTGCTGAAAACTTTCCAAATCTTGAGAAAGATAGGGACATCCAGATTCAGGAAGCTCTAATAGTTTTGACAGAAAAATTCTCTTTCAGGTATGTTATAATCTAACTGCCCAAAGTTCAAGCCAAAGAGAGAAATAAAAACAGCAGGAGAAAAGCATCAAGTCACATAAGGGAATCCCCATTAGACTAGTAGACTTCTCAGCAGAAACCTTATAGGTCAGGAAGAATGGGACAATATATTCAAAATCTTGAAAGAAAAACAATGCCAACCAAGAATGCTGTACTCAAAAGAGCTATCTGTCAGAAATGAAGGTGAAAGAAAGACTTTCCAAGACAAGCTAAAACTGAAGAATTTCATCACCACTAGATCAGTTGTATAAGAATAGCTTATGGTAGTCCTACCCTAGAAGGAAAAGTAATGCTTAAGGCAATCTTAAATTAGGTGCAAAATTGAGAATGCCAGTTGTAATCCCTGGAGAAACTACTTAAATATAAGAAAAGTGTGTTAGTCAGCTTTTCACCACTGTGACCAACCTGAGAAGAACAACTTACGGAGTAAAATTTTATTTTGGCTCATAGTTTCAGAGGTTCAGTCCATGGTTGGCCAACTCTGTTGCAGAAACATCATGGCAGGAAGTCATGATGGAGGAAAGCCGTAAGCTCACGGCAGCAGGGAACAGAGAGGGATAGCAGGGCAAGGAAAAGGCAGCTTCCTGGCCCTTCATCTCTTCTGCAATGTGAGGACGCAGCATTTGCCCCCTCCTACTCCTTCAACCATGGGAGAAAGCTGAGAAGGCACTATCTATGAGGTATGGGCCCTGACTAGAAGCCAAATCTGCCATGGCTTTGATCTTGGACTTCCAAGCCTCCAGAACTGTAAGAAATACATTTCTTTTCTTTATAAACTATCTAGTCTGTGATGTTTTCTATGACAGCACAAAATGGATTAAGACATTAATTGGTATAAGGTATTTTTTTAAAAATAACAACAGGAATGGACTGAGACACTGGTGAGGGTGCAAGACTCCTGGAACTTTGTCACAGCACAGCAAGTATCCTGAGCTTCAGGTCTGCCTTTGATCCTCCTCTCCCAACTTCAGCTGCAGTGATGTAGTCTGGCCCAGGTAGATCCCATAATGCAGTGTGTTGGCAACACAGCTGAGAAACCTAATGCTTAGGAAACCCTAGTCATTTAGGGTGAAAGGAAATCTCAACTTCTACCCCCAAGGGATACACCATCTTTATTGTAGTGGGCACCAAAGTGACCTAACTGTTACTGATACTCTCTTTATCTTCAAAGGCTGTTTGCTAAACAAACATTCTTGAAAAAAAAAGGCCTTCTCTATTTTTGCTTATAAAATGCGGAAAACTGAGAGACCAATGTGGATTATTTAGTATCAGTAAAAATTCTGTTTAAGTATACATGTAATACTTAGCAAAATAGACTATAGCCTGGGCCATGTTAAAAGTCTTGATAAAATCTGATGGATTAGCATTGTATGGGGTATGTCCTCTGACTATGATGGTATGCAACCCAAGAACAACCACAACCATAACAGAAACCTAGAGAATTATAAAGTATTTGGATATTAAGCAATACATGTTTAACTTGTAGCTCTAAGAAGAAAATACATGGGAATTAGACGCTATTTTGAATGAAGCAAAGGTATAAGCACAATGTATTAGCATTTGTGAGATGTAAAGAGGAACTTTTTTTTTGCTGTATATGCATATATTAGAATGGAAGATAGTATTAAACTAAATAACCTCAACTTTCACCCAAATAAGTGATGCAACAAAAGAAATAGTGAAACCCAGAGAAGCTAGGAGAAAAATAATAAATTTAAAAGCAGAGAGCAATGGAAAACAGATTAGCAATAAATAAAACCAAGTCAAAGTTAGTTCTTTGGATTAGCAAAATTGACAAATTCTATGAAAGAAAAAACAACTTCAAACTCAGATAAGAAGAGATTTATTTGAACTGAAAGGAAAAGAGATTACTGAAGTGGAGAGAATGCTGTGACCAGGATATCTGTAATAGTCCCCAAGTGGAAAAGGACTTTTCTTTCATAGGGGAGAGTAAACAAGGCTCGAGAGAACCCGTTGTGTGAAAGTGGGAAGGATGGAAGGAAGGAAAGAGGGGTGTAGATGTTAGATTTCTATTGTTGTGACTAAAATACCTGATAAGAACAATTTAGGTGAGGAAAAGTTCATTTTGGGCTACAGTTTCAGTGTTCTCAGTCCACAGATGGCCAACTCCATGGGTCTGGGCCCAAGGTGAAGTAGCACAAGATGGCAGAAAGGTGTGGTGGAGGGAAACTGCTCTGCTTGTGGCAACCAGGAAGAAGAGGAAGAGGGAGAAGTAGAGAAAAGGGACCAGGGACAGATAAGGTCCAAGGCCACACCCCAGTGGCCTACTTCCTTCAACCACAACCCACTTGCCTACAGTTACCACCCAGTTATACATTCAAATGATTAACCCAACAAATGGATTAATCCACTGATGAGATTCCAGTCTTCTCCCCTCTAAATATTGATGCAGTGCCTAACACGTGAGCTTTTGTGAGAACATTCCAGATCCAAACCATAACTGATGGAATGTGATCAAACAATAGATGAGGGAATGTTTTATCCTGAGATCAGATTATTCTGAAGAAAAGCCACCTAAGAAAGGTGGGTTGTAGCTCAGAATGAAGGTGGGTTAAAATTCTGAGCCTGAGAGAAAGAAACTTAACTAAAGTTTTGTAAGCAATCATTTTGTTCAGATAGATTGGTGAGGGAAAATAGTTATGAGGCAAAGAAAGGAATTTAAAGTGTCTGTTATTAGCTTTGTCATTGGTAAATAAGGCAGCATCCACAGGTGTTATCTAAGTCATATGGGGAGATAGTTTCTTTGTAGTTAGCCATATTCCAGAACTCAAAAAGATGGGAGGTTAAAAAAATATTATTGTTAACTTACACTGACTATAAATTAATGGGTTTCACCATGAGCTTCTTTCCATACACACATAAATCTGTGCTTTGCTGGTATCCATCTCCCTATACCCTCCCTTTCATTCCCTCACTTTCTCTTTAAAGGGGTATTTCTTTTTCTTTTTTAAAAATTATATATATATATATATATATATATATATATATATATATATATATATATGACAGTGGAATTCATTACAATTCTTATTACACATATACAGCACAATTTTTCATATCTCTGGTTGTATACAAAGTATATTCACACCAATTTGTGTCTTCATACAAGTACTTTGCATAATAATAATCATCATATTACACCATCATTAATAATGCATGCCCCCTCCCTTCCCCTCCAACCTCTCTGCCTTATCCAGAGTTTGTCTATTCTTCCCATGGTCTCTCTCCCTATCCCACTATGAATAAGCCTCCTTATATCAAAGAAAATATTCTGCATTTGTTTTTTTTTTTGGATTGGCTAACTTCACTTAGCATTATTTTCTCTAGCTCCATCCACTTATCTGCAAATGCCATGATTTTATTCTCTTTTATTACTGAGTAATATTCCATTGTGTATATATACCACATTTTTTTATCCATTTATCGATTGAAGGGCTTCTAGGTTGGTTCCACAGTTTAGCTATTGTGAATTGTGCTGCTATAAACATTGATGTGGCTGTGTCCCTGTAGTATGCTGTTTTTAAGTCCTTTGGGTATAGACTGAGGAGAGGGCTAGCTGGGTCAAATGATGGTTCCATTCCCAATTTTCCAAGGAATCTCCATACTGCTTTCCATATTGGCTGCACCAATTTACAGTCCCACCAGCAGTGTATGAGTGTGCCTTTCCCCCCACATCCTCGCCAACACTTATTGTGTTGTTTTCATAATAGCTGCCATTCTATCTGGAGTGAGATGAAACCAGAGTGGTTTTGATTTGCATTTCTCTAATTGCTCAAAACGGTTCTTAATGGTTGCTGTTTTCTGGGAGCACAGGGTTCAGATGTAATTCAACATCATTTATTCCTAGGAATGCTGAAAAAATAAATTTAAATTTAAAGGAAATGAACACATTTATTTAAAAATACAAATTTTAAAATCAATACAAGAAGAAACAGAAGATTGAATAGTACAATAGATGTTAGAGAAATTAAAGTCACAATTACAAACCTTCCTACTTTCTAAAAATCCAAGTCCAGATAATTTTGTGGGTGAATTCTTCCATTTTAGGAAGAAAAGTCCTTTCTTCACAATTTTTGCTCCAGAGGATAGATCAAGAGGCAATACTCTTCAATGTCTCATACAGGGCCAATATAAACAAGCCTGATACCAAAATCTGGCAAGGATTTTATAAAAAGAAATATAAAAGGAAATACTGGGAGAACGTGAGCAAGAGACAGAGGAGAGGAGATGGAAAGATGTTACAGACAAATGGATAAAAATGCAAAACAAAATATTAGCAAACAAAATTCTCTATAACAGAACCAATTCACAATACAAGGACCAATAGTATAAATTGAAATATGTAAAACTACCCAATTTTTAAAATGACTAAGTTACAGATGTTAACATTCTAGCCCCAACATCTAAGATCAATACAACAGAAGAGAGTAGAAACACACACACACATACACACACAGTGTAAACTGATTTTCAACAAAGTAAAAAAGCAATTCATTGGGGGCAAGAAAATATTTTTTTTTAATCAGTCAACAGTGTGGAACAACTGAACATCCGTGAGGACAAACAGAGTGAGCCTTCACTCCTTCCTCAAGCCTTGCAAAAAAATTAATTTGAAATGAGTCAAAACTTGAATGTGACATTTAAAACTAGGAAGCTTCTAGAACAAAACATAGGAGAATATATTAATGAGCTTGGGGAGAAGAAATATTTCTTAAACAAAACACCAGGGCACAAACCATAACATAATAATTGGCAAATTGAATTTCATAAAAATTAATAATGTTTGCTCACCAAAAGACACCACTGAGGAAGAGGATAGTCAGGCTGTAGACAGAAAATGTCTCTAAGTACATTATATCTGACAGAGGACTCACAGACAATATATGACCAACTCCTGCCAATCAGTAAGTAAAAACCAAGTTCATAAAGTGAGGAAGAATATTCCCTAAACACTTTTAAAAAGAAGATACTAGAATGGCCAGTAAATATATGAAATGCACTCATTCTCATTAATCATGGGAAATGCAGGCAACAAAAACATCCCACAACAAAATATCACCACACATCCACTTTTCTGGCTAAAATAAAAATCATGGAGCAGCTGAAAATCTCACGTATCATTGATGAGAATGTACGATTGTAGGATGACTTTGAAAAAATAATTTGACCAGTTTTTGATAATGCTAAATGTACCCAATTGTTCTGATATTAGATAGCTAACTAGGAGATATGCATGTCTATATCCACAAAAAGACACGCTTAAAACATTCACAGCAGCTTTTCATAGCAGTCCCAACTGGAAACATCCAATTTTACCAGCAGGTGGTATGAATGGGGATATTTATACAATGTTACACAAGTTACTGATAAAACGCAGCTACTGATAAACGCAATAATGTAAGAGTCTCAAAAAACATTTGATTGAGTAAAATCACCCAGACACAGAGGGTAACATGCTCTTTTGATTCCACTGAGATTAGAAAATAGTTAAATGCACCAATGGTGACAAAAATCACAACAGTGATTGCCGAAGAAGGGCATAGTGTCTGAAAGGGGTATGAGGGATTTTCTGTGGCAACTGGAATGTTCTAAGTCTGTGTCTAGGTGATGATCACATGAATGTATGAATTTGTCAAAATTCGTAGAGCTGAACCTTTAAGATTTTAGGTCCTTTACTGCGTGTTGATTTTGCCTCAATAGTGTAGTACCAGTGTAAGAAACCCCAGCAGGATCATTGTCATTGGCTTATGCCCTTGAGAATGACGACCAGCAAAGTCCAGTTGAGCCAGCAGCTGGCATGGATAGGTCTGTTTTACATGTCTGTAAGAAATTCAGAAATATTCTGGGAAAACCAACCAGAAGCAGCATCTTTGCCAACCCAACTTAGTAGGCTGGACAATTCAAACTGCATGGTTTTGTGGTCTGATGAGACCCCTCTCACCTGCCCTCCCCCCCCCCCCCCCCCCCCCCCCCGCATCACAACATGAGATGACATCACGTAGAGAGAGCGAGGGCACGGGAAGCTGGAGCTCGGAGTGAGTGGCATGCATGCAGAACAGATCGTCTTCGAGAGAGCTTCCTCACCAGGAAGCCAGAGACCCTTTCTAACAACCTGCTATTGTGGGAACAAATCCACACCGGTGAGACCTACATTAATCCCTTCTGAGGAAGGAGTGCCTAAGACATTCACCAGGGTCCATCTCTTAAAGGTTTCATAATCTCAAAATTTCCACAGTGAAGATCAAGCTTCCAGCACATGAACGTTGGGGGGACACCCTCAAATCATATGCAACAATAGTACCAAAGGAGGGGGGCCAGGGGCATTGCCTCACAGTCAGAAAATCTGTCACAACATTATGAGCATAGGCATCCCCCACACCGCAACCTCTAATTTTACCTACCTAATTATCTGTTTAAAAAAAAATTTGCTACACCACACACACACACACACACACACACACACACACACATCCAAAATCTCCAAATGACAAATTGCTCTATAACATAAAGGTGTGCTCACCTTTCTAAATTGTTGAATCCATTCTATCCATCCTTCCCCTTTATAAAGCAGGGCCGATGCCTTGCATCTGAAAGTGTTTTAAGAGTGGGCAGGTGGTGGCAGCTGCCGTTCCTCCTAACACATCAGGATGCTGAGGTTTTAGAGAGCTACTGTGACTGGCTGGCAGGTGTCTGTCCTGGCACCTAGGTCTCTGCTTATAGACTAATTCATAATGATGAGGCCAAAACCTGTGAAATAAAAATATTGCCAACCACCTTGGCTTTTGAGGAGCTTGACCCTATTGGGGAGGATCTGGGCTTACTTGTGCTTCAGAATAAATGCCTGTCTTAAGAACAGGATGTTCCACCTGGCATTGCCAGTGCTGAGTGGCTTACTGTAGTGATAAGACCTAGCAGGGTCGGGTTGGGACAGAAGGCTGATATATTTGGGTCGTGGCAGCACAGGCTGACTGGTAACAGCCCAGCTGACAAAGGTCAAGGGCAGGACCGTATCCCTAGAAGCATGAAGTAATATCAGTAGGTAAGTCACAGCTCAGGATAGAGTGTCACATGTAAAATGTCACAGTGGAAGGGATGGGATGGTGTCCCCAAAGTATAAAGTGGGATCAATATCTAAGCTATAGCTCAGGGCAGTCTCAGGTGTGGAATATCAAGGCAGAAGGAACACTGGGGTCTTTTCATCCAATGGTTCATTTTATAGACGAGGAAAATGGGGTGCATTTGGGTGATGAGGGTTAGTTAGGACCCTTGAGGAGGCACAAGGCTCCTTGGTGTACACCGGCAATGAAATCCCAGCCCTCTGTGGGCACTGGGGTGAACCTGACTGTTGTGCTAACCTGATTGGGTCCTCAATGAGAGGGTCCAAAGTGGACAGAGGCAGAGACTGGGGTCAGGTGCAGGAGCAGGTTGGGGTCCATCAGGAGGGCAGTTCCCTTTTTAGCTTGGGGGCTGTGAGATGGGAAACCCAGGGACCCTCAGCGAAGACAAACTGTTCCAGGTGTTGGACAGTGGGCTTTACCTCTCTCTTACTGTTAGAGGATGACATATGGCAGGCTCTGCACTCTTTGGCCCCGGTCTGGAAGGTCAGATGAGCTTACCCATGTGAGCAGATGTTGCATTTGAACAACAAATGTAAATGGAAAATGGGGTCATAGAACCTGCCTCATAGGGAACAACCCTAGGGGACAGATAGCGATGCCACATTCTTAAGTTGATGTTGCACACAAGGAAACTCAGGCCCAGGAAGGTCATGTAACTCTCCTATGGTCCCAAATCCCAAAGTGGCCAAGCCAGTGCAGGAAGCCAGGCTGTCTGACTCCCAAGAACATTTTCATAGCCTCTTCACTGCCCTAGCAATGATCTTCATTTACATAAAGTCACAAACTGTTGTCTACATACTGTGTTTAAACTAAGCCTACATAGAGGAAAGATGGTGAGGGGCTGCAGGCAATTCTTACTTTTTCCACTTAGGCATTTCTGTGCTGTTTGCTTTTTTCTGTTTAGAGTGAGCATGTGTTACTTATGCAATGTAAGGGGTAGGGGGGAAATCCCAACACAGCTAAGGAAAGAAAACCCAGTTTTGTCCAGTCACTTTTGCAGTGTGTGGGATTGCACGGTGGTTTGTCCCCATGGGCCTCCAATTCCTGACATTATAGGTGGGTAGATCTACCCACAGCACTCCCTGGAGGACTTTAGATAACTCAGGATTTTAAGAACATGACAGTCAAGTGATTTACTGACAATTAGAAAAAGTACAGCTCTCTGCACATTGATATAGGTACGATTATGTATTTCAACCCATGCACAGTGCCCAGTGACACTTTGATATTGACCTTGAATGCTTCCTCCCTCTAATGGGAACTGGGGATGTTCCTGGTGAAGTGGGACTGAGAGTCCCTGCCTTTATTTCCTTTCTATTTTCTCAAGCCAGCTGGACTGAGCCACCCCAATGATCCTTTGTGCATTGGGTCTTTGGACTGGGACCGGTGTGGTGCCAGTTCATGCGACCTGTGACCAGATAGTATTACATAGGGACAGATGATGTCATATCAGAGTTATCTACAAGGAAGCTTCAGAGGCGTGGGTGCCCAGCCAGAGGGTCATGGGAGTATTCCAAGTGGGGCAGGAATCACTTCACCAGACAGGTTGGTTGATGGAATCCAGTGATGAAGCAGAGGACACCGCCCCCCACCCCCGCCTGCGTTTCTGGCTTCTGTGCCCATGTGGATGCTGGTGCCCTTCCTGAAGGTGGTTGCACAACAGGAAAGGTAGTGACTCAGGTGTGCTTATGTGGAGTTGGAAGCACAGGCAGGTCTTGCTCACGTCCCGTGTAGGCAAGGGAGCCGGTGCTCATCGGAGGGATGGGCTGGCTTTGAAATAAAAGCTACAAAAGTAATATAGTTCATAATCCACTTGAATCAAATGTATGAAATATGATATGTCAAGAGCTTTGTAATGTTTTGAACAACTAATAATAATAAAAAAGGAAATAAAGACAAAAAGGCAAGAATTATATATTCTCAAAGCAGGGCCGTGACCGATTGAGCTGACTCTAGAGGGGTCTGGCTTCTAACAAAGAAAAGGCCCTGGGCTTGCTTTACTTATTTATTTATTTTATAGCCATATAGATCAAAGGGGATCTGCAGGTCTAAGCTGTCAGAGTGGGAGGAGTCTTGTTTGGGTGCTTGTTTCTCCGGGTGGCAGGGGTCTTGCAGTAAACAGGTTGCTTGGCATTTGGCAGACTATGCCTATCTCCTGGAGGCTGTGAGCTAAGACAGGGATAGCATGATCTGAGTTTTCTTGAACCAGGAAATTTTACCCAGGAGTTCCCAGAAGAGTGGCTTCCCTGTCTTAATGGCTTGAACAAACCGTAATTTATATATATGGCCTCCAAAAGGCGGGACATGCAGGCAGAGAGGTCCCAGAGGCCGGGGCAGACACAAGTGTGGGGCACAGGGAAGTCTGAGCTCCAGACATACTTGGGAAACCATCAGCCAGTGGGGAGTGACTGAAGCCAGATGGGCAGAGGAACTCTCAGTGGTGAGTGGCACAGTGCGGGGTACTGTGTATATCCTCACTCTCCAGGATGCATAATTGTGACAAGTGGGCAAGGCTACCTTAAGCTGGGGTGGGATCCGTTATGCTGATCTTCATTAATCAGGAAGAAGGAGAAAGCAAAGTGACAAAGGAGGACCCCCTTAAGCCAATTGTCTTGGATTTGTCTCACATCACTGCTTGTCTCATGGTGATGACAAGTGACTTGCCACCCTAGAAGTGTGGCGATTGCTCTTCAGCTGTGTCTTGGTCAGTGGAGAGCAATGGGAGCGATACTTCCGGTTATGGGTGACGAATCCTGCTTCCCCACATGTTGAAGTATGAACATTAAAGAAGCACACAGAGGCAGGCATATAAAGCAGGGTTTATTTAAAAAGGGGTAACATAGTCTTCTCCCGGGAGGGAGAAGGGGGCCATAGCTGGTATCCTGGTATGCCAAGAAGTGAGAGCGTTCTGCCTTTTTTTATATGTCCTAGGCTTCCTTTGTTCTCCTGCCCTCTTATCTTTATCTCTCTCCTTCCTAGGCCCACGAGATGCTCAGGTGCTCAGATGCTCAGGTGGGATGGCCAAAAGGTGAGAAGCAGATGGAGGGCGGGGGACACAGATGGAGTAGCCCAGGACACATTAATTAACAACTTTTATAACCCCCCCTGTATGGAGAGACAATTCTTGGGACAGGTTACCTTAGCAACAGGTTGGAGCAGGGGTGGGTTATCTTGATAAGGGTGGAGGAAGGGCTCTGAAGGAATTAAAATTTCAATCCCTCAGGTGGTCTCCAAATTCCCCAACCCAAACTGGCCTTCATTCTCTGGATCCCACCCTTGCCTATCCACCTGTCTTTAATTCTGGATTCAGAAGGAGCATGAACTTTGGAAGGGCAGCTGGCTTTGCTGCTTCACCTGGAGCCTTATAGTGGTTTGGTGAATTTATACATTGAGGCCTTGCTGAAGGTGTGAAAGCTTCACTCTTACTTTCTCTCTCTCCTGCACATCCATTCTCCAATTTCTTCCCTTTAGTTCTCTTATCTGATGCTCTGGGAAAGGAAGTCTTAGTTCCTGGCTTGTTATTAACCAGTTCTATCAATGAATCACACTTGTGGGCAGGTACTGTGTTTATTGACCCTGAAGTATAAATTAAGTACTTAACATCCTTTTTTAAAAACTAAAGCTAAAAATTAATTAATTAATTAATTCTCCCTAATAGTCTTACAAAATCGTCATTATTTTCTCCTCCCAACAATTGAACAGTAACTCCCTAAAATGTCACCAAAATTAATATTTTTGCAACACAAGTGAGTTTATTGCTTACCATGATAAAGGAAAAATGCTCCTTTGATAGTCTGACTTTCAGGGTCTCAGAAGAGAGAGACGAGCAAACCCAGACTCCTCACTGAGTTTTTATTTTTAACTTATTTTTTTTTGAACTGAGATTTTGAGGTCTGGCTTAATGGATATCTTTTAATTAGGGGTTTGGTTGGGTTTGAGCAGGATCATGATACACTATTTCTGGATAGATAGGCATTGCAATAGGGGACTGTAGGGCGAAGGATTCAGAGTCTTGGGGTATAAATTGTCATTTGCTCTCTTTTCCATTCAAGAAACTCCTTTAGGAAGTTTCTGGAATGAACTGCAAAGTTACTTGCAACTTTAATCTTCCTGGGAAGTTTCCTGGAACCGTGAAGTCATGGTGATGAGAGGTAAAGTGACAAAGACATGCTTCTGTTTACAGTCTCATTATATAAAGCATAAATTGGACACTGATCCAATGCAGGAAGTGGAGTAGTTAATATGATTGAATCAAGGCTTCAAATTTGAAGGAGAACCTTGACTATGATAAAATTCAATAGTAACCAGTGAAAGATGTACATTGTGTTCTGGAAACCAGAGACATGGCTACAGGGTAGAGTGGACCTGGGGGAGCTCATGTGAGTAACACCAGGGACAGACTCCACGGGAAAGGTAGGAAGGCAGGTGCTTTCTCTCATGAGTGTAGGGAGCTGTGACATGGAAAAACCCATCAGAAGGAGGGCTCCCAGGTTTGGAGGGTCAGAATCTAATGCCCCCAAATACAGCACCTTCCTCCCTTCTCTCCCAAAGACTCTCATGTGGCAGGTGTCCTGCCCTGTACCCTGAGGTAGGACTGTGACACAGAGAGACAGAAAAGAGCCTGAACTAATAGGCCTTGGTGACTTCTGCTCTTTATGTCGTCATGAAATCACACCACCTTTGCCCAGCTGGGTTTCTCCACTTTCATCAGGTTTGAGCACAAAAACACACAGAGCTCCCAGTGTCTTCAGGTCTTTATTTCCTTATGAGGTCTCCTGTGTCGCCTAAAAATTTAAAATTAATCTTCAGGCTTTTTTTCTTGCTAATCTTTGTCAGTTTTAATTTCCGTCTCAGCCAGGGACCCTGAAAGTGTTGAAGAAACCCTCCTCCCCTGCAAAGAGTTGAATGTTGTGACGCTCCTCTGTATGCTGCTGTAATGGTGGGTACAAGTCATCCTGCACTTGCCAAACCCACAGAATACGCATCACCAAGAGGGAACCTAATTGTCAACTGTGGACCTGGTGATAATGAGTCCATGTGGGCTCCTCAGTTGGACACAAATGTAACATTTTGTGGGGAATGTTGCTCATGGGGGAAGGTGTGTGTGTGTGTGTGTGTGTGTGTGTGCATGTGAATGTGTGTGTGCGCACACGTGCACACACAGAGGGGACATGGTAAATCTGCAACTTCTGCTAAATTTTGCTATGCACCTAAAATGTCTCAAAAAAAAAATAAAGACTATTAAAAAATCCATTAAAGAGGGTGGGCAGGTAATTTGGGAGCGCCCCCAGCAAAGGCTAAAGAGGCAAGAAGTGAAGCATGAAAATGAAGGGAATCTTAAACAGCTGTCCTCAGGTATCCCATAACAGGGAGCCTGGCTCACCATCTTGCTGTAAAACCTACAGTCAGGGTGGATGGCCAGATGTTTAGGGAAGCAGGTGTTTGCTCAAGAGAAGAAAACCCCTCATATTTGGGTAATCTCCCTCCCCTGAAGGTATGAGGTCTCTCTTACAGTGGGATGTAGGAAGAAGAGCCCCTGCTGATTTCTGAGCCCCTTCCCAACTGTGAAATTGTGGTTTTCCAGTTTTTCTCAGTTCACCTTTTTTTTTTTTTTAATTTTAACTTGAATAAAAACCGACTTCCTAGAAACCTGGAAATACTGAGGGACAACTTTCAGAAATATGAAAGTGCATTCTAAAGGCTCCTTTGATTTCTCTTTGAAATGCTAAAGTATGATGTAAGCATCTTGGCTTTGGTGCTCACAGCTATTCAATTCCTTCTACAGGTGATAAAAAGCATCCAGCCTGGAGCATAGGTGTGTGAAAAGAGATTAGGCAGTGTGTGAAAACACTTCCCACCAGCCATTTGACAGGTTTTTTTTTGAAATGCTAATGTCAGTCCTATGAAGCTGTTACCTCGGAATTCACACCTATTGGATTCTACATCCAGGTAAATAAAGCATCCCTTGGTGAACACAGAAGTGTGAAGCCAAACTGTGGAAATGCTGGACTCAATTTATCCCCAGGGAACAAGGAAAAATACAATAATCTTCCTTCATCATTCGGCTTCGTTTATCTTTGGAAAAATTTCAAGATCCAAGGGACACATAGGGAGATAACAACTATTTAATTGAGCACCTACTACCAGCCAGGAACAACTTTGGAGTATTTCACATGTAAATATCCCCAGGAATATTTTTTAAGATATTATCAACTTCATTTTGCAATGTGTAAATCATGGTTGAGATAGGTTAAATATTTGCTCAAAGATATACCACTTATAAGTAGTGGAGTGGGAATACTGGTCTAAAAAAGTTGAACACGGTTTGATCGAAAATCCCAGAGATATATTTATCAGAGAAGTTATGGTAGCTATTGTGATGAAGAGCTCCCAAGTCTTAATAGCTTAAGATACCAAATATTATTAGCTGCTCAAGGCTGACGTGGTTGGTTGGTGGATGATCTGTTCCAGGCAATCTTTCAAGGACCACGTCCCCTGTATCTTGTGGTGCCACCATCTTCAAGATGTGGCCACCCATGTTACCAGAGTAGAGACAGGAGTGGAGATTATACTTATTGTGTCCATATTTGTTTCCTTAATCTTAATTTAGTCACATGTCCCCAGACTAACTACCAGGGGGCTCATAAATGTCATTAAAGTGTCCAGGTGGAAAATGGAAGGATTTGGGGAAGACATATGCTACCCATTTTGTTTTTATTTTATATGCTCAATGGGACTGAAATATATGGAAATGACAACCCCCCAATAGCATGGCCCAGAAAGAGGGAGGCAGGAAGAAGGCAACACATTGATAATGTTGATTCTTTCCCAATACATCCTTTGGCAGTGGCAGGACACTCCCTGGGAAGGACCTATCCATCAAGCCTCAAAATGACAGTCTCTGGGAAGGAGCCAAAAGATTGATCCTTCCCCAAATAAATCCTTTCCCAGTGACAGTACAATAGACCCTGGAAGGAAAGATACGCACTGGGTGATGAACTCCGGACCGTCCATTCTTGCCAAGTAAAAACAAATTTCAAATTCTCACAAACCGTTTTCTGAATGCCCAAACCCATATGTTCTGTAAGGTCTTCCATGGTTCAACTATCTCCTAGTGTGTAACCTATAGAAGCATAGACTCCTCCTGTAACAGAGAGCCATTTTCTATAGAAAGTGAGCCCCTCCAGTGCCTGATTGATTGGCTCTGCTGCAGAATAAAAGACAGCTTGCTGATCCGCTTGAGGTTTGGTCCTGTCCTGGTTATTTTGTACTTTCATTATGTTGCCGAAACTATTTTGGGTACTTTTGCTTACAGGGACACTGTGCTTCACTTAAGTTAGGCACTTGAGTATTTTTAGACACTATAAACAAAAGGTTGAATGCTTGAATAGATAGATGGTGGCTCAAAACCACAGTAGCAACCGTCTAGTTGTGGGGACAGACAGATGTGAATGGTGGGAACCTGAGGTTCATGGAATAATTCTGTACCATGGGCCCACTGTGCTGACCCCCATATGCTATCTCTGCCAAAAAGCAATTTACCTTCAGCCCTGACTGCCTTAACTGGACAGGATATGTCACATTCCTCAGCAAACTACATGTTGTCTGCAAGGAAATACAGTCAGGAAATAAAATGCAGAAGAGGAACCCAAGTTACTTTGAAGGGAGAAACTTTTGTTCCTGCCATGGACCCAGCTGACCATGGACTGAAGCTCTGAAAGTGTGAGCCAAAATAAACTCTTTCTCCTATAAATTGTTCTTTTCAGGTATTTTGGTCACAGCCCTGAAACACTGATTAACACAGGGGGATAGCCATGCGCTGTGCAGATGTTGACAAAACAAAGAGAAATGAGATTGTAGGGGAAGACCAAGGGTACTAAATGCTGTTTTTATTGACTCGCTAACAAGTTCCTAAGATTCAAGCCCCGTGGAGTGGGAGAGAGGAGGCAGAGGAAGAACTGGGGGGGGGGGGAGGAGGAAAGGAGGAAATGGATTCAGCAAGGAGATGAGACTGGTGAGAAGGAAAGGTTGATGGGGAGAGGAAAGAGATGGCTGGAGAAAGGAGGAATGGAGAGAGAAAGCAGAGGTCTTGACCAGGGGCAACCCTGACTGCACAAAGTCTGAAATTTTCAGTTCTAGAGTCATCTCTCTACATATCAAATATTAAAACAAAGTGGATACAATTTCCTGCTATATGTCAGGGACTCACAATATCACAATATTGAAACAAGGCAGATACAGTTTCTTTCTACCTGGCCAGGCACTTTATATCTGGTCTTCATCAAAATCTCTGCGCTTTGTGGATGAGTGAAGCTCAGAGAGGTTAAATGACAAATTAACCTGCACTGACCATGTGCAACTTTCTCTTCCACATCTCACCCTTTCTGCAGGGCTCCAGGAACAGAGAATGGAGGAGTTGTGCCAAGTAGCACCATGGACAGAAGCTCACAGTCATGTGGGTGGGGTAAGAGATGGTTCCCAGAGGCAGTGAGCAAGAGGAGTTCATGTAAAGTTAACCTGTTCTTGTCCTACCTGGTTAGTGCAGGACCGGATCTCTGTAGACAGAGCCTGGAGTTGTCTGCCATACTCTCTGCACTCCTTGGCTAACTTTATTATG
This sequence comes from Spermophilus citellus, assembly GCF_964194105.1. Lineage (NCBI taxonomy): Eukaryota > Metazoa > Chordata > Mammalia > Rodentia > Sciuridae > Spermophilus > Spermophilus citellus. The sequence goes on along the minus strand of NC_138192.1, from coordinate 34,468,226 downwards.
GGTTAGAGCTACCTCCATCTCAGGAAAGAATCCCACCTCCTGTTTCACCAAGCCTCGAGATCCTGTGTGCTGGACTACTAAATAATTTCTCTTGGTGCTTTATAATCTGCTTTTCTAGGGGCTGTTGCTATTTCCAAGGTCCTATCCTCTGTGGATGGGATACAGAGATGCACTGCTCGGACCCAAGCTGCTGCGAGCACTGTTGGCATAAAGCCTTTAGCTGTGTTCAGGGATTTCTTCAGCTACAGAGTCCCCTTGGCTGGTTAGCAAATGGTCAGTGCCTGGCTGAGGAGAGGGTGTAGAGGCCCAGCTGCTTTGACTCAATAAATATACTGAACCCACCCCTGCAGTTCCATGTGCCTCAGAGTTGGCCTGACTTCCTCCTTGGTTCTGTTCTCATCCTCTTTCTTCTATATGTGTGGATTTCAAAGGCAGTTCCCTAATAAACATCCGGCTCTGAGATTCTGAGTCTGCTTCCTGAGGAGCTCCTGCCCTGCCCTGTCTACTCCTTTATCTGACTCCTGCGTACTTTGAAAAATCAGAACACGAGTGCCATCTCGACTCTGGCCATCTGAAGGGAGGACATCTGGTCACTCCTTTCCTCATGGCCCTTCACTTCTATTTTATTTCTTTCTTCTATAAGAAAAAAACTCCTGCTGTTCCCTTTCTTGGGTGACTTTTGAGTGATGGTAACACGTGATCAGCCTTTTCACTGTAGAGTGTGATCCTGGAGATTTTTTTGTGCACACGTGTGGGATGACATCTGAACAGTATTGTTGGTAACAGAAAAATAAAGTGCAGACAGCCAAAGTTTTCCAATAGAGAAGCGGTTACAGAATTTATGATACTAATGCAGATCTCCAAAAAGAACGAGAAGGCAGACTAGGCACTAATTTGAAATGTTCTGTAAAACATACCATATACAAAAAAAATCAAGATATAGACCAGTGTGTGTAGCCCATGCCATTTATGCAAGAATATATGCAAGCATGTGTGCACACAGCCAGAAATGAACCTGGGGCTCTGCACAAGGCCCACATCATTGGCTGCCAGGAGGGTGGAAACAAGGACCCTGGAAGACAAGGGTAGGATGAAAAGTTTCTTTTTTTCTTTATCTTCCCTTTTGTACTTTCAAAAATTTAAATTATGTGACTGTGTACTGTATGATTTATTTGAGAAATAAATCTAATAATAAGCTGTAAAGCAATTGAATTCTTTTGAGGAAGGTGAGGAATGAACACATTTTGTGGAATGGGCTGCTGGGAGGGATGTTGCTCTTAATTTCACAGGTGGCAGATGGCTAGTCGGCTCTGACATAGTGAAGCTTAGAGGGAGATGGCAACAGGGGTCTCTGAGTCTGAGATTGGCTGGAAGGAAGGCACCGCCAGTTGCAGGCACCTCCTTCCGAGCACTATGCTGACCTGGCCACACATGGCTGGTTCTGATGCTACTTCCATGCAGCTCAGGCCTGGAGCTGTATCTGGCCAAGGCACTGTGGGCACAGTAGTCCCGTCAGCAGCTACTCAGAGCTCTTGATGCATTCTCTATGAAGTAGACTGCCTCCTTTTTTGGTCTGAGAGAGCCACTGGTGTTCTTGGGTAATGGAGAATGGGGAGTAAACCCAACAGTGGGACTGCAGATTTCTGAAGGCCTGAAAGTTGTGCTGAGAAGCAATTTGTATACTTCATGCTCATGCCAGTCAGCTCTGTATTTGCAGCCCAGAGCTCTCTCTTAAACTTGATAATAAGACATCTGATTGTATCCAAGATATCTTTGTGTGGCTGTCTTGTGGAATCCACAATGTCTATGTGTCCTGAACTGCACTCCTCATCTCCCCCCTGCTTCACCCTACCCCTCGTGCCCTTTGACTCGTACTCTCATTCTTTTTTTTTCATTCTTTTTTTGTGATCTTTATTTTAGTTTTTTTATTGGTTGTTCACAACATTACAAAGCTCTTGACATATCATATTTCATACATTAGATTGAAGTGGGTTATGAACCCCCAATTTTACCCCAAATGCAGATTGCAGAATCACGTCGGTTTCACATCCACAATTTTACATAATGCCCTATTAGTAATTGTTGTATTCTGCTACCTTTCCTATCCCCTACTATCCCCCCTCCCCTCCCGTCCCATCTTCTCTCTCTACCACATCTACTGTAATTCATTTCTCTGCTTGTTTATTTTCCCATTCCCCTCACAACCTCTTATATGTAATTTTGTATAGCAATGAGGGTCTCCCTTCATTTCCATGCAATTTCCCTTTTCTCTCCCTTTCCCTCCCACCTCATGACTCTGTTTAATGTTAATCTTTTCTTCCTGCTCTTCCTCCCTGCTCTGTTCATAGTTGCTCTCATTATATCAAAGAAGACATTTGGTATTTGTTTTTTAGGGATTGGCTAGCTTCACTAAGCATAATCTGCTCTAGTGCCATCCATTTCCCTGCAAATTCTATGATTTTGTCATTTTTTATTGCTGCATAGTACTCCATTGTGTATAGATGCCACATTTTTTTATCCATTCATCTATTGAAGGGCATCTGGGTTGGTTCCACAGTCTAGCTATTGTGAATTGTGCTGCTATGAACATCGATGTGGCAGTATCCCTGTAGCATGCTCTTTTAAGGTCTTCAGGGAATAGTCCGAGAAGGGCAATAGCAGGGTCAAATGGTGGTTCCATTCCCAGCTTTCCCAGGAATCTCCAAACTGCTTTCCAAATTGGCTGCACCAATTTGCAGTCCCACCAGCAGTGCACAAGTGTACCCTTTTCTCCACATCCTCGCCAGCACTTGTTGTTGTTTGACTTCATAGTGGCTGCCAATCTTACTGGAGTGAGATGATATCTTAGGGTGGTTTTGATTTGCATTTCTCTGACTGCTAGAGATGGTGAGCATTTTTTCATGTACTTGTTGATTGATTGTATGTCCTCCTCTGAGAAGTGTCTGTTCAGGTCCTTGGCCCATTTGTTGATTGGGTTATTTGTTATCTTATTGTCTAATTTTTTGAGTTCTTTGTATACTCTGGATATTAGGGCTCTATCTGAAGTGTGAGGAGTAAAAATTTGTTCCCAGGATGTAGGCTCCCTATTTACCTCTCTTATTGTTTCTCTTGCTGAGAAAAAAACTTTTTAGTTTAATTAAGTCCCATTTGTTGATTCTTGTTATTAACTCTTGTGCTATGGGTGTCCTATTAAGGAATTTGGAGCCCAACCCCACAATATGTAGATCGGAGCCAACTTTTTCTTCTATCAGACGCAGAGTCTCTGATTTGATATCAAGCCCCTTGATCCATTTTGAGTTAACTTTTGTGCATGGTGAGAGAAAGGGATTCAGTTTCATTTTGTTGCATATGGATTTCCAGTTTTCCCAACACCATTTGTTGAAGATGCTATTCTTCCTCCATTGCATGCTTTCAGCCCCTTTATCAAATATAAGATAGTTGTAGCTTTGTGGATTAGTCTCTGCGTCCTCTATTCTATACCATTGGTCCACCCGCCTGTTTTGGTACCAGTACCATGCTGTTTTTGTCACTATTGCTCTGTAATATAGTTTGAAATCTGGTATCGCTATACCGCCTGATTCACACTTCCTGTTTAGAATTGCTTTTGCTATTCTGGGTCTTTTATTTTTCCATATGAATTTCATGATTGCTTTATCTATTTCTACAAGAAATGCCGTTGGGATTTTGATTGGCATTGCATTGAACTTATAGAGAACTTTTGGTAATATCGCCATTTTGATGATGTTAGTTCTGCCTATCCATGAACAGGGTATATTTTTCCATCTTCTAAGATCTTCTTCTACTTCTCTCTTTAGGGTTATGTAGTTTTCATTGTATAAATCTTTCACCTCTTTTGTTAGGTTGATTCCCAAGTATTTTATTTTTTGGGGGGATATTGTGAATGGAGTGTTTTTCCTCATTTCCGTTTCAGAAGTTTTGTCGCTGATATACAGAAATGCCTTTGATTTATGCATGTTGATTTTATATCCTGCCACTTTGCTGAATTCATTTATTAGTTCTAGTAGTTTCTTTGTAGACCCTTTTGGGTCTTCTAGGTATAGAATCATGTCATCCGCAAATAGTGATAATTTAAGTTCTTCTTTTCCTATTTTTATGCCTTTAATATCTTTCGTCTGTCTAATTGCTCTGGCCAGTGTTTCGAGAACTATATTGAATAGAAGTGGTGATAGAGGGCATCCCTGTCTTGTTCCAGATTTTAGAGGGAATGCCTTCAACTTTTGTCCATTCAGAATGATGCTAGCCTGAGGCTTAGCATAGATAGCTTTTACAATGTCAAGGTAAGTTCCTGTTATCCCTAGTTTTTCTAATGTTTTGAACATAAAGGGATGCTGTACTTTGTCGAATGCTTTCTCTGCGTCTATCGAGATGATCATATGGTTCTTATCTTTAAGTCTATTGATGTGGTGAATAACATTTTTTGATTTCCGTATATTGAACCATCCTTGCATCCCAGGGATGAATCCTACTTGATCATGGTGCACAATTTTTTTGATGTGTTTTTGTATTCGATTTGCCAGAATTTTATTGAGGATTTTTGCATCTAGGTTCATTAGAGATATTGGTCTGTAGTTTTCTTTCTTTGAGGTGTCTTTGTCTGGTTTCGAAATCAGGGTGATGTTGGCCTCATAGAATGAATTTGGAAGAGCTCCCTCTTTTTCTATTTCCTGAAATAACTTGAAAAGTATTGGTATTAATTCTTCTTTAAAGGTTTTGTAAAACTCCGCTGTATACCCATCCGGTCCTAGGCTTTTCTTGGTAGTCTTTTGATGGCTTCTTCAATTTCATCCATTGATATTGGTCTGTTCAAATTGTGTGTATCCTCCTCAGTCTGGGAAAATCATATGACTTAAGAAATTTATCGATGTCTTCACTATCTTCTATTTTATTGGAATGTAGGTTTTCAAAATAATCTAATTGTCTTCTGTATTTCTGTAGCATCTGTTGTGATATTGCCTTTTTCATCCCGTATGTTAGTAATTTGAGTTCTCTCTCTTCTTCTCTTCGTTAGCATGGCTAAAGGTCTGTCGATCTTATTTATTTTTTTGAAGAACCAACTTTTAGTTTTGTTAATTTTTTCAATAGTTTCTTTTGTTTCAATTTCATTGATTTCCGCTCTTATTTTAATTATTTCTTGCCTTCTGCTACATTTGCTGTTGTTTTGCTCTTCCTTTTCTAGGGCTTTGAGATGAAGTGTGAGCTCATTTATTTGTTGGTTTTTTCTTTTTTTGAGGAATGACCACCAGGCGATGAATTTTCCTCTTAAAACTGCTTTCATCGTGTCCCATAGATTCCGATATGTTGTGTCTGTATTTTCATTTATCTCTAAGAATTTTTTGATTTCCTCCTTTATGTCTTCTGTAACCCATTGATCATTCAGTAACATATTGTTCATTTTCCATTTGATGTAGGATTTTTCCTTCCTTCTTTTATCATTGATTTCCAGTTTCATTCCATTATGATCAGATAAAATGCAAGGTATTATCTCCACCCCTTTATATTTACTGAGGGTTGCCCTATGGCATAATATATGGTCTATTTTTGAGAAGGATCCATGTGCTGCTGAGAAAAAAGTATATCCATTTGATGATGGTTGATATATTCTATATATGTCAGTTAAGTGTAGGTTATTGATTGTGATATTGAGTTCTATAGTTTCTTTATTCAACTTTTGTTTGGATATCTGTCCAATGGTGAGAGAGGTGTGTTGAAGTCACCCATAATTATTGTGTTGTAGTCTATTTGATTCTTGAACTTGAGGAGAGTTTGTTTTATGAACGTCGCAGCGCCATTATTTGGTGCATAAATATTGATAATTGTTATGTCTTGTTGGTGAATGGTTCCCTTTAACAGTATATAATGTCCTTCCTTATCCCTTTTTATTAACTTAGTCTTGAAGTCGATTTTATTCGATATGAGGATGGCCACCCCTGCTTGCTTACGAGGACCGTGTGCATGGTATATTTTTTCCCATCCTTTCACCTTCAGCCTGTGTATGTCTTTTCCAATCAGATGTGTCTCCTGGAGGCAGCATATTGTTGGATTTGTTTTTAATCCATGATACCAGCCTATGTCGCTGTATTGGAGAGTTTAAGCCATTAACATTCAGAGTTACTATTGATATATGGTTTGTACTTCCATCCATGTTTGATTGTTTATCCTTTTTAAAAAAAATTTAGTTTGTTTCTCCATGATTATCTTTCCCCTCACCCTCTGTCTTTACCAAGGCACTTCCTACTGATGGTTTTGGTTATTGTTTTTCATTTCTTCCTCGTGTAGTGTTTTGCTCAAAATGCTTTGCAATGCAGGTTTTCTGGCTGCAAATTCTTTTAACTTTTGTTTATCATGAAAGATTTTTATTTCGTTGTCATACCTGAAGCTTAATTTTGCTGGATACAGAATTCTTGGTTGGCATCCATTGTCTTTCAGTGTTTGAAATACATTGTTCCATGACCTTCTTGCTTTCAGCGTCTGTGATGAAAAATACGTTGTTAACCTTATTGGTTTACCCCTGAATGTAATCTGTCTCCTTTCTCTTGTAGCTTTTAATATTTTCTCTTTGTTCTGTATATTGGATATCTTCATAACAATGTGTCTTGGCATTGGTCTACTGTGATTTTGTGTGCTCGGTGTCCTGTATGCATCTTCAATTTGTATATCTGTTTCCTTTTTTATTTCTGGAAAGTTTTCTGTAATTATTTCATTCAGCAGGTTACTCATTCCCTTGGTTTGAATCTCTGTACCTTCTTCTATCCCGATGACTCCTAAGTTTGTTTTTTTTATGTTATCCCATAACTCTTGGATGTTTTTCTCGTGATTTTTTACCAGCCTATCTGAGTTGGCTAGACTCTTTTCAAGATGATATATTTTGTCTTCATTATCTGACGTTCTGGCTTCTACTTGCTCCACTCTGTTAGTGATACTCTCAATTGAGTTTTTAATTTGGTTTATCATTTCCTTCATTTCTAGAATTATTGTTTGATTATTTTTTATAATCTCTATCTCCTGATAAAGATGCTTAACTTCTTTTATCTCTTTATGTAATTCATTCTCAATGTGTTCTTTCACTGCTTGAATTTGCTGTCTTGTATCCTCTTTAAGGTTCCATTCCATCTGTCTAAGGTGTTCCTTGAGTTCTTTATATGACCATTTTTCTGATGACTCTAGGTCCTCCTGAATATTTAGGCTGTCCTGCATTGTTTGTACTCCTTTTCTTCCTTACTTTTTGAAGCTGCTCATGTTACTTCTTGTTCTGTTTGACTGATGAGTTACTGTTTACTCCTATAAATTTATTAGATGCTTGGAAGGAAAGGTATTAGAAGGGAAGGGAAGAAGTCACTGTAGCCGCATGTTTCAATGAAGTTATCTACTCCGCCGCAGTCTGATGATGTCAGTTCTCTGCCATGGTGGTATCTCTTGCAAATGGCGACAGTTTGTTTCCCTTTGCTGGGTGACGAATGCAACGGGTGGGTCCTTACTGTCTCTCCCAAGCCCCGTTTCAAACCTGTGGCCACTACCTATGAAGGCTCGGTAGGCATTTACCTCCGTAGGATGAGAAGGGCTGACCAGTTGTTTCAGCAGAATGGATTAGTGCTGAGTCACAGCTGTTTGTCTGCGGGAAACAGGCGAACGGGAGCTTGAATTCAGCGATCCGGGCTCAGTGTGTGTTCTGAGAGGCCCAGACTGTTCGCCCCAGATGCACGTCAGCTCAGCATTGCCTAGTGATCCTGAGCAAACAGATTTAGGTTGTTTACGACTCCCTATGCCTGCACAGCTGAAGAGGTCAGAGACTTGATCTCTCTGCGCCTGCCGCCATGTTGGAATCTCGTACTCTCATTCTTGGTAATGACCGAAACCAAGATATCTTATCAACTCTTCCTTCTTGTGCCCCTGTCCATCATTTGTCTAAGTACAAATCAGACACTTCTTCCTCAAGCTGTTCTTGCATTGTCTTGCACTGAAACAAATTTGAGTGCCTTAGTCTGCCATATATATGGGTTCCCATGACCTGGCTCTCATCTTTCACACTACCTCAAGCATCCACTTTTCCACCTGTTTACCTGTCTTCCCTCTCTGCTTGGTTTTCCTTTTACCCCAACCTGGATGGCTTCTATTCACCTTTACAAACTCAGCTCAGGGATCACACCTGCATGTCCCTTCCTGATTTCTGGTTTGAGGTTATTGCCCCTTATACCCTGATAATCTCCCTTCTCCAACCTGTTGCATGGCTTTGCACAGCACTGATAACTTTGTGGGTCATTGGCAACCTCTCCTGGGAGTCCAGAAGGGAAGGGCACATGAGCAGTTTGTCACTGTGTTCCCAGAGTTCAACAAGGTGCCAGACATAAAATGGAACTCAATGAACATTAGTGAATGAAGTCAGCGAAGCTTAATTCCTCCTGCTAGAAAGGAGGATACCCAGGTCTGGAGGGGCAGGGACCCCTGAGCTCCCACACCTAGATCACACACCTCTCCTGTGGATCTCAAACCTGAGGCTCCTTATGCTGTGGGACGGGCTCTGTTCTGCTGACCCTCAGCATTCAATGGAATGGAAGAACCCCGTAAAACCATTTTATCAAGCATTTTATAGTTCATTTCTTTTCCTTTCAAGTGGTTCTCCCTGAGCTCACCATACCTCTGTTGTTATAAAATTAAATAGGAAGAAAGTAAATGAGTTTGGCTTTCTTTTGATTCTTACCTTGAGAGCTTCCTCTCTTAACTTCATGTTAAAAATAACAAATCTCTCGTGTGTGCACCTAGAATCCTGTTTCCTGGCCAGATAAACCCTATCATGTTTCTGGGATGGATTTAGCCACTAATTAAGGATTTATTATAGCTGCCCTCTTCCCACACACCACGTTAGTACTGACAGGACTGGCCACAGGAGAAACAAACTGCAAAATTGTCTAAAAATAAAGCAATACCTACAAGCCTATCCATAAGAAAGCTGGAGGGCCCTCCCCCTCAGGCTTCTGCTAGAACAGATGGAAGGTGGGAGGCGGAGGCTCCATCTGGCTTCTCCACTCGGCTCCAAGTGCTTATCTGCAAGGGTCATGGGCCCTAGACCAATAGGGAAGAGATGATGTTTCATGAAATATCACGACTCTGTTGGCCCCTCCACCTCCTCAGTGAGCACTGAGTCATCACATGGGCAGTGCGGGTCACACAGGGAAACTGGCCTATGGGAGTGATATCAGATGGAGCCTTCATATGAGCCAGCTGGAGTGGCTGTAACAAAATGCTGAGTGGCTTAAACATCCATGTGTCCCAAGGGCTTTTCCTAGGTTTTTGCACATGGGAAGGGAACTAATCATCTTGGATTAGGACCCCATCCTTATGACTTCATTTAACCTTAATCAGTCAATTCCCTAAGCTCTATGTCCAAATACGGCCACAATGGAGTTAGGACATCAATATATGATTTTGGGTAGATGCAATTCAATCCATATTAGGTTTTCTCCAGGGGTAAGAATGGGCATTGACTGGAAAGGGCCTAAGGGGGCTCACTGAGATTCTAACAATGTTCTATATTTTGCGATAAGGGGAACTTATATGACTATATATTATATAAAACCTTAAAATTTGTTCTCATCTATGTAAATTATATCTTAAACACATTGAAGCCATATAAGGAAAACATTTTGAATTATAGGTCTAACACCTATAATTTATTGGCATGTATTTTAAATTTTTTAATTTTCATTTTTTAAATTTTGATTAACCTGTCTTAAGTGTACCTAATAATGGGATTCAGTGCAAAACTACAATGATATACCATTTAATTCCTGTCAGAATGGCTATTATAAAAAAACACGAAAAATAAATAATAGAACTAAAAAAGAACTCTTACAGACTGTTGGTAGATATACTTTTGGAGATTTCCAAGAATCAACAGAGGGAAAGAGTATACCAGGCTATGTTGGCATTGGGAAGTCCTGTTACTGATAAAAAGGTATCATTTGTTAATAGTAATACTGATTGTTTAGTGGGCAATGTTTCTAGCATTTTACATCCTGTGTTAGTTTAGTTGTATTAATGGGCCAGGTACATTTTAGGAAATTGAGTTTAGGATTGATGTGGAACACATATTTTTTTTAACATTTAAATTACTCTTCACAGTTTCTTGTGAGGAGGAAAATTGGACTGGTGTAATGTGTATGTGTGAAAAATTCAGTCCTGGGTCATCCCAATAAATAATAATACTGATTCTTGACAAAAGCCCACAAGTAAGATGTGAGACCCTGAGGATGGCTGGGCAGTGGGACAGGGAGATGAGAGAGTGAGCAGGACAACATGTGGTCGGGCCCTGTTTTAAGTATGAGGGTCTTGAGTCAAGGGAAGACCAAGGTGAGGTGGATGTAGAGTCCTTTCTTGCCCCAAGGCTGATCCTGGGAAGTGTGGCCAGGGCTGATCTGTAGTCAGGGGTCTAGATGTCAGGCCTGTGGGAAGCTTGGGTGTAGGGCTAGCTGTGTCAAGTTTGTCTCATTTTGAGGCTAGAGGGCCCTCAGCCAGCAACAGGAATGATCTCAGAGCCTGATCAGAGCAGCCTCCAAGGCTGAGAGGGCTTGGCCAATCATTTATTCCTTTTTTCTTTTCTAGTGTATTAACTGACTGTCTTGTGTAAACAATGAACCATTTGTGCACTTATGATTGGGAGTTTATACAAAGAGGACAACAAGATTTGCAGCCAATTTTGAGTTGAAAATACAAAAATAAAAACAATTATTGAGCACATTAATGATAGTGCTATGGTTGAAATCTGGAATGCCCCCCAAAGGTTCATGTGTTGAAGTCTTGGTCTCTAATTCAGTAATGTTCAGAGGTGGGGCCTTTGGTGATTGTATATTGAAGGCTCTGACCTCCTCCATGGATTAACCATGCATTAATCTATTTAGGGATCTATATTTGATGAATTCATATTATGAGCAGACTATTGGGACATGGTGGAAACTGTAGGATGTGGAACCTGGTTGAAGGGAGTGGGTACTTGGGGTTATGCTGTTGGGAACTATCTCTTGCCCCCCACCTTCATTTCCCTATTGCCATGAGCTGACTCTGCCTTGACTTTTAAGAACTCTACTGACTCCTCTTATGCATAATACATGGCCATTATAGAAAATAAAAATATGTATAGCCCAACATGTACTAATGATTATTCAAGTTATTATTCATAATATTGACAAATCTATGTCATCCTTTTATTTACTCCATGGTATTTCATCTAGAGTTGTGTCAATATGTAACTGTTTACTGTCGGGTATTTCAGCTAATCTTTTTTTCTGTGGTGTTTTAGTTAGCTTTTGTATTGCTGTGACCAGGACAATGTAGAGGAGGAAAAGTTCATTTTGACTCATGGTTTTAGAAGTTCAATACATTGTCAGCCAACTCCATAGCTTTGGGCCCAGGGTGAAGCAGAGGATCATGTGGTAGAAAAATAACAGCTTTGGGGGCGGGTGTGGCAACCGGGAAGCAGAGAGGGCTCTGCTTATCAGGGACAAAATCTAACCCCCTCAATCTAACCCCCAGTGACCAACCTCCTCCAGCCAGGAGGAGACCTACCCTGTTTGCCTTACAGTTATCACCCAGTTAATCCACAATGGACTAATCCTCTGATCAGGTAGCACTTCTCATAATCTAATCATTTCACCTCTGAACATCCTTGTATTGTCCCATACCCACGCTTTGGGGGGACACCACATATCTAAACCATAACATGTGGCAATAATAATAATATAGCTATAATGTTATAGTCATGTCACAATGAACAACCTGGCTCTTACATCTTTTTGTCATTTTCCAATGTCTGTTTAGGTAAATGCCTATGCATAAATGAAGGTTATGCAGGTTTTATTTAGTTTTTCTCACACTGATGGGTGTTCTTTTCACTTTTTACTATTTCAAGCAACGTGGTTAATGAGCATTTTTGCGTGTCTCCTTGTGCACATGTGTGAGACATACTTAGGAGTAATATCTTCATATGAAGGGATTCCTGCAGCCTACAGTCTATGCATTTTAGCTTTACTGCATGCTGCTTAATTGTTCTCCAATGGAGTTGTATCAATAGCAGCAAAAGTTCCCATTTTTACTCTATTAATATCAATATTTGTTTCCATTTTTACATGTTTTTATGTGTTATTATACTTTAACTCTTATTTTTTTTGGGCGGATCAATCTGAAAGATGTGAAATAATCTATTGTTTTAATTTTCATTCCCTCATTACTAGAAGAGTTAAGCACTTTTTCATATATTTGTGGGTCATGTTCTCATTTTCACTCTATTTTTCTTTGTACAAAGGTAAGTATTAACCAGTATGCAGAGAGGGCTCTGCTTACCAGGGAAAAAATATAACCCCCCAAAATCCACACCCCCAGTGACCTACCTCCTCCAAGTATATATATATATATATATATATATATATATATATATATATATATATATATATATTTAATTAGCAAAGAAATTTTTTGGGGTTACCTTCTTGTTGGTGGTTTCTCATTTTATTGCATTGCATATTAACTTGTACAATCTTCTTTTTAAGTTCTTCAATCACTTTTGGAAGCATATTTCCTGATTGTTGGATGCTGGGTTCCATATGTCTATAGATAAAGCTTGTCCATTGTGACTTTTCAAATCTTCAAAGATTTTTAAACATCTTTTTCTATCCTTATAAATTTGGTTTTCTTGATTTATTTATTCCTCTGAGGGTGGTCTTAAGGGGTTGGGGATATAACTCAATGGGTAGAATGCTTGCCTTGCATGCACAAGGCTCTGGGTTCAATCCCCAGCACCACACACACACACACACACACACACACACACACACGAGTGGTCTTACAATTTTCTTCTATAAATAGTGAATCTCTGGATTTTTCTTTTAGTTATGCTCACTAAAAGAAAACTTACTTGAATATTTTGTGGCTATGTTGTTGGTACATTTAGGATGACAAGTGACCTATCTTTCTGACAAATTACATACATTTTATATATATTGGACCTTTTTGTTTGCTTCTCTAGGATCTAGTTTCTCCTTTATATTTTCCTCCCATTTTCTCTCTATGCTGATTTGTAGCTAATTTCTTGGGCCCTGCTTCCTGGTTAGCCAGTTCTTTTCTGAGTTGTCTCTAATATGCTGTTTAATTCCATTCTCGAGTTTTTAATTTTAGTGACATTACATTCAATTTCTAGAAGTTTTAATAGATTCAAATCTTCCCATTCTCTCTCTCTTGTAATTTGCAGTCCTGCTTTTATCTCTTAGTCATTTTAAGCATAATTATTTTACTTTAAATTTCTGATTTTTATAGCTTCTCCAGTTCTTAAGCATGCCAGTTGATTGTGTCTGCTAATTCTTTTTTTTTTAATGCAGTCTTTTATTTCTCTTTCTACATTTTTATTGGTTCATTATAATTGTACATGTTGATGGGATTTGTTACATATTTATACATGCACATAATATATCAATATAATTTGGCCAATATCACTCCCCAGCCCTTTTCCCCTTCCTCTCCTCCTCTCACCCTTTTGTCCCTTTCCTCTACTGATGTCTCTTTGTTTTTTAGGAGATCTACCTCTTCCTTCCTTTTCTTTTTTCCTCTCTAGCTTCCGTTTGTGAGAGAAAACATATGACCCTTGACCTTTGGAGTTTGCCTCCCCACTTAACACAATCATCTCAAGTTCCATCCATTTTCCTGCAAATGATGTAATTTCATTTCATTTTTCTGAATGGCTAAGAAAACCTTCATTGTGTATATATACCACATTTTCTTTATCCATTCATACATTGATGGCCACCTAGGCTATTTTCATGGTTTGGCTATTGTGAATTGTGCTGCTATAAACAAGGATATGCATATATCACTATAGAATGATGACTTTAATTCTTTAGGATAAATACTAAGGCATGGTATAGCTGGGTCATGTGGTAGCTCCATGCCTAGTCTTTTGAGGAATGTCCATATTGCTTTCTATAGTGGTTGCACTAATTTACCATTGCACCAAAAGAGTATAAAAATTTTTCTTTTTCTCCATACCCTCTTCAGAATTTATTGTTTGTATTCTTGATGGCTGCCATTCTGAGTGGCGTGAGATGAAATTTCTGTGTAGTTTTGATTTGAATTTCCCTAATTGCTAATGATGTTGAACATTTTTTTCATATATTTGTTTGCCATTTATTAATTGGTTCTTTTCTTTTTGGTGTTATTTTTTTGAATTATTTATATATTCTAGATATTAATTCTCTGTCAGAAGAGTAGCTAACAAAGATTTTCTCCCATTCTGCTAATTCTTGCTCATCATGAGTTGCTTCCTTATGCCTATGTACCACTTTTGATGTGACTTCAGATTCAGAGTTTCTTCCTCCATCCCTCTACCATGGAACTCACATGAAGATAACTGAGTACTTTGTATTATTTCCTTCTGGGCATCTATGATCTTGGACCAATTTTTAGGTTAATTTATTGGCTCAGGGATTCCTGTGCCAGGCAGGTGGTGTAAATGTGAATAATGATCCTATGTGAGACAAAGAACTAGGATTGTAATATCTCTTAAGAGAATTCCTCCAATATCTGCCTCCAGAAACCAAGGAGAGAAGAGCTTTATCTTACCTACTTGATCAGTGGGTAGGTTCTTGACATTCACCACCTTCTCATTTATTGAAGGCATAGCCCTTGCAATGTCCTGGCTCTAAACAGGGAACTCTTCCAATTTCCTGCCTTTGGATCACAAGATCTATTCTTCTGATTCAGTGGGTACATTAAAACCCAAGCATATGTTCTCTTTATTTTCTTGTTGAAAGCAAATGTCTTCTTAGATCATCTGACTTTTTATCACACCTTTTATTGAGTGGCCTAATTAGAACTGACTGCCTTCCATACCTGCTACACAACGATCATCTTGGGATTTCTTTCCCTTGCTTTTCTTGGTTAGCTCATTACTTTTTATCTTATGAATTGTTGATCCATGAATTGCATATATTTCTGCAATATACCCTCAAGAAATATTTTTTCCCCAAAAGGTTCATGAGAGAAAAACTTCTTGAGACTTGATTTCTTAAAATAGATTCAATTCCCCTTATCCTTGATTGACAGCTTGAGTACAGAAATGCAGGTTAACTGGCTGCACTACTGATGGCATGACTCTCAGCCCTGATTTTTCTGATGAAAGATGAAATGATGAAGAGGAATAATAAACAAATGTTTTTAAAGGGGCTGGTAGGATTCCTGAATAGCAGAAGACTGGCTGAGGTCTATCACGTAGCAGAACCAATGGTCTGGTGTGTCAGTGACTTACTGAGGGAGCACTGTGAGGAGAAACTGGTAAGAGAATCAGGGAAGGAGGATGTGGCCAAGAGAAGCTAAGTGAAGATGTGCTTCAGCTGCTGTTCAGCCTCTCTTGACCCCACAGGACCTTGGGATGTGAAGGCACAACAGAGAGGTCCCATCTCAAAGGGAGAGGCTAACATTTGGCATCTCTGTATCAGTCAGTCTACAGGTTGCCTCTAGGGAGGGATATCTAACTTCCTCCAGGAGGAACAGAGTAGGGACAGAGTAGCTCTGAATCATGAACACTAACTGTCATAGAAGCTGGGCAGGCATCAATGATGCTATTTCAATGCCTAATAAATGACTCTTCTTTCCTTTTCTCACCCTCAACGTGCCCTGTCTGGTGATAGATACTATTGTGCACAGTAGAGATGGTATGACACCCATCTGGATAAAATGAACCTCACAACAGTCAAGACTTTGCAAAATGGCAAAGTCTTATTTTAGGAGTTACTGGGAAATACAAAAGAATATGACACATCTGTGTCACATTCAGGAGCTTGGACACTCCAGGTGGAGAGTTGAGACAACTCTCAACTGAAGGTGGATCAGATGAGGGGTAAGCACAATAAATATTACAGAATGGGAATAGGGAAGTCAGGTGGGAGAGTCTTGGGGACAAGACCAACAGAGAGGTTGAATATAGATGGAGGAAGTCACTGGGCTATGAGCCACAGGGAACCACGGCCGAGGCCAGCTAGAGTGAAAAGATGTGCATTCCTGCAACAGAGGAGACACTGGCCTGGATACCAACCAACTTACAGATGGCCCTAGAAAGTCAGGAGATCAGTGAGGAATTGTGGGATCTGGGAGGTCTTCTGGAGACACTGGGAGCCAAGCCAGTCTCTAAAGGTCAGAGAGGACTTGGATTGTGGCAGAGAGGATGGGGAAAGCATCCCAGCCAGAGAGCAGCACAGGCAAAGGCCTGGAGAGAACTTGAGCTCAGTATCTTCAGGCATCACATAAAAGCTTCTCTGCTGGAGCAGTAAGTGCTACCTTAGCCCAGAGGAACCCCCATGAAGGTCTGGATACTTCTTCCACATCCTCAGCAGAGTTCTTCCACGTGTCTCACAGGACTGGTTTGCCTAATTTAATTTAAAAAAACGGATAATTCCATTGGGCTATGTGACTGACTGGCAGGGGTTAGGAATATTCTTGGATGTGGTGGCTGTAGAGCTTAGGAGTCTCCATGCTGCCAAGATCTGGAGATTTAGGAGTCAGTCCAAGGAGGCATGAAACCCTCTTTAAAGGCCCTAGCTCTAAATCCTATCTCATTCTGAGAAACTGGTTTAGGATTTAAACATATGAATTTGGGGGGACACCTGTGTCCATAACTCAGAGAATGTGGACTTGTTCAAGCAAATGGGAAATGGAACCATGGGGTAAGCCACCTTGGAGGATAGTGTGCTGAGAGACAGTCCACTAGAAAATCTGGACCTTTCTCTATGCTTGGCAATCTTCACTATTCTCCTTGACACATACCTGGGATTTCTCTCAGGAGCATCTGTCATATTCTCTTGAGGAGGAAAACTACAGGATAGCTGCAGGAATAATACTTCTGTAACAGACATTCACAGTGATTTTCGGTAGTTCAGACATTTTAAATGCATTTTTGACTTACAATTTATGATGGGGTCACCATTATTTAACCCCATTGTAAGTTGAGGAACATCTGTACATGGTCACTGAATTGATTGATCGATTGATTGTGGGGGCTGGAAAATCCAAAATCCACGGGGTAGGATGTTGGATGAACCGTACACTAAGGTAGTCTGGAAGGAGAATTTCTTCCTCAGGAAGTCTCAGTTTTACTTTTAAGGTCATCAACTGATTGGATGCAGCCCACTCACATTACAGAGGGTAATCTCCTTATGTAGCTGATGTAAATATTCACCTAATTTACAAAATGCCTCCATAACAGCACCCAGATTATCATTTAATTAAATCATAGGCTCTTCCTGATCAGCCAGCTTGACACACAAAACACATCAGAGCCCCTGTCCTGTCTCTTCTCACCTGGGATGCCCATGGCCTCATGCAGTGTGGGGTGCGGATAATTCTAGAGTCTCTTCCTTCACGTACATTGTACTTCCCCCAGCGCAGCTCCCGAGTTTTCTTTCAGAAAGGAAACATTTTTTGAGACAGTGTTGATGTCACCTGACTAGGTCCCCACAATTCACAGGCTCATTTTAAGCAGAGCAAGAGGGTTTTAGAGTGTGGAGCCCCATACAGTGCAAAACAGGACACTTGTTGTGCTAACTCTCAATATTCAATTTCTCACATGTGTTTAGTGCCATTTTGAATCTTTTCAAAAGGCTTTCTTGAATTTTTTAAGAGAGGAAGGAGAGGGAAAATGTTCTGTTTTTTTTTTTAAATTTTGGGACAATGTAATGGTTGGGGTAAGGATCCCAGCTACTCTGGGTGACCAGAGTGGCCAGAACTTCAGAAGGGCCTCATGGAGATGGCCCTGTTGACCTCTAGTCATGTGAGGATGGTTGGTATAAGTGCTGGCAAATCTGTAAAGGACCAACAAGAGTGGATGTATGGGAATAGTTAAAAATGCCTTTTGACATTAAGGTCCCATCCCCATGGGTCAAAACTTTGTTTTGGAGCTCTCTTATCTGGGATAACTGTAGAAATATGTTAATGAATTCTTCAGAGTTATATACATGCCTTCATTTATATCTTTGCTTTTCATATATTTAGAAAACTAACATTAAATATTTATATGTAAATCAGAAATTACATAGAAGGTGGATGCCTAGACTTTTAGTTGTCAATGGACCTTTATTTTTATTTATACGCAGTGCTGAGAATTGAACCCAGTGCCTCACACATGCTAGGCAAGCGCTCTACCACTGAGCCACAACCTCAGCCCTGCTTCTGATTTCTTTAGGGCTGTATTTCTCCAAGTGTGTTCCCCAAATGATCAGCCCCAGGTTTGCTGCCCAGAAGCTTGTTGGAAATTCAAATTCTCAGAGCTCAGGTGAAAAATAAAACTGGGAGCTTGACCCAACAATTTGTTTTTACAAGGTTCCCAGGTGATTTTGATGGGTACAAAGTTTAAGGACAGCTGATGGAGAGAAATGACTCATTCTGGCCTTTTCAGGATTGTGGTTCTCAGCTCTTGCCAGAACCCAGCAGAGAGAAGAGAAAGATCCTATTACAGGATGAAGAGGCCAGCGTGGTGTGGCCCCTCGAGGAAATCAGCATATGAGGAAGGTGACAACTTTATTTACTAGGCAGCAGGGGACATCTGGTCAGTTGCACCATGAGTCTTAGCCATCTTTCAGCTTCTGCAATAGGGTAGTTAAGAGCCTGGGTCCCCACTGGCTCTGAGAGGACCCCCAGCAGAAAGAACCTGGAGCCCACTGGTTAAGAGTAGCTGCCTGAAGTGTGCAGACTGTCTCAAGAGGATAAATATACACCTGACCTTGCATCCTAGGAAATCCCAAGCAGTGACTTGGCCTACAAGTCATAATGCTCATAAATGCCAGTTTTCTGATTTCAGGATCTTGTAATGGAGAGTTCCCCAATCAAGTCTGGGTGTACTGATGCTACTGGTCAAGGGCAGAGGTTTGTAAGGTGCTGTTGGATACAAGAAAATGGAAGCCCAAGCCAAAGGAAATTAGCTTGAAAATTAAGAGAATTTGTAGCCCTTCCCAGGGGAGAGTCTGCAGGTGGGGGAGGCTTCTAGTTCATCAGGGTCTGTTTCCTCTTGACTTCTCTATTCCTGTTCCTTGTGATCTCGTGGTAGCAAAAATGGCTTCAGGTATCACACCACTAGTCCAAATATCCTAGGGGAGAGATAGCATTGCTATTCCAGCACTCCAGGCATGAATCCTCAGATGCCCTTGGGTAAAACATGATTATTAGCTCACATGTCCACCTCTGAACTGCTGACTAAGGGAACAGGGCACAGCTCAGGAGCTGGGTGTCGGGAAGGACGGATACCCAAAGAAGCTCTGGGTGCATTAGGAAGGATAAAGAGGGACCGATGCTGAACTGGGGAGGAGTGACACATAGACACTGGCAGACATGCAGCCATCAGGGTAGCATGCAGACCTAGGGATCCAAGTCTCTGTTAGCGGTTGCATTCTGACCCCATAGGAGCACAGAGAGTTTGGGAATCTGTGCCTTCCTTTCTTTCCCTGCTTGAGCAAACCCCCTTCTCTCTTTCCTGGCATTAACGTGTGATGCTTGCCTGCATTTCAGGCACCAGCCAGGCTGTATCCAAGCACATCTGCAACCTAACCCATGGGTCCTTTCTCATGAAATTGGCCATTTCAAAACTCCACTGAAACAGAAACAAACTGGGAAGGAAGCTATGTTTCTTCACAGCAAGTGTCAGGGAGCAGAGATGAGACACACCTGCGTTGGAATCCAGTGGTGATACCCTGGTGAACTTCCTTAGTCTCTGTAAGCCTGATAATGCATCTAAAAAAGTGAGATCATAATTCTCAGTGGGGATATCATGGGGCACTGATGGGGCTGGTGAGGGTATGCAGTCATAGGAACTTCATAATTCATAATTCTATTTGGCCTGATGCTTGGCCAGAGTTGTCTAAACCTAAGCACTTTGCCCTGTGAAGTGTGTGAAAGATGATGTAGGAAAGGGAATATATATACATGCATATATATATGTTTATGAATCTTAATCAGTTATATTGCTGAGGATGACCAGGAGTGGATATAACATGTCTGTTCTGCCTCATTAAAACTTTTTAGCATTAATGATTTTCTTTTTTCCCCCACACTAATGCTAAACGTTAATTCTGTTCCACTTGTCAGAAGGCTCCTCAATGTAATAGGTGCTAATGAGGTCACATTCCAGGGTGGAAGAGAACTTGGAGGTAGGGGTTGGTGGAGGCTGGGGCAGCTCAGTCAGGGGGCACTGTTCATGGGCTCCAATGTGAGACGTTTCCAGAATATTTCTGGCCCTGAAAATCTGCTTTCCTCTTGGATGGATGAAACCTGGAGTCCACTGGGTGCTCTATCCCTCAGGCCAAGTGGGGGGTGGGGGAAATCCTGACTCCTAAAATTAGTGGCCAGGCCTTCAGGAGCTGAACCAACCCAGCCTGAGGAACTCATCAACAACATCTAGAAGGCAGAGCTAGGAGCCAACCAATATTGTTATATGTATTACAAATGTGCCATTTTGCCTAATTTCAGAACGGTTAATTAAGTTTTATTGGTCAGCTTCCTGTTTCAGGGTAAGTCTGGCATCCAAAGACATTTCTGGGCATAAAATGCTATTGGCTTGGGATGCCCCAAGAAGAAGTTGATTTCAGGGACCCTGACCAATGCACACCATTAGAGTTTTGTTCCTTTGGCAGTTTTTGTTATATTTGAATAAAAAGAGGAGGGCTGATAGAGTTCTGATATAATCCTCAATGGATCGTGCCCTTGTACATCCCTTCCTGTTAATTGTGTCTGGGGCCTGAAAATATGACTTCTTACCCTTGATTAAGTTTTTAAGGATGAAAGTGATTTTAAAAATGTAATCTGAAGTAGAATGGTTCCCCGTGAGCTTGACCTAGTCAGGTGGGTCCTTTAAAAAGAGGTATGGAGGCCATAGTTGGAACTCCGTGGCTACTTTGCCTTTTTTTTTTTTTTTTAAAGAGAGAGTGAGAACAGAAGGGAAGATGGCGGCGAAGGGAGTGCATCACCCCCGTGTGCCGCGTCACTGTGCGGGAGAATGACGAGTTAAAACAGCTGAAGGCTGTCTTGTTGGGAATTTCCAGCGAAATTGAGGTGCTCCAGAATCTAGTGGAGGGATTTTCATCACGTGAGGATCGGCGGCGGGGGCTCGGTCGCGGGCGATTTCTCCCCACGGAGGGTCACACGGCTTGTTCAGCGGATTGCCCCACGGCCGGAGTCTGTGGCGCGCGCTGGGAAGCAGAGAGGTGGCGGTGAGGAGGTGCAGCGCTGCGGATTCTGTGGGCTTCTGCCAGCGGTGGAATGGCTGCGCTCAGTGCTTAGTTCTGGGTTTGAGATGGAGGAGGGAAGCGGTCCAGTTCGGTTCTCCACACCGGTCAGTCCACGGAGGAGGCCAGCGGCCGCCATCTTGGAGAGCTGATGTAATCATCCCTGTTTTCTACTGATCTCAGCTCATTCAGCTATGGAACAGGTGATTTCAGGCTGTTATTTGCCTGCGTCTTGCAGACAGATAGCTCAGGCTCAGGGCTAGAGAACCCGCGGAGACGGCTTCTTGGAGCTCGCCCCTAGCAGAGCGTGCTCCGAGCTCTGAGCAGCCGGGTACTGGTTCCCGGAGCTGCTTTGGTCCAGGGCTGGGGAACCCACGGAGACTGCTTCTTGGAGCCTGCTCCTAGCGGACCGTGCACCGAGCTCTGAGCAGCCGGGTTCTGGCTCCCGGAACTGTTTTGGCCCAGGGCTGGGGGAACCCGCGGAGTCTGCTTCTTGGAGCCCGCTCCCAGCAGAGCGTGCACCGAGCTCGGGGCGGCCGGGTTCTGGCTCCCGGAGCTGCTTTAGCCCTGGGCTGGGGATCCCGCGGAAACTGCTTCTCGGTCCGGGTCCTGCTGGGTGCTGTGGGGGCCAGAGGGGCAGAGTGGAACTGCTGCCTGCGCCCAGAACAGGCCAAGCGACCCGCCGGCGTGGTATCACGTCACCCCAACTGCAGCTGGGGCCGAAGAGAGCAGCTGCCCACGCCTGGATCAGGTCCAGCGACCTGATGGCGTGGTAGTCAAGTCACCCTATTTGGAGTAGGAGCCAAGCAGAGCCGCCGCCCGAGCCGGCAAGGTAGGCAGACCTGTGACCCACCGGCAGGACAGGCCCAGTGGCCTGCCAGCGTGGTGGACACGTCTCACCAATTGGAGTGGGGGCTGAGCGGGGCCACTGCCTGTGCCCGGAAAAGGCCCAGCGACCCACCGGCGTGGCAGTCAAGTCACCCCATTTGGAATGGGGGCCGAGCAGAGCCGCCGCCTGAGCTCGCAAGGTAGGCAGACCAGCGGCCCACAAGCGGAACGGGCCCAGCGGCCGGCCGGCGAGACAGACACGTCACACTGGTCGGAGTGGAGGCGGAGCAGAGCCGCCGCCCGTGTCCGGAAAAGGCCCAGCGACCTGCCGGAGTGGCAGTCAGGTAGCCCCATTTGGAGTGGGGGCCGAGCAGAGCTGCCGCCCGAGCCCACAAGGTAGGCAGACCTGTGACCCACCGGCGGAACAGGCCCAGAGGCCTGCCAGCGTGGTAGACACGTCACACCAATTGGAGTAGGGGCCGAGCAGAGCCGCCGCCCACATCCGGATCAGGCCCAACAACCCGTGGGCGTGGTAGTCACGTCACCACAATTGGTGTAGGGCCAGAGCAGAGCTGTCACCCACGCCCGCAGGGTGAGCAGACCTGCGACCGACCGGCAGAGCAGGCCTAGCGGCCCGCCAGCGTAGTAGACAGATCGCCCCAATTGGAGGAGGAGCACAGCCACTACCCACTCTGCAAGGGAGATTTTTCAACTATACAAGACCAATATAAATAAATAGGGGGAAAATTTCAAAAACACAACAGTTTTACCAAGCAGAAAGAAATGCGAGCAGTATGAAAAGACAAGGCAAGAAAGGACCACAAGCAATTCAGGTCAACTCAACTTTACAAGAGGTAATAGCTGCAACAGATGGAATGTCAGATAAAGAATTCAGGATATACATGCTTCAGATGATCTGGAGTCTCAAGGAAGACATGAGACAGCAAAATCAGACAAGGAAAGATCACTTTGACAAGGAATTACATAAACAAATCCAAGAAGCAAAGGATCAATTATACAGGGAGATAGAGGTAATAAAAAACAAACAAATAGAAATCCTAGAAAGGCAGGAAGCAATAAACCAACTTAAAAACTCAATTGAGAATACTACCAGCAGAGTAGAACACTTAGAAGATAGAACATCAGACAATGAAGACAAAGTATTTCAACTTGAAAAGAACATAGACAGCTCAGCAAGACAGTTAAGAAACCATGAGCAGAACATCCAAGAGATATGGGATAACATAAAGAGATCAAACTTAAGAGTCATTGGGATACAGGAAGGCATGGAGGCCCATACCAAAGGAATAAACAATCTATTCAATGAAATAATAGGAGAAAACTTCCCAGACTTGAAGAATGAGACAGAATCCCAAATCCTAGAAGCCTACAGGACGCCGAATTTGCAAAATCATAAGAGATCCACACCTAGACACATTATAATGAAGATGCCCAAAATACAGAATAAGGAGAGAATTTTAAAAGCTACAAGAGAAAGGAAGCAGATTACATTTAGGGGTAAACCTATCAGGATAACAACTGATCTTTCAACACAGACTCTGAAAGCTAGAAGATCCTGGAATAACATATTTCAAACACTGAAAGAAAATGGGTTCCAGCCAAGAATCGTGTATCCAGCGAAATTAAGCTTCAGGATAGAAGATGAAATTAAAACCTTCCACGATAAACAAAAGTTAAAAGAATTTGCAGCTAGAAAACCATCTCTTCAAAAAATCCTTGGCAAAACATTACAGGAAGAGGAAATGGAAAATAACAATGAAAACCAACAGTGGGAGGTAGGACAATAAAGGGGGGAAAATAATCAAAGAAGAAAACAAATCAGGTTTAGTAACATTAATAAACAAATATGGCTGGAAGAACAAACCATATCTCAATAATAACCCTAAATGTTAATGGCTTAAATTCATCAGTTAAGAGACACAGGCTAGTTGAATGGATCACAAAACAAGACCCAGCAATATGCTGCCTACAGGAGATGCATTTGATAGGAAAAGATATACGTAGACTGAAGGTGAAAGGTTGGGAAAAATCATATCACTCATATGGACTGTGGAAACAAGCAGGAGCGTCCATACTCATATCAAATAAAATAGATTTCAAGCCAAAGTTAATCAAAAGGGATAAAGAGGGACACTACATACTGCTCAAGGGAACCATACACCAACAAGACATAACAATCATAAATATATATGCCCCAAACAATGGAGCAGCTATGTTCATCAAGCAAACTCTTCTCAAGTTCAAGAGTCTAATAGACCACCATACAATAATCATGGGAGACTTCAACACACCTCTCTCACCACTGGACAGATCTTCCAAACAAAAGTTAAATAAGGAAACTATAGAACTCAATAACACAATTAACAGCCTAGACTTAATTGACATATATAGAATATACCACCCAACATCAAGCAGTTACACTTTTTTCTCAGCAGCACATGGATCCTTCTCAAAAATAGATCATATAATATGTCACAGGGAAACTCTTAGACAATATAAAGGTGTAGAGATAATACCATGCATCTTATCTGATCATAATGGAATGAAACTGAAAATCAACGATGAAAGAAGGAAGGAAAAATCATGCATCACTTGGAGAATGAACAACAGGTTACTGAATGATCAATGGGTTTTAGAAGACATCAAGGAGGAAATTAAAAACTTCTTAGAGTTAAATGAAAACTCAGACACAACATATCGGAATCTATGGGACACATTGAAAGCAGTTCTAAGAGGAAAATTCATTGCTTGGAGTTCATTCCTTAAAAAAAGAAAAAACCAACAAATAAATGATCTCATACTTCATCTCAAAATCCTAGAAAAAGAAGAGCAAAACAACAGCAAAAGAAGTAGAAGGCAAGAAATAATTAAAATCAGAGCTGAAATTAATGAAATCGAAACAAAAGAAACAATTGAAAAAATTGACAAAACTAAAAGTTGGTTCTTTGAAAAAATAAATAAAATAGACAGACCCTTAGCCATGCTAATGAAGAGAAGAAGAGAGAGAACTCAAATTACTAGCATACGGGATGAAAAAGGCAATATCACAACAGACACTTCAGAAATATAGAAGATAATCAGAAATTATTTTGAATCCTTATACTCCAATAAAATAGAGGATAGTGAAGGCATCAATAAATTTCTTAAGTCATATGATCTGCCCAGATTGAGTCAGGAGGATATAGACAACCTAAACAGACCAATAACAATTGAGGAACTAGAAGAAACCATCAATAGACTACCAATTAAGAAAAGTCCAGGACCGGATGGGTATACAACAGAGTTTTACAAAACATTTAAAGAGGAACTAATACCAATACTTTTCAAGCTATTTCAGGAAATAGAAAAAGAGGGAGAACTTCCAAATTCATTCTATGAGGCCAACATCACCCTGATGCCTAAACCAGACAAAGACACTTCAAAGAAAGAAAACTAAGACCAATATCTCTAATGAACCTAGATGCAAAAATCCTCAATAAATTCTGGGGAATCGGATTCAAAATCATATCAAAAAAATTGTACACCATGATCAAGTAGGATTCATCCCTGGGATGCAAGGCTGGTTCAATATATGGAAATCAATAAATGTTATTCACCACATCAATAGACTTAAAAATAAGAACCATATGATCATCTCCATAGATGCAGAAAAAGCATTCGACAAAGTACAGTATCCCTTTATGTTCAAAACTCTAGAAAAACTAGGGATCACAGGATCATACCTCAACATAGTAAAAGCAATCTATGCTAAGCCACAGGCTAGCATCATTCTGAATGGAGAAAAATTGAAGGCATTTCCTCTAAAATCTGAAACAAGACAGGGATGCCCTCTATCACCACTTCTGTTCAACATAGTCCTCGAAACACTGGCCAGAGCAATTAGACAGACGAAAGAAATTAAAGGCATAAAAATAGGAAAAGAAGAACTTAAATTATCACTATTTGCAGATGACATGATTTTATACCTAACAGACCCAAACGGGTCTACAAAGAAACTATTAGAGCTAATAAATGAATTCAGCAAAGTGGCAGGATATAAAATCAACACGCATAAATCAAAGGCATTCCTGTATATCAGCGACAAATCCTCTGAAACGGAAATGAGGAAAAACACTCCATTCACAATATCCTCAAAAAAAAATAAAATACTTGGGAATCAATCTAACAAAAGACATGAAAGACTTATACAATGAAAACTACAGAACCCCAAAGAGAGATATAGAAGAAGATCTTAGAAGATGGAAAAATATACCCTGTTCATGGATAGGCAGAACTAACATCATCAAAATGGCGATATTACCAAAAGTTCTCTATAAGTTCAATGCAATGCCAATCAAAATCCCAATGGCATTTCTTGTAGAAATAGATAAAGCAATCATGAAATTCATATGGAAAAATAAAAGAACCAGAATAGCAAAAACAATGCTAAGCAGGAAGTGTGAATCAGGCGGTATAGCCATGCCAGACTTCAAACTATACTACAGAGCAATAGTAACAAAAACAGCATGGTACTGGTACCAAAACAGGAGGGTGGACCAATGGTATAGAATAGAGGACACAGAAACCAATCCACAAAACTACAACTATCTTATATTTGATAAAGGGGCTGAAAGCATGCAATGGAGGAAGGATAGCATCTTCAACAAATGGTGCTGGGAAAACTGGAAATCCATTTGCATCAAAATGAAACTGAATCCCTTTCTCTCGCCGTGCACAAAAGTTAACTCAAAATGGATCAAGGAGCTTGATATCAAATCAGAGACACGGCGTCTGATAGAAGAAAAAGTAGGCTATGATCTACATACTGTGGGGTCGGGCTCCAAATTCCTCAATAGGACACCCATAGCACAAGAGTTAATAACTAGAATCAACAAATGGGACTTACTCAAACTAAAAAGTTTTTTTCTCAGCAAAAGAAACAATAAGAGAGGTAAATAGGGAGCCTACATCCTGGGAACAAATCTTTACTCCTCACACTTCAGATAGAGCCTTAATATCCAGAATATACAAAGAACTCAAAAAATTAGACAATAAGATAACAAATAACCCAATCAACAAATGGGCCAAGGACCTGAACAGACACTTCTCAGAGGAGGACATACAATCAATCAACAAGTACATGAAAAAATGCTCACCATTGCTAGCAGTCAGAGAAATGCAAACCAAAACCACCCTAAGATACCATCTCACTCCAGTAAGAGTGGCAGCCATTACAAAGTCAAACAACAACAAGTGCTGGCGAGGATGTGGGGAAAAGGGTACACTTGTTCATTGTTGGTGGGACTGCAAATTGGTGCAGCCAATTTGGAAAGCAGTATGGAGATTTCTTGGAAAGCTTGGAATGGAACCACCATTTGACCCAGCTATTCCCCTTCTCGGTCTATTCCCTAAAGACCTAACAAGAGCATGCTACAGGGACACTGCTATATCGATGTTCATAACAGCACAATTCACGATAGCAAGATTGTGGAACCAACCTAGATGCCCTTCAATAGATGAATGGATAAAAAAATGTGCCATTTATACACCATGGAGTATTACTCTGCATTAAAAAAATGACAAAATCATAGAATTTGGAGGGAAATGGATGGCATTAGAGCAGATTATGCTAAGTGAAGCTAGCCAATCCCTAAAAAACAAATGCCAAATGTCTGCTTTGATATAAGGGGAGTAACTAAGGACAGAGTAGGGACGAAGAGCATGAGAAGAAGATTAACATTAAACAGGGATGAGAGGTGGGAGGGAAAGGGAGAGAGAAGGGAAATTGTATGGAAATGGAAGGTGATCCTCAGGGTTATACAAAATTACATACAAGAGGAAGTGAGGGGTAAGGGAAGAATAATACAAGTGGAAGAAATGATTTACAGTAGAGGGGGTAGAGAGAGAAGAGGGGAGGGGAGGGGAGGGGGGATAGTAGAGGATAGGAAAGGCAGCAGAATACAACAGACACTAGAATGGCAATGTGTAGATCAATGGAAGTGTAAATGATGTGATTCAGCAATCTGTATACGGGGTAAAAATGGGAGTTCATAACCCACTTGAATCAAACTGTGAAATATGAAATATCAAGAACTATGTAATGTTTTGAATGACCACCACCACCAACAACAACAAAATAATGATAAGTTATTGATTTAAGAGGATGAAAGTTACCTCTGTAATCCAGATTTTTCTTAATATAGATTGAATCCTAGCATTCTATCAAAAAAAAAAAAGGAAAAAGCAGCTTTACATGTATGAAGACATGAATTGGTGTGAGCATATTGTATATACAAACAGAGGTATGAAAAATTGTGTTCTATGTGTGTAATAAGAATTGTGATGCATTCTGCTGTCATGTATTTAAAAAATAAAAGCAATTAAAAAAAAATAAAGTAACCCTATTCCCTAGTAAAAAAAAAAAAAAAGGGGAGAGAGAGTGAGAGAGAATTCCTCAATGTTTTTAATTTTTAGTTTTCGGCGGACACAACATCTTTGTTTTGTATGGTGCTGAGGATTGAACCTGGGCTGTACGCGTGCCAGGCGAGCGTGCTACTGCTTGAGCCACATCCCCAGCCTGCTACTTTGCCTTTAAAGAAGCAAACTCCTGTGTTGTGGAGAGGTCCACATGTCAGGGAACGGAAAACGGCCTCAGGATCCTAGTGACCTCACTCCTAAAGCAGTAAGGAACTCTGCTATATTCTGAATCCTGCCAGGATTTGGAAGAGGACCTGAGGGCAAGATGAAATCACAGTGTGGGACAATACTTGAGTGTAGCTCTGAGCTGAGGACCCAGTGAGCCATCCTTGAACTCCTGAACCACAGAAATGGAGGACGGTTTATTTGCATTGGTTCAAGCCACTAAATTTATGGTAAGTTGTTCTGCATCACAGAAAATGAATACATGAGAAAAGGGGTAACACGTAAATATGTAAACATGATAATCATTATAATTTATTGATCTTCCACAACATGCTGGGCACTTCTCTATGCCATCTCAATCAATCTTCATGACAATCCGTGGAGTTAGGGTAGCCTCTTGGGAAAGTCCCCTGTATGATGCTTGGATTCTTGGACACTGCCATTTGATGACTCTTTCCTTGGTAGGCAGATGGCATGAACAATTGGTAGGTCTTGCCTATTGCACTTAAGTTCCCTTTTAGAGATGGAAAAGAAGAATGGCTTTGATGGAAGACATACTTGCCTTCAAATCCCATCCTTGCCATATAGCTGGGTGACCATGGGTGGATCTTATGACCTATTGGAAATTGTTTCCTGACCCGATGATGAGGGTGTTGGTACAAGAGACAACCCACTGTGTGCCAGTCCCTCTGTTAGAAACATTCAGAGCATCTCATCTATTCCTGACAACAGCAGAGAGCTGAGTGATACCATTGTGATTGTTTGAAGGAGTGAATGGTTTTCAGAGAACTTGAATGACTTGCTTGGAGATGAGCAGTCAGTAAGTGATGGAGCTCAGTTGGTGACTAATTCTGAGGGTTTTTTTTTCAGATAAACCTTGCTGAGGTCCTTTATATCCTTCCGGCTGCATGCAAGGGTTTGGTGCTACCAGCCTGCAGTCCCTGTGTACTCTTCCAGTAGCACCCGGAAGTTGGTGAAGCACAGCTGCCATCTTTCGTCTCTTTCTGAAATGCCCACAACACACTACAAGAGTGGTTTCTTATATCCTCTACCCCGTCTTCCCCATCACTGCCTCTGGCAGGGGGGAATCCTAGTGATGATGGGCCATTGTTTTTTCTTGCATGAGAGTGGATTGCGTGACTCCAGTCAGGGTCCCA
The DNA here is from genome assembly GCF_964194105.1 of Spermophilus citellus. NCBI lineage: Eukaryota > Metazoa > Chordata > Mammalia > Rodentia > Sciuridae > Spermophilus > Spermophilus citellus. The sequence goes on along the minus strand of NC_138192.1, from coordinate 34,438,336 downwards.
GGAAATTCTACCCACTCAGGAGAGGAAGGTTGTCTTGAAGGGTTACAGGGGTCAGACCAGCCTGGATGAGAAGAGCTGGTCACTTAGAGGTTGGCTCTGTCACCAGGAGCCCAGGGGGGTGCTCTTGAGGCAGACTGCTGAGCCACATCTTGCTCTTTTCATCCTCCCCTGGCCTCTCTCAGAATTTAGCAAATGTCTTCTCGAACATCCAGCATTCCAGTCCTAGCTGGGCTCTGGGAGGCCAAGGGTTGATGCCTTGTTGTGCAGAGAAAAAAGGAGGATGGGGCATCCTGAACATGGGATGCTGGTGCCATGGAAATTGGAGGCTGAGACTCTTAGACAAGAGGTGCTGGGTGCCTTGCAGGGTTGTTCCATGGTGCCTACCTCTGGGTTATTCTTCCAGAGCAAATGTTGAAGGGCCACTACCTTTCTTTCTTCTTTGTTTAACCAGAGGGATTTGGTCCCCTCCCTGCAGTGTGATTAGTGAAGTGGTTAGTACACAGAACACAGAGGGGCAATGGACAAGTCACCCCCAGCTGTTCTCTGGTCAGGCTGAGGCCATCTGCAGGACTGGTCACATGCTGCTGCACCAGCCCTTATAATGCTGGGGCAGTTATCTGCGTACGCCCATGGACCCTTCATTGGCTCCACCCTCCTGCTGTGTTGTGAGTGTGAGGAGAGCATGTTGTCTCTTAACAAAGTCCCGAGTGCAGTGCCATTGCCTCCTGGATTGGGTTCAATCTCCAGGGCACAGATTCCCTGCTTAGCCTTGCCCTGCCCACTTTTCTGGGCTCATTGCAGTTAGTACCCCCTCTGCCCTAGATACACAAAGCACAAAGGCATGTACATGCATGTACACCCACAGATGCACATGCACTCACATGGACACACACACATTCACACATGCAGGTGCAGAAATGCATACCTCATGTGGGTGTGCACTCATACACCTTTACACCTACCCACACTCAAAAGCACTCTCAAATTCACGTGCAGACATAGACACACATATTTGTGTGCATACACAAGTATACTTGCACATACATGCACAAATACAAGAACACACATTCACATACATTCATGGGCACACATTTACACTGGCATACATAGACACAGAGACATACACATTCATACACATGCACACACTGACCTCCACAGATGCCAAGTAGGGACAACTTTTGAGCATTTGTTTGTGCAGGTCCTGCTGCCCAGTACCTTTCCTGCCCCTTCTGTTTGATCCCTTTCTACTACTTTTCTTGCAAGACTGACATCAGAGTGTGGCCTCTGGGGAAAAGCCCCTTACCTGGGTTCCCCCAGATCTCTTGCCTCCCTCTCAGAGCACTGACCTCCATAGGAATGATCTCTTGGTCACTCTTCCTTTTGGATTAGCTGCAAGCTCCTTGGGATCAGGGTTGACTTCTCCATCCTGGTCTAGTATAAGCCTGGTCTGACCCTCAGTGAGCATTGATGGTGTTGATTTAAACATGTGACAGTTTCTCTGAATGTCCCACCCTTTTGTGCTATTGTGCTGTGCCTTCCCTGTTTTCCCTAGCAGACTGTCCTGCTCATTTTTGAAGAATCTACCTTCATGTCAGCTTTTTGGAGAAGACCCCCAGTTCTGGGTACTTGTACTACTCCCTTCTGTGTTCCAAAATGACCTGCTTGTCTCACAGTGTAACTGGCATGCCGTGGACGCCTCAGTACTTACCTTTGTATATATTGGGCAACATTTGACAAGCTGCCAAAGGAAGGGAGAAGCTCAGGAAAGAATTTCTAGCTTGGCAACAGAATCAAAAGGACTATGGAAAGTCCAGAAATTCTTAGACAGTGTTACAAAGGAAAACTATTTTTTCAATTTTCACCAATCCAGGTCAGTAAAAGCTTCTTAAAGTAAGACACAGCTTTGCCAAACTTCTGAAAACACTAAGTTACCACTTTTTAGAGCTCCTTGCAGGACAAAAGGTCTACCTACATGCTGAAGATTGAGAGAGAGGTCTCACAGAAGAAGCCTGATTCTTCCAAAGTATACAGAATTAAGTCTGCAGAGCAAGGTATGCCTGGGGGGGGGGAAGATATTATGGTTGGCATATGGAGGTAACTGGAATCAAGAATGTGGAAAATCTTGTTTGAAAGACTCTGATAGCATTTGTATTGCTAGCCTGGCCTGAAAGAAATGGAGACAGTTTAGGTTGGGAAGACCCCTGACTTCCCAATTTGCTCCAGGTAGGAAGAGGTAGGGAAAACTGTCAAGGGCTCTAAAAGAGCAGATTATCCTATGCTCTCATCCATTTGATTCATGGAGGATGATGGAAAAGGAAGGACCTTCCCCAAGGTGGACCAAAGATTCATGGAGAAAGACAGGTAGGTGAAAAGATGGGTAGATGAACAGACCAATTCCCTAATCAAATGATAGTTTCTGATGGCAATGTTTTCTCTATACTATTTATATTTTTTTTCTGGACCAGCTGTAGTTCTTGGTCTCTGATAAAGAGGAGATGTGAACATGAGGTAGTCATGAGATCTGAAACCTGATGCTGTGACTGGGTGAGGCTTCTGGGGATCTTGGGAAAGTCATGCAAGCATTTAACAAGCTCCTTGGGATCAGGAGCTTGCAAAGAAAGTGATAGATAAATTGTGTTGGCTTCGATTATTTATTCAGGAAAAATTCACTCCCTTTCTTCTCTTACTAGGGACAGTTTATTTTTCAACTCCAGGGATGTTTGCTAACCTTGGTTATGTGACTTGTGCTGACCAAAGGGATACTGGCGGAGCAAAGATGAGTACAGGCCTAAAATGTACTGGTGGTCTTGGATTTGCCTTCCTGACATCTTCATTTAACTTCATCCTTCCATGGAGAAGCTGCTCTCCCTTCCTGAAAGAGACTTGAATCTAACTCTCAGGGAAAAGTCAAACCCAACCAGACCCTCAGCTTAGCCAAATCCATCTTAGATTCACTGACTCTCTCAATTAATCAGCAGACATCTGAGTAGTGATCAATGAGTATTGTTGTTGTTTTAAATGACTGGGTTTTGTTATGCAGCAATAGCTGACTAACACACATTCCTGAAAGCAAGAACAAGTGGTAAACAACAACACAAAATAATTACCAGGGAATTGGGTTGGGAAGAAGCAATGGGAGCAACAGTCAAAGAAACTCAAAATGGAATGTAGTCAAAGCAGAATAAACCATAGCCCTCAGTGCTAGAGCAAGCATTCATCTTTGAGTTTTCACTTGGCTTCTCAACTTTAATTTGAGATCCTGTAAGCTGCTCTGAGAGAATAATAAAAAAGAATGATGACCGCTTCACATAAATATCCTAACAGAATCATTCCCCTTAAATGAAGATGAAATGTGCCTTGTTCTTTTCAATTATGGGAATAACAAACATTCTTTTCTCTTGATCAGTTTTTCTAACTATAGGCAATGTTGTTAACTGTAAAATGCCTTACTACGGACTTGATGTCCTGTCCCCATTACAGTACCATAAAGCTGCCATCAGACAATTATTGCCAGTGTTTTGAGCTACAAAAGGGAGATTTAATGTGTAAAATTAAAAAAAAAATTCCCCACATATGCAATAGATTTATTGGACCTCAACAAACATTCTTTTAATGAAAATTATAATTTTAAATACTCTTCAGAAAATGGGATCATTAAATCTTATGCCAGACCATGTATTTAAACAAAATTAAATGTAAGTAGGCTTATTGTCTTTTTTTTTTTTTGATAATTCATTAGATGAAAGCTGATCTTTGAGTTAGCAGCTGCCTTGGAAAGTACACATTCTTCATTCTTTCCCCATCCCGTGCATCCTTGCCCCTCTGTCTAGGGTCTCATGGGACTCAGACTTGGTGGAAATGGGACTTATGTTGTCCTCGCTCACATTGCTGCACAATTTGTTTTCACAGGTCTTGCCTACTACTGACTCTCCCAGGGGAGGAGTGACACCATGTTTGTGTCTGTGTCTGGAGGGCTTCCGTGATACTCAAGGGCTCAGGGGTGTTGGAAGGACTGAGCAGCAGAGGTCAATCTCCTGAGGCCTTGGGTGCAAGGAAGCCCCTGAGGAGTAGCCCAATCACATCTGTGCAAATTAAGCTTAACTGTGATTGGCTCCCAATTATGCTAACCAAGTGTGAGCGCTAGAGGGAAGACAGGTGGTGATTCTTGGCAATGGACATGCAAACAGAGCCCTTGCTCAGGACCCTGGGTCTTTTCCCTGCCAATACCTGGTGTTTACAACCTCACTGTGAAGACATGGGTGAAAGGGCAGCACTGCCAGAGCTGCAACCTCTGGTGGGGATGGAGGTGACAATATGCTTTACCCATGCCCTGAGTACCCTCCTGCTGCCTGCTGGCCCGCTCACACAATCCCTCCTTCTACCTGCTGTGGCTTGAATATGGAGAGTGTCCCTCCAAAGCCCATGCATTAAAGGCTTGGTCCCCAAGCTGACCCCATGGAGAGGTTGTGGAATTTGTAGGAGGCAGGACTTATTAGGAAGTCCTGAGGCACTGGGGTTGTGCCCTCTAAGGCAGGGGTGGGTGTGGGTGGGGTATCATAGGATCCTCATCTCTTCCTTCTTCTCTGTTTTCTGATTCATGAGCTGAGCAGTTTGTATCATGATGACCCTCCCTCTCCTCGGAGGCCCCAAGCAATGAGGGCACTTGATCTTGGATTGGAACTCCAGAACTGTGAGCCAAAAAGTACCTCTCTCTTTATAAGTTAGTTGCCTCAGATCTCTAACTTTAGTGACAGAAAGCTGACTAATACACCAGCCAACTCAAGTTGGAGCATAGGTGGTTTATGAATTTATCAACCCACCCACTTCTAGTCCTTCCCTTAATCCTTATAGGCCTCCAGTTAGGTCTTGATTAGATAAAGTCATTTAATCCTTGCTTTGTGTCTGTATATAGTTCTCCCTTGGTGTCTGTATCTGTGGGGGATTGGTTACAGGACCCCTGTGAATATCAAAATCTGCAGATACTCAAGTGTTTTATACAAATTAGCATAGTACAGGCAAGTTGTGCTTACCAACGGACGATACTCTGAGGAATATGTCGTTTGGTGGTTTCATCATTGTGTAAACAAGACCCAACTTGTGCATATTTCAGTACAGTTGCAATTTTTTTTTCCTGAATTTTTCTGTCTGTGTTTTAAATTTGTGTTGCTTAAATCTGTGAAACTGTAGATAGGGAGGGCTGACTGTATTTTCTTCTTGCTGAATTATATTGTAGCAACTGTTTCTAGTATTTTTCCTACATCTTCTGTCAATGTCTGGAATGAGCATGGGCTTTGGAGTTGGACAAGCTAATGTTTGTCCCCTGGCTCTGCTGCCTGCCTGGATTTCCAGAGCTGATGAGTTCCTGGAAGCTGGGGGCATGGTGGAAAGGCCCTAAGAATGATAGATAGAGAATGCTGAGGTCCAGGGGAAGTCCAGATAAGGTGAGACCGCCCAAAGATTGGCATTGCAAGAGCCTCAAAGCCTGGGCTACTGTGGGAGGCCTGGTGATAGAGCTGGTGGGTGGAGGATTTCCTGTGCAGGGACCAGGTTGGAGTGGGAGGTGGTGCTGTAGAGCTACAGAACAGCAGTACTGTGCTCGCCTAGAGAATGGGCCCTCTGTGGACGACCCAGCCTGAGAAACAAGCAGGCACCAGAGCCAGCCTACCCGCCACATCCTTATCTCAGCCAGATTTTTGAGAGCAAACCAAGAAATTGGGAGTGGAGTGAGGGACCATAAAAACCTTTGAATGAGTCTAATTGGTTCTCTCCAGTGCTTGATGCTGAGGTGGTCAGGTTCTGCTGCTGACTTCCTGGGCCCCATTGACCTCTTCTAGCAGCTGGTTGTGATCAACATAACTGCCATTTTCACCTTTTCCTGATACCAATGAGGGAAGGGACAGAACCCCATGTAAGAGTTTAGCTGGGCCCTTCTGAGCTGGGAGTGCAGAGTCTGGATGGGTGTTTGGTTAAGCGTCTCTGGCTTTCTTGGTACCTGATCCTGGTGGCCTGGAGAGGTCAACCTTCCAAAGTAGGAAAGGTGGTATTAAAATATACACATAGGAGGCCATTGTTTTTTTTTATTATTATTTTATTGTTGGTTGTTCAAAACATTACATAGTTCTTAATATACCATATTTCACAGATTGATTCAAGTGGGTTATGAACTCCCATTTTTACCCCGTATACAGATTGCTGTGTCACATCAGTTACATTTCCATTGATTTACAAATTGCCTTTCTAGTGACTGATGTATTCTGCTGTCTATCCCATTCTCCACTGTCCCCTCACCCCTCCCCTCCCCTCCCCTCTCCTTCTCTCTCTACATCCCCTCTACTATAAATCGTTTCTTCCACTTATATAATTTTTCTCCTACTCCTCCTTTCCTCTTATATGTAATTGTGTATAACCCTGAGGCTCACCTTCCAATTCCATGCAATTTCCCTTAACTCTCACTTTCCCTCCCGCCTATCATCCCTGTTTAATGTTATTCTTCTTCTCCAGCTCTTCGTCTCTACCCTGTCCTTGGTTACTCCCCTTATATCAAAGAAGACATTTGACATTTGTTTTTTAAGGATTGGCTAGCTTCACTTAGCATAATCTGCTCTAATGCCATCCATTTCCCTCCAAATTCTATGATTTTGTCATTTCTTATTGCAGAGTAATACTCCATTGTGTATAAATGCCACATTTTTTAATCCATTCATCTATTGAAGGGCTTCTAGGTTGGTTCCACAATCTTGCTATCGTGAATTGTGCTGCTATGAACATCGATATAGCAGTGTCCCTGTAGCATGCTCTTGTTAGGTCTTTAGGGAATAGACCGAGAAGGGGAATAGCTGGGTCAAATGGTGGTTCCATTCCCAGCTTTCCAAGAAATCTCCATACTGCTTTCCAAATTGGCTGCACCATTTTGCAGTCCCACCAACAATGAACAAGTGTACCCATTTCCCTGCATCCTCACCAGCACTTGTTGTTGTTGGACTTCTTAATGGCTGCCAATCTTACTGGAGTGAGATGGTATCTTAGGGTGGTTTTGATTTGCATTTCTCTGACTGCTAGCGATGTTGAGCATTTTTTCATGTACTTGTTGATTGATTGTATGTCCTCCTCTGAGAAGTGTCTGTTCAGGTCCTTGGCCCATTTGTTGATTGGGTTATTTGTTATCTTATTATCTAATTTTTTGAGTTCTTTGTATACTCTGGATATTAGGGCTCTATCTGAAGTGTGTGGGGTAAAGATTTGTTCCCAGGATGTAGGCTCCCTGTTTATCTCTCTTATTGTTTCTTTTGTTGAGAGAAAACTTTTTAGTTTGAGTAAGTCCCATTTGTTGATTCTGGTTGTTAACTCTTGAGCTATGGGTGTCCTATTGAGGAATTTGGGGCCTGACCCCACAGTATGTAGATCATAGCCAACTTTTTCTTCTATCAGACGCCGTGTCTCTGATTTAATATCGAGCTCCTTGATCCATTTTGAGTTAACTTTTGTGCATGGCGAGAGAAAGGGATTCAGTTTCATTTTGATGCAAATGGATTTCCAGTTTTCCCAGCACCATTTGTTGAAGATGCTATCCTTCCTCCATTGCATGCTTTTAGCCCCTTTATCAAATATAAGATAGTTGTAGTTTTGCGGATTGGTTACTGTGTCTTCTATTCTGTACCATTGGTCCACTCGCCTGTTTTGGTACCAGTACCATGCTGTTTTTGTTACTATTGCTCTGTAGTATAGTTTGAAGTCTGGTATCGCTATACCGCCTGATTCACACTTCCTGCTTAGCATTGTTTTTGCTATTCTGGGTCTTTTATTATTCCATATGAATTTCCTGATTGTTTTATCTATTTCTACAAGAAATGCTGTTGGGATTTTGATTGGGATAGCATTGAACTTATAGAGAACTTTTGGTAATATCGCCATTTTGATGATGTTAGTTCTGCCTATCCATGAGCAGGGTATATTTTTCCATCTTCTGAGGTCTTCTTCTATATCTCTTTTTAGGGTTCTGTAGTTTTCATTGTATAGGTCTTTCACCTCTTTTGTTAGGTTGATTCCCAGGTATTTTTTTTGGGGGGGGATATTGTGAATGGAGTAGTTGTCCTCATTTCCGTTTCAGAGGATTTGTCGCTGATATATAGGAATGCATTTGACTTATGCGTGTTGATTTTATATCCCGCCACTTTGCTGAATTCATTTATTAGCTCTAATAGTTTCTTTGTAGACCCTTTTGGGTCTGTTAGGTATAGAATCATATCGTCTGCAAATAGTGATAATTTAAGTTCTTCTTTTCCTATTTTTATGCCTTTAATTTCTTTCGTCTGTCTAATTGCTCTGGCCAGTGTTTCGAGGACTATGTTGAACAGACGTGGTGAGAGAGGGCATCCCTGTCTTGTACCAGATCTTAGAGGGAATGCCTTCAATTTTTCTCCATTCAGAATGATGCTGGCCTGTGGCTTACCATAGATTGCTTTAACAATGTTGAGGTATGATCCTGTTATCCCTAATTTTTCTAGAGTTTTGAACATAAAGGGATGCTGTACTTTGTCGAATGCCTTCTCTGCATCTATCGAGATGATCATATGGTTCTTATTTTTAAGTCTATTGATGTGGTGAATAACATTTATTGATTTCCGTATATTGAACCAGCCTTGCATCCCAGGGATGAATCCTACTTGATCATGGTGTATAATTTTTTTGATATGTTTTTGAATCCGATTCGCCAGAATTTTATTGAGGATTTTTGCATCTAGGTTCATTAGAGATATTGGTCTGTAGTTTTCTTTCTTTGAAGTGTCTTTGTCTGGTTTAGGAATCAGGGTGATGTTGGCCTCGTAGAATGTATTTGGAAGTTCTCCCTCTTTTTCTATTTCCTGAAATAACTTGAAAAATATTGGTGTTAGTTCCTCTTTAAAGGTTTTGTAAAATTCTGCTGTATACCCATCCGGTCCTGGGCTTTTCTTAGTTGGTAGTCTTTTGATGGTTTCTTCTATTTCCTCTATTGTTATTGGTCTGTTTAGGTTGTCTATATCCTCCTGTCTCTATCTGGGCAGATCATATGACTTAAGAAATTTATCGATGCCTTCACTATCTTCTATTTTATTGGAGTATAAGGATTCAAAGTAATTTCTGATTATATTCTGTATTTCTGAAGTGTCTGTTGTGATATTGCCTTTTTCATCCTGTATGCTAGTAATTTGGGTTCTCTCTCTTCTTCTCTTCGTTAGCATGGCTAAGGGTCTGTCAATTTTATTTATTTTTTCAAAGAAGCAACTTTTGGTTTTGTCAATTTTTTCAATTGTTTCTTTTGTTTCAATTTCATTAATTTCAGCTCTGATTTTAATTATTTCTTGCCTTCTACTTCTTTTGCTGTTATTTTGCTCTTCTTTTTCTAGGATTTTGAGATGATATATGAGATCGTTTATTTGTTGGTTTTTTCTTTTTTTAAGGAATGCGCTCCAAGCAATGAATTTTCCTCTTAAAACTGCTTTCAATGTGTCCCATAGATTCCGATATGTTGTGTCAGTGTTTTCATTTATCTCTAAGAATTTTTTAATTTCCTCCTTGATGTCTTCTATGACCCATTGATCATTCAGTAACCTATTGTTCATTCTCCACGTGATGCATGATTTTTCCTTCCTTCTTTTATCGTTGATTTTCAGTTTCATTCCATTATGATCAGATAGGATGCATGGTATTATTTCTACTCCTTTATATTGTCTAAGAGTTGTCCTGTGACATAATATATGATCTATTTTTGTGAAGGATCCATGTGCTGCTGAGAAAAATGTTTAACTACTTGATGTTGGGTGGTATATTCTATATATGTCAATTAAGTCTAGGTTGTTAATTGTGTTGTTGAGTTCTATAGTTTCCTTATTTAACTTTTGTTTGGAAGATCTGTCCAGTGGTGAGAGAGGTGTGTTGAAGTCTCCCATGATTATTGTATGGTGGTCTATTAGACTCTTGTACTTGAGAAGAGTTTGCTTGATGAACGTAGCTGCACCATTGTTTGGGGCATATATATTTATGATTGTTATGTCTTGTTGGTGTATGGTTCCCTTGAGCAGTATGCAGTGTCCCTCTTTATCCTTTTTTATTAACTTTGGCTTGAAATCTATTTTGTTTGATATGAGTATGGACACTCCTGCTTGTTTCCGCAGTCCATATGAGTGGAATGATTTTTCCCAGCCTTTCACCTTCAGTCTATGTATATCTTTTCCTATCAAATGTGTCTCCTGTAGGCAACATATTGTTGGATCTTGTTTTGTGATCCTTCGACTAGCCTGTGTCTCTTAATTGGTGAGTTTAAGCCATTAACATTTAGGGTTATTATTGAGATTTGGTTTGTTCCTCCAGTCATATTTGTTTATTCATGTTACTAAACCTGATTAGTTTTCCTCTTTGGTTACTTTCCCCCCTTTACTGTCCTACCTCCCACTGATGGTTTTCAATGTTATTTTCAGTTTCCTCTTCCTGTAATGTTTTGCCAAGGATTTTTTGAAGAGATGGTTTTCTAGCTGCGAATTCTTTTAACTTTTGTTTATCGTGAAAGGTTTTAATTTCATCTTCCATCCTGAAGCTTAATTTCACCGGATACACGATTCTTGGTTGGAGCCCATTTTCTTTCAGTGTTTGAAAAATGTTATTCCAGGATCTTCTAGCTTTCAGAGTCTGTGTTGAGAGATCAGCTGTTATCCTGATTGGTTTGCCCCTAAATGTAATCTGCTTTCTTTCTCTTGTAGCTTTTAAAATTCTCTCCTTATTCTGTATGTTGGGCATCTTCATTATAATGTGTCTAGGTGTGAATCTCTTATGATTTTGCACTTTTGGCGTCCTGTAGGCTTCTAGGATATGGGATTCTGTTTCATTCTTCAAGTCTGGGAAGTTTTCTCGTATTATTTCATTGAATAGATTGTTCATTCCTCTGGTTTGGAGCTCTGTGCCCTCCTGTATCCCAATGACTCTTAAGTTTGGTCTTTTAATGTTATCCCATATCTCTTGGATGTTCTGCTCATGGTTTCTTAGCAGTCTTGCTGAACTGTCTATGTTCTTCTCAAGTTGAAATACTTTGTCTTCATTGTCTGATGTTCTATCTTCTAAGTGATCTATTCTGCTGGTAGTATTGTCAATTGAGGTTTTAAGTTGGTTTATTGCTTCCTGCATTTCTAGGATTTCTATTTGTTTGTTTTTTATTACTTCTAACTCCCTGTGAAATTTATCTTTTACTTCCTGGATTTGTTTCTGTAGTTCCTTGTCAATGTGATCTTTCATTGTCTGATTTTGCTGTCTCATGTCTTCCTTGAGACTCCAGATCATCTGAAGCATGTATATCCTGAACTCTTTATCTGACATTCCATCTGTTGCAGCTATTACCTCTTCTAGAGTTGAGTTGACCTGCATTGCTTGTGATCCTTTCTTTCCTTGTCTTTTCATGTTGCTTGCGTTTCTTTCTGCTTCATGAAACTGTTGTGTTTTTGAAATTTTTCCCCCTGTTTATTTATGTTGCTCTTGTATATTTGGGATATCTCTCTTGTAGGTCGGGTAGTGGCTGTGATCCTCCTCTAATCAGGGTGATCTATCCACTATGCTAGTTGGTTGTAGATCTGCCCGCCCTGCGGGCACGGGTGGCTGCTCTACTCTGCCCCCACTCCAATTGCGGTGACGTTCCTACCACGTCCTCGGATCGTTGGTCCTGATCCGGACATGGGCAGCAGCTCTTCTCCACCCCTACTCCAATTGATGTGACGTGTCTACCACGCTGGTCGGCCTCCAAGCCTGTTCCGCCGGTGGGTCTCAGATCTGCCCACCCTGCGGGCCTGGGCGGCAGTTCTGCTCAACCCCCACTCCCAGTGGGGGTACCTAACTGCCTCTCCAACGGGTCTCTGGGCTCCTTCCGGACGCTGGCGGCAGCTCTGTTCAACCCCCACTCCAACCAGTGTGACGTGACTGCCTCGATGCTACTCGTCCACCACACTGGCCGGCTGCCGAGCCTGTCCTGCCAGTGGGATGCAGGACTGCCTACCTTGCAGGGTCAGACGGCAGCTCTTCACAGCCTCCACTCCAAGTGGGTTGACTTGGCTACCCTGCCATCGGGTCGCTGGTCCTGTTCCAGGCGTGGGCGGCTACTCTCCTTGGCTCCAGCTGCAGTTGGGGTGTCGCGATACCACAGCGGCGGGACCCTTAGCCTGCTCTGGGCACAGGAGGCAGCTCCACTCTGCCCTCCAGGCCCCCGCAGCACCCAGCAGGACCCGGACCAAGAAGCAGTCCCTGTAGGATCCCCAACCCTGAGCCAGAGCCGCTTCGGGAGCCAGGAGCCGGTCTCTCCGATCCCCGCCACTTTCTGCTAGGAGCAGGCTCCTCAGGGCTACCGCCGCGGGTTCCCCAATCCCAGGCCAAAGCCGCCCCGGGAGCCCAAGCCTGGCAGCACCAGACTCTCCCTGCTCGGTGCACGCTCCCCTGGGAGCAGAGTCTAAGACGCACTTCCCCCGGGCTCCCCAGCTCCGGGTCAAAACTGTTCCAGGAGACAGAGTCCCGCTGCCCCTCGTCGCAAGTTTCACTTGTGGCTGGCCTCAGCTCGCGGTCCCCGCAGGCTCCGCGGCCCTGGGCTCAAGCAGCCACGAGAGCCAGAACCCAGCCTCTCCGATCCCTGCCACACTCTGCTTGGAGCAGGCTCCACAGAGGTACCCCAGCCTCAGGCCCAGGCAGCCCCGGGAGCCCGAGCCTGGCCGCTCCAACCTCTCCCAGCTCAGTGTACCCTCAGACAGGGGCAGGGTCAAAGACGCAGTCGCCGCGGGTTCCCTAGCCCCGGGCCAAGAAGGATCTCCTGCCCTGGGCCAAAGCAACCCGGGGAACTAGAATCTGGCCGCTCAAAGCCCGGCGCCCGCCTTGCCAGGGGTGAGGCCTGAAGAGTATTCTCCTCAGAGTTTCCAATCCCGAGCCTGAGCGATCTGTCTGCGTGACGCAGGCAAATACCAGCCTGGAATCACCTGTTCTGTAGTTGAATGAGCTGAGATCAGTAGAAAACAGGGATGATTGCATCAGCTCTCCATGATGGCAGCTGCAGTCCTCCTCCGTGTTCCGACCGGTGTCGGGAATCGAACTGGACCGATTCTCTCCTCTATTTCAAAGCTGGAATTCAGCACTCAGCGCGGCCAGTGTGCCACTGGCAGGAGCCTGCAGAATCCGCTTCGCTGTAATCCCTCTCTGGTAACTCGCGGCTAATTAACTCGGGCGCGTCCCAGACTCCATCCACGGGGCGGTCCGCCGACCAGGTACTGCTTCCCTCCGTGCGGAGAAATCGCCCGCGACCAAGCCCCTGCAGCCGAATCCCGCGCACTGGAATTCTGACCTCTAGATTCTGGAGCACCTCAATTTCACTGGGGATTCCCACCAAGGTAGCCTTCAGTCATTTCACCTCGTGTTTCTCCCGCACAGTGGCGCAGCGTACTGGTGTGCTGCACTCCCTTGGCCGCCATCTTCCCAAAAGTCAGGAGGCCATTGTTTAGATGAAGCTCCTGCCCTAAGCCTGACAGTCCAGACAAAATCTGAATGCAGTCATTCATGCCAGGTGCTATGTCACTAAACCAAGCTTTTGAGCCAATTTTATAGTTTTCTGAAAAAATGCAGGAGATTCCTGGCGACCAATTAAAAGGGGCCCTGTCACTCGGAGCTAGTCTGATAAGAAAATCTCCTCTGCTTTCACCCTTACAAAGAAAGTAACTTTGAAATGACCACTCCACTTTTGGCAGTTTTTTTTCTTTCTTCAGCTTTTTTTCTGCCTATAAAGCCTATCCACTCTGCTCAGCAGAGTGCCCTTCTGTTTCGTAGATGGACGCCACCTGATTCACGAGTCGCTAATAAAAACCAATTAGATCATTAAACTCAATTTATGGAAATTCTAATTTTTAACCGTGGGGTGAATGTACAGAAAGAAAGAAGCTATCTTTTGTAATAATTGAATGCACTAACGTCTTGGTAGTGCTGGTTTGCACATTTTAGGGGAGTTTGGAAACGATTTTTATCTTCCTGGTGCTTTATGTTAGGGGTGAAAACTTAAGGATGTTTCCAGCTCTGGGCACTAGTCAAAGCAGAACATCCTTGTGGGGGCTGAGATGGAGAGTGCAGAGCATCATCAACAGGTGGACAAAATTGGCAAACCCACAATCTGGGCCTGAGTAGATCCAGTGCTTTGGAGGTGAAAGGTGATGGTGGGAATCTTGGTGATGATAGCCGTCAATGTGCCAGTCTCGCAGTCACTCTGCTCTGATCTGACTGGTTGTCTTCTGTACCTACTGCATCATTTATCTTGGAACCTTAATTGCCTCTCTACTATTTTGGATCATTAAAAAAAAAATTCTTTGTTTTCTTTTTTTTTTTTTAATTTCTAGTGTTTTATCCAGAAAGCATCCTCTAGTACTTTCTCAAAAAAGGGTCCACTAAATTTATATTTGTTTGAAAATTACAGATCTAAAAATGATTTTGTTCCCCCGAGATATGGTGGTTTGGCTGAATACAGAATTCTAGGATTGCAACAATTTCCTTTCAGAATTTCGAAGGCAGCCTTTCAAGAATTTCTGTTAAGAAGCTCAACAGAGATTTGATTTATGAAACTTTGTATGCAAGGTGTGTTTTAGATTTGGTGGCTTTTAGCTTTTTTCCTTCACAGTTAATGGATTGGAATTTGTTGTATTGGTATTATGGGTGGGCCCTTTCATGTTGCAATTTATGAACTTCATTTTAGGGAAAGTTTCCTAACTAATTTCATTTTCTGTTTCTTTACTAACTTTCTGTAATTCCTCTTACTTACAGATTGATGTCCACTAATTTTATTCTTTCTTATTCTATAATACTGGTCTAGTCTCTAATCTCTTGGAGATTTTCTTAACTCTCCCTACCCTCAACATTTCTATTAAAATTTTTCACTTCTGCTATTTTTTTAATTTCTCAAAAGCCCACTTATTTGTTTGCTGAGTTTTTCTTTTAAGTAGAATCATGCTCTTGTTTGATGAGTATATTTTTCTCTTATCTCTCTGAAGATATTCATTAGAGCCTTTTCAAAAAAGGTTTTCTTCTATATATTTTTTTGACCTGCATGATTATCTGTTCATGATAAAAAGTGGCAATAGAAGTCTGAGGGCTTAGGTGAACCTTGTCAACCTGGAGCTTATCTGTGGAATTCACTGGGGAATTCCTGTATGGAGGGTTGCCTTAAAATATGGATCTTAGTTGGATCTGGTGTAATACCAGTGACTTGGAAGGTTGAGGCAGGAGGATTACAAGTTTGCAATCTCTAGAAATTAGCAAGACCTGGGAGCCATGGTCCTTCTAGTAGAACCCTGAATGTCAAAGCATCAGATTATGGAAAATAAAAAGAGCTGGTTTAATATGAAGTTCAGAGTTTTGTTGCCAGCATTCAGGACACAGAGGGCGGGGGGCCTCTGGGTCACTCCTTCCTCAGGTATATACGGTCACCTAGATACCTGCTTCTGCAGAGGTGGAAGTGAGGTAGATCCAGAGGCATGGGTTGGGGGAAGGGCTTCTTAAACACTCCACCAGTCCTTTCCTTTAGCCTCACCCTTGCCTGCCTGCAGTGCAGAGGGCTCTGGGGCTGCTGGTTCCAAAGACATTTGAGCAGTGAAGGGTTGGGGAGAGTGCTCAACCCTGGAAGTGAGGAAAACTTGATCAGGACTGTTGTTTAAAGCATCTTCCATATCGCTGGCTTCTGATTTGGCTCTCAGGTCTGCTAATCCAGTAACCTCCAGCTACCAAAGTTTAATTGTTGCTATCTTCTCTTTTGTTCTCCTGTGCCTGTGAGCTTATGATTTAAAAAATCCTTTAATATTGTTTTAATGAAGTTATAGGAGGGAGCAAAATTATATAAATGCGTCCAATCTTCTGTCGGAAACCAGATAACCCTTTGGGAGTGATTTTTATATGAACACGCTCATATTACCAATTCTTCTCTGGAGCATTCTGGATCCACAGAACCTCAGCCAGAAGGATGCTAGCACATGTACATTTTTTAAAGTTACAGAAATTGAAATTTCCTATCCATCCACCTGAATCCTGAGTGACTTGCTCACTTGACATCTGAGTGATGAGGAAGTGGTTTACATTGTGCTGGGGTCTCCTGGGACCACAGGCTCATGTGTTCAGAGTATTGCACAGCTTAGAAAAAGGAAAGTGACCATGTGCATGAGCTGCAAAAGTGCCTGCCCCAACCTTCTGAGCATGGAAACAAATGAGTCACTGCTGAACTTCTGCTCTCCAGATATGTAGAGTATTTCTTATAGTTCAGCCTAATCAGAAACATCCAGGGTAAGGAATTCCAGGAAACAGTTCAGCCCAGCAAGATGACAGAGTCACCGTAGGAAACGAGGGTGGGCAGGAATGTATGGTTCTCCTCAGGAAGCAGGCTGCAGGGCAGTTGGGAAACTCATTGTCAGACCCAGTTAACATGTAGCCAAGTGTTGAAATAAGCCTGCAGCTGCCCATCCAGCATTGGCTTTGGGTGACATACAGGGGCTCAGAAATTCCCATCTGGGCTGAAGAGTTGGTACTGACTGTAGGGTATGTTTGCTTCCAGATCTTGGGGGATGGAGCACTTGGGTCCACAGGAACTGGGTGATGGGATTCTAGCACAGTCTCCTGCCATGCCTGAAGCTGGGTGGAGGGAAGGGAAACAACATGACTGTGATTTAAATAAACAGCAAAGACAGACTTCAAAATTGTCTTGAGGCTGGGGAGATCTTTCTTCAGGTCCACTCCTCACTGGACTGTGATCCACAGATTGGCCCTCGAACCCTCCCTGGGAAGAAATTTGTTGTGTAGGAATTTCTTTCTCATCCCAAACCAGGGGTTCAGTGTTTTGTGATCAGGCATCTCTACTTACTGTCCCCTTCCTGGATCAACTTGACCTCTGTTGGTGTGAATTGACTGATGAATTCAAATAACTCATCTAGCGAAAAGGCTCGCAGATATGCAAGAACATTTCCAGTCCTGAAAAAGGGTCTGTATATTAAGAAATTTTCACATTCAGGGATATTGGTGGCTTCTGCCCATTGGTGAAGAAGAGTGCTACTATGAAACCCTGTCAAGGAAATCTCCCAGGAATCTGTGGACCCTGGAGAACAGGCACACATGCATATTTGCTCCCCTCAAATCCACCCCAAGTGGCTGCACCATTTCATGTTCCTTCCAGCAACATATGAGGATCCACTTGCTCTGTCTGCTCACCAGCACATGGTGCTGTTGTCATTGTGAGAGTGCCAAGTAACACTGCACAGATGTCCATCCATTAGTGGACCCTCCAGTGCCCACTGAGGCAGGAGAACTTTCACAGGTGTGTTACTGGTGTGTCACTGTGGTTTCGTTTGCATTTTTCTGATGGCTAGTGATATGTGTGCTGAATTACCACTTGTCTATTCTCTTCGGTGAAAAGCCTCTCCTGTCTTTTGCCCATTTTCAGACTGTATCATTTGACTTTTACTGTTGAGTTTTGAGAGTCTTTTACACAGTCTACATGCTAGTCTTTTGTCAGATATGGTGGTTTGAAAATCTTCCCTCCTAGTCTCTCGTCTGTCTTTCTATCCTCTCAATAGGGTGTTTTACAGGGCAAATGTTTTCAATTTTGATAATGTCCAGTTCACATCATAGGTCCTTTCATGGGTTATTCTTATGGTATTCAAGTGTAAGAATTCTTTGCCTGACTTCGTTTTTTATGTTTTGCATCTAAGTCCCTGATCCATTTTGGGTTGGTTATTTATATAATGTATAGAACTTCAGTCAAAGCTCATTTTGCCTATGAATTTCCAATTGCTCCGGTGTCATTTGTTAGAAAAACATCTTAAATAATTTTCAATGCATTAGTCACAGTATTTTAAAATCCATATCTGACAACGACCATAGACCCTTCATTTGTAAGTCTGTTTCTATGGTCTTTTTTTTTTTTTCAAATTCTCTTGGGACCCTTATATTTTGGTATGTCTGTGAATATTTGTTTGGATGCTGGTCATTTTGAGCCAGACATAGTTGTGGTTCCTCCAAAAGTGCAATGAATATTGTCAGGGACCAAGGTGCTTTGAGACTGGGTTTCATGCTTTGTGGGGATTGGCCTGTCTTGGGTGGGACAGCCTTCCCCATTAATCCTTTGGCCTAGTTATCAAAAGTACCTTCCTATGTGGGTCATGAACTCCAAGGCTTATTTATCTAGCATCCAAATCTCTGATAAATTGCATTTCAGACAATTTTCTCTTTGTTTCTCTGTCTATAGCTCTCTGCATGGGAGTGGGTTGGTGAGGAAAGAGATGCAGGGTATTTGTTTACTTTTCTGCACCTTCCTACTTTCAGATCTAGACTCCTCACATTCTGTCTTGGTGAGCTAGAACTGCAAGTTTTGACTCTGTGGTCCCACAATTGCTGCACGCTCCCTCCAACTGTAAGGTCACCCTCAACCCCACCCCTGCAGCCTCTTCCCTGTGCTGCTGTAGCCTGGCCTATGCACATGGGATGCATACAGCAGAACTCTGGGTATATTCTGAGCTCCCCTTCTCTCTAAGACCTTGGATACTTGGGACCTATCTCTTCTGAAGCGTCAAAGCAGACTTTTTGTTCTAATGTTTTCTTTTGGTGCATTTTATTTCATGTTCCCTTTGTCAGGAGGGTTGATCTGCTAAGCTACTCTGTCATAGCCAGAAGCAGAAGGCCTCCAGAGCCTATGTTTTGAGCAAGTCTATATTTTTATCTGACTCCAAATTCCTTAATCTTTCTACTCTTGCAAAACTAAATGTCGAGTTTTCATACAAATGTGCCCACAAAATGATAAAAATTCTGTTGATATGAAATGCATGCACACAGACACACAGACAAACATAACTCATACTTCATATAAACTACGCCCACGGCTTTCTATTTTTACTGCATGCATCAGAAAACAGTCATCCTGGATATGTTAAGTAATGGCCTAGGTCTCAATTTAAACATAAATAGACAAACACCATCACCACCATGAGCATCTGGCTTCTCTATGTCCTGGGTGATCAGCAGCTTTCTCTACCCTGGAGTCAGGCCAGCTGCCTGGTGAACTCTGGCCTGGCCAGAATGGTTACCACTCTGTCCTCACACTCCCCTCCTTTGCCCTCCCTGCCCAGCTGCTGTTCTTGATCTCAGTGCACTCTTCTCTCTGACTTCCTCTGGGCCTCACTTGTTTTCTTCTCACCTGTGCTCCTTCCTCCAGCCACACCCTGTACCTTGGAGTTTCTTGAAATAATGGAGGTTTCTGTACCTCCATTATTCCTCTGCAGTGCTGAACTCGTGGACTCTCCTTTTCTGCTCTTCCCTGGACCATCACATAGGTTTAAGACACTACCTCAGGGAAGCCTTCCTGGATCCTGGATCCCCAGCTGGGTGAGATACCTGGGGTGGGGACCCACTTCCATTGCCTCTAGGGCCTCTAGCAGGACCTGAGCTATGCCCAAGAGAAGTCCTTACTGTAGAATGGGGATACTGAAACCGGCCTGCTCTTGGGTCCAGCCATGGGCTCCAAGGAGGGAGCCCCAGCAGGGCATAGGACACAAGAGGACTTATTTTAGGAACCTGGCTGGAGGCCCCAGCAGGTATCATGGAAGAAAAAACACTGAAGCAGGGAAAGGAGCAAGGACTTTGAATTAGGATCCATGCCATGAACAAATATTGGGTAGCAAATATGAACCAGTCCTCCCTCATTCTCATGCTCAGAGGAGAAACCTGAGACTCAGAGGGGAAGACCCAGGGCCCTGTTTTGAAGTCAAGATAAGAACCCAGACTCTAGGCTGCTCGTTCAGAGCTCTGGCCCCAGACCCACTTCCTTTCTTTGCTCAGGAGCAGATCTGATGACCTGGATCCTGAATCTGGCAGGGGCCTTCAGGGGCTCCACAAAACTCCAGGTTGCAGAAGGGCCCTGGCTAGTTTCAGGACGAAACTAGGACCAGTCTAAGAGAGCAGGGAGTGTCAGTGAGGAGAGGCAGAGAGTTCCATTTAGCATGGCAGCCTTGGGGCCTGAAAAAGAAAGGGGCATTGAGGGACATGAAGCAGGAAGTGACAAAGCTCCCAACACAGGCAAGACCAGGGGACTTCATTGGCTAGTAGTACCAGGGGTGCACTTTGGCCATCCTGGCTAGGACTTGGTGGCCTTGCTGATTGATGGTGGGACTTGGAGCCTGTTTTCTGATGGCCTCCTGCTAGTCTCTGCTTTTGCTCAGGACTTAATTGGCACCTTGCCTCTCCTGTTCCATGCCCATAGATGGGAACCCCTTGAGGCACCTGGGCTACCTCTGCCCTGATCTCTGGATTTGGAATAAGGAGAGACTTGTGTAGGTCTCTTACTACTTTGGAGACTAGAAAAAAAGAAGCTATTTCTGGGGAAGAGGGTGGTAGGTCACTGAGGAGGAGGATTGTTTATGGGAGAAGCGTCTCCATGAAGTATCTGAAGAGTTTTCAGACAACTGACTGAGCACCAGCAGCGTTCTTGGCTTATGTGGTGGAAGAGAGTTTCACATAGACCTGCCAGGTATAGACAGAGGTTGATTGAGGAAATAGCTACACACTCAGGTGAGAACTGGGTAATCTCAAGAGAGAGGCACTTTTGGGGGTGAAGAAAGGAATACACATTCAAGGGAGAGTGAGGACCATCTTGAGGGTAAGAGGTTCAGTATTGGGGTTGCCTTCCCTTCTTTTAAAGGAAACTTGGTGAGGGGTAGTTAAGGGAAGGTATGCAGGAATAATATCAGTCTGGTGATTTCAAGATGGTTTCTGGTGGTCTGAGCAGTCTCGGGATCATCAGGCTGGTGTTGTCTTCACTATCTGTGGTCAATAAATAGCTCTGGAAAATTCCCTAAATTATAGTTTCCTCAAGATATCACCTCTCTCTTTGCTTAATCAATTTATCAGAGGTCAATTAACAGTTCACAGGTAGATTTATAAATTTCTCAGGTATTTGGAAATAATAAGCTTAGGAGAGACACTGGCTTAGGGAATGGGAGGCCTGGAGAAGTCTGTGGAACGTCAGAATTTAAATCCTAATTTCTTGTTCTTCTTTTAGGTCTCCTTTCTACCTATTTCTTATTCCTTGTATCCTACCTTTGAATTAGGATCCATGCCAAGAACAAATATTGGGTAGCAAATATGAACCAGTCCTCCCTCATTCTCATGCTCAGAGGAGAAACTTGAGACTCAGAGGGGAAAACCTAGTGCCCTCTTTGGAAGTCAAGATAGGAACCCAGGCTCTAGGCTACTCATTCAGACCTCTGGCCCCAGACATGGCAGTCCACACAGGGTCAGCGAGGGAGATGATCTAGTTTTATTCCTGGTCTTAGCAGGAGAGAGAATGCACAGTCAATTAGAATACAAAGAGGATGTTTTAATGAAAGGACTATTTACACATGTATGTGTGTAGGGAGCCCATGAGAGAGACAGTCTTTTGGGCCTCAGAACTTGGGAGTGGTCAATGGAAGGAATCAGTGGAAAAGTTACCAAGTGTGGAGGTGGATTGTTTTTCCTCCAGTTCCTGCTGTGACTTCTTTCCACTTCCAAGAGATGAGTGGCTGACTTGTTTTTCCTGCAAAGAAAATAAGCAGGGTGGGGCTGGGGATGTGGCTCAAGCGGTAGCGCGCTCGCCTGGCATGCGTGCGGCCCGGGTTCGATCCTCAGCACCACATACCAACAAAGATGTTGTGTCCGCTGAGAACTAAAAAATAAATATTAAAAATTCTCTCTCTCTCTCTCTCTCTCTCTCTCTCTCTCTCTCTCTCTCCTCTCTCACTCTCTCTTTAAAAAAAAAAAGAAAATAAGCAGGGTTTCCACTCTGCCCTTGGTTTCTCTGACCTCTTGCTGGGAGTCCCCACTGCCAAATCTGCCTGGAAAAACATGCTGGGCCCCTAGTCCTGGGTGTGTCTGTGTGCTTGGGGCTGATGTGTGGCCTTCCTGTGTTCTGGTCCATGAACCTGCTATGTTCAGGGGCCAGAGCTGGGGCCTCCAGGCCTTGCTCCCCACAGGGCACCCTGCTGATTCCCCTGTGGCAGGCCTACAGTCTGGCAGGGCTCTACTTTCTCAGTACCTCTTCTGCTTCCTTCTTTTTCTTCCCCTTGAGCCAGAGGAGGTAACATCTGAGCCAAGAAAGAGGATGGAGATGGGTCAGTCAAGGAATAGGAATTCTTCCTTGGGCACCCTGGGGCTTGGAGAAGTCACTCACCCAACTCCAGCTATGGCCATGAGCAGCACAGTGCTGAGGATTATAGCCCATATGTACGACTTCATTTTCTTGGCTGGGGGTGTGAAAGCAGGGAGCCAGGTGTTTAAAGGCCGAGAAGGTCCCACATCCCTTCCTTCTTTTATTATTCACCTACTCAAGTCACGTTTGGCAAACCCTGACTGAGCACTATTTCTGTGCCCAGCACACCTCAAGAGATGAATGAGACATGCTCCCTGCTCTCTAGGAAGAGGACAAGGAAACAATTACTGTGTGGGAAATAGGACAGCGCATGGGATGGGGAGAAAGGACGATGAGTCAGTCCCTGGGGGTGGGAGTGCGTCAGAAAATTGCTCAGAAAATAGGACCTCTGATTGGGACTGTCAAAGACAAATAGAGGTTCATTTCCATGGGTCACAGGCAAACCTGTGTTCCAGGCTGAAGACATGTTCAGGAATGGGAGCATGAAGCTGCACATCTGTCCAGAGTGTCCACAGCTTGGTGTGGCTGGGTAGTCAGGGCCATGGGAGATGAGCAGGGGCTGCTCACATGGGGCTTCCCAAGGAGGTTGGATGTTATCTGGGATATTTGGAGCTACTGAAAGTTATAAACAGGGAGTATCATGGGCAAATTTTCTCCTTGAGAAAGAGTTTTGTGATGGCCAGGAGGGGCAGGGAAGCCAGTTAGGAAAGGTTGCTATAACTCAGGTGAGAGATTCGGATGTCTGAGGAAGAGGGGCACAAGTTAGAATGAAAATATAGGAACACATTTAAAAGTTATTTAGCAAGGCTTGGGGACCTCATGGTTTAGGATGGAGGGAGATTCCTGCTTAGAAAGTGGAGGGCTTGAGTAGAGACATATGCTGAAAAGGACTGTGAAGGCAGAGCAGGTTTGGGGGCAATGGAGATGGGTTTGGGCACATTTCCAAGCATGCTGACTGCAGATGGCTTTCAGGCTCTAAACCTGGACACATGAATGTTAAGAAATCCCAAAGGCACTACTGTCACCCAAGAGGAGGAAGATGAGCAAGAAAAGTTTTGAGTTGGACAGAGAAAAAAGAGGGAGAGAAACAATAATAGCCCCAGGGGTGAAGGGCCAGGAGAAGGTATGCTAGACAAAGGAGGGACCACTGACCTGGGCAGAGAGCAGCGTCATTGCAGGATAAGACGTGGGTATTGCAGTCTGCACACACAGTGACCTCTATTGTGGATCTGATGTCTATGAGAGGGATGGGCAGGAGCCTTAGAGGAAGCTGTGGGGGGTGGGGGGCTCTTGTCCCTCAGTCAAGCCCAGTACCCAAGCACACTCACCACAGGACTCATTGCAGGCTGCCCGGAAAGGTGAAATGGTGGAGAAATTGAGGCACTGGGGGAGCAGACAGAGCCAGGAGGGTTTGGGTGTGTGAGCAGGACATGGAACTGGGGAAGGTGTGGCAGGTGTCCAGCCTGTAGTCAGGGCTGCGGGTTCCTGGGAAGAGTCTGGGAGGGGCTTCAGATTGGACTCTGCAGGCCTTGGGTCTCCATGGGGGTGAAGAGCTGGGCCGTGGGCAGGGGAAGTCCCATCTCTCACCCTTCTGCTTCAGCTCCTCTGATCTCCTATTCAGCCTCTCGGCAAGGAGACCCTTATATACACGAATCTCTTCCAGAAGTGATGATTTATCTGGAGTAGGGGGGAAAGGGTGCTCAGTTGTGTGAATTGCTCCATGTTGGGATTTCACATTTGTCTTCAAACAGAAATTCCCTAGAGGACACAGAGTCAGGCTGTGTCCATCTCCCACCCTATGACCAAAGCAGTCCTCTGGGAATGCTTTGGAGGGTGGGATATTGCCAACCCAAGCCCCAGGGCCCTGGGACACTTGGCCTCCTCACTGTTGCGTAACTTCTGAATGATTTGGTCAACTTGGCTGAAGAATTTGGCTGTTTCTTCTTCCAGATGGTTCTTATCTGAGGGGCGAGATGTATGAGGAAAGCCAGGGAAGTAAGATCCAGTTTGGGTGAAAGGGTGAGTCCTGGATCCTGGAATCCTGGAAGTACCTCACCAAGATAAGAGGATTTTATCGAGGAAGTATCCTCCAGGAAGAAGGAGTGGAGGCTTTGGGAGAGTTCTACTGGTGGTGGCGAGGTGCCCCAGAGAATCTGCAGATCATAGTCCAGCAGGGCAGGCATCTCTGGCCAGCAACGGAGGCAGGTCTTCTGACCAGCGGTTGTCAGGAGAAAGATGAGCAGGAGAGGCAGCATCTTCTGGGGTCTTCTCTCTGTACACATGGCCCTGCCTGCAGTTCCTTGTGGAATGCTGGCACCCTGTCCCCCTGGGAACTGCATTCTCTTGGCAGAACAAAAGTAAATTCTGAGGGTTAACAAAAGTAAGTTCTGATGGTCAGCTGTGGTGAACATAGGCTTTGGCATCAGACCCAAGAAGAGCTTTGGTATGTGGTTACTCCTCTGGAAATGGGGTCCCTGATGTTTGGTGGGGAGGGTTCTCATGAGGATCTAGGACAGTTGTGCTGCTTCTTGATGGATGCTCAACGATCACTGAGTTTATCTTGTAAGAAATTGATGAGCAAGACTGAAATTCGAGAGTTCAGGAAAGAGCAGCACAGCAAGAAGGTTAGCTGTGCAAAAAGATTCTGAGTGTCTCTGTACTTTTCCACATAGAAATGATCAGCCATGGAGGAAGCATATGGAAAATATATTTTTCAGGGCGTATAAAACCCAGCAGCTACGTTGTGCTTGGCCAAGTCACAGAGACTTGGACAGATCCTCCAGTTACTGTGTAGTAGTCAGATAGTGAAGACAGAGTTGTAGCCAGCAGTCTCTGGAAGTGTAGAGAAGGAAGAAGTCACCTGTAGGGCAGTTCTTTTGTGCAATACACACTGAAGAAGAATTGGTGAGGAGGAGGAGGAGGAGGAGGAGGAGGAGGAGGAGGAGGAGGAGGAGGAGGAGGAGAAAAAGGGGAGGGGGAGGGGGAGGAGGAGGGAGGGGGAGGAGGAGGGAGGAGGAGGGAGGAGGGGAGAGGGGGAGGAGGAGGAGGAGGAGCAAAGAAAAAATAGTTTTGGGGATTTTTGTCACAGTCATTCCTAAGCTGACAATTTTTGCCCTTTTGTGTATGCCATGCTTCTGACCACCTTCTGAGAGTCTTGGAGAAGTCACTCACCTAACTTCAGCTATGGCCACGAGTAGCACAGTGCTGAGGAATTACAGCCCACACGTAGGGCTTGTTCTTGGCTAGGGGTGTGAAAGCAGGGAGCCAGGTGTTTAAAGGCCAGGAGGGACTGTCTGGGATAGATTATGGGCAGCTGAGGGTCACCAGGAATTTGAGGAATGCTTCCAATGAGAATGACAAAAATAATAGCAAGAATTTAAATCAAAGGCAAACATAAACTTCAGAAAAAGAAAAGTTATAGAGATATCATGGGAAGCAGAAAACTTAGAACTTCACTTTAGTGAAATGGAAAAAATATTATTCTTCCAGACAGGAAGAGCTTGCTTTATAAAAGAAAAAAGTGAATTATTGGAGATTACAAATATGACAGAAGAGGGCTGGGGTTGTTGCTCTGTGGTAGAACACTTGCCTAGTATGTGTGAGGCACTGGGGTCGATCCTAAGCACCACATTAAAAAAAAAACTAAATAAACAAAATAAAGATATTGTGTCGGGGCTGGAGATGTGGCTCAAGCGGTAGCGCGCTCGCCTGGCATGCGTGCAGCCTGGGTTTGATCCTCAGCACCACATACCAACAAAGATGTTGTGTCCACCAATAATTAAAAAATAAATATTAAAAATTCTCTCTCTCTCTCTCTCTCTCTCTCTCTCTCTCTCTCTCTCTCCTCTCTCACTCTCTCTTAAAAAAAAGATATTGTGTCTATCTACAATTAAAATTATTTTTAAAAAATATGATAGAAGAAATTGAAAAATTTAAAAATGTGTTGGGATACGAAGCTCCTGTTTCAGACACCAGTGCAGAAAGATAAGAGATGGCAATTAGGAACAGAAAAATTATAAAATTAGATAATCAGTCTATGAGATTCAGCAAATACATGTTCTGGAAAAAACTGGAGGGAATAAAATTACTTATAACAAATTGAATAAGAAAGATGCACAGGGAGGAATTCTTCTGGAAAGGGAAATGGAGGGCAGGCATAAAGATATGCTATAATAAACAGCGTTGAATTGGAAAATTTTGCTTGCATCAGTCAGGTAAGCTCTGTAGTGAGAGGATGGTTCTGAGTACTGCTGAGCTCATGTTCTCACCCTGGCTTTGGACAAATATTTAGGGATGTGCCCATATTTTTTCTATCAGGCAATGCCTCTGGAAAAGAAAGTCTTGATTGCATGGAATCCAAGCTGGGAGAAGCAGGTATTCCCACCCTGGTGCTCTGGATAGGGTTCAGAGATTATAGCACAAAAACCTACTGCTTACAATGCTCTTCTTTCTCCTCCGAAGTAGCCCCAGAAAGCCTGTGTATGGGAGGAAAGGACAGAGAACTAATAAAAATGATAGAGAGGGAAAAATTTTTTAGAAGTGAAAGATGTGAATTTCCAGATTGAAAGATCTTACGAAGAAGGCATTTTCCACCCCCTAGGGATAAGAAAAAGCAAAGCACAGAAAGAAATAGACAAGGTACAGGGGACCAAGTGCATAATATATCTTCAGGGTTCTCAAGATCAATATAGAAAGTTAGCCATTGATGAAATAATGCTTTTTCATTCTGAGAAAAATATTTCCATCTTAGAATGCTATACTCGGCCAAATGTCAAACAAGGAGGAAGACTGACTATGTCTTCCTAGCAAGTCAAGTTAAAACTAATCTATCTTACCTTCTTACAGAAAGTTATTGGAGGATGTGCTCCGACTAAGTAAGCCAATCAAACAAGAAAGATGATTGTGGGGAAGTGAAGGGACTGGACTTGAATACACAGAGAGATGAGAAAACTCTTGGGGCAGTAGTCAAGGGAAGTCCTGGGATGATGGACGGCCAAGCTGGCTCTCCTTGGGTGGAGGAAAGTCTGCAGTGGGCAATGAGGTCAATTCCTTCTAGCTGCCAGATTTCCTTCCTGGCTTTCTTTGATCTTGCTTAGTCTCTTCTACTTTTCCCCAGAAATTATAGTTTTCTAACAAATTGGGTGTGAGGTAAGGTCCAAGACTCAAGTTTAGATTTGGGGAGTGAATTGTAAGAATAAGTCTTTAGAGAGCTTGGGACTGGGTCATCAGGGGAAAGGAGTCTTCCACGGGATGCCATCATACTTGCTAGAATTCCATGCTAATTTTTAGGGCCAAAGTATTAGGCTGTGCTGGAGTCATTCCTTTTCTCAATTTTTGCTTTTCCTTTGGGAAATTTGCAATAATGGCAGTATGCAGGTGTTATTTTGTCCCTGGTCCAATATCATCCTAGTTCATCTCTACATCCTTAGCATCTATTGGGAACAGTGATACCAACTGTTTGAAGTGACATCAAAATTGAGAATCACAGGAACTGATGACTGGGCCAATCTTTAAAATCTAACCCCCTGCCCATTGCTGGTAGCTCATGAGTTTTTTTTTTTTAATCACTACTTATTCGCCCTGATTTCTCCTCTTATTCGCAATTTAATTCAATTGTGTGTTATATACTTTGGGGGAAAGAACTAGGGATCTAAATAATAAAGGCAACCTTTTCTGTTTCTAGACATCTTGGAGTGTTAGAATCTTCCTTCTGCCTCTTGTGCTTCTGGTCACCTGGGCATGTCCAATACCTCTATCTAGGGCAGCTCATGGAGGGTTTGAAGACAAAAATCAACTTCTCTTTTAGAGGCCAAGCACATTCTTTTCAGTTTAAGAATTCCTTTAGATTCCTGTCTTAGTTCATTTTCTGTTGCTATAAGAAAGTGTCTGAGACTGGGTATTGTATAAAGAATAGACATTTATTTTGCTCACTGTTCTGGAGGCTGGGAAGTCCAGGAACACTGAACTGGTTGGTATCTTCTGAGTGAGAGCCTCAGCATCTGGTGAGAGTCTTTCTGATGCACAGTGGCATGGTGAGGGGTACCAAATGGAGAGACAGAGCAAGACAGCCAGGGAGAACATGCTTTGATAACACACCCTTGGCAACTCATTAATCCATGAGTAGACTTATTTATTCATGAGGGAAGAGCTCCCATGACCCATCACCTCCCACAGGCCCCACTTCTGAGTACCATTGATGTATGGATATGGGAATTATATTTCCAATTTATAAAATTTGGGGGACACATTCAAAACATAGGAGTTTCCATCTTAGAACCTGGTTTCAGGTCTCCCCCCACTTTTATTTATTTATTTATTTATTTATTTATTTTTTATTTTTTTATTGGTTGTTCAAAACATTACAAAGCTCATGACATATCATCTTTCATACATTTGATTCAAGTGAGTTATGAACTCCCATTTTTACCCCAAATACAAATTGCAGAACACATCAGTTACACATTCACATTTTTACATAATGCCATATTAGTGACTGTTGTATTCTGCTGCCTTTCCCATCCTCTACTATCCCCCCTCCCCTCCCCTCCCATCTTCCCTCTCTACCTCATCTGCTGTTGTTCAGTTCTCTCCCTTGTTCCCCCCCTTTCCCCTCACAACCTCTTATATGTGATTTCATATAACATTGAGGGTTTCCTTCCATTTCCATGCAATTTCCCTTCTCTCTCCCTTTCCCTCCCACCACTCGCCTCTGTTTAATGTTAATCTTTTCTTCCTGCTCTTCCTCCCTGCTCTGTTTTTAGTTGCTCTCCTTATATCAAAGAAGACATTTGGCATTTGTTTTTTAGGGATTGGCTAGCTTCACTTACATAATCTGCTCTAATGCCATCCATTTCCCTGCAAATTCTATGATTTTGTCATTTTTTAGTGCTGCGTAATACTCCATTGTGTATAAATGCCACATTTTTTTAATCCATTCATCTATTGAAGGGCATCTAGGTTGGTTCCACAGTCTAGCTATTGTGAATTGTGCTGCTATGATCATTGATGTGGCAGTATCCCTATAGTATGCTCTTTTAAGGTCCTTAGGGAATAGTCTGAGAAGGGCGATAGCTGGGTCAAATGGTGGTTCCATTCCCAGCTTTCCCAGGAATCTCCATACTGCTTTCCATATTGGCCGCACCAATTTGCAGTCCCACCAGCAATGTACAAGTGTACCCTTTTCCCCACATCCTCACCAGCACTTATTGTTGTTTGACTTCATAATGGCTGCCAATCTTACTGGAGTGAGATGGTATCTTAGGGTGGTTTTGATTTGCATTTCTCTGACTGCTAGAGATGGAGAGCATTTTTTCATGTACTTATTGATTGATTGTATGTCCTCCTCTGATAAGTGTCGGTTCAGGTCCTTGGCCCATTTGTTGATTGGGTTATTTGTTATCTTATTGTCTAATTTTTTGAGTTCTTTGTATATTCTGGAAATTAGGGCTCTATCTGAAGTGTGAGGAGTAAAGATTTGTTCCCAGGATGTTGGCTCCCTATTTACTTCTCTTACTGTTTCTCTTGCTGAGAAAAAACTTTTTAGTTTAAGTAAGTCCCATTTGTTTATTCTTGTTATTAATTCTTGGGCTATGGGCATCCTATTAAGGAATTTGGAGCCCGACCCCACAATATGTAGATCGGAGCCAACTTTTTCTTCTATCAGGCGCAGAGTCTCTGATTTGATATCAAGCTCTTTAATCCATTTTGAGTTAACTTTTGTGCATGGCGAGAGAAAGGGGTTCAGCTTCATTTTGTTGCATATGGATTTCCAGTTTTCCCAGCACCATTTGTTGAAGATGCTATCCTTCCTCCATTGCATGCTTTTAGCCCCTTTATCAAATATAAGAAAGTTGTAATTTTGTGGATCGGTTTCTGTGTACTCTATTCTGTACCATTGGTCCACCTGCCTTTTTTGGTACCAGTACCATGCTGTTTTTATTATTATTGCTCTGTAGTATAGTTTGAAATCTGGTATTGCTATACCTCTAGATTCACACTTCCTGCTTAGAATTGCTTTTGCTATTCTGGGTCTTTTGTTTTTCCATATGAATTTCATGATTGCTTCATCAATTTCTACAAGAAATGCCATTGGGATTTTGATTGGGTTTGCATTGAACCTGTAGAGAACTTTGGGTAATATCACCATTTTGATGATGTTAGTTCTGCCTATCCATGAACACGGTACATTTTTCCATCTTCTAAGATCTTCTTCTATCTCTCTTGAGGGTTCTGTAGTTTTCATTGTATAAATCTTTCACCTCTTTTCTTAGGTTGATTCCCAAGTATTTTATTTTATTTTTTGAGGATATTGTGAATGGAGTGGTTTTCCTCATTTCCATTTCAGAAGTTTTGTCGCTGATATACAGGAATGCCTTTGATTTATGCGTGTTGATTTTATATCCTGCCACTTTGCTGAATTCATTTATTAGTTCTAGTAGTTTCTTTGTAGACCTTTTTGGGTCTTCTAGGTATAGAATCATGTCATCTGCAAATAGTGATAATTTAAGTTCTTCTTTTCCTATTTTTATGCCTTCAATTTCTTTCGTCTGTCTAATTGCTCTGGCTAGTATTTCAAAAACTAAATTGAATAGAAGTGGTTAGAGAGGGCATCCCTGTCTAGTTCCAGATTTTAGAGGGAATGCCTTCAGTTTTTCTCCATTTAGAATGATGCTAGCTTGAGGCTTAGCATACATAGCTTTTACAATGTTGAGGTAAGTTCCTTTTATTCCTGGATTTTCTAGTGTTTTGAACATAAAGGGATGCTGTACTTTGTGGAATGCTTTTTCTGCATCTATCGAGATGATCATATGTTTTTTTTTTTAAAGAGAGAGTGAGAGAGCCAGAGAGAGATAGAATTTTAATATTTATTTTTTAGTTTTCGGCGGACACAACATCTTTGTTTGTATGTGGTGCTGAGGATCGAACCCAGGCCGCATGCATGCCAGGCAAGCGCACTACCGCTTGAGCCACATCCCCAGCCCCGATCATATGGTTCTTATCTTTAAGTCTATTGATGTGGTGAATAACATTTATTGATTTCCGTATATTGAACCATCCTTGCATCCCAGGGATGAATCCTACTTGATCATGATGCACAATTTTTTTGATATGCTTTTGTATTTGATTCGCCAGGATTTTATTGAGAATTTTTGCATCTAAGTTCATTAGAGATATTGGTCTGTAGTTTTCTTTCTTTGAAGTGTCTTTGTCTGGTTTCAGGATCAGGGTGATCTTGGCTTCATAGAATGAATTTGGAAGAGGTCCTTCTTTTTCTGTTTCTTGAAATAGCTTGAAAAGTATTGGTATTAATTCTTCTTTGAAGGTTTTGTAAAACTCCGCTGTATACCCATCCGGTCCTGGGCTTTTCTTGGTTGTTAGTCTTTTGATGGCCTCTTCTATTTCTTCCTTTGTTATTGGTCTGTTTAAATTGTGTGTGTCTTCCTGACTCAATCTGAGCAGATCATATGACTTAGGAAATTTATTGATATCTTCACTATCTTCTATTTTATTGGAATATAGGGTTTCAGAATACTTTCTAATTATCTTCTGTATTTCTATAGTGTCTGTTGTGATATTGCTTTTTTCATCCTGTATGTTAGTAATTTGAGTTCTCTCTCTTCTTCTCTTCATTAGCATGGCTAAGGGTCTGTTGATCTTATTTATTTTTTCAAAGAACCAACTTTTAGTTTTATCATTTTTTTCAATGGTTTTTTTTTGTTTCAATTTCATTGATTTCCACTCTGATTTTAATTATTTCTTGTCTTCTACTACATTTGCTGTTGTTTTGCTCTTCTTTTTCTAGGATTTTAAGATGTAGTGTGAGTTCATTTATTTGTTGTTTTTTTCTTTTTTTGAGGAATGAACTCCAGGAAATGAATTTCCCTCTTAAAACTGCCTTCATTGTGTCCCATAGATTCCGGTATGTTGTGTCTGTATTGTCGTTTATCTCTAAGAATTTTTTTTATCTCCTCCTTTATGTCTTCTGTAACCCATTGATCATTCAGTAACATATTGTTTATTTTCCAGGTGATGCAGGATTTTTCCTTCCTTCTTTTATCATTGATTTCCAGTTTCATTCCAGTATGGTCAGATATGGTGCATGGTATTATCTCCACACCTTTATATTTACTGAGAGTCGCCCTATGGCATAATATATGGTCTATCTTTGAGTAGGATCCATGTGCTGCTGAGAAGAACGTGTATCCACTTGATGATGGTTGATATATTCTATATATGTTGGTTAAGTCTAGGTTATTGATTGCGTTATTGAGTTTTATAGTTTCTTTGTTCAGCTTTTGTCTGGAGGATCTGTCTAATGGAGAGAGCGGTGTGTTTAAGTCACCCATAATTATTGTTTTGTGGTCTATTTGACTCTTGAACTTGAGGAGAGTTTTATGAACATTGCAGCACCATTGTTTGGTGCATACAAATTGATAATTATTATGTCTTGATGGTGGATGGTTCCTTTTAACAGTATATAGTGTCCTTCTTTATCCCTTTTGATTAACTTAGGTTTGAAGTTGATTTTATTCGACATGAGTATGGCTACTCCTGCTTGCTTCTGAGGGCCATGTGAGTGGTATAATTTTTCCCAACCTTTCACCTTCAGCCTGTGTATGTCTGTGATGAAAAATCAATCATTAACCTAATTGGTATATCCCTGAATGTAATCTGCCTCCTTTCTCTCATAGCTTTTAGTATTCTCTCCTTGTTGTATGTTGGCTATCTTCATAATTATATGTCTTGGAGTTGGTCTATTATGGTTTTGGATGTTTGGGGTCCTGTAGGCTTCCAGGATTTGGCAATCTATTCCATCTTTCATCTCTGGGAAGTTTTCTAGGATTATTTCATTTAATAAGTTGTCCATTCCTTTGGTTTGAACCTCTGTGCCTTCTTCTATCCCAATGAATCTCAAATTTGGTTTTTTATGAGATCCCATATCTTTTGGATAGATTGCTCGTGAGATTTAAGCATCCTTTCTGAGTTGACTATATTCTTTTCAAGTTGATAAACTTTGTCTTCATTATCTGATGTTCTGACTTCTACTTGATCTAGTCTATTTGTAATATTCTCGTTTGAGTTTTTAATCTGTTTTATGGATTCCTGCATTTCTAGGATTACTGTTTGGTTTTTTTAAAAATCTCTATCTCCTGGTAAAGCTCGTTCTTTGCAGTTTGAATTTGTTTGTTTAATTCATTTTCAAAATATACTTTTATTGCTTGGACTTGCTGTCTCATGTCTTCTTCTCTAACATTCCCTTCCATCTGAGTTAGGTATGCCTTGATTTCTTTCCCTGTCCATGTTTCTGATGCTTCTAGGTCCTCCTGTAGATTTAAGTTGTCCTGCATTGTTTGTAATCCTTTTTTCCCTTGTTTTTTCATGTTGTTCACATTACTTTCCAGCTCTGTTTGACTGCTGTGTAACTGCTTTCTCCTATACATTTGTTTTGGCTTTGTATATCTCTGTTGTCTCTCCTTTGTGGTGGGGAGATTATGCCTAGAAATGTTGGGCTTTATTGTACTTTAAAGCTGATTCATTCAATTCACAAAAGGTTTCCGGGTTCTGTATGCATATAGTGATTTGTTGTTTGTTCTTAGGACTTTATGTTTAGGTTAGTGCTATGATGGTATGAGGGTTAGTATGTCTTGGCTACTTTAGAAGATTGCTCTACTGAGGGGGATACTAACAGGCGATTGGATCAGGGTGTTGGTAGTAGCTAGTTATTTAGGAGCCCTATAGACAGCCTCAAGACATTCACCTATTTGTGCCGCAGTCTGGCCGGGCACAATTCAGGAGCCACTTGTCAAAAGAAACGAACTTTATTTTTAGAACCACACAGGCCAAACAAAACAGCTCCTCAGGAAAAACCCTCAGAGCCCAACTGCCACCACCGGCTTCCCACAAGCTTCTCACAGCAACACACAAGCCTCCCCCACTCCCACAATCCTCCTGCTCTTGAGGCCGATTGGCTGGGTCGTGTGGGCGGAGCCAAAGAAGTCCCCCAATGAGCAGCTCCATAGTCTGAAAGGGCAGGGAAATAGCCCAATGAGCATCACCGCAGAGGAGCCAATCAGCTAGATGTTGCTGGGGCCGCTGTGAGCCAATCATCAGCCGGCAGCTGGAAGTTTGCTGGCAGCTGGAAGTTTGCTGGGGCCCCTTTAGCTGTGGCTCTCAACATATTTGCATTTAGACAATTACACGTAATGGAAGATGTAATGCTTGGGATGAAAGTTGGGGGGTAGGGGAATGAAGGTGCTCTTAAAAAGAAAGAAGGAGAGAGAGAGAGATAGATTAGAGGAGAATGAAAAGAACAATAAGACTTGAAACAGGAAAGAAAGAAGGAAGGAAAAGGGGAGAGAGGAACAGAGAGAGAAGCAGAAAAAAAAAAAAGAAAAAAAATTGAAGTCTTAGAGATCCATTTTCTTCTCTTCCAGTAGGCGGAGCTGTGCCCTCCGAGCGGAGCCTCTGCCCTCTACCTGCCAATAGCAATCCCTGTAAGGCGTCTCCTGGTAGTCTCTCAGACTTGTCAGTCCAGAGCCATTTCACCTCTCTGGCCCCTCCCCCCTTCCTCCTGTCAGCCGGCCAGCCAGGTCCCGTTCACCGGAAGCGGTTCCCCAAAGATCTAGTTACACTTGCAGCCCCACCACGCGTCCCATTTAAGCCCCAGTGCTGTGGTAAACTGGCGGCTAAGACCTTGGGAGTCGCCGCTGGTGATATGGGGGGTTGGGGGGTCGGGGATCCCCTCTGCTTCCCCACAGACACGCCCCCAGAGAGATCCTCGAAGTTTCCTGGCTGCCTGTATCTGGATGGGGCGGGAGTCACACACCTGCTAAAGTGGATTCTGCTGGGAAGGAATTCCGTCGGCTGGACTCAACAACGTCACCTCTCTGCTATGGCGGGCCCCAGGCTCCTTGCCGGAGTGTCCAAAGGGAGGGGTGGGACTGGTCCGTCCCCTGTTGGCCTCAGCTCCCGGCTCGCTATTTCATGAAGGCTTGGCTAAAGACCTCTTCCTGCCAAGCTGCTTCTCGGAGGCTAGCGGGACCCAGTCACATTGGCTGCGATCGGGCGTGGACAGCAGCTGGCGGATCTGGACCTCTGTGGATCTGGACCTCTGCATCTCGTGGTGGGGGATTCGCTCATCTGGAGCAAACTGTCACTTCAAAAAATCCTAGTAGCTCCCGGCCGGTCTCTCTTCAGTGGAATTTTGCTAGGAGATTCTCCATTGGTAGAATCTAAGCGTTATCTATGTGTCTTTATGACCCCATCCCTGAGGGGGTATTGAAAGCGCTGCCTCTCCGCCCACCGCCATGTTGTTCCCCTCCCCCCACTTTCTGATCGATGTCCCCTCATATTACCCTTTTGTGCTAAAGCAAGACAAAATTTACAACTGGATCACCTCTTATTTTGGCATTTGAAACCCTCCTTTCAAGTACAAATTTCCCCATGTTTGAGTTTTCTATTGCTGAATTACAAATTACCACAAACTTAGTAGCCTATAATAACAGCTATTTATTATCTAATGGTGTCCAGAAATTAGAGCACAGCTGAGCTGGGTTCTCTGCTGAAAGTTTCTCACAAGGCTAAATTCCTACAGTCAGTTGGGCTACATTGCTGACTGAAGTTTGGGTTTCTAGTTCAAGCTCATGTAGTTATTGTGTTAGTTTTTCTGTTCCTGTGACAAAATACCTCAGATAATCAACTTAAAATTAGAAAAGGTTTATTTTGGCTCATAGTTTCAGAGGTTCCTGTCCATGCTCAATTGACCCTTTTTCTTTGGATCTGTGGCAAAGGTAGCAGATGTTGGGTGCAGAGCAGGCTGAACTGTGTTGTCTGCAGGGCAGGCTGAACAGATGTTGGCTGCAAGATAGCCCACACGCTCAAACCCCCCCCCCCCCCCATCTGGTCCTTTATCACCTGTTTGCCTCAAGTCTGAACATTCAACCCTGCTCAAGGCTGAGCACTCAACCCCCCTTGGGCCAACAAGGCAGCTTGCAGACCCAGAGGCCCCATTAGATTTCGGCTATAAAAACTCCCTCCTGCCAGGCCCCCCTCTCTCTTGCTCTTTATCTTTCTTGTGCGTGCTCTCTGTCTCTCTCTTGCTCTTGTTCTCTCCCTGTTCATCTCTTCTCTTCTTTCTCTCTCTCCTTCTTTCCTTATTTCTTTTCTCTTTGTTGCACTGCTGCAATAAAGATCTTTTGGTTGCTCCGAGTTTGTGGTCACTTTCCTTTCAGCAGATCCTTGTGGAAAGTGTATGGTAGACTGACCTGCTTACTCATTGTGGCCAGGAAGCAAAAAGAGAGGAAGATAAAAGTGTCAGAGTCCCACAGTCTTCTTAAGAGAAGGCACACTCCCAGAGACCTAAATTCCTCCTACCAGGCCCCACATCTCAAAGATTCTGCCGACTCTCAATAGAGCTACAGGATGGGAACCAAGCCTTCAGCAATGGCCTTTGAGGGACACTTATTGAAATCATAGCAGTTGTTGACAGAAACTTGTGATTGAGGGATGAGGCTGGGGCTGCTTTTGGAAACAAGATGCCCCTCTCAGTTCCCTGCTGTGTGGCCCCTCCAGAGATTTTTATTTTTTGAACCTCTTCCTTCAGGAAGGGCCCAGACACTTTTAAGAAAAGCCTATTTCCAAGATAATCTCTCTTTTCATTAATTCAAAGTGAAATGGCTTGAGACTTCAATCATATCTACATAATTCCTTCACCTTTGTTATACAGCACACTTAGTTCTAGGTAAAATTCATCATCTTGCGCCATTCTATGCCCAAGTGGAGAGAGGGATACACAGGGTGCATAAGCCAGGAAAGAGGAATCTTGAAGACTGCCTTAGAAATCTGTCTATCACACCCCTGAACTCCAAATATCTACCTCGGGGCCTGTAACAATGTTACCAGTGTCTTCCCTCACCCTCAGTCACCAATGTGGATTAAGATGATGTGCTTCTCTGCAGCTTCTTGATAGGAAAATAAGATCGTTGGAGCCACAGCTAAAATGGAATTCCGACAATAATGTCAGGGTCAGTCAGTGCACACTTCACAGGCTCAGGACAAAGTCTTCTATAAGAACAAAATAGGGGTTCCCACGTACGCCCATAAATTTGACGATTCATTAGAAAAGCTCCCAGAACTCAGGAAAGCACTCTGCTTCTGATTATGGCTTTATGATAATTGATATAAAGTTAGGACTCACCAAATAAGAGACACATGAGGGAGAACACAGGACCTGGGAGAGTCCCAAATGCTCAGAAATCATGTCTTCAGGGTGCATCACCCTTCTGGTACATTGATGTGTGTGACCAACCAGGAATCTCACTGGAGCCTTGGAATCTGGAGGTTTTCCTGGGGTTCTATTGTGTAGTTGTGATTGATTGAATCGTTCATGTGATTGAATGCAATCTTTAGGCCTCCCTCCCCTCTCTGGAGGTTGGGCTCAGATTACCTTGCTCAGAGCTTCAAGCCTTTAATCATATAGTTAGTTTTTCTGAGGTGGGCAACCCCCCATGTGGAATCATCTTGTTAGCATGACTGACTACGTATGGCCAGATATGGTCCTATAGGTCCACCATGAATAACAAACATGCTTCTATTACTCAGGAAACTCTGGGGATTTAAGATTGTGTTACAGGAATCAGAGACAAAGGAGGACCATTTTTAAAAATTATCCAATAATAGCATATAAAGTTACTATACCAGTAATGTTTTTAAAATGAATTCACCCTTATTCAGGCTTTTTAGTGCTTCTGGAATCTTCTGGGAGGGTCTTGAATCACCGGCACAAGCTTTTGTTTTGCAGGTGCTGAACTGTGAGGATATGAGGGCAGTGGCAGAGATCTAGAGACAAGTGGACATTACATGGACATCTGTTTTAACAAAGTTCATGAGCAAATTAACTCACTTGCTTGACAAAATCATCTTAGAGGTCATTGGCCTGCAAATTTTGTCCAGCTGTTACAAGGAACGTTGGTTGAAAGATCCTTTGATAAATCCAAGAGGTTGGTATCCAGCTGGTCAAATGCCTTTACAAAGGGTTCAATATAGTTGTTTGATTTTTTTAATGAAAAAAATTACAAAAAAATTCATTACCGGATAAGCCATCATGAATGAAATATTCATTTCATTTTCTTTCTGGTTAAGACTTGTGTCTTGAAATGCTTTGTTGTATCTGCTTAGAATGATCAATGGGGATGCCTGGGGGGATTTCTCCTGCAGAATTTGTCAGTAGAAAACATTAAAATTGCATGAAGCCACTCATGTAATTTTAATGACCATCAAAAGAGTTTTGACTGGAATTGGGAGGAATTTTAAGTGAGATGATGCTCCTGGGAAAGATTGAAACCAAGGTCCTTGTGTGTTTGAGGAGTCAAGGTCAAGAATCTATAGGGTATTTTCCTGTCTACACCCACAGTTGGGCAGGGACATTTTGTCCACAGTCAGGGTCCATAGCCAGTGGTGTCTGCAAAACAGAGCTCCTGGGTATCTTCCTGCTGCTTCTAGAGAAAGATACAGGCTGGATCTGGCTGTGGCCTTGAATGGGACACAATGAAGCCAGTTTATTCCCTGGAATCTGATGAGGGTTCAAATTCAGACCCAGTATCCTCCAGTTAGAGAAGTCCCTTCCACACTTATGCCCCCAGTTTTAGTCAGTTTTTCATCACTGTGACAAAATATCTGATGAGAACAATTTAGAGGAGAAAAATTTTATTTTGGGGCTCACAGTTTCAGAGGTTCAGTCCATGGTCAGCTGATTCTATAATCTGGGCCTGAGGGGAGGAAGAGTATCATGGCCGAAGGAAATCAGTTCTCCACATAGCAACAAGGAAGCAGAAAAGGTCCCTTTCACCAGGCAAAATATAAACCCTAAAGTCATGCCACCAGTGACCCACTTCCTCCAGCCACACCCTACCTGCCTGAGGTTACCACCCTGTTAATCCATATCTGTGGATTAATCCACTTTTTAGGTCATGCCTCTGATAACCTAATCATTTAATTTCTGAAAATTTATGCATTGTCTCACACATAAATTTTTTGGGGGACACCACATTTCCAAACCATAACACCCCTTTTCTCTCAAGTTGGTCTACCCTTACCTTCACCCACCTCAGCCCCTGCGTCTGTGAAGCCTTCTCAGATCTCTCAATCCACATGATTTTCAAATCGTCTGATCTCAGTCATGGCCCATGTTGAGCAATTAGCTGCACCCCAACTTATGACATGCTTTCTGCTGTTGTTTTAAAAATGCCATTGAAATCTGCAGTGACCTATGTTTTCCCCAGACCTCACCAGCCTGCGTCTAAAAATGACAGTCACAATCACAACGACATTTCTCCGGGTCATCTCCTTTTTGTAAGATCTTGGCTCTCTTGGCTCCCCTGATGTCAGTAATTTAGGCAGCCCTCAGAGAATGTCCCTTACGAGGCCACCAGCACCTGGTTCATGTAGGTGTATGGTGACATCTACTCTTTCTGTGAAATCAAGCGGTGTGCTCTGTACATACCACTTTCTCAACTTCTCTATTTTGGATGCAAGAAATCTTGGATCCTTGCTAGGAGCTTTCTCAGATGCTTTTTTATGGGGTCCTGGACCCCAACCACTTCTCTAGAAAAGAAGAGGAAATAGCTTCTTTTTTTTTTTTTTTAGAGAGAATTTTTTTTTAATATTTATTTTTTAGTTCTCGTCGGACACAACATCTTTGTTGGTATGTGGTGCTGAGGATCGAACCCGAGCCGCCCGCATGCGAGGCGAGCGCGCTACCGCTTGAGCCACATCCCCAGCCCAAAATAGCTTCTTTTATTTAGCCACAAACTCAATATAGAATGTCTGATGTCTGTGTTCCAAGGTGCCCCAGTGATTCCGAGGTCGCTTTCTCTCTTTTGATGAAGATGTTCAGAAGCCCTTGAGGTAAGCTTGCTCATGTACCCTCTTTTTTTTTCTTAATAGGTTCTTTCTC
Source organism: Spermophilus citellus (assembly GCF_964194105.1). Classification (NCBI taxonomy): domain Eukaryota; kingdom Metazoa; phylum Chordata; class Mammalia; order Rodentia; family Sciuridae; genus Spermophilus; species Spermophilus citellus. The sequence goes on along the minus strand of NC_138192.1, from coordinate 34,398,188 downwards.
ATGAAGCCCCTTGTGTAAAATGATGGGACCTTCCAAGAAGTAGTGCAGATAGGTCTACACGTTAAAGTGACTGTGACAGACAGGGACAATCACTGAAAATATGCTGGTCAAAAGTGGCCTTGATGAGAAAAGTCTCTATTTCTCAAATGGATATTTATTTTCCCTGGAGAAGCTGGACCAGAGAGAGAGGGCCCCTAAGTCTGGGATGGCTCCACCATACCATGGGATACCCCTGGGTTTCTGATGTTTGTTTGAAGTCATGCCTGAAGCTTGAGATGAGAACATCTTTCCTCTGATCTTTCTAATTAGGATTGATTGGCCATCAATGTTGTGGGGTAAACACCTGAGGACAGGAGTGTAAGGTGAATGTCACAATGTTGGACATCATTGAAGGAGAAAGGGGAATCCCTGCTAGACTCGCTGATGTCCTTTCTTACCTTTTATAGGAAGAATGAGGCTCCAGCCTTCCAAAGTACATTTTTCAGGACAGGCAACATCATTGAGCCTCCCTGGTCCATTTGGGTGACCTCCCATTTGGCTGAGCAGGCAAGGTTGTGGGTAGGGCTCCCTGCATGGGGCAGGATAGCACAGCCTTTGGGAGCACTGTCCCAAATGTAGATGGTTTTGGTTCCTGAATCTTAATAATCACACCTGTTCCTTTCCAGAGGGTGGAAAATAGTATTTTCCCCAAGAAGGTGAAGCCTTATCTTCCACCCACATTATTCCTCTATAGGGGGAGCTGCCTGTTTCTTCATCAAGAGGTGGAATTCCTCTCCCTTTGATGTGGGCTGGCCATTGTGACTTACTTGTAATGAATAGAATACATTAGAAGTGACTCTCTGTGACTCCCAAGGCAGGGCCAGCATGGCCGTGTAACTTCTTTTGCTGTGTTGAAAAGCTCGCTCTCTGCATGCTTGTTCTTGGGCTGCTTCTTCTGGGAACCCAGCTACACTAAGAGCCCTGTGTGGGAGGGCACTCTGGTTGATGGTTCCAGCTGAGTCCACACTTGAAACCTTTCAGCTCAGAATCAACATGGGAATGAAGAAGCCTCAAGATGATTCCAGCCCCCAAACTATTTTTGAGTGTCTAGTTAAGACTCCAGACATTGCGGAGCAGAGAAAAGCCATCCTTTGGCCTGTGCCTTTTTATGCAGCAAGAGATTGTGGGAACACAGGACTCTGCAAAGAGCACAACAAAAAGACTTGTCAAAAAGACTGTCAAGACAGGGGAAATGACTTGACCTTACCAGGAGTGGTCCAGGTATAATAGGGCACCTAGCTGAAGGAACTCTGTAAAAAAGGATTAGAGGGTTCAAAAGCCTGCCCCCATCCGGCATTCTGTGACTCATGTGTGACCTTTGGAGTGTCCAAGTGGACTCTGATTACATCTCTCAGTCACACAGAGGGTTACAGGACTAGGTTCCCAGCAGAATGAATGCCATGGCCACTCCCACCCACTGTAACCGTCCAGGATGCAGGGTGAGAAGGGATGAGGTGAACACATTTACCTCAATACTTTTGTTATCTGGGGAGAGGGTTGGATATCAGGGCTGAATGCATATGCCATCTTTGCTGAACTGAACCTGGGATTGAAGTTGTGCTCTGACATTTCCTTGCTGCAAAATCTCTGGCCATTTTCTTCATGTGTCTGACCTTCCATTTCCTTGTCTTTAAAATGGAGATAATTAGAATGCTATCTCTAGATGCTTTGAGAAGATCTGTGTCAAATGCTCAGCTTCATGATGCCCCTCGACTCCTCTGAAGTCCTTTCTTTGTCTTTGGAAGGACCTGGAGTCTGCTGGACCCAGTCACCAAAAATGATGGTTAAGCATTAAGAATGCATGCTACGTGCAGAGCACAGCCTCAATGCCTGGATCCCTCAGACCCCTTCATTAATGGGAGACCTCCAGTGGAAACCAGGGTGGTTGGGGGTCCCACAGTGTACATGACCAAATCTCAGAGGAACCTCATCATAAGAAAGTATGAGATTGTAGGCAGTAGTTCTTGGGCTTCCTCTGCTGAGAGTTGCTCAGCCATGTGGTGAGCCCCTGGGGTGTGCACATGCACATGAGTATGAACACACATGCACACACATGAGTTCTCTCTCTCTCTCTCTCTCTGTGTTTCTTACCTAAGGGCTAGCCCAGTGTAGATGTAGATGGTGGAAGCTGCAAATTGACATTTGCGCCTAGGAAACAATTATTTAGGCACTCACGCCAACAGAAAGCTGGGAATTGATCCCTCAGGGGCTGGAATAAATGACAATCCATTTATCCTTGAAGGCTGTGATGGTGGGGTTGCTGTGGGTCAGGCATTGGTGGAGACTTCTCGGATGCTCAGGGAGCAGCCGCATGATTCAGGAGAAGCCCAACTGTGTGTGGCTGCTGACTGTTCAGCTCAGGGGTCCCACGTGTCTGTGAAATGTCACTTTTGTGTCTGCAGCTTGTCTGAGCTGGGCTGGGAGTACCACAGAGATGATGGAATGAATGGAGTCTCCCACAGCCCATGAGGTGAAAGTGCTCTTTCAGGATTTTGGAGGAAGATGACAAGTGGCAGTGGTCCTGAAGATGACAACATGTGGTCCTGAATAGATGCTCAGGTAGGGTCGGTTGTGATTATTGCTGCTGGGTCTGAATTGGTGGCTTGACAACCAACAGGGAGGGCACAGGAGGGTCTTGCTGGTAACAAATACCCCTAAATCTCAGTGGACTGAAAAATAAGGACTACTTTGTTTTTTATGTTACTTATATTTGTGGGTTGATGGGGGTCTCTGCCTGTGAGAACCGCTCAGAGATTCAGCAGGTGGAGCATCCCTTTGCTTAGGGATATGGGCTATCATGTCAAGATGAGCAGGAAGCAAGGGAGGTCCTTGACTGGGCACTTAGTAGCTGTAGTTGAGAAGAGGGCATGGCCCTAATCCTATCCCTAACCTCTCACAACTTCAAAGATGGTGGCCCACACAGAGGCTGTGAAGAGCTAATCTTCCATATCTGAGGAGAAGTGGCAATGTCCGGTGACTCTCTGCTCAGCCTTTGAGGGAACGGTAAGGGTCCCCATGTGGCCATGGGGATGGAGATGTGCACAGGGCGGGGGTCACTCCTGTTGGCAAACAGGTATAAAACGGCAGATAAAAACCTAGATGTGTGACCCTAAGATCCGGGTTCTGGGTGAATAGTTTTTTTTTCCCAGCTTGTAAATTTTTATAATCAAGTCATTTACAGAATTTTCAAAGGACTTTGAACCCACCACACAAATTTCCAGCCTAGAAAATCACCATGGCCTAAGGACACCCCGCGAAGGCGTTGGCAGATTTGACATCTGCAGCTTAAGCCCCCTTCCTGTTTCCTTCCTTCTGTGGTATTTTGTGTAAGTTCTGACCCAGGTGTTCTTCGTGCGGCAAATGGCCACACTTCTGAGAGCAAGGCCCCTTCTGTCATCCATTCCCACGGTACCTCAGCTCCTCACAGCCTCTGGCATGGGAAGGGGGTCGGGAGGGGACAACCATCAAGCTTTATAGCACAGCAGCCCTCTGTCATCCCAGCAGCTGTGTGTGGTGGGCATGTCTTTCTATTTCAAAGATGGGGAAATTGAGGCCTAGGGAGTGTGGAGCAGCTTGTTAATGCTGCCCAGTTAGTAGTGTGTAAGGCAAGGAACTGAGCCGGGTGTCTGACCTCAAGGCTAGTGCGACCTGCACACCCTCTTCTGAGTGGAGAGAGGGGCATGGAGATGGGTGCTGTGTGGGATACCAGGCAACGTTCAGCCGGAACCCTGGTGGCTTTCCTGGTGATGCAGCTATGAGGAGCTACTGAAGAACAGGGTTCTCTCAGGGAGGATGGGAAATCTGTGAGTCTATCTTTTGTGGGAAGAAAGTTTAGCCCAGGAGTGGGAGGCCCCCAAAGAAGACAGTGAGGAGAGCTTCTGCCGTGGTGGAGAGATCTGTAAGGAGCATGATTCTCTGATAGGTTAATTTTGGGTTGCTTATCTTTATAAGAAACAGCTTTCTGACACCTAGAGACTTTGCATTTACAATGACAACATGGCTGTTACCAGTGTGGGCTCCAGAGTTGGAAAGATTCTGAGCTCCTAACCAGCCACTTAACCTCTAGCAATAATAGAGTTGCAGTGGAGATTATTTAAAATAGTTCATGCAAAGAGCCACGCACAGTGCCTAGCACGTAGTAAGCATGGCATTAATGTTGGTGGTTAGCATTATTAATATTATTGAGATGAGACTGGGGTCAGTGAACTCCTTAACCCAAAGCCCGTCAAGCAGTGATGGATGGGGTCCGTCAGTGCTATAGGAGAGACCGCTGCAATGGAGTAAAGTTGAATCTGATAACGGTTAAGTCCCTTCATCTGACTTTTGATTCTGTCTTTGATGAGCTGGATGATCTTGGGCAGGTTCAGGCCCCCCCCCCCCCCCCCGGCCCCTCAGCGTCTTCCTCTGTGAGCTCTCCTCTCTTGCCAGGGTGAAAGGGCAATGATCCAGGGTCCCGCCGGCAACTGAAGCACTGCGTCTGAGAGGTAACATAAAGAAGAGCTTTGTTCTGCAGAGGTGAGTGTTTAAGAAGACTTTTCCAGGGCATGGTGGTCCTGTGGAGTCTCTTTGGGGCTTTGATCTGGCTTTGGTCCAGGGCCATCAGCTTGAGAACTCATCTTCTCCACATTCCTTTGATGGGCTCCGGTACTCACTGAAGCAAAGTGCACAAAAACTCCCTATAAATGCCTGGTAATGTGGCTCAGAATTGGGCCCTGCAGGATTATTAGAGTCATCCATCTTAATTATACTGAAAATCACTTACACATTTTCCATAACAATGTTGCATTTGCAATTTCCCAGCACTGAGCCGGTTGCCTGGCAGGGCTCTCCCACTCTCTACAGGGGTAGGTGGTGTGGGGTGGGGATGATTGGGTAGGGAGGTGGGTGTGGGAACCAGGGGACAATGAGATGGGCATGTACTTTCTCCTTTCCCAGTGGGAACTGATTCTCCATATCCAGCATCTTATTTAGCATTTTGCATGGCCCTTCGAGGCTCATCTACTTATTGCCATTTTACAGATGAGAAAACAGAGGCTTACAGAGGCTGAGTAACTTGCACAAAACAAGATGCTAAGAAATAGTGGCTTCAAGAAGAAAAGCTCTTCTGCTTTCCATTGGTGTTTCTGCAGATGCCTCTCCTCTGCCTCTGCCTCACCATCCCAATTTCTATTTTGTGGTGTCTGGAAAGCCATGATCAGGATGAATCTCTATCTCATGTAATACAGTTTCCCCCATATAACCACAGAAAGCATGCCCATACAAACACACTTGCACACATGCATAAAAACGATACACACAGGCAAACATGCACATACACGGGCTTTCCTCTCTTACTCCATGGACAGACTGTCTCTCTACTGCTTAGTACTGGGCCCGAGTTTCTCTGGTAGCACATCCTTATATAGGGCGAAAGCTGGATTCTCTCTTCCCATTCACCTGGGATCAATACTGAAGGGAGAAGTACATCTGACCATGAGCTTACTCAGGAAGAAAATCTATTTCCAGGAGTCATTCCTGGGAGTCTGATTTCCATGTAAGATTCGAGCTGAATGGGGTCTTGGTGAGTTGACATGGGATGAAATACCTTAGGTCTGGGGGTTCCCACCATATGGCAGCCTGTCCTACAGAGCTTGAGATTACTGAGCACATAGAAAGTTGAAGCCAAAAGACAAATACAGGAAGTCAGACCAAAAAAAATTATGAACAGTATATGCCAACCCAGTGACATTGTGTCTAAGGGAAAAATGAATCATGCCCCTGAGCCTTGAAGGACTCAGACAGGCAGGAAGGGGAAGGCAAGGGGGAATAGGTGCTTGAATGGGTGGGTGTGGCCTGCAGAGAGAGGTAGAACAGAAGGAGGCATAGAACAAAATGGGCGTGCCTCTGGTCAACAGGTGGTTCTGAGGGAGGGGATTCCTGAAGGTGAGAAGGAGGGAGGTGAGAGAGGAGACTTTGATAGGGGTCAGACACTGGAGCTCAGGCATGACTTACTACTAAAGGGAGTGTCTTCTGGAGGGGAACTTGGGGACAGGTGTGAGTAGAGCTCAGTTCCTCCTGTGTCAGAGATGGTGACAGAAGACATGTGTGTCCATGATCCAGGAAAAGGCAGGTGAGCCCAAGTGAGAGGGAGTCGGGCAATTGCATACTCGGGGAGCTGCCAGTGTCACGCCCTGCTTCGTGTGCCTGGTTGCTCCCACCTGCCTGGGGATGTAGAAGGGATATTTTGGGGCTCTGGCTGATGGGACATATCAGTCAACTTTTCGTCTCTGTGACCAAAATACCTAAGAACAACTTGAAGAGAAGTTTATTTGGGGGCTCATTGTTTCAGAGGTTCACTCCATGTCAATTGACTCCATGGCTTTAGGCCTGAGTGAGGCAGAATGTTCCGGCAGGATGGTGTGGTAGAGGAAAGCTGCTGAGTTCCCAGAAGCCAGGAAGCAGAGAAAGCCAGGAGGAAGAGCAGGGGAGCCCGAGTGAGAGGGAGTCAAGACAGAAACAAATGTAGTCCCAAGGGCACACCCCCAGTGACCTACCTCCCCCAGCCATGCTCCAACTGCCTACAGTTACTACCCGGTAGTCCATTCAATTTGTTAACCCATCAAGTGGATTAATCCACTGATGGTATTGTAGTTGTTGCCATCTAATTAGTCTAGTCATTTCACCTCTAAATATTGCTGTATTGCCTAACACATGGGTATTTCAGGGGACAGTAAACATCTTACACTGTAACAGTGTAAGAGAGGTGGTATCCTGTGGCAGAACAAACTCAGTGGAACTGGTGCTGGCCATGTTGGGTGCAGGGCCCACCCACTTACAGCTGGGCTGGGAGCTGGGAAATCTGTCTTGCCAGGACCCGAAGTTAGAGTAGGCTGCTTCTGGAACATGCAGAAGTCGCTCAGATTTTCTGGACCTCTTGTTTTCCCCAGCACAGACTTCCAAGTGCTACCATGTGGATCAAATTCTGAGCTCCCCACTTCCCAACAGCACCTTGGACACTCTGGGCAAGGATTTGCAGTTCTCAGGGCCTGCAGGGGCAATCTCCATGAAACTATCCTTGGATGAGCACCAAGAAAAGGGGCCGATGAGTGAGCTTGCCCCCGAGCAGGTCTTGAAACCTGATGGTTGCATTTGTTGCTGATCCAGAATGGTGATAAAAGCCTGGGCAGAAACTTCTAGGAGTCGAGAAATAACTTTAGCATCGTCAGCTTCATCTGAAAGTCCAGGATATGATGCATCCAGGTTCAAGAGAGGAATTGAACCTCTCATCTAGGCATTAGGGATGGAGTGAAGGCACCAGGAGGGGCGTGGAGCTCACAGCCCAAGCACAACCAAAGTCTGTCCCACTCCAGGGCCTTCTGGAGCACAGAGCATCCTCTAGCAGCAGCACAAGCTTGTATTTTGGGGAAGAGGCATTCATTTGTTGAGGTCCCTCAAGGCATCTGCCACGTATCCCATGTCAGTTCTGGGAGCTGAGAGTTATATATTTAATGGTTCTCATAGGAAGAATTTAAGATTTGTCATGTCAGAAACTCATGACAGCCTGGGGAGGGAAGAAGGGACCCTGTTGGGCCTGGTGTGAAGCCTGTGCAATTTTCCTAGCACCTACTGCCTCCTTGACCTCTTCCCACTTCCTCTATTCAGACTTTTCCCTCCTTGGAGGCTGGCGGTGTGGTGAGAAGCTTTCCAAAGAGATGGTGTATTCATCAGGGTTCTCTAGATTAACAGAACCAATAGGATATGTATTTGTGGAATTGTCTCATCTGCAGAGCCATTGTCTCAACTCAAAGACCATCCTTCAAGAAGAATTCTCTTATACTGATGGAAGGCTCAGCCCTGTTGTTTTAGTCAGGCCTTTGATTGATTGGATGTGGTCCATCATGTGACAGATCAATCTGCTATACTCAAGTCTACTGATATAATGTGAATCTCTCCAAGAAACCCAAGCACATCCAGATTTTGATTTAACCAAATATCTAAGCATTATGTATCCTGGTCAAATTGACACAGAATGAGCCATCATAGATTGGGGTGTCTGTGCAAAGGAGGTGATATCGTTTCTGCAATTGCCTGGGCATGAACTCTGTCTCTTGGAGTCCCAGTTTTCTCATTTATAAAAGGCATATTATGAGCATGAGAGAAGCTAATGGATTGGTGCTACCTAGGAAACTGGGATGTGATTGACCCCTGACCAGATACACACGGGTCAGTATCAACCATCCCTCCCAGAAGAGACCCTGCAGGCAGTGGTGTGGATGCCTTTAAGTACTCTTCAGCTGTTCATTGGCTCCCTGTAGCTGATGGTCTGCAGGACTGAAGGTGACACATTGAGATGCTACCTGTTCTCTGGGGTCTGAGAGCCCTCTCTGTTGATCTGTGAGGTTGCCATGCCTCCGGTGTCAGGCTGACTTTGAGGTCAGGGGAGCCAGTGGGAGTTACAAGCAAGTCTCAGACACCACTGCAGTTGCTGAGTGAAGAAAGCACTGAGGGCACCTCCCTCTGCTTTATTTTGATGGTTCCTTGTCTGGGTCAGTGTTCTAAACTGGGGCCTCTGAGCTGGTAAAGGAGATGACTGTAGCTGCATGCTGACCCCACAACTCCTACCCCATGTGCTCCTAAAACCAGATCGAGTGGGAAAACACCAGGCTTCTTATTAGTTACATGGCAAGATTTAAAAATCAACTGGGAGACTGTCACAGGGCAAATGTCAAACTGGCAAAGAACAATGGAAACAGATTTTTATCTGCGTTCTTCACTCATCTTTACCTGAAATGTGTGAGAATGAATGACATCTCAGGGAATCAGAAAAGGACCTTCGGAGATCAAAGCCTAGGGACCCCACAATCCTGAATAAGAGGCTCCTTGTCCACGCACATCTGGTAAGACCTGAGTTTCTTCATCAGATGGAGCACAAAAAACAAAACAAAACAAAACAAACAACAATAACAACATCAACAACAACAACAACAACAGCCTTTTCCTCCCTAAAGAGTACAGTCCTTATAGTGTAGTTTGGATCTGGAATGTTCCTCAAGGGCCCAGGTATTAAAAGTTGATTCCCAGCCTATGGAGCTATTGGGAAGTGGTAGAGCCTTAAGGAGGAGGGTCCTAATTGGAGGAAATTAGCTCATTTGGGATGCACCCCTGAAGAGGATATTGGGCCTTTGGTGCCTTCCTTTTTTCCCTCTTTGTTTCCTGGCTACCGTGAGTGAGCAGCTTTGCTCTAACACGTTTCTGCCATAATATGTAGGACTGCCGCAGGACCAAAGCAACAGGGCCAAACACCCATGGACTGAAACCTCTGAAACTGTGAGTCAAACTAAACCTTTTCTCTTTGTAATTTGTTTCTGTCGTATGTTTTGTCACAATGACGGGAAACTAACTAGTACAGTTCTACTGGGGACTTATGTAGGAGGCAATTCTAGACAAAGCCATGTACATAGAGCAAATTCCAACATCAGAGAGCCAGAAACTAGCTTCCTAGGCTGCTCTGATGCCCCAGCTAACCATGGTAATCCCATTTTTGGACCTTTCTTTCTCTCTGGGCATCTAGCTTCCAGATAATGTCTGGAACAGGGTAGGTAGGTAAACATGATGTTTATTCAAGAGATGGATGGTCACATTGGTAGATGGATGGTTAAATGAATGATGGATGGATTCATGGTGGGTGGATGAATGAATGGGTAGATGGTTGGTTGGTTGGATGGATGAATGGATGTGTTATGTGGATGGGTGGGTGTTATGGGAGGATGGGCCAGAAGCAAGCGATGTCAGTATGGATGGGCAGGAGCTTTGCAACATGATTTGCCTCTTGCAAGGTGGAGACTCTTTTTCTAAGGCTTGTCTGTCACCAGAGAACTTTTAATTCTCTGTCTCAGAAAGGCCAAAGTCAGACAGGTTCCTATGTGTGTAGAGGGGTGAGAGGAAATTTGGGTTGAATCCCTTTCACACAGTGGTGCTTATTTTGTCTACAAGGAAATGGGCACCCGGTACTGCCCCTTGGTGCCATGGCAGAGCTAAGGCAGCACAGAAAAGGATACCAGGGATATGCTGCTGGGTTTCCAGTGATGATGTGGCAGGGTAGAAGGTCTTCAGGGTTGGTAGAGGAAGCTGGAGATAACCCGGAAATAAACTCAGGGAGGCGACATGCTGTGGGGCAGGCTTCCTAGACCTGTCTCAATCCACAGGAGAGGGGGAGGAGAGCAGCCTGCTAAGGTATGGGGTTCCCTGGGCCTGTCCTTCCTCCTCAGGAATCTTCCAGACTCTCAATGTTTTATATTAAGAGAGATTTTTCCCTGGGAGCTGAGACCCTTATGGGTAGGAATGGGTGACAGGAAATCTGCCTTCCTGGGAACTCTGTTTCTCAGATTTAGGCATCAATGCAATGCTTTCTTATGTGTCCCTGTTTACTAACCAGGCTGCTCTGTGGTGACAGTGTGCTCTGCCTTCATTCCCCCAGGCTGACATGTGGCTCATAGTTCATTTTTGCATTCATCTGATGAGCCGATGGATGCCTAGCCCAGGAGAGCACCAAGGAGACACCCTTAGATCCAGAAAGCCAGCACCTGAGCAGAAGTGGAGTCAGCCAGTCCCTCAGGGCTCCCAGTAGGGGGCTTTCTATCTTCATATACTGAGTTGACTAGGAAAAAATAATAAAGAAAAGTGGAAAGATCACTTGGTGGGCTTGATCCCCCTACCTCTGTGTGCTGTTCTGGTGAAGCAAAGGGGCAAGACTTAGCCAAGTGGACTTTGGAATGGCTGCACATAGAGTACACTATGTGTCCCAGGGGCCAGGCCAGGCCTGGAATCTTGGGGCATATTGGAAAGCAGCAAGGCTCTGTGGCCAACACACCAGGCTTACAACCCCACCTCTGTCAATGCTAGGCAGTGTGACTTCAGACACATCCCAGCCTTTCTGGGACTTGGTGTCCTTGTCTGTAAAAATTGCACTTGGGTAACCTCTCTCTAGGAGAATTCTTCCAGGACTGATAACATTATATTGAAAACCAAACCAAGTCAAACCTAGCACATGGTAGGCTCCCAGTAAAAAGTAGTTGCTATTGTTCTTTTTTAAAATATTTATTTTTTGTGTGTAGTTGGACACAATGCCTTTATTTTATTTACTTATTTTTATGTGGTGCTAAGGATTGAACCCAGGGCCTCACATATGCTAGGCGAGTGCTCTACCACTGAGCTATAACCCCAGCTCTACTATTGTTCTTTCAATGCAAATTGGTTCTGGGTGAGCTCAACCCCTATTTCCCAATCTTCCCTTTCTTGCAGGACACATGGCACTGTTTGAGTGACACATGGGTATGTGGAAGCAGGGAATCAGGACTGATTGCTACAGGTGTCCTTTTTCTGTCCAGTAGGTGCTGCTTCTGGCCGCCCTTGAGTCTCTTGGGGGCAGTTCTGAACTAAAGAACCTTACTTCTGAATCTGCATCAAGCTGAATAACTCTTTGCCTGTTTCCTGGGTCCTGGACCTGTGTCTTCATATAATCCAGATCCTGGATAGTGCCCTTGAGGATTAGGAGGGGTTCCCTTCTTTGTGCCAAGACCTCATTAGCACTCTGCACACATCAAAGGTGTAACAAAAAGAAGTTCCTTGTGTTAATTATCCCATAAATGCCTCCTTTGTGCCAAGCAATGTATACAATGTATAGGGCCACTTATGTGCATTGTCTGCACAAATCCTCAACAGTGTCAATGGGACTGTGCCTCTGCATTAAAATGAGTGTTAGGGGCTTAGACAGATTAATTTCCCAAAGTCACAAAGCTGGGAAGTTAGTGGTAAATCTGGACTATTAATTTTTTTTTTTAGTTTTTCAATTGTGATGAACAAAATTTACTTTTAAAACAATTTTTATGCAGTTCGGTGGCATTAAGTACATTCACATTGTTGTGCACCATCCATCTTCTGAATTCTTTCCATTATCCCCAACTGAAACTCAGCATACATTAAACACCAACTCCCATTCCATGACCCACCAGCCCCTGGCAACCACCATTGTACTTTCTGTCTCTAGGAATTTGACTCCTGTAGGGACTTCATATAAGAGGAATCATCTAGTATTTAACCTTTTGTGACTGGCTTATTTCACTTAGCATGTGTCTTCAAGGTTCATTCCTGTTTTAGCAAGGGTCAGAATTTCCATTCTTTATAAGGTTGCTTAATGTTCTGCTGTAGGTATAACCACATTTTGCTGATCTGTCCATTCTTTGATGGATAGTTCAGTTGCTTTCCTTTTAGCTATAATGAACAATGCTGCTATCACCAGCAAATATCAATTTGGGATCTTGCTCAATTCTTGAGTACTTATCTAAAAGTGGGATGATGGATCATTTGATAATTTGATGTTTAAATTTTTGAGGGAACTTCATACTGTTTTCCACAATAGCTGAGTCACTTTGCATTCCTACGAATAGGGCACAGAGTTTCAATTTCTCCATATTTTCACCAACATTTGGTATCTTCTGTTTTATTTATTTATTTATTTATTTATTTTTGTTGTTGTTTCACAGTAGCCATGTTAATGAGTGTGAGGTGGTATCTACTATGGTTTTGATTTGCCTTTCCCTAGTGATGCAGATCTGTATTATAATATTCATACTTGTAGGATGGAATGAAACAAACTCGAGTGCAAAATCAGAGGACTGCGTTTTCCTTGGAACTTCCATATTGCAGGTGAGCTGTACATGCGGCAGGATGGGTTGAGTGTGGGAGATCCAAGTCCTGGGTGTGTTAAAGATGCAGTGGGTCATTAGAACTCAGTCACCTCCTTCACACTATGCACAGCACCAAAGAGCAATGACATCATGGTGCTCCTGAGACAGCTCGAGTGTGGGTGCTACCATCTGGGGGCGCCTCCCTGCTTGCTGTGCCCTGGGTTATCCTGGGTGTGTCCTTAACCACTAGAGGACCAGATTCCATAGACACAGACAGGGGCTGTAAAGAAAGATCTCTGATCCTGAAGATGGAGGGAGGTTATGAGAAGAAGGGCTTTGAAGATGGCAGCAAGTGGTCAATGCTTCTACGTCTTGAAACATTAGCTATGCCTCATGCCCTCGTCTACTTCCTCCACCCCTGCCAGGCTAGGCCACCTCTCAGCTCCACCACTATATGGACAGTGACCAATCTTATTTCCCCATGTAAAGCAAATCATGAAAACTATCCTGCTTAAGGCACTTAACTAATTCCCTGCTACCTGGGCCAAGTCCTTTAGAAGCCCTTAACTTGCATAGCCATGGTGGGTAACGTGAGGGTGCCCGACCATCGCCATCTTGCTTGGCCTCGCACTGAGCCACCCACCCTGCTCTGCCCTTGAGTGTCTGGCAGGCACACCTGACATGCAGAGGAAACTGCTTTTAACCCCCCTTTGCAGTGGTTCTTCTATGCCTGGAATGTCCAGAGTCCTGTTTTTATCTCTGGGCACCTATTGATTATTCAGACTGTCCAGGTTGCTGCTGATTTTTTAAAAACAATTTGCTGATTTTGTGTGGTGATTGGGCTCCTGAGCACTCCTAAAAGACACAGCCCCTCTTCCTATGACAGCATCCACTCTGCCACACTGCCTCATCCCTCAATGGAATATTCCCCACAGGGGACCTGCATGAGGGTACACAGAATGTCCTCAAAATATTGATGAATTATAAGAGAAAAAGAGTGGAGGATGAGATGACAGAATGGGTGGTGGAACGGTGGAATTGTGTCTGCCTCTATTAATACACAAATGAGGTAGTTTTATACAACTTTAATAAAACAGATTCTGATAAAACAAAGGAAGAGTTACCCTGGTGATTTCCGCCCATGGAAGGAGTTGGTGTGTATTATATGATTACACATCAGTCTCCTAGGCGTGTGTTTTGTTTATGCAGAAACCAGCCTTATTCTTTTTTGTTCCCTGAAGCCTAAAACAGAGCCAAGATTTTTGTCGATGCATAACACCCATTCCCTCCTTGGGGTTGGGTTTACACAGGAAGAATTTAATACATTTTACAACAAAAGTTTTGCAGGGGTTTCCACTCTTACAGTCGTGCAGGGATCAGCTTAATGGAGATCCAATCTCAATAGGAGTTATTCCGTCACATCTGCAGTTTAGATCTGAAATGGCCCCCAGAAGCCCACATACTGAAGGCCTGGTGCCAGCCCATGGCAGACTGGAAGGTGGGGGAGCCTTTAAGATGTGGGGCCTAATGAGAGGAAGTAGGTCAATGAGGAAATGCCCTTGAAGGAGATATTGGAGCCCCAGCTCCTCTTCTTCCTTTCTTTGTTTTCCAGTTGCCATGAGGTGGTCAGGTCTGTCAGGATGTGCTGAGCCACCAAAGGCCCAAAGCAATAGAGCCAAAAGATCATGAACTAAAACCTCTGAATCTTGGGCCAAAATAAACCTTTTCTCCTTATAAGTTGATTTTATCAGGTATTTTGTCCCAGTGATGAAAATTTGATTGATACAATTGTTGAACCAGATGAAAAGAAATATAGTAAACTGTGAACTTCTGGATACTTCTGTCCAGGAGTGACATGTTATTTGATTTCATGTATTCTTTTTCAGAATCAGCCACATGACCTCATCGAATTCAATAGAAAAGGCAGAATGGCCCTTCCCAGGAAGAGTGGAGAACTGAAATATTTCTGAACATGAAGTACTGGGGACTGGTTGGAACAATCACCTTTCTTTTCTCAATATCTGGGAACTGAGGGAAGATCCAAGAAGAATTGAGAAGAATTGATAGAATAGGCTGAACATTTCATCAGACTTTGCCTTGGCTAAAAGTTTGGATGTATGCTCAGAGGCACTCAGATTCAATAAAAATTCAATTTGAAAAAAAAAATTCCAGTCTTTTTTTATACATTATAAAAAGAAAGAGTCCCTTTGCATTTGAGCTGGGAGTCAGGTGTGGAGGTGATAATGGGGAGACAGCATGAACTGTGAGGGTGAGAATCCCATTGTTCTCTCTGTGGACAGCTCATTCTCTGGCTATGATCTTGGGAAAATGCTTCACCTCTCTTCCATATTTGTCTGTCTGAAAACTGGGACTGGTAACTGTCCTTACAGTTTGAGTTGCTGAGGAGACTGGACAAGGTCAGGCCTGGACAACACTCAGTCCACCTCTGGGAGTGCTGTCTTTGGGGTTGACCTTGTCAGTCTGTTCCTTCGTTGCTGGGCATATGGGCGTGGACGGGCTGCTAAATGTCTCCTTCTATCCTCAGTTTTGAAAAATGGAGACAATGGTTTCTCTGTTCAGTGCTGTCATAAGAGTATAAGGTGACTGTTGGGTGAACCCAGGGCAGATGGGTGGCCTGTGGAAGGAGCTCAGGCAGAGATGGCTGTGGGGTGACCCTAGAGACCTGGCCTGTTACACCCCACAACTGTGTAAGAGACAACTCAAAATTGATTTTATTCTTTTCTTTAATTGAAACAGTGTCTTCCCTTTCTTTTATTAATAAAGATGAATTCTCCATGGGACATAATCCTAAGAGCTGGCAGTGGCTGGCAGTGGCTTCGTGGATGGGCACAGCTCTCTCCTCATTGCCCTTCCTGTGTGATGTGGGAGTTGGAATGACCAAAGGGCAGGGACCTTTCACATGCTTGGATCTTCTTTTTCTCTCCCATGGGAACAGAACCAAAGTATTCTTGACAAAGAAGGTGGAGGAGAGAGGCCATTAATTCCAGACTGCCGGAGAGCGAGACGTGCTTTATTAGGAAGTTCAGAATCGCATTTTACTTCCATTTTGATGAGATTTTTATGAGTTAGAAGAGATGAAGTTGAATCCCATGAGTGTAATGGACCCAGAAAGATCACAGATACAGGATTGAATCCAATGAACCAAGAAGAGTTTGGTAAATTCATTAAATTTGAGAAAATAATGATTTTTTGACATTGGATTAAAATTTCTAAAATGTTTTACAAAGGCAATGGCAATTTTCATTCATGGAAAGTAAAAATGACAATAATATTCCCCCAAGTTCGTTCTTTCTTTCTTTCTTTCTTTCTTTCTTTCTTTCTTTCTTTCTTTCTTTCTTTCTTTCTTTCTTTCTTTCATTTCAAAGCTGCCCTGGTGAAAGAATATCTATGGTGGAGCTGGGTGAGGGGCTGCGTGGAGGGAGGGCCTTCAAAATACTTCTTGATTTAGTTCCAAATCTCCAGTGCTGGTATCCACTGATGCTTGCTCACAGCCCTGTCTCCAGGGTGGATCAGAAGTGTAAAATAGGTGGCCATGCAGCCTACTGCATCTCGGGATGAAATTTCTCCTACTTGCACAAGTCTGTTGAGACAAAACACTTGAGTTGGGGTTGTTGTACACCCAAAGGGGTTCCCAGAAATTTCTCTTGGGATGTGAGAACTCAGGAAAGCTCAGATTTATAGCGAAGCTTGGAACAGGAAAACTGTGGTTCATGAAGCAGCCCCCATTGGACTAGAATCCCATTCTGATCTCTAGACCCCATCAGCACATGCCAATTCCAGGAGGAAGTAGGAAGAGAGCCGAGGTTTTCCTCTTGAATAAGTACTGTATGAATACTCTACGTATATGATTTCATTTAATTAAATCAACAAGCAAACTGCACCCTAATTATGGAAATCATTATTGCCACATTACGGAGAAAGAAAAAAAACATAAAACTACACTGATGTATCTAATTTTAAATTCAAGACCACAATCCTCAAGTGAACTCTTTTAATTCTGCTCAGCAATCATTATTGGTTTACAAACTTGCTATGAAGACCCAGATGGTAAATATTTTAGGCTTGATGGGCCATGTGGTCTCTGTCCCAGTTACTCAGCTCTGCTGATGTCCGTGTGAAAACAGCTACAGACAATATGGAAATGAACGAGTGTGGCTGTGTTCCAATAAAACTTTATGTATGGAAACGGAAATTCAGATTTCATATAATTTTCGCATGCCATAAAACATTATTCTTCTTTTCATTATTTCCCCCAAACATTAAAAAATGTAACAACTATTCTGAGCTCCTGGGCCCTATAGAAACAGGTGGTGGGCAGGATTTGGCCTGAGGACCACAGTTGGCTGACTTCTGCTGGATATCTTTTCCTCTCTGTGTCCTGCATGACTGTTTCATACCATTTGCAACCCTCCACTATCTTCTCCCTCATCTTCACTCTCAGCGGAGAACCTTGCTTCTGACTTCACTAAGAAAGAGCAATAATTGGAAGAAAATATTCCCAGACCCAACATGTCATCTCCCATTTTCTCTGTGCTATAGCTCGACCCCACATTTAACTGTTTTGTCATTTTTCAAAATATTTTTTTTAGTTATACATGGGCACAATGTCTTTATTTTGTTTATTTATTTTTATGTGGTGCTGAGGATCGAACCCAGGGTCTCACACGTGCGAGGCGAGCGCTCTACTGCTGAGCCACAACCCCAGCCCTGCCATTGATCTTAAAACACACCTGTCTTTGGAGCGCTCACCACCTCAGTTAGCACAGCATCTCTTTCCTCCCATTTACAACAAAAGGCCTGGAAAGAATTTTCTATATACTTTTCTATATACTTTTCTGTCTTTTCTTCCATAAAAAGCTCCTCATTAGTCATTTTAAGTTGAAGCAGATTTTCACACAGAGGAACAAACATTTTCAGTATACAGTTCATATTTTTGACAAATGTGTATTCTCACTGTCTCCTATACCATGATATAGAATATTCCCGTCATCCCTGGCAGTTACCTTTATCAACATTTCCATGTGTCAGTAATTTGTCCATTTAGCTTCCCATGTTTAAATATATTATAATTTGTTTGTTTATCCATTCTTATATATAAGAATATAAATACATATATACATGTAAACATAAAGTTCTGGGCTGAGATCAATAAAGCTGCTATGAACATCCTTATGGAAGTTTTCTTGTGGGCCTAGATTTTAATTTCTCTTGGTTATATATTTCTATGTATGGATAGATGTATATTTGACTTCCACCAGAAATTGCCTATCAGCTTACCAAAGTGTTCTCTGCCATATATTCTACCACTAAGCATTTCAGTTGGGGGACATCTTCCCTGTCTCTTGCTATTGTCAGTGTTTTTATTTTAGTCCTTTGGACAGATATGTAGTAGTCTCACTGTATTTCCCAGATAATGATGTTGAATACCTTTTCATGTACTTATTATTTGTATGTGGTTTTTTTTCCTCATTTAAAATGGTTGGGTTGTAATTTTCTCATTAACTTTTGTGTTAGTCAGCTTTCTATCACTGTGACAAACACTTGAGATGATCAACTTCTAGAGAGGAAAGGTTTATTTTGGCTCACATGGAGATTCTATCCATGATGAGTTCACTGCATTATTTTGGGGCATGTGGCAAAGCAGCACATTCTGGTGGGAGTCCATGGCAGAACAAAACCATTCAGCTCATAACCAGGAAACAAAAGAAGAAGAAGCAGTTTTGGAGTCCCAGCTATCCCCTTTGAGGGTACACCCTCTCAATCACCTGAAGACCTCTCATTAAGTCCCTTCTCTTATAGTTTCCACCACCTTAAAGAGTACAAAACTGGGGATGAAACCTTTAGGAGACATTCCAGATCCAAACTATCACAACTGTGTGAGTTCTTCATGTATTTTGGATATAAAAATTTGGTCTGGCCAACTCTGGTGATGCATGCCTATAATTATAGCAGCTCTGGAGACTGAGGTGGTAGGATCGCAGATTCAAAGCCAACCTCAGCAACTTAGGCTGTGAGCAATCTAGTGAGACCCTGTCTTAAAATAAAAAATAATAAAAAAATGGCTGGAGATTTGACTCAGTGGTTAAGTGCCCTTGGGTTCCATCCTGGGTACCCTCCCCCCAAGTTGTTTTTGATCTTATATATATAGTTTAATTATAATATCACCAAGAAGTCTGTGGATTTTCTCTTCTCCTTTTTTTATAGTGTCTTTCAATGAACAAAAATCTTTAGTTTTAATGAAGTCTAATTTATCAGCTTTTTGTTTTATAGCTAATGCATTTGTGACCTGTCTAATAAGTCCAAAGATTGTGAAAATATCTTCCTCTTTTTCCTTTTAGAAGCTTTTTAGTTTTAGCTTTTACATTTAGTACTGGGATCTATCTCATGAATGGTGTGAAATACAAGTCAGAGTTAATTTCCCCATGTGCTAGCCACTTATTTCAGCACAGCATGGCTGAAGAGTCGTCTCTTTTTTTTCCTCATTTCATTTCCATTTGATTTTTTTACCTTTGTAAAAAAAATCCTGTGGCAATTTTTGTAGATGGGTCTATTTCTGTGAGCTCTCTTTTTCTGTTCCTTGCTCTCCTTTTCTACGTTAAGCTAATATTACACTGTGTTCATAATTGTGGCTTCATATCAGGTCTCAAAATCAAGTACCATAGTACTCTAGTTTTGTTGTCTATATAGGTTGCTTTGGTATTGTTGGTCCTTTACACTTCCATATAAATTTTAGAATAAGTTTGTCGTTTTCTACACTAAATCCTGTTGAAGGTTGACTGGGATTTTATTGAATCTATACATCATCTTGGGTGAAATTTTGGATCTGTACAATATCTTTCAATTCACTAGTCAGGGTATCTTCCCATTTATTTAAGTCTTTAGTTTCTTCTAGAGATATTATATTCCTTTCTATGTTGGGGTCTCATACATTTTTTCTTGTTAATTTTTTTTAACATCAATGAATTTTGAATTGCTATTAAAAATAAATATTGTTTTGAAATTTAATTTCCACTTGTTCTTGTTTTAAAATAATATTACCATTTTATATTGAATTTTATTTTTTAATCTTGTTAAATTCACTAATTATTTCAGTAGTTTATAGATCTCTTTGGAATGTTCGACAATTAGACAATCTGCCAATAAAAACAAGTTCTGCATCTCCAACCTGAGGAATAGCTACTTCTTCTGCTTATGATCCTTCCCCCAGATACTCACATAGAAGGAAATGAGGTAAGAGAATCTATGGAGAACTTCTTTACTGTATCAACGAGTTTTAAATGAAAGCATTAGGGAGACAGTGGAAACTTGGCCTGGTTCCCATTTAGCAAGACCAGCATGGAGCTTGGCTGAGACTGGGACTATCAACGTGGATAAGTAACAAGCTGGATAAGTGGAGACTCTAGCCATGGAGGCCAATCTAAGCACTGTCTTATTGGGTTGATCTCATTTTCATGTTCTTAGCTCACCATACTCTTTTGATAGTAGGGCGGGACAGTGCTTTATCCCATAAGAAGGACTACTTTGACCACAGGGGTGTCAGTGCAGCTCCTGGGAAGCTTACCTCCTTTCATGCTTAAATTCTGCAAAGAGTAAAAGAACATTTCACCTTATTTACTGAGATAGAAACAATACGCTTCCTTCTATCTTTCCTCCATTATCACTTCTTGCTAATTGCAGTGACTGATTAATATCCAATAATGTTATTGGCCTGGCAGCTGGGTTGGTCAAATTAAGATTGCTTCTTTTAATTTGAGCTAATGTGAAACTGTTTGAGAGGATGGGGTGTTTTTGTTTGTTTATTTCTCCACAGAGAGATGGATGGATGGGGAATGCTGTTGTAAAGTGACGATTCTCAGAAGGCAGAGTACAGGAAAAAAGGTCAAGCTTTGGCATCAGACAGACTCCAGTTTAAAACCGGGTTTTGCATTTTGTAGAGTATGATTTGGGGCAATTAACATCAACTCTCTGAGTCTCAGGCTCATCATCTGTACAATGGGAATAATGAGGACTCCCTTGTGGGGTTGCTGTAGGAGTAAATAAGTCAATACAATTGTCTGACATACAGTTCATGCTCTTTGGGGCTATAATACCATGCATGCTTCATGACAAATGTTCAGAGACAGAAGAATGACTTGAAGATAGTCCCTTCCCCCTTTCCTTGGGTTCAGACGTTTGTTGGTCTTCTGGGGATGCATCCCCCCAGCTGATTGGATGATCCATCAAGAGTAGTCATTAGGGCTTTGTTGTGAGGTAGGCACATCTCCTCTTTGAGGGCATCTCTCTTTTGGGTACTTCTGACCTCATCTGGCAGATCTTTCAATAGGCTAAACAATTTCTTCTGCCATGTCACCCACAATCCTTAATTTATTTATTAAGAAATACATTTTAATAATATGAATAAATATATAGTACTGTCACATAGTAGCAAAAAATCACCTAACTTGAGAAATAGAATATTGTCAATAACTCCGAAGCCCTCCAAGTGGTTCTTTCTCAATTGTAATCACTGTTTAGAAATTGAGCTTATTAGTCCTTTGTGTGTTTGGGGTAGTTTTTATGGTTTTCTAGTTTTATTATATGTGAATGTACCTCTAAATACCACGATGCTTGATTTTGCAGGTTTTTAAGCTTTACCTTAAATGGAATGATTTTATATATATTTCCTTTAGCCTGTTATTTTCATCTGGTGACAGCATTTATGAATTCGTCTCTGTTTGGTGTGATACTCTTGTTATTCATTCTGTTATTGATAGATATCTGGGTTGTTCCCATTTTTCTGTTCCATGACCCACACTGCATTCTTGTATATCTTATGGTAAACATTTCTGTATACTATACTAATGTATACTAATGTATACCTATGTATACATTTCTGTTGGTTCCCATTCCATATCTAGGGAGCAAATGGTTGGGTTATACAACACATGCACGTTCAAGTTAGAGGAGGGTAACAAGTTATTTTCCAAGGAGCTTTTTCCCAGTTTACATATCCATAAACAGTGAAAAAGAGTTCTTGTTCTTCTGTATTCTCATCAACTTTTGCATGGTCAGACTTCTTAATTTTTGTCACTCTGAAAAGGACAACTGAAGAGATTCAGTGGCATCCTATTCTGGTTTCCATATTCTTTTCTTTACAGTAAACTTGGAGGACCAACAAAAAGGCCAACTCCTGCTCAGGACATAGCCCTATGATAACAAGTCCCAAATTCTTGAGGCTTGTATGTCTCTGTCTTTCTTAGTTGGACAGCAGATTGCTCTGGCTGACAGAGGGCAGAAGCCAGAGAAGTAATTTGATTGGCCCTGTCTCTTTGAATCTGGAGATTTGTTCTCCCCACCCAGCATCTTTCCACAAACTGCTCTCAATTGTTGATTAATTTACCGTAAAGCCCTGGAGTGGCACAGCTGCGTGAAGGGTGAGAAATAGGGTTGGTTTGTGGCTGGTGAGTGGCAGGCCATCCATCACTCCGAGGGGAAATTGTTCTTTTAAGGAGAAGCAGTGAATTGTTTTTGGCCCCTGTGTAAGTCAGGCAGCCACGTGGAACAGTGACAGAGCTTGCGGCCCAGGGCTGGATTCCCTGATGGGTCGTTTGTTGCCTCTCAGAGTGACACACTTTGCAAATTTGCTGTGGGTGGGTTGTTTGATGAGTGGGCAAAAGCAGTCGCAGTGACTTCCTCTCGGGCTCTGAATAGAGGTGTTCTGGGGCCTTCCTCCTGATACCTGATTTCATCTGGGTCTCCTCAGTTTCACCCCTGACCCCACTTCTCCTTTAAGACAGCCAGTAGCTTTTCGGTCATTAGGTAATTCTATGATTCATTGACACAGTGGTTCCCGGTGGGTATTTTTGCCCTCTAGGGGACACATGGCAATATCTGGAGTCATTTTTGGTTGTCACAACATGAGGGCACTATTGGCATCTAGTGGAATGAGACCAGGGATCCTGGCAAACATCCTACAATGTGGATGCAATAATTCTCTGCAACAGAGAATTATTCGGCCCAGATGGCCAACAGTGCTTAGGGTGGGAAAGTCTGCATTAGTTCTCTGAAGGGTCAACTAATATTTGTTGAGTCCCAGTGATGAATCCCAGGCACAGTGTTTAGCTCTAAAGTTTCTGGGACCCTTTAACCTCAGTGCTCCCTTGGCTACTTGGACCCAGTAGTTTTCATTACAACATTTTCATTTTGATCAAATGGGAAATCTTTTGCTTTTCAGACCCTTTCCTTGGCCACTCCCTATCCTAATCAGTGTAGATGATTTCACAGGTCCACGTCTGGGAGGGAAATGAATGACAAAGACCTCAGCAGCCAGGGTCCCAGGTGCCATGGTGCTGAGAGCCATTGCCAAGTAGGAATGACACATGGCAATTTCTTTGTCAGCCTACTCCATGTTGCTTAGAGGAAGGACTCTCCATTGTGGAAATGGGCTTGCCTTTGGACCCAGGTCATTTGCAGTGACATTGCATGTATGCTTGAGTAAGGTGACCTTGCTCAAGGACCAGGGCGGATCAGGTTTTAGGGAGTATCCTGCTCCTTGGGTTTAGGGTGGTTCCAGGTTTAAGGTGTACCCTGCTGGGAATAAGGTGTATCCTGCTGCCTCAGGCACGCCAGCTCCTTGAGTTCCCGTTGAGTTCTTGCGGGATTCAGAGAGTATTTTGGATTCAGAACGAGAATTTTGGCCAGAACGTGGATTTCCCCAGAACGTGTGTAGAGTGCCGGTGTGAGTTCAGGAATAAAGAGTTGCTGTTTGAATCTACAAGGTGTGTGGTGGCTCGTGATTTTGTGCCCAGCCAGACTGCGGCACCATGGTACCAGTCAATGCCCAGGTCTGGAAGCTGACTATGGAGGAGTCCCGTGGAGGGTGGGGTCATGGCTGTGCATGGGGAGCAATGTGACATTGGATGAAGAAAGCAGGCATCTGAGGATGGATGATCTGGGATTGCATCCTGGTCTTTCCCTTGCAAGTTGTGTGGTCCTGAGAATGTTACTTTACTCTGGGGCCTTAGTCTCTTCCCCTGTAACAGGGGCATAACATGAGCCCCGGATCCTGGAATTTTCATGAGGTAAGTTTTACCTACCCTATCCATCTGGAGGCATTGTCTCAATGAGCCAGAGAAAGTTGAGGAAGGGAGTCCTGGATCCCCTTCACGGTACCACCAGGGCAATGAAGGTATTTCTTATGTCAAGGATCTAATTTTAGGTATCAATTTGATTGAGTTAAGAGAAGGCCAGAGAACTTATAAAACATTACTTTTAGATGTCTGTGAGGGTGCTTCTGGAAGAGGTTGGGATTAGCTTTGAATAAGGAAGATATATCCTCACCCAATGTGGTTAGCCATCATATAGTTCACTGAGGGCATAGGTAGAATAAGAAGACGGAGGAAGGGTGAATTTTCTTTCTCTCTTTTAGAGTTGGGACATCCACCTCCTCTTGGCCTTGGTCATCAGAACTCTAGGTTCTCAGGTCTTTGTCACTAGACTGAGTCATTGCTTCCTGGTTCTTTAGCTTGCAGATGACTTCTTTGTTTCCATGTACATCAATTAATTCCCATAATAAATCCCCTTTTATCTATCTATCTATCTATCTATCTATCTATCTATCTATCTATCTATCTTCCTATTGGTTTTCTCTTTTTCTGGAGATTTCTGAGTAATATAACATAAGTTAAGGTGGTGGCTGGATGGTATGACCAGAGAAATTTTCTATTTAACTTTGGTCCATTTCATCCAACTAAGTGTGGTTTCCCTTTTCAAAGCCTCCCCATGGCTACTCTTTCCATTGATCTCTGATTTGAAGAACAGGGCTATCTCTTCTGTCTTCTGTCTAAAGGGTGGGAGAGCTTTCTGGGCACTGACATTATTTCTCTTGTATTAGGCAGCCAACCTTGATTGTTGTTTCTTTTAAAGTGTCAGCCATATCTGAAATACTTGGGAATTATAGACAATTCTCAAAGGCTATTTATTGAAGCTGGGGCAAACATGAGGCCCTGGGAACGCTGCTCTTTTCCCTGTGGCTATGAAGGTAAAGATTGTGGGAGAACCAGGATTAGGGCTGATTTGTTCTGTACAGGGAACCCCGATGGAGAATTTGGAGTCAAGATTCTGAAAACAAGTTCCACTCCTTGTGGGATGTTTGAAATAGACATGCTGCTTGACATAGCCAAGCAGCAATTTCCCGTGTATAAATGGGGATGATAATAATGGAGACATCCTCTTTCTCCCTACCCTTTCCAGTCTTAGACAATCCATTTATCTACTTATTGTTTCTATAAATTTACATATCCTTTTCATATAAATGGAAACATACAATATGTGGTATTCTGTGATTGTCCTCTTTCTCTTAGCATCTTTATGTCATAGCATGTGTTATTTCTTTTTATTGCCAAATCACTTTCCATTGTACAGATATACCATATTTCATTAATGCACCTATCAGTTGGTAGATGTTTGAGTTCTTTTTTTAAATATTTATTTTTTTAGGTGTAGATGGACACAACCCAGTGCTTTTATTTCTTTATTTTTATGTGGTGCTGAGGATTGAGCCCAAGTCCCACCTGTGCTAGGGGAGCAATTATGTTATGAACATTCATGTAGAGAAGTTTTTGTGTAAAATACATTTGCACTCCTTTTTGATGTTTAGGGATGGAATTGCTGGATCACGTAATAACTCTTTTTTTTTTTTTAGATAGATAACATTTATTAAGGTCTCATAAAGTCCCAGGCATATTCTGAGAGCTCTACACGGTTTTTTTTTAATTGCTTTTATTTTTTAAATACACGACAGCAGAATGCATCACAATTCTTATTACACATATAGAACACAATTTTTCATATCTCTGTTTGTATATAAAATATGCTCACACCAATTCATGTCTTCATACATGTAAAGCTGCTTTTTCCTTTTGTTTTGATAGAATGCTAGAATTCAATCTATATTAAGAAAAATCTGGATTACAGAGGTAACTTTCATCCTCTTAAATCAATAACTTATCATTATTTTTTGTTGTTGTTGTTGGACGTTCAAAACCTTACATAGTTCTTGATATTTCATATTTAACAGTTTGATTCAAGTGGGTTATGAACTCCCATTTTTACCCCGTATACAGATTGCTGCTGAATCACATCATTTACACTTCCATTGATCTACACATTGCCATTCTAGTGTCTGTTGTATTCTGCTGCCTTTCCTATCCTCTACTATCCCCCCTCCCCTCCCCTCCCCTCCCCTCTTCTCTCTCTACCCCCTCTACTGTAAATCATTTCTTCCACTTGTATTATTCTTCCCTTACTCCTCACTTCCTCTTGTATATAATTTTGTATAACCCTGAGGATCACCTTCCATTTCCATACAATTTCCCTTCTCTCTCCCTTTCCCTCCCACCTCTCATCCCTGTTTAATGTTAATCTTCTTCTCATGCTCTTCGTCCCTACTCTGTCCTTAGTTACTCCCCTTATATCAAAGCAGACATTTGGCATTTGTTTTTTAGGGATTGGCTAGCTTCACTTAGCATAATCTGCTCTAATGCCATCCATTTCCCTCCAAATTCTATGATTTTGTCATTTTTTAATGCAGAGTAATACTCCATTGTGTATAAATGCCACATTTTTTTTTATCCATTCGTCTATTGAAGGGCATCTAGGTTGGTTCCACAATCGTAATAACTCTTTGTTTAACTGTTTGAGAAACTGCCACAGTGTTTTCTAAAGAAATTGCAGCATTTTACATTATAATGAACAATGCCTGAGTATTCCAATTTTTCCAGATCCTCACCAATATTTATTTTTATGTTTTTTTAAAAATTATTACTGTCTTGATGGGTATGAAGTGATATCTCCTTATGGTTTGGGTTTGCATTTTCTTAATGACTAATGATATTTTATCAGTCAGTCTTCAGTACGGATAATGAAACACCTTAGGCAATTATCTATAATAAAAAAAATTTTATTTGACTCTTGGTCTGAAGAGTTCAGCCCTAGATCAGGGGGCCTCATTTGATTTTTGATGAGGGCAGCACATATGGTGGGAATGTGTAGTAGAGAAAACTCCTCACTTCATGAGGCAGGAAGCAAGAGAGAGGAGGAGGAAGAGGAGGAGGAGGAGGAGGAGGAGGAGGAGGAGGAGAATGTGGACACATTAGCATCTAAACTGGAGTAGATATTGTGCATCTTGCATATATTTATTGACCATTTGTATATTTTCCTCAGAGAAATGTCTATTCAAATCTTATTCCCATTAAAAATTGGGTAATACAAATAAGAGTTCTTGATTCTAGTCCCTAAATCAGATATGTGATTTGCAAATATTTTTCTCCCATTCTCTCTTTCTTTTAAAAATCTCTTTTACTTTCTTGATTGGTGGTCTCATTTGTAGCATGAACATTTTGATTTTGATATAGTTCAAATAATCTGCTTTTTCATTTGTGGCTTATGCTTTTGGGTCATATCTAAGAATCCATTGTCTATTGCAAGACCAGGAAGGTTTGCACCTATGTTTTCTTCTAAGAATTTTATGGTTTTAACTTTAACATTAAGGCCTTTGATATATTTTGATTTAATTTCATGTATGATGAAAGGAAGAGGTCCAAATTTATTCTTATGCATGTGGACATCCATTTCTTCTAGTGTCATTTGTTGAAAAGACTCTTCTTTCCTAATTGAATTGTCTTGTCACCCTTTATTGAAAATTAGTTCACCATAAGTGTAAGTCCTTTCTGGCAGACTCACAATTCTACTCTACTGATTGATATGTCCATCTATATGCTGCTATCATAGTGTCTTGATTGCTGTAACTTGTAAAGAAAAATTTGAGATGGAGACATGTGATTACTTCAACATGGTTCTTCTTTTGTGACATAAATTTGTGTAGTGTAGTTCTTTTTCATTTTCATGAGTAAAGTGTCTCCTGTCAAATCCCTGTGTTGAAACCTAACCCTTTATATGATGAAATTTGAGTTCAGGGCTTCAGATAATTAAGGTGAAATAATATAATTCTGACTGTACCCTGATATGATAGATTGATGTCCTCAGAAGAAAAGAAAGAGTCCCCAGATTCCTGGGATTCATTACTAGTCTCCCTTTCCTGTGCTTAGAAGGCTGGCTTGGCTTGTTCATGTAAGTGCTGGAAAACCTACAGGGAGAAGGTAAGACATTCTGAAAGCCAGAAAATGAAGGAAAACAAAATATGGTGGCTTAGAGAAGGTTTCCTGGTTGATTTCCTGGTTGCTCCATGGTATGAAACTAAGATATCAGACACACAGCTTCTCAACAAGGTGAGAGAAGGGATCTTTTCTGGGAAATAATTCTGGGCATTCAAAACATATCGGGAAATCAGATAGTTGAACAGAACAAAATAAAAGAGATCCCCAGGCAGCAGCACCAGTGGATATGATCTCTCCTGCGCTAAAATTGTGGAGAGATATTTCAAATAAAGGAACCCCCAAATTTGGGAGTTCTGAGGTGTGTGTAAATATAGAGAGAGCAGAGTTCAAAGTCACTGCATGGCTCATCTGAGGGGATCTTGTGCAACAATATTGTGCAGAGGGGAAAGGGAGGTAAACAGTTCTCCAGTCTCCCATGGCTGCCAGGAAATAGGAGGAAGGAGCCATTTTGCAGCTCCAACACAGGGGAATGGCAGCTGGGGGTCCCAGTCCCTGATAGCTATCCCTGGCCTAAAGAATGGGTTTGGAAAATCCACAACACACAGCACAGTGTGTATCTCAGAGACCAGGGAGGTGCTCTGATTTAAAATATTCAGACTAATCCAAGGACAAGCTTGGAAGCTAACAAAGCCTAAACCCCGTTCCCAAGAGTACTGCTTGAAGGATCTCCCATCACTCCAGCAACCCCAACGATCACACTTGAGGATGATATCTGGAGCTCCAACAGAAACAGTTCCCTAAATTTTTTAGAAAAATTCTCTTCTTTATTTTACTTTTTAATTGGTACTTATTTACTTTTTTTTTCTATTCACTGTTCAGTTGTGATCTAAATGGTTCATGGACACTTATACATATTCAGACCTGTCTTTTTTTTTTTTTTGGTTAGTTATGTTTTTTCTTTGTTTCTCATTTCTCCCATTTATCTGTTTCCCTTGGTCCTCTTTCCCTCTTTTCCTCTGCAAATAGCCAACTTTTACTGATGTATCACTCATTATCTATTTTCTACTTCTATTATCTCTCCCCTTCCCTCACAAACATGGGATCCCACACTGCTTCTTTTCTGTCCCTGTTCACAACTTAAAATTATAAACCTTATTGTATTGTCTGTGGGCAGTAACTGAACCTACCATCTATATTTATTTTGACAATTAACATAGTAGATACCAAAGCAGGAAATATTTGATGCTGTAAATCGTTTGCATTGGTTGTTGTTATTATCTGTATCCGCCTAAACTGTGAGGTATTAGAAAGCTTCAGACTCCATATAAATCCACAGGGTGGAAACTCTCATGCCTCAAAACCATACTGTCAAATGGATAGACACACAAACAACATAAAAAAGCAAGGGGACAAATCACCTCAAAAAACCCAGTATAGTTCAATAACAGAATCCATCAACACTACAGTGGAAGAAATGACAGATAAAGAGTTTGAGATATTGATGGTTAAATTGATCTGCAAGGTAAAAGATGATGTAAGGGAGAAAATACAGGAAACAAAAGATCACTTCAATAAAGAGATAGAGATTCTGGGAAGAAAGCAGAAATTCTTGAAATGAAGGAATCAATAAACCAAATGAAAAATTCACTGGAAGGCATCACCAGCAGATTAGACAAATTGGAAGACAGAGTTTCAGGCAATGAACACAAAATACATAATCTAGAAAAAAAATTTGACCATGGAAAAAAGATGTTAAAAGAACATGAACAAAACTGGGTAGATGAAAGCTTGGAGATAAAAACCAAAGGAAATGCACAATCTTTTCAATGAAATAATATCTGAAAATGTCCCAAACTTTAAGAATACAATGGAAAACCAAATAAGGGAAGCTTACAGGATCCCAAATATACAAAATTACAAGAGATCCACATCAAGGCACATTATTATGAAAATGTCCAACATACAGAATAAGAATAGAATTTTAAAGGCTGCCAGAGAAAAACAAGATATTACTTTCAGAGGGAAACCAGTATGGATCAGAGCTGATTTCTTAACCCAGACTCTTAAAGATAGGAATACATGGAATAACATATACCAAGCTCTGCAAGAAAATGGATGCCAACAAAGAATACTATACCATGCAAAATGAAGCTCCATATTTGAAGATGATATTAAAGCTTTCCATGATAAACAAAAGTTAAAAGAATTTACAACTAGATAGCCTGCACTACAGAACATTCTCAACAAAATATTTCATGAAGAAGAAATGAAAAATAAAAGTGAAAACCAGCAAAGGGAGGAACTACTAAAGAAAAAGGCAATCAAAGGAGAATTAATTCAAATTAAAAACAATAAATAAATAAAAATGACAGGGAATAAAAATCATTTCTCAATAATAACATTGAATGTCAATGGCCCAAAGTCATTAATCAAAAGACATAGACTGGTAGATTGGATTAAAAACAAGTCTCAACAATTTGCTGTCTCCAAGAGACTCACCTCATAGGCAAAGACATCCACAGACTAAAGGTAAAGGATGTGAAAAATATTATCACTCACATGGATTTTGTAAGCAAGTAGGGTCTCTATCCTCCTATCAGATAAAGTGGACTTCAAGCCAAAGTTAATCAGAAGGGACCTAGCAGGCCATTTCTTACTGCTTAAGTGAATAATGCATCAACAAGACATAACAATCTTAAAATATTTATGCCCAAAGTAAGGGAAAACCTACATACATCAAACAATACCTTCGGAATTTCAAGAATCAAATAGACCACAACACAATAATACTGCATGATTTTAATACACATCTCTCAAAATTTGATAGGTCTTCCAAATAAAAACTAAATTAAGAAGCTACAAAACTAAAAAATACAATCAATAATTTAGATTCAACAGACATATATAGAATATTTCATCCATCAATGACTGAATACACTTTCTTCTCAGTGGCACACAGATCCTTCTCTAAAATAGACCATATCCTAGGCCACAAAGCATCTCTTTGCAAATACCAAAAAAAAAGTAGATAATACCTTGCATTTTATCAGATCAGAATGGAATGAAACTAGAAATCAATGGTAAAAAAAAAATAGAATCTGCTGTAACACTTGGAGACTAAATAACACACTATTGAATGACCAATGGATAGCTGAAGAAATCAGAGATGAAATTAAAAAAAATACTTAGAGTTAAATTAGAACAGTGACCACTTATCAAAATCTCTGGGAAACTATGAAGGCAGTCTAACAGGAAATTTTATATCGTTGAGTGCATTCTTTAAAATAACAGGAAGTCAACAATTAAATAACCTAAATTTACATCTCAAAGTCATAGAAAAAGAAGTACAAATCAAGACTAATAGCAATAGATGACAGGAAATAATTAAAATCAGAGCTGAAGTTAATTAAATTGAAACAAAAAATTTAAACAATCAATGAAACATAAAGTTTGTTTTTTGAAAAATAAATAAAACTGACAAACCCTTAGCCAAGCTAACAAAGAGAAAGGAAGAGAAATGTCAAATCACTAAAATTTGAGATGAAAAAGGAAATATCACCATGGACACCACTGACATACAGAAGATAATCAGAAACTACTTTGAAAAATCTATACTCCAATAAAATAAAAAATCATGAAGACATTGGCAAATTTCTAGAGACATATTACCTACCCAAATTGAATCAGGAGAATGTAGAAAATTTAAACAGATCAATCTCAAGCAAAGAAATTGAAGATGCCGTCAAAAGCCTATCAACAAAGAAAATCCCAGGACCAGATGGTTTCTCAGCTGATTTCTACAAAACTTTCAAAGAAGAACTTAACCATTACTCCTCAAATTATTTCATTAAATAGAAAAGGAGGGAACACTTCCGAACTCATTCTATGAGGCTAGCATCACCATGATATCAAAACCAAACAAAGACAATTGAGGAAAGAACACTTTAAACCAATATCCCTGATGAAAATAGATACAAAGATTATTAATAAAATCCTAGCAAATTGCATCCAAAAATGTACTAAAAAGATAGTTTACCATGATCAAGTGGGGTTCATCCCAGGTATGCAAGTCTGGTTCAATATAGGGCAATCAATAAATGTAATCCATCACATCAATAGACTTAAGGACAAGAATGACATGATTATCTCAATAGATGCAGAAAAAGTATTTGACAAAATTCAGCATCCTTTCACCCTCAAAACACTAAAAAAATTAGGGGTAGTAGCAACATACCTCAACATTGTAAGAGCTACATATGCTAAACCCAAGGCCTAAGTAGAGAAAAACTAAAAGCATTCCCTCTAAAATCTAGAACAAGACAGGGATACCTCTTTCAACCACTTCTATTCAACATAGTCCTGGAAACCCTAGCCAGAGCAATTAGACAAAAGAAATAAATTAAGGGATCTGAATAGAAAAAGAAGAGCTCACACTATCCCTATTTGCTGATGACAATTCTATATTTAGAAGATACAAAAATCTCCACCAGAAAGCTTCTAGAACTCCTAAATGAATTTAGCAAAGTAGCAGGAGTATAAAATCAACACCCATAAATCAAACACATTCCTATAGATCAGTAATAAAGCTGCTGAAAGAGAAATTAGGAAAACTATCCCATTCACAATAGCCTAGTATATATATAGTTGGGAATCAATCTAACAAAAGAAGTGAAACACCTCTACAATGAAAACTATAGAACACTAAAAAATAAATTGGAAAAGACCTTATAAGGTGGAAAAATCTCCTATGTTCTTGGATAGACAGAATTAATATGGTCAAAATGGCCATACTACCAAAAGTTCTCTACAGATTTAATGCAATTCCTATTAAAAATCCAATGATGTTATTCATAGAAATAGAAAAAAAAGTCATGAAATTTATTTGGAACAATAAGAGACCCAGAATAACCAAAGCAATCCTTAGCAAGAAGAGTGACACAGGAGGCATCTCAATACCAGACCTTAAATTATATTATAGAGCTATAGAAACAAAAATGGCATGGTGTTGGCACAAAAATAGATATGAAGACCAATGGAATAGATTAGAAGACACAGATTCAAACCCACATAAATCCAGTTATCTCATACTAGACAAAGGCACCATAAACATACATTGGAGAAAAGATAGCCTCTTCAACAAATGAGAAAACTAAAAATCCACATGTACCAGAATGAAATTGAACCTCTGTGTCTCACCCTGCACAAAATTCAACTCCAAGTGGATCAAGGACCAAAGACTGTGAGCCTACTAGAAGAAAAAGTAGTTCCAATACTCCACCATGTATGTCAACTTAGGAAATGACTTCCTCAATAAAACTCCTAAAGAGCAAGAAATAAAATCAAGAATTAATAGATGGGTTGGTATCAAACTAAAAAGCTTCTTCATAGTAAAGGAAACAATCAATAACATGAACAGAAAGCCTACAGAATGGGAGAAAATCTTTACCTCCTGCACCTCAGGTAGAACATTCATCTCTAGGAAAAACAAAGAACCCAAAAACTTAACACACATACACACATACACATACACACACACACACACACACACACAAATAATAACCCAATTAATAAATGGGCTAAGGAACCGAATAGGCACTTCACAGAAGAAGAAATACTAGTGGTCAACAGATAGATTAAACAATGTCCAACATCTCTAGAAATGCAAATCAAAACTACCTTAGGATTTCATCTCATTCCAGTTAGAATGGCAATTATCAAAATACAAGTAACAATAAATGTTGGCAGGGATGTGGGGAAAGATGTTTATTTGTACACTGCTGGTGGGACTGCAAATTGGTGCAACCACTCTGAAAAGCAGTATGGAGATTCCTTAGAAAGCTTGGAATGGAATCACAGTTTGACCCCATTTTCCCACTCCTTGGTTTAGACCCAAAGAACTTAAAATCAGTGTACTACGGTGATGCAGCCATATTAATGTTTATAGCAGCTCAATTCACAATAGCCAAGCTATGGAAACAAACTAAGTGCCCTAAAACAAGATGATTGGATGAAAATATGTGGTATATATACACAATGGAGTATTACTCTCCTATAAAGAAGAATAAATTATGGCATTTGCCAGTGAATGGATGGAACTGGAGAATATCATGTTAAGTGAAACAAGCCAGTCCCCAAAGAACCAAAGGCAGAATGTTCTCTCTGATATGTGGACACCAACCCACAGCAAGGGAGGGGAATATTAGAAGTCTATTGGACTACACAAAGGAGAATGAAGGGAGGGGGAGGGTAATAGGAAAGACAGTAGAATGAATTGGACATATCTTTCCTACCCTCATATAAATTCATGACCAATATAAATCCAAATCATGTATAATCATGATAATGGTATCCTAACTGGAAAAAGTCATGCTTATTTTATGTATGAATAATATTTCAAAATATAATCTATTGTCATGTAAAAAAGAATTTAAAAAAGGACACCAAAGATTTTTCTCTCTCTTCTGCTTGGTCACAGAGAAGAGACCATGGAAGGACAGAGAGAAAGTGAAAGTCTACAAAACAGGAAGAAAGACCTCACCATAAACAAAATGTGTTGGCACCTTGATAATGGACCTTAGGGTTCTGGAACTGTGAGAAAATAGATACCTGCTGTTTAAGCCACTGAGTCTGTGGTATTTTAGTATGGTTCTCTCTGAGATTAAAACCCTGTATTTTGATAGGATTATTTAATTCTTGCACATGTAATGTCATGATTATATAGCTATATTTTATCTGTCATTTTACTTTTTTTGTCTTATCAATGTCTCATGCTTCTTTTATTCTAGTATTCCTTCTCTGCTGCTCTCTTTTTGCATTAAGGGAACATTTTCTAGTGTCACATTTTAATTCGTTTAAGAAAAACAAAGTGTTTTCCTAGTAGTTAGTCGAATTCTTCCAATGCATATCTGAATTTATCAAAATCACTTTATATTTATATTAACAACGTCAGTAAAATATGGAACCTTTACCCTTATGTAGATTTTCCACCCTTCTACTGTTTTTATCCATACCACATCTCTAAATGTGAAAAATGCAAGAATTCATTGTTATAATTGTTTATGTAAACTTACATCTTTTAAAGAGGCAAGAAAGTATGTAGTTTGTTGTACAAATCTCTTTATTCACTTCTGTTTCTTGTTGTTTATTCTGTGGATTCAACTTACTAGCTGGTGTCCCTGTCCTTTACTTAGTTCAAGACAACTTTCTCACATCTGCTTTCCCTGTGCATTATTGTCAGTACCTTATATTTTTATTTGATTTAGTTCAACACTGTCATTGTATAATGCTGTTTTATGCAATTACTTATAATCAGTTATATTATAATTACGTGTAATCAGTTTATGCAATTACTTATAAGTAAATAAATATAAAAATATATTATCTTTTAAAACATTCTATTTAACCCCCTTAACTGGTGTTTCCCCCGTCCCCATCCCTATGTGAATTAGAACAACTGCCTGGTTTCACTTGATTTCTGTCTGAAGACCTTCTTTTAGTGTTTCTCATAAGGTAAGCCTGCTAGCTTCAAAAATCTCTGAGATTTCACCTGGAAATCTCTCTCTATGTCCTTCATAGTTTAAAGATATTTTTGCTGGATATACAGTTCTTGTTTTTCCCTATGTGCAGCACTTTGTGTTCCATCTTTCTGACCTTTATTTTTTTCTGATGAGATGTCAGTTGTTAATCCTATAGGGAGTCCCTTGTATGTAATGAGTGATTTTTCTCTTGCTGCTTTCAAGATCTTATCTTTCTCTTTTAACCTTTGATTATGGATATGTTCAGATATAGATATTACTATGTATCCTCGTTTTAGCTCATTGAGTTTCTTAGACTGGTTTTCGTAAAACTTGTGAAGTTTTCAGCTTTTTTCTTTCTATTCTTTTTCTCTACTTCTGGTACTTCTATTATATGTATGTTAGTATGCTTTATGATGTTCTATATTTTTCTGAGGCTCTGTTTTCCTTTATCCTTCTTCTCTTTGCTTTTCAGATTGCATAATTTCTCTTCAACTTTCTTTATTCTGCCAGGTCAAATATACTCAGTCCAGTACATTTTTTATTTTTGTTATTGTATTTTTAACTCTAGAATTTCCTTTGGACTCTTTTAAAAAATGCTTTATTGATGGTTATGAGTTGATGAGAATTTATCTGCACACACTAAAATCAATTTTTTAGAAATAGTCCCCTTTAGCTATGCCTTTAGTTGTAACATGTTTATAATAGATGCTTTTTTTTTTTTTTAGGTCCCAGGGATTGAACCCAGGGAGGCTTAACCACTGATTCATGCTCTAGCCATTTTCATTTTTTATTTTGAGACAGGGTCTTGCTACATTGCTTAGGACCTCACTAAGGTGCTGAGGCTGGTCTTGAACTTGCGATTCTCCTGCCTCAGCCTCTACAGTAACTGGGATTACAGGCATGTGCCACCTTGCCTTATTATGACAGATGCTTTGAAATCTTTGTCATCTGTCTTCCTTTCACAAATAGTTTTCATTGTCCCCCACCCCCACATTTATAGGTCACACTCTGCTTCTTCTTGTGTCTTATTTTTGTTGTTATTGAAAGCTGGGTATTTTATATGACGTATTTTAGTAACTAGGTGAGGGCCGATTGTGTGGTCATTTATTTACTTGGAAGAACTGATTCTGTGAAGTCTATTTCCTCTGACTCTGCAGTGGTTAGCCTGCCATTTTCCTATTCAGATTTCTTTCCTTTTTTTCTTTTTTAACTTAACCTGGTTCTCTAGAGGTTGCACCTGGGTAAGCAGCTCACTTATTTGTGATTTGTGCTCAAGTCTTCTTAGCTAGTTTAACCTTTACCTTTTACCGATGGCTGTGTGCATAGCTTGGAGGATGCTCTTACAGTTAGAGGAGTTTCTATTTTGCTTCCTATTTATCCAGGGACTAGTAACTTTCAATTTTCCTCTTTGATCACTTCTTCAAGGGCACACTTTGGGAATGCCTGCATTACTGCAAACTTAGGGATAACTGTGGTGTCATTTGTAAGCCTGATTTCCTAAGAATCACCCTTATTTCAGAGGAGTTCATTTTACCCTCTACATTTGGTTGGTGTTTGTCCTTATGCCCCTGGTGCCAGGGAGGCTTCTGCCCTTTGTTGACTGACATTTGTGTGGTTTGGGAAATGTTTTCAACCCTTCCCCCACACTCTGCTCTCATTGTTTCTGGGTAGATAGATGCAGCCTAGTTCTTGTGGGAAACATTCTGAATCCTTAGGATTGACTCTGGCTACAGCAGTACTTCTCTGGATTTCTCTCTCCTTGGAACTCTCTGTTTAACTCATGACTCTCGGCTATTATCCTTGTTGTTGCTCATTTCAGGGAATCAGGAGCACATTTTTAATTGCTCATCACCAAGTTCTCTACCTTTTTTTGTTTTGTTTTGTTTTGTTGACAATGCCGTCAGGCATGTTGTTCTCCACATCCTATTCCAAGTAAATCAGTGTCCCCTGCAGTGCTGTAGAGCTCTTTGTCCTGATGGCCTTTCTGGCCTGGCTCCCTCATTTGAGTCAAAGTCTGAGCTACTGAATGGGAACTGGAGATAGGGACAACAGTCCTCTTTTCCCCCAGTGATACTTCAATCTACAAGCAGGGATTGATTATACAGTAACCCCTGATCTTCTTGGATTGCCACTCTTGGTGTGGACCCTCTGCCTATGAGTGAGCTGGGGTGTGACTTACAAGCAAGCCTGTTATTCTTAGAATAGGTTTTTACTTTCTGAGGAGGAGCTGGGTGGAGGAAGAGTGTGTCTTATTTTATTTATTTACTTTTTGGAGGGTTGGGGATCGAGCTTAGGGCTTCAATCATAATACGCAAGTTCTCTACCATTGAGCTGCATCTCTAGCCCAAGAGCATATTTTAAGTGGGAATTTTATTATTATTTATAAGCACCAGCATCGGGTTGGAAGCTGTGGGTTGGAGCCAGGTCTATGGGCAAGAGCATCTATTGTGGTTTTTGTGGGATGGAATGGGGAAGGAATAATAATAGGTACAGGAGTTTCTAATTTGAATAATTTCAGTGGGCTCTGGGGTATAGCCTCTGTCCTTACTGCCTAGTACGTGACCCAGGGGTATTTGGGTAGGATAATATTGGCCCTGAGTTGCAGTGTGAGAGCCTCATAGAGAAAGTGGGAGTGGTCGGGCCCTGGATTGGCTTGTTTGCAAAAATGGTGTCCTCTGCTCCCCAATGCATGGGGTGAGCTCATCTTTTTATTCTAATGTGCATGGCCCTGCGTCTCTGGCATGTTTCCTTGTCTTTATGTAGGGAATAACAAACCATATTTTCAATGGTCATCCTCTTCTGACTTGTTGGCTTCCTCACAACTGAATCACCATAGAATCCACATTTTTTAAACACAACAGACCCAGAAAGCAGGGTGCTTTGGCCGCAGACTGGCATGCTGTACCACCAGGCTGCTCTTGGCCTGCTGCTGGGTCCACCAGATGGCAGCTGCAACCTGGGAAGTTACCACCGCTTGCTGGCGTGTGCTTGGGCACAACTGTAGTTTGTGCATTTGCTGGATGTTGCTATGGATTCTCATCCTACATTCACTTTTGATAACTGAACCCTCCATGAGTTCCATTATGTGTTGCTTATTTAGATTTGGGGGTAATGCTCTCAGGTGCACCCCTTTTTGATGGACTAACTGAATTTATGAAAGTCTCCTCTCATAGGAGTGAGGTGTGACTTCCTTCCCGGTGCCATAGGATGGGCCTGATGAGTGGACAGGGCAGCACTGACAAGTGGTGGGGAACTGATTTATTATTTTTTCATTCATTTCACCCTACCCTCTTAAGTACAGGGTGCATGCTTTTCAGAGGTACTTATGAATTTCAAGTCACACATGGAGTCAGTGTGAAAATAGCCATCTCGAGGACCATGCGTGGCACCCCCCAAAATGGCATTGTTCTTGATGGCCTCTTGCTTTGCTCCTGTTGCAATTCATTCCCTGATGCTTGCGTCAAGATATCAAAGAGGCTAGGTGCACAGGCTTAATTCCAATGGAGAGGGGAGAGGATATCGTCCCACCCAAGGACCCTGAGGAGGTCCTGAGAGATGCCTAGATAATACACACAAGCCTTAATTGAGCACTTGTACTTCCCAGTTTGCCTAGGGCCTCAAAATTCAATCTTAAAATAACAAAAGGGCCAGTGGCTCACTCCTAGAAGTGGATTCAGAGCCCTCAAAGGTCATTTGGGGTACTCTAGATGGGGAGGCTGCCTTGTGGGCAGGCTAACTCAGGACCACCAGGAGTTTATCACATTGAACACCCAAAGGGAAAAAAGTGGGAAAACAAAAGTGGTCTGAGAGGGATAGGAGACCCACCACCAGCAGCCACAACAAAACACAAAGGGAAACATTTTACTCACTTAGAGGTACAAGCCATTCGAGCCACTTTTTTTTTTTTTTTTTTGGAAAAGGAAAGGAAAGAGAAAGGGCTCGAGCATCAGATGGGGTGAGGGAGGGGCTCAGAGAGACCAGGGAGTGTGGGTGTGGATTGCTGGGGCTGTGGGGGTGAGCAGACTGTGCTGTCCCAAGGGGTAGGGGCTTTCTTCTCTAAACTCAAACCCCATCCCTGGGAGGTAGATTGGAGAGTCCAGGAAGGAAGCTCCAGCCCTCCCCACCTTCACCTTTGTCCTATAATTGCCCAGGAGGCTCGCACTGTGAGCTACCAGCCAGACACAGAAATAAAAACCTACTAATAACCTAAAAACAGAAAGGAAAAAGGGGAGAGAAAGAGATGAAAGAAAAATACTTAG
The DNA here is from genome assembly GCF_964194105.1 of Spermophilus citellus. Lineage (NCBI taxonomy): Eukaryota > Metazoa > Chordata > Mammalia > Rodentia > Sciuridae > Spermophilus > Spermophilus citellus. Next base: position 34,358,592 of record NC_138192.1, on the reverse strand, counting down.
ATGCAGGGGAGAAAATGAAAGGTTACCTATGAGGCATCCCAATCACACACAATCTCTGCAGGTAAGATCTCAAGTACCTCCAGCTTCTTCCAGGAGCCCAGGATACCCTAGACCCACATCCCAGATGCCACCTTGGAGTTTGCAGCTGCAGATGACACCCCCTCCAGTGACCCTGGCCCAGCTCAAGACCTTGCTATTGGGGGTGACTTTGCCCTTGGGATGAAGATGACTGTACCCCAGATCCTAAGGCCACTTTTCCAGCGATGCCCATTGACTGTGTCTCCGGTGGCTTTGATGAACTGAACAGGGGCATTTATTCCTTTTCTTCTTGGAGAATAGAGGTTAGGGATTCTATTTTGTTTTGTGAGCTCTCTTCTTAGAGACCAGGATTCTGGTACACTCTTTGCTCTCTGCCAAAACATGCACCCTCTACTCTGTTGCCTGATGGGAGACCTGGGGGAGGTTACTACTGATTGATAGGCTACAGAATGGTGGGAACATGAGGTTAAAAAGAAAATAATTCTATAATATGGGCCCACTGTGCTGACCCCCACATCCTTTCTTTCCCAAGAAGCAATTCACCGGCAACCCTTCCTGGCTTACATGGACAGGACATGTCCCATTTCGTAGCAAACAACCTGTTATCTGCAGAAGAAATGCAGGCCTGAAAGACTCCACCCTAACAGTAAGAACACAAGTTACCCTGATGGGGGAGGATTCTGTGACCCTTCCCCAGACCAGATTACCCGAACTCTTGGAGGAAATGATAATTTCCCCCTCAGTATAAAACCTGTAAGAGCAGGTTCCAACTAGAACTGGTCAGCATGGGCCAAAGTGAGTTAGCATTGTCATGCACAGTGGGGACTTAGAAATTTGATGTCAGTCAGAAGTCAAGAGGTGACCTGGGATACACTCTCTGGAAACTTCCCTGAGCCTCCCAATAGAACTGGAGGGCAGGAGGGATGCGCCATCTTTCTCTTCTCTGAAGAGACCCACGTTCTCCCTTGAGAGTCTCTCCTTTCCCTATTCAGAAACTCATGCCTGCTACTCTGAGAAACATGTCTAAAATCTTTCTGGCATGATTGAAGAGCAGGTAAAAGAGGGCCGCCCTGGCTGCCTCAGCTCCCCGGGAAGCCGCTGTCCTGCAACACAACTCCAGGAGGCGCAGGCCTCATATCAGTGAATGCCTGCAGCCCTGCGGGAGAGGACCACCCTCCCCAGCAACTTCCACTCCCCCTCAGCTTTCCACCATGCTCCCTGCCCTTTCTTTCTAGCCATGACTACCACAGCCACCCTTCCACTCAGTGACACCAATACCACTGATGTTTATATACACTTTACTGCACCACTGATTCACATTCTTTAACAACAAAACTGGGACCTGCCTCCCCGACGTGAGAAGTACCCCAAGATATTATGGCTAAACTCGGACTTCTAACACACTTCAAATTCACCAAGATATTATATACTTTAGAGACCCCCAGGTCTCCAGACCTATTTTCTCAACTCATGGCACGAGAAGCTTAGTTAGAGGCTGGCCCACAAGGATTCCTTCTACTTGAGTTCCATCTCTCCATTGTCATCCTGAAATCTTTTGTGTGTTGTTTAGAGCATCTATGCACTATGCTCTCAAAACATAGTCCCCACCATCACATTAGCAGTCCCATTTCTGAGTATTTATTTGAAAGATCTGAAATCAGCATGTTGAAGAGACATCTGCACTTGCATGTTCACTAAAGCACTGTTCACAATAGCCAAGTATGGACTCAGCCTAAGTGTCTACCTGACAGATGAATAGATGAAGAAAATGAGGTGTCTATACTATTCAGCTTTTAAAAAGGAATACATTTGGAAAGCCACATGTAACAAAGTGAAATTAAACCCCTATCTCTCCCCTGCATGAAACTCAACTCAAAATGAACCAAAGATATAGGCACTAGAACAGAGACCTTGCACCTAGGCCCAAATCTTTACCATGTCTGCTTCGGTACTGACTTCCTTAACAAGACTCCTAAAGCATGAGAAGTAAAACAAGAACCAATAAATGGGATAGATTCAAACTAAAAAAGCTTCTTCTGAGCAAAGGAAACAATCAATAATGTGAAGAGAGAGCCTACAGAATGGGAGAAAATCTTTACCTCAGATACAGCATTAATCTCCAGGAAATACAAAGAACTCCAAAAACTTAACACCAAAGGGGGAACCCCCCCCCCCACAAATAACCCAATCAATAAATGGGCTGAGGAACTGAATAGGCACTTTACCAGAAGAAGATATATGAATGGTCAAAAATACATGAAAAAATGTTCAACATCTCTAGCCATTAGAAAAATGCAAATCAAAACTATATTGAGATCCCCTCTCACCACAGTTAGAATGGGCAATTATCAAGAATATAAGCAACAATAAATGTTGGTGAGGATGTGGGGGAAAAAGGTTCACTCATACATTGCTGGTGGGACTGCAAATTGGTGCAACCATTATTAAAAGTGATATGTAGATTCCTCAGAAAACTTGGAATGGAACTGCCATTTGACCCTGTTATCCTACTCCTTGGTTTATACCTAAAGGACTTAAAATCAGCATACTACAGTGAAGCAGCCACATCAGTGTTTATAGCAGCTCAGTTCACAATAAATGTGAAATATATATATTACTCAGCTATAAAGAATGAAATTATGGCATTTGCCGGTAAATGGATGGAACTAAAGAATATCATGCTAAGTGAAATAAGCCAGTTCCATAAAAACAAACAAACAAACAAACAAACAAACAAACAAACAAAACCAAAGGTCAAAGGTTTTCTCTGATATGTGGATGCTAACCCATAACAATGGAGGATGGGGAGGGGAAGTCTAGAAGGCCATTGGATTAGACAAAGGAAGGGAGAGGTGATGGGAATAGGAAGAACAGTGGAATGAACCAAACATTATTACCCTTTCTACATACATACATAAGTATACAACTGGTGGGATTTTACATCATGTACAACCAGAAGAATGAGAAACTATATTCCATTTATGTCTGATGTATCAAAGTGCATTCTACTGTCACATATAACTAACTAGAATAAATAAAAATTAATATACTTTATTATTTGCGATGTGAATGGACTTAGAGAACAGTAAGCTATATGAAATAAGTTGGACGCAGAAAGACAAGTACCATTTGTTCTGAGGTGTATGTTGAATTCAAAACAATCAAACTCAAAGAAATGAGAGTAGAATGGTGATGTCCAGAGGCTTGGGGGTAGTTTTTAGGTAATGGGAAAGATGATGGTCAAAGAACAAAAAGTCTCAATTATACAGGAGGAATAGGTTTTTTTTTTTTTAAATTTCATTGAGACATATCACACAGTGTGGTAGATAAAATAAATAATAATATATTATCTATTTCAAAATTGCTAAGACAGTAAAGTTCAAATATTCTCATCACAAAACATGATGTGTTTGAGGTGACAGATATGTTAATTGGCTTGATTTAATCATTCACATTGGATTAATAAATCGAAAAAGCACTTCATACCCATAAAATATATAATTATAATATGCCAATTGACAATTAAAAATGAAAGTTAAGAAGAAAGTGAGAAAAAACAAACCCCTAAAGCAAAAACCACACATGCATAACCGTCTCTCCTATCATCATCATCCTAAAATCTTCTTGATAGGGTCAGAACAATGTAAGGCTAATTGTATTATGCATATCTCTTTATCCTGACATTCTGACATGGAGGGCTTAGTGTTATTGGGGAGAGTGTCTCATCCAGGAATAATCAGTGTCTAGAAATAGTAAAGGATTGAAGTGAATCGGGTGGATGTGTTCCCTGCATTCCTGCTGAAAATTGCTAATGGAATAGTATTAAGAGATGGAGAGTTTAGGGGGTAATTAGGCCATGAACTCCTCCCTCAGGAAGGGGATTAGTACCATTATGGAAGAAGCTTCCCAGAGAGCTTGGCTCTTCATGCTCTTCATTCTTCCATGTGAACGCACAGCAGAGAGAGCCGACCTCATCAGATAGTAAACCTGATACACCTTGGTCATGGACTTGGAGCCTCTAGAACTATGACACATAAGATTATATTGTTTATGTCACCCAGCCTGACATTTTTGTTACAGCAGCGCAAACAGACTATGACAGCTTTTCCAGTAGTAGTCTTGATGTGCAAGCTCCACAATCCATACCATTTTGTCCTCCACCTCCCTTGACTACCAGGTAGAGCCCCCATATAACTAGGAGAAATGTCCTAGAGTTTAATGAAATTATTCATAGCAGCCAGTCCTGAGCCTGCTTACCCTGCCTCCCTCCCTCCTTCTCACTAAGATAACTACAAAGCCTCCTGCCCATGTTCTCTCATTCTTTCTACCTCTTGACCCATGCTGCTCTCCCAGGTGGCCCTGTGTGTCCTCCTCTTGGGAACTGTGAGTAGCAAACTATCTTTTCAATGGCAATTTTCTCCAGAGTCGTTTGACTCCCTGTAACTGGGTAGTAATAGAACTCATGTTCTTCAATAATGTGTTATTCACTACCTCCAGGAATTTGCTAGCCCTGGGAGTAGCAGTCTCTCCCGGGTTACTAAGGTCCCAGAGGTCAGCACATCAGAATAGAAAGACATGCTTACAGGGAGCCCATCATTTTGGCCGTGCCTGTCCAGAATAGAGAGCTCTGTAATCAAGATCTCTGTAACTGGTGGCTTGCTCCACCCACAGTAAAAACTAAGGCCTGGACTAGAAACTGGTCAGGAGTCACAACAGGTTACCCCAAAATATGGTACCTTGGCATGAAGAAACAGCAGAAGCAGGAATGTCACTCTGTGACTTCCTCTTGCCCTTCTCCTGTGAAACAGGCCATGGAAGAATTTTCTGTTTTTCCTCCAAAGCAGATCATAAGACCTTCATTCTAGAGGTGACCTCCCTGGAATCAGGGAAGAAAGGAAAGTCCTTATCTCTGCAACTCAGGGACACAGAGAAGAACCTGAAAAAAAAGTGACCTTGTTCAGTTCCCCCAGTTTCCAACCATTGGATCAGAACCTCTTTATTCAATTTACTTTTTTTAAAATAAAGAAATCATTATTTAATTACCTTTATGTTTAACCCTTTGCAGAAAGAAAGGGAATGAAAGTGCATTCTTTTTGTTTTAATTACATTTTTAAATTTGTTTTAATTAGTTATACATAACAGTAGAATGCATTTATGAACTTTGATATATCATATATCGTAGATGGGATATAATTTCTCATTTTTCTGAGTGTACATGTTGCAGAATCTCATCGTTCATGCAGTCACAAATATTCATAAAGTAATAATGTCTGTTTCATCTATTATCCTTCCTATCCCCACATGCCTCCCCCCCACCCTTCACTTCCCTCTACCTAATCTAAGATAACTCTATTCTTCCCTAGTGCCCCCTGCCTTATTGTGAATTAGCATCTACATATTAGAGAAAACAATTGGCCTTTGTTTTTTGGGGATTGGCTTATTTCGCTTAGCATGATATTCTCCAACTCCAACCATTTACTACCAAAAGCCATAATTTCATTCTTCTTTAAAGCTGAGTAATATTCCATTGAATATATATACCACATTTTCTTTATCCATTCATCTATTGAAGGACACCTAGGTTGGTCCCATAGTTTAGCTATTGTGAATTGATCTGCTATAAACATTGACGTGGCTGCATTACCATAGTATGCTGATTTTAAGTCTTTTGGGTATAAACTGAGGAGTGGAATACCTGAGTCAATTGGTGGTTCCACTCCAGATTTTCTGAAGAATATTTATATTGCTTTCAATAGTGGTTGCACCAATTTTTAGTCCCACCAGCAATGTATGAAGTGTCCCTTTTCCCCTATATCCTCGCCAACATTTATTGTTGCCTGTATTCTTGATGACTGCCATTTTGACTGGAGTGAGATGAAATTTTAGTGTAGTTTTGATTTGCATTTTTCTAATTGCTAGAGATGTTGAACACTTTTTCCTATATTTGTTGATTGATTGTATTTCTTCTCTTGTGAAGTGTCTGTCCAGTTCCTTAGCCCATTTATGGATTGGGTAATTTTTTTTGGTGTTAAGGTTTTTGAGTTCTTTATATATCCTAGAGATTAATGCTTCATTGGAGGTGCATGGGGTAAAGATTTTCTCCCAATATGTAGATTCTATCTTCACATTATTGTTTCTTTTGCTGAGAAGAAGCTTTTTAATTTGAGTTCATCCCATGTATTGATTCTTGATTTTACTTCTTGTGCTTTAGGGGTCTTATAGGCCAACATGGTTAAGATTTGGGTTTAGTTTTTCTTCTATTAGGCACAGGGTCTCTGTTCTAGTGCCTAAGTCTTTGATCTACTTTGAGTTGATTTTTGTGTAGGGTGAGAGTTAGAGGTTTAATTTCATTTTGCTACATATGGATTTCTAGGTTTGCCAGCACCATTTGTTGAATAGGCTATCTTTTCTCCAATGTATGGTTTTGACACCTTTGTCTAGTATGACATAACCATATTTATTTGGGTTTGTCTCTGTGTCCTCTATTCTGTACCATTGGTCTACAAGTGTATTTAGGTGCCAATACCATGCCATTTTTGTTACCATAGCTCTGTAGTATATTTCAAGTTCTGGTATTGTGATGCCTCTTTCTTCACTTTTCTTACTAAGGATTACTTTGGTTATTCTGGGTCTCTTATTTTTCCAAATAAATTTCATGATTGCTTTTTCTATTTCTATGAATGTCTTTGGGATTTTAACAGGAATTGCATTAAATCATTTATAATGCTTTTGGTAGTATGGCTATTTTGACAATATTAATTTTGCCTATCCAAGAACATGGGAGATCTTTTCATCTTCTGAGGTTTTCTTCAATATCTTTCTTTAGTGTTCTGTAGTTTTCATTGTAGAGGTCTTTCACCTCTTTTGTTAGATTGATTCCCAGGTATTTAATTTTTTGAGGCTATTGTGAATGGGGTAGTTTTCCTAATTTCTCTTTCAGTGGATTCACTGCTGATGTGTAGGAATGTGTTTGATTTATGGGTGTTTATTTCATATAGCTTTATACTTTACTGAATTCACTTACTAGTTCTAGAAGTTTTCTGGTGGATTTTTTTGGGGCCCTCTAGATATAGAATAATATCATTAGCAAATGGTGATAATTTCAGTTCTTCTTTCCCTATTTGTATCCCTTTAATTTATTTCTTCTGTCAATTGCTCTAGGGTGGTATTGAATAGAAGTGGTTAAAGAGGACATCCCTGTCTTGTTCTGGCTTATCCAGTTTACATCTGCATGTCTGTTCACTCTCCATCAAAGCTAAGCATACAAACACAGAGGTTTTTACTTTAAGTCTTCACTTTTGAAGATTCCTATGCCACAGAAGACTTACGTTAAATACATTTGTATATATTTTCTCTTGTTATTCAGTCTTTTGTTCTAGATGCTTCAACCATGAACCTAGCAATGAATGAGGCAAGAAAATGCCCCCCCCCACTCTGTGGAGGGAGGGAGCCAATCTTCTTGGCTTTGAGCTCCTGGAATGTTTTCTCTTAAGATGGAACTTGGGGGTAGAGGAATAGAACCAGTTGTGTCCACAGACTCCCTATTCTTGTGTAGACTTAGCATTAATATCTTTTCTTGAATAAATGCTTCTCCATTTGCTGGATGCTATCGGGACAATTTCCAGAGACTTTAAATAATTACTTTTATAATTTCTTCCAGGAGAATGAAGAAATGGGGAAACACTTCAGTGTGTTCCTCACTCCTCTATCCCAGAAGCAGACCTCCTGAAGTTGATTCTGATACCCAAAGTTAATTCTGATAGATGGTATGGTTCATTTTTATTGTGAATTTGTCTTGAATAACTTCACGCGTTCTAAAGTTTGCTATTCACTCAGTGAACAGTTATTGAACATTTATTGTGATATTGTGTCCCAGATTAGGCAGTTATAACAAAAAAATAATATAAAATCAAAACAAGTGCTCTGACCGACTGGAACTTGATATCCCTCCTACTTGGAAGTCCAGGCGCAAGTGGTCCAGGACTGGTATGAAGCCTGAAAAATGTCAGGATTTCCTCTTTCTGTCCTAATATCTTCAACATGAAACTTCCTTTACATAGTCCAAATGACTGGTTGAGCCTCTTTCCCTTCAAGACCACATTCTGGATAGTGGGAAAGAGGAAAGGCAGTGTAGGGGAAGGCTCACTGATCCTTTCTTTTCTTTTTTCTTTTTTTGGTACCAGGGATTGAACCCAGGGTTGCTTAACCACTGAGCCATATCCCCAGCCCTTTTTCTATTTTTACTTACAGACAGGGTTTTGCTCAGTTGCTTAGGGCCTCACTAAGTTTCTGAGTTTGCCTTTGAACTTGCAATTCTCCTATCTCAGCCTCTCAAGCCACTGGGATTACAGGCGTGCACCACCACACCCAGTTTTCTTTGTAAGGATGCAGTGAAAGTTGCATGTGTTTCATTGACCAGAACTTAGTCGCATGGTCATGGATAGGGAAGCTGGAGTCCAGCTGAAATCAGGGGTTCTGTTTTTAAAGAAGAAGGGGGTTGTAGACCTGCACTCACTGACCACCAGCACCACACCCATGTAGGCTGGACATTGTAAGTGCTGGCGATTAATGAGGGAGCAAAACCAGAGTTCTTTCACTGACCACTAATGAACTCCATTAGGGTGCTAATGAACATTTTCCATTTTAGGTATCACCCCAAGTACTCATGTCCTTGTAAGTGGACCTGGTTAGCATCTGCTTTGTACCTGGTTCCCAGTAAAAGACCTTCACAAGGTTACACTTCTGGAAGGGATGTGACGAAGTAATGTCCTTCCCATAATCTCTTTAACTATCGCATTTGCTACAGCAGAAGTGGGAAGACTCACCCACACCCACAGTGTACATCCATTCTTTGTTCAGATAAACGGTGAGAAGAAAACTTTGTTGAATATCTGCTTTTTTGAACCAGGCTGCAAGATACCTGCTTCACAGATGTTCTCTTTTCATCCGACCACTGTGTCCCCCTACACACACACACACACACACACACACACACACACACACACACACAGAGTGAGAAATTGGCACCATTGTCGTTATTGCACAGAAGAGAAGCCAGAGTTCCGAGGGGCTAAACCACATGCACAGAGGTATTGGGAATTCAATGTAGAAAATCTGACTACTTTGGTTGCATGGGTCCCACAGTCCCCTGGAAGTCTGTAGTAAAAAGTGTGTGAAGTTCTCCTGGAGAAGCTCCCTTCAGGGGCATTCTGTCCAGAAAACTGCCCTCAGGTGTCAGAACACAGCAGAAAACTCAGCCTTCTGACCAAGGCACCTGGGGCAGTCAAGAGCATATGCTAATGGATCAGGTGCAAGCTTACGTGATGCTGGGGGCCTTCATTGTGAGCTCTTTCTGACAGTTTTTTTTTTAAATGATTTGGATAAATAGTATGCTAATTAAGTTCAGAGAGAATATTAAACTGGGAGGGAGCACATGTACTAGTATGAATAACAAAAAGAATTTAGTCTAATCTCAGAGGTTATAAAAATGGGCAGAAAACAATAAAGTGAAATTTGATCTTAAAAGCAAATTAGATAAGAGATTTTTAAGGTTCCAAAAGGGGAAAGAATCCTACCCTAGTTTTCTTTTGTGCCCACAAATGCCTACCGGGCATAATTATGGAGAAACATGCTGGGCAGGAAGGACAGACGCCACTTGTGTGCACTGTGGCAGATGCCTTTGCAGGAATGGGCACCTGGAGACCCCTAATACACCATCCTGGGCTTGGGAAGTCATAGGCAGGGAGAGCAAGAGGCATATCAAGTTCATAGAGTATTCAGGAATTAAAGATGCTTGTTGAGGAGGTGATTCTCCAAGGAAATGAAAATGTATTCAGGTCCCAGAAATCCCAAATGATTTTTCTGCCCCATGTGGTGGTTGGGAGGGGGTAGATTGTGGTGCAGTGGGGACAGCTCTTATTGACATCAGAGCCCAGTTCTGACCCTATGTGGCTATTGGATATTTCTGTGCCTCAGTTTCCTCATCTGGCAATAGGAAAGTGAGTGTGGGCTGAAAATAGAGCCTTTCCTGGCAGGAGCTTTGGAGGAACTGGAGATAGATGAGATGCAATTACTTATCTTCTATTTGGACTGAAAGAGGATTGCAGATTGCCTCTTTCTGGATTCTCCAGAAACAGATCCTGAGACAAAAGATTTGATTCTTTGGGAATTACTCCCAAACCACACCAGTGGGAAGTGTCGAGGGGGTGAAACCTGAAAGCAAAGGAGGCTTGGTCATAAAGCAAGTCCATACAATGGGCTCTTGGACTGGTTTTCACTAGGGAACTTGGGGAGCCAGCGAAGAATATATACCCCAGAACTATCTCACCTAATGGAGTCCTTTTTGTGTTGCTACAACCAAACCCCCAAGGCTGGGTACTTTGTAAGTAAAGAGGTTTAGTTGCCTCGTGATTCTGGTGGTCGGTGGTAGGAAGGTCCAAACATCATGGTGCTGGTGTCCTAGTGAGGGCCCCCTTGGCTGCATCACAACATGATGGAGAATTAGAAAGGGAATAAAACACATGCATAAGAGACCAAGCAATATGGGGGTGGGGCTCACTTTGTAAGGTTCATGAGAACTGATCCACTCCTGAGAGACCAGTGCAGTGCACTCTTTGCGACCACACTAATCCATTAACAGAAGTGGAATCCCCATGAACTAACCACTTCCCACTATATCTCTCAACAGAATCCACTGTCTCAGTACTGTTGGAACAAAGATTCAGCATGTGAACCTTTGAGCAAACCATATCCAAACCACAGAACCACTGCAGGGGCAGGGAGCTGGAGTATGTTTATGTCCATTTCAAGTCATTGGCTGGGGACTTCTCCCTATGGGGCTTACAATCCCTAGTACTTTTATGCTTTGGTAGCAAAAGAAAGCCCTTAGATGGGGATGCAGATGCTTGCAGCTGGGAGCTGGCTAGAAAGCCCTGCAAGTGGTAAGGGTGAGAAGATCCAAGTGGTGCCCTGGTATAGTCGCCTTCACAGCCTTGGAATGAACATACCTGGAGAACTGTGAAGTCACAGTAGCAGCCTAGACAGATGACACATGAAGAGGACCTGGGCAAGAAGCAAGAGTAAGTTTTCAGGGAAATCCAGATCCTGTGAGTGTCAACTTCCTGGAAAAATTAGGTTATTAGAAACAATTGTCAAGAGTGGGAAGATATATCCAGGGGCCTCAGTCAGAAGACTTGGCTTCTCAGCGAAGAAGCATGGAGCTATGGTTAGGCATTCCAACCTTAGATATCTGAGGTGGCTCTGGCACTTCAAGCTGTATGCCTTGGTCAAATTACTTCATTTGTTATGACTCTGTTCCCATGAAAAATGGGTATAATAATAGTTTACATCTACTAGAATTTTGCAAGCATAAAAGTAGTAGATACAAAAATATAAAGTCTTTTTATTTATTTATTTATTTATTGGTTGTTCAAAACATTACAAAGCTCATGATATATCATCTTTCATACATTTGACTCAATTGGGTTATGAACTCCCATTTTTACCCCAAATACAAATTGCAGAATCACATCAGTTACACACTCACATTTTTACATAATGGCATATTAGTGACTGTTGTATTCTGCTACCTTTCCTATCCCCTACTATCCCCCCAATATAAAGTCTTTAGAAGAGTGCTCAGTGCATGATAGAATTTCCATAAGTGTCAGTGGTTATTATTGTCCAAGAACATGCTGATGATGGGTGTGCACTCCTGTAATCCCAGCAACTTGGGAGGTTGAGGCAGGAGGACTGAAAGTTCCAGGCCAGCCTCAGTAACTTAGCAAAACCTTGTCCTAAAATAATTTAAAAAAGGGGCTGGGGATATAGCTCAGTGGTAAGGTGCCCCTGGATTCAATTTCTAGTACCACCACCACCACCACAACAAAACAATAAACAAACCAACATTAAAAAATCCAAACAAAAGCAAACCCAGGCTGTTCCTCACCTGAGTCCAGGGTTGGGTAAAGGGGAGGATGGAGAAATGGCTGCCAGCCTCCTGCTGGGGTTTACTCTGGGACTAAGGAAGAGGATGAGGAGCCACAGCTTCTAGTCAGCCATGTGTGATCATGAGTGGAAATAACCAGCACCCTACAATGTGCTGAGTTGCCAACTATGGTGTTAGGTAGATAGAGTAATAAACGTGTTTTCCACTTAAAATAGTTTTGCCTTATGAGATTTGGACAGGACATAACCCTGTAATTGAGGAGCACTGGTACTCTCAGCCATGCATCGTTAGATCCCCCATCCTTAGTCCTTATTGGCATGTCAAGTGGGTCACTTAGTTTGCAGGTTGTTTTAGCTATTTACAGTCAGCCAAGAGCAATGTGAAACTGCATTTTCAAGCCTGCTTTACGTGCACGTGCCCCCAGCTCCCATTCTTCCAGAGTAGCCAGGTCTGAGCCAGAAACTGGGTAGGCACAGGGGAGGAATTTTGCCACTTTGTTTCACTTCCCCGTCTATTGTTGCCCATACTGGGGCAACTCTTCCTCTCCTTAATATCTTAGGGGTGGGGGAGGAGGATAGTGTGGAACATTGTGAAAGGTTTGAGATTTTGTCCTTTGACACAGTTTCATGGATGCCGGTGAAAGGCAGGAGACTCTGGCTTAGAGATAACGGAAAGTTTATTACTCACAGCAATAGCAAAAGCTTCAGCCTTTTTGTGCTTGTTCTCAACTTGTTACTGGAACACACAAAGAGGTCACACTATACCCATACATGTGGGTTTGTATTTCAGGAAAGGAACCCTGAGCTTAGGGAATGCAAATCTCTTATAATATGAGTATAGACATGTCTGCCCTTTGCTGTGAAGTCAGTCATTGTCTTTATTTTACTGGACAGTGAATTTCCCTGCTTTTGGCTTGGAGAGTTGTCCTCTTATCTTTCAAGGCTGTTCCTTATCTAAACATCCTGAAAAAGATAGTACAGAAGAAAGAACCATTCCATGTCTCACTTGCAAGATATGATGAGACATGATAGCCTTGGGTCTCCTGTCTTGCAGCTGGAAAGGTGTCTGAGTACTCGCAAGGTGGGCCCCCAGGCTGGACCTGACCTGGTCTGTTTCATCTTCTGCTTATGAATCTCAAAGATGGGGTGGACTTTGTGTGTACCATATGTGGAATTTCCCAGGGTTGGAGTCTGCTTTGCCCTAGACTTTTCCGTTTCAGAGACACTGTAGAGGTGACAGTCAAACTTCCTATTATCCCTGCCAGAATCCACATCTCAAACCCCTCCCTGGGTGGTGTTTTACCTTCCTGAGTTTAGTAGCCACCTGGGATTCTCCATAGGTCTTTTCACCTCCTTCTAACACCTGAGATTCCATGACATGAAGACTGGAATCTATTAGAGTCTGACTGCGCCTCTCAAGAGCACAGAGACCTGGGTGGAACATGCTCTCAATGCATCCTCTGTGTAGACATCATGACAAGCTTCTGTAAATATTCTGCCTCCATAAATCTTCACATTAGATGGAAGCACCAGTTTCTAGGTGCACATTCAACCCGGAAACTCTGGGGGCTCTTGTCAAGCTTCCCAGAGTGTCTCAAGTTTAGCTGAGAGAGATCCTACAGCTTCTAGTTTACCCAACCTCTAAGTACCAGGAAGATTCCTGGTCTCTCTAGGGGAACCCCAGTCTGTGGGGGGTTCTCTTAGAACCCCACCATTTCCCAATTTTGCTAAGGGAAGCAGTGGGCATGTGTACGTTTTCCTTCCCTGATACTTAAGTTTATCTTGATGACTACAATGATGTCCTACTTCAATTTTCTCTTCCCCCAGTCACCTCCAGAGATAGATTGGGTGGGGTGGCTGTTATCTAGGGAAAGTTCAGTCAACAAAGTGGCTCATGAATAATTGTGTGACTTTGCTTCTGTGTTCAGCCATGTCAGGGCATAGGAGTGACTCAGTACCCAGGAGAATGAGGAAACCAACTGGGGGCAGGTGTGCAACAAATTGAATTAATAAAATCATGGGAGAAGGGGAATGTTTCCTATTGAAATATCCTCAGTTAGTAAGAAGAGCTAGGGAGGGAACTAGGTCAAGTATTGGTCCCTGAACACCAGGAAGCCACCTTTCATGGAAATCACCTGCCTTGAAAATTGGGTCACGCTTACACAGATGGGACCTGGGGACTCCCCAAGCTCATCTACTCTGCCCTTCTCCCCCAGCACAAGTGAGAGTGTCCAAGGCTGGGTTATTTTTAGCTACCCATAAACTGTCATGTGCTGAATGGGAGCTGGGGGGTGGGCAATGCAGAACATCCTAGAGTTGCTGGCTCCTGAACTGTCTCTCCCAAGGTCTGTGTAAGTCACATAGACCTTGGAATGATGGTAACATGACATCTCCATGCAAGAGAAGTCCCAGAGAAACCCTTCTGAAGGGCTGACCAACTGTACCACTTGAAGACTTAATCAATCACATACCTAATCATAGTACCCCTGTGGAAAGCCTTCAGATGTTCCAACTCCTGGCCTGGCTGGTGAGATTCTCCATGACCTGAGGGTCTCCATGTTCTCATGCATGGCACATACATACCCATGCTGCCTCCTATTCCCACCAACCAGATCATCGTGGCTTCTCAAGTCAGCCAGGCTCTTTTGAACACGTGTTGAAATCTTCCCTCTCCTGTCTGCCTGCACATACTTCCTTCTATTCTAAAATTCTGTACAGTTTTCCTGTCCTTTGAGTATATCACCCTATAGGATCTGAGAATCACATGTCAAACAGGTTTCTTTAAACGTGGGTCTATCATACTGGGATGGGACTCCTTAAGGCCAGAGGTTGGAGTCTGGCACAAAATAGGCACTCAAAACACATGATGAGTGTCACACTCATTTATACAGTGAGTGACATAACCTGGGCAGTTGGAAAGCTGTAAGAGGCTCTTGGAAAATATACATTGACTTTCACATGTGAGGACTTTCACTCTGCACGGTTAGTTTCCGGTCCCAGCAAAGTTCCTGAATGTCAGCTCTGTGCAGAGAAGGAGGTTGGAGGATCCGGCAGCTTAGGAGCAGGGGATTTGAGGGATTTCAGGACTGACCAACAAAAATTATCTGGTCACAAGGTGGCAGCAGAACACACCAGACAAGTTTTATTTGGTCAGCACTTTGACAGGTTTCCACTTGAGGAAGTCCCTCACTGCATGAACCATCCATCCAGAGGTTATGATATGGGGCCACCACCCAGGAGAGGAAGAAGGTGAGAAAACTCCTGGGAGAGAAGGAGATTCAAGACGGGGTTCATTTTTCTAGAAGATATTACTTATTAGCCTGGTAGATCAGAGTGATCCAAAGGACAGCAGCAGCTTGGGGTCTTAATAGCTTTTATCTATGGATAGTAGATGTTGGGTGCAGTTTTGCAAAGCATGCAAAGCAGCAGGATCTAAATGGCTAACACTCTGCTCATTGGAGCCCTGTTTAAAACAATTGCATGTGTAAAATTTTGAGTTTGGCTCCAGCAGGGTTTTGAATTGCTAGGTCTCAGCTTACTGTGAAGAAGTAAACCATTTAGGGGCCAAGTCACAGAAGGCATCTTATCCAGCATTCAGCAAGGGCCAGGCTTGGCAGGAGTCAGTGGGAGTTTGTGTCTTTCCTGTTTATGCCACAGATTTCTCTATTGGCTTAATGGATATGGCAGAGGGACTCTCCACATTTATTTGAATGCTTGTAGTGTTTCAAGTTACTTCAACACACATTTACCAAGTATCTTATCTGTGCCTGGTACAAACAAATGCAAAAATGATTAAGATATGATGTTTGCTCTTACGCAGTACAGGTTTCCACTTGGGAGTAATAAGCTGCAAATACTGTAGCTAGTTGCAACTCCATGGGATACATGAAGTCTATGTTACACTGGCAGATCAGGGAGGGAGGAATGCTCAACAGCTGGATCCAGGAGTGTGCTGGGTACACATCATTTCAAAATTTAGAGCTTAGAGTGGATGTGCTTGGATACAGTGGGTTCAGACCACAGGGACCAGTTAACTTCACTAAGACTGGCTGCTGTAAGCAAAGGCACCATGCTGGGATATGATTTGATGGAGACACCAGTAGGGCTGGTTTGGGCACCAAGGACTGGAATGAATAGTTCTTGGGGTGGTTGGAAGCAGATGCAGTCAAGGGGATAAACACAAAGCTAAGTGATGTCTAGTGTTTAAGTGGCAGGGCCAGGGGATGAGTCAAGGATCATGCTGTGGGCTGCTACTGAATGCAGGATCTGGAGCTTGGGGGAATAGAACTATATGGACAATTTTGGAAAGAAGCAAATATGGAGGCCATGGACAAGTTCTGTCAGGACCGCAGCTGCTTGGGAACAGGCAGAGGGCTCTTTTTTCCTGGCATGGGACCTCTTATGCTAATTTAAAGGCCTTGGGTGGTATGGGATGATGCTGGAAATGGGGCATATATGGGGGATTTCAGGAGTATGGCCCAGAGACATGAAAGAATGAACAAATGGGGGTGTTATGGAAGAGCCAGGAGAGGGGTGAGAGGGTCCTGCAGTCAAACAATAAGCTGTCAGCTGAGAGCACCCCATTTTAGAAAGTGGTCATAATGACTAGAAGGGGTCTGAGAGCAGGATGGAGAATTATGGGGAAAAAGAACATAATAGACTCAGCATTTAAAACGGAGACCTGATGTTTAGCAGGACACCACTCTGTGGGCAAAGGAGAAGTGCACTCTGAAAGATCCAGATGCTCTGAGCAGAAGATTTCCTCTGAATACCTACATCCACACCTTCCTGCCCAAGGAGAAGCCCTTGTGTATTGGACCTTGGGATGGTTCCATGTTCTCTGCTGATGGTCCCAAAAGTGATGGAAGCTACCGGTGCCTCACCCAGCTGGCCTGCCAGCTTAACATTCAGGGAGACCCCAGCAGCAGCTGCCCAGGAAGCCAGGCGTGATCTCCGCTGCCTCAGCAAAGCACAAATCACTAAGCAAAACACAGCCTTTCCCAGGAGGCTGCCTGTCACTGGGTGGATAAATGAGCCGTCACGCTCCATCCGTCCTGGGTACAGCTGTGTGCTGCATTTGCAGCTCTCCCGCCCACTTCTGGAACATTCTGTCTCTTTATGTCTCTCCCACTTTCTGCCTCCCCATCCTTTTTATCTTCCAAGGCCACTCCAGGCCTGCTTCCTCATTGTCTCAGCTGCACACCCACAACTCAGTGCTGGGGCAAGTCTGATTAGCTTGTGGACATCCCCAGCCTCCTAGCTCTTTCTGCCCATCACAGACAATACAGAATCTGGTCTTTTGCCATCAGCTGCTCAGTGGCTCCCTCCTCAGTCATACACACACACACAACACACACACACACACACACACACACACACACAGAGAATTATGAGAGTGGAGAGAAGATGAGCTATAAACTATGAGCTCACGGACAAAGAAAGGCAAGGTTATTTAATGAAAAAAACAAAGTACCAGAAGAGGGGAGGAGGAGGACCTACTGAAGTCGAGGTATGGAGTGGAAGATTTGTTACAGGAGCTGGAGAAATAAAAAATTAGGGTGACAAGGCTTGCATTGGAAGCTGAAAGAGATATGATTAAAATACATTCACATTTAGTTACTTGTGAATTCTGAACTCTGTTTCTTGCAGGGGACCACTTGGGTCTCTGAGTTCCCGAGTTCAGCATAGAGTCAATGAGCTGAGTTTCTCTCATAAACACCTGCCGCTAGCTTTGTGAATGGGAACCATTCCATCTTGTCCACCCCAGGGAGTGACCAAGACATTTGAGAGTACTTTGCAGAGGACAAAGCTGAGTAAAACTGAGAGGCATCTAGGACAGACACTGTTCCCATGGCCCAGGAGCATCAGCATGAAGTGCAACAATGTCTTTAACCTGTTCATTCTCTTTCCACTCTTGGCAGTTCCTAAGAGCTGGGAGTGATTCCAGAAGTCAGAATTACTTGCTTTTGGAAGAGAGTTTTTCAATAATGGCATGAGGCCAAGAACTAGAGGGATAATTTCTTCTTTTTCCTCCTCATCCATCTCTCCTTCCTTTACAATATGATAGGCTGCCCAGCAGGCACTTCATGGGAAACCCAGAGGTGGATCAGTCTCAGATTCATCTTTTGGGTTCTTGAGGCAAGAAGGAGCTCCAGCTAGACCTGGATGAACTATGGCCAGCTCAAATACATTGCTTCACCCTCCTGCACTATGACAGGGCATGCTATGGTTTGGATCTGGAATGTCCTCAAAAGCTCATATGTTGAAAGCGTGTGTCCCAATGCAGCATGGCTCAGAGATGGGGCTTTTAGGCAATGATTGAATAATGAGGGCTTTAATTTCATCGGTGAATTAAACCATTGGATAGCTGGATGAACTTCTGGAAGGTAGGACCTAGTAGGAGCTAGGAGAAAATAAGTCACTCACTGGGGGGCAGGTCCTGAAAGGGTTCATCTTTTCCTTGGATCATTTTCTCTGACAAGCCCCCACCTCCATCCCCCCACCTTCCATCTGCTTCCTGATTGCCATGAGCCAATAACCCTTCCTCTACCACATCCCTCTGCCATGATGTGCAGTCTCACTTCAGGCCCAGAGTAATGGAGCTGGCTGGCCATGAATGGGATCCTCTGAAACTGTGAGCCAAAATAAGTTGTTCCTTCTCTATGTTGCTTTTGCCTGGTATTTTTGTAACAGTGATGAAAAATTGACTAACACACTGCAAATCATCTCCTTTCTCAGCCAGGGCTTGGAAGGACATGGCTGGAGAGCAGCAAAACTGAATGTAACTTTGGCTTGTATGTCTTAGCATCTCCGTCAGCCCTGTGTCTCATCTGCTTCTGGTCCTTGGAGGCTGTTCACACCATGCCACGCTCTTTACTTTCAGAGAGAGTCTTTAAAAGTCCCAGCTGAGCATGATGGCACATACCTGTAATCCCAGCAACTCAGGAGGCTGAGGCAGGAGAATGGCGTGTTCAAAGTCAACCCAGCAACTTAGCGAGGGTCTAAGCAACTTTAGTAAGACCCTATCTCCAAATAAAAAATAAAAAGGGCTGGGATGTGGCTTAGTGGTTAAGTGCCCCTAGGTTCAATATCTGGTATGAAAAAAAAACAAAAAAAGTCTGGAGTGTGCCTGAGTGGGGATTCCTTATCCCTAATCAACAATGACAATAGCTTATAAGTGGCTGTGGGTGGGGCTGTTTTCTGTCTGATCCTGGGGTCTAAGGGTTTGGCCTCAACTCTGACATCTGCCTTCCTACCTCTTTCCCTAATAACGAAGGTGAATACTACCAAAGAAAAGTAGAAAGAAATTGTCACGAAGCCCAAGCCTATGGTTTGTGATGAGGTCACTTGTTATCTGCACTGCTGCCTAAATAAGGACTTTTCATATCCTTGTCACTTGTCCTTCTGTGCCAGGCTCTTCCTGCTAAGTGAGTTCAGGCTGTTCTATGTTTCTGGCCTTGACATCTGCCTCTCACTGACTATTGTCTCTGTCTTTCTTTTTCCCATTTCCTGTGTAATACAGGGTCGTGGGTGTGCTGAAGGATTCTTGTCTAGTGCATCCAAAGGATGAAGTATGTAGACAATGGAGGGTGAAAATTCAGCAGCGGATTTATTCGAATCAAGGAAAGCACTCACAGCATGGGAGGGATTCCAAAGAGGGTACCATTAGTAGCTCTTTGTCTAGGGGTTTTTATGCTGTTTGGATGAGGAACTAACCTTTCATTGGAAAGTCTCTCTGGAGATCTTTTTCTGACTCAATTGAAGGTACTCAATTTTAATTTTTTATTCTCACAATGGGATGGTTCAGTGTCTTTGTTAACCTGATTTTGTCCTGTCATTATTCCTTAAAACAAGAATTGCCTGGGTTCAATACAACTCTTAAGGGTTGACTAATGTTAGGGTAGTCTGGAGCAATAACAGAGAGTATGGATATCCAAGCATAAATGTGCCTTCCATTCAGGTTCCAAAAAACAAAACAAAACAAAACAACAACAACAACAAAAACGACTATGAAAAAACAGGCTTTAGTTTAGGGTTTTAACCTGGGATGGTGGGATCCCATTCTCTGAGGTCCCCATTTCTATCTCCTGTCTCACCTGCATGAACCTGCTCTTTTCTCTTGAGCTGTTCAAATCTTACCTCTTTGTTAGGGTCCACACCCACTCAACCTTCCTTTAAGAAGTTGATGTTTGTAAATGACTGGAGCCTACCCTCATGCTCTGCCCTGCCCAGTGGGCCTCCTCCACACGGGAATGCTTCTCAGGTTTGGCCACTAAGGCTCCAGTGTTATCTTCCATTCAGCAGGAGAACCTTCTTTTAGCCTCTCTCCTCATGGTGGCAACAACCATGATATGATGGCATGTCATCCCTCAATATGTCAGTGGCCTGTGGTGATCACTTGTGGGACCCAGGTATGAGAAGAGGGAGATGGAGGGTGGGAACAACCTACAGTGGACCCTTACAAAGACCTCAGTGTGGTGCATGTCATTTCATTTAGACTCTGTGATAACCTTATTCACTAAACAAGGAAGTTCAAATTAAAACTAAAATGGATATCACTTCACCCCAGTTAGAATTACTATCATCAAAACATAAAAACATAACAAATCTGGTGAGGATGTGGAGAAAGGAGAAGACTTATACACCGTTGGTGAGAATGTAAATTAGTGCAGCCATTATGGAAAACAGTATGGAGGTTCCCCAAAAACTTAAAAATAGAACTACCATATAATCATGGGTATATGTGCAAAGAAAATGAAATCAGTGTGTCAAAAAGACATTTGCACTCCCATTTTTGTTTGAGCACGATTCACAATACCAATACACAGAATCAACACGGGAATGCTTCTCAGGTTTGGCCACTAAGGCTCCAGAGTTATTTTCCATTCAGCAGGAGAACCTTCTATCAACCTAAATGTCCATCAATTGATGAATAGATAGGTGGTACATGTACAGTGGAATGCTGCTTAGTCATAAAAAGCAACAATTTTTTTAAAGTTTTTTTTTTAAGAATGATAGGATTTGTGACAAATCTTGTCATTTGCCCCAACCTGGGTGAGCCTGGAAGGCATCGTTAAGTGAAATAAACCAGGCGCAGAAGACAAATATAGCATGATCTCACTTATATGTGGGATCTAAGAGTTGCTCTCTTGGAAGTGGAGAGTAAATGGAAGTTACTAGAGGCTGTGGAGAGTACCAGGGAGGATGGAGGGAGGTTGGACAATAAGTACAGTGCTGTGGTGAGACAAAAACAATAAATTTAGTCATTCTCTTGCACAGCAGTGTGGCTATGGCTAATAATTATGCATTGTATATTTCAAAATGGCTAGAAGTGAAGATTTTGAATTGTTCTCACCACAAAGAAATGATAAATGTTTAAGAAGGTGGATATGCTAATTACCCTAGTTTGATCATTATGCAACAAACACACCTATGTAGAAGAAACACGTAGTACCCCCTAACCATGAACAATTATTATATATCAACCAAAATTATAAATAAGACACAGAAATTAATTTGAGCATGAATTCTAAAAACAGAAACTGCAATGCAGATTCTTTCCAGACCTATTGTATCAGAAACTCTGGGAGGTGAGGCTAGAAATCTGTTTTTGAAAGTCCAAGTGAGTCTGATGTGTTCCTAGAAACCTACCCACAAGCAATGCTTCCAAACAGGACACAAGAGCTAATGTGGTTTCTTACCTACCTCTTCTCTTCCTCCTCTCAATTCCAACCACTCAGGAGGGAAGACCTCCAAACTGGCCCCTCCTGTTTACTTCTCTTAGCAGCAGTAATTGGCTTCTGATCAGAGCCCCCCTGGTTGTTCAAACTCTTTCATGTCTCTGTCTCATTAGGTTCTGCCCCCAGCTCCCTAGAGATGGTGTTTCCGTTCCCACCCTTAAGAAGATGCAGAGATAGAGCTCATGGATGTTAAATGATCGATCACCCAGAGCCACCACTGCAGAATGTGGAGAACATGCAATCCACACATTTACTTCAAGTCTGGGAATACTGAGGCCCAGTGAGGGGCTCTTTCTGCAGGTGAAGTATATAACTGATGCTATAGCAAGTATATTCACAGCAAAATCAAGGTAGAGTCCGCAAAATTTCTAGATATTCTCTAAACCTAAAAAAGCATGTGCATTATCTCAGCAGTTTGGGAGGTTGAGGAAGGAGGATTTTATGTTCAAGGTCCTCCTCAGCAATTTTGAAAGGCCCTAAGCAACTTAATAAGACCCTGTCTCAAAAAATTAAAAAGGGAGGGGTGGTCCTGAAGATGTGTCTTAATGGTTAAATGCCTCTTCATTCAATCCCTGGAATAATAATAATACTAATACTTTTAATAAATGTGTTTTCTGATAATCTATGTTTGATCTTAGGCCACTCATGCCCATAGCTATAATTATGAAACTCTGTCTAAGCTCTAAGCTCTATGAGCTGATGAACAGGCTGAATGGTCTCTGAGTTCCTTGCTGGGGAGGGAAGATCCTGAGCTGGGAGTGATACACACTTGGGCACCCCTGGACATTCTTGGCCTATTAGGGTAATACTGTGAGGGTAGCAGGATCACCCCAGTGATAGTTCCTGATCTTGACAATGGAGTGAGGGTCTTGGTTGACCAGTTAGCTGCTTTCTCTGGTTTTTCAGGAGACTCTTCTTGGAAAAAAAAAAAAGAAAAAGAAAAAGAAAAAGAAAAGCTTCCTGTGACTCTGCAGTAAATAGTTATCACAAATTGAATTGCTCAAAAGTTACCCAAAGGCCGATCAACTCTAGGGGGCTGGAGGGAGGACCCAGTGAGACATGTATATGAAAGAACTTGGATAACCAGGGGAGTTCTGATGAGAGGTGTTACTACTGATAAGAAAAGAAAACAGGGGAATTGGGGGTCTTGCCCCTCAGTAGTTGGAAGTGAGGTGGGGGAAAGAGCTGGCAAGAATCTACCTTTGCTTTTGCAAAGCCATGTGAAAGCCCCAGAGGCCACAGCTGGCCTGTGAGCAGGTTTCACTTAATGTGGAAACAGCTCCAGGTGCAGGGCTGTGTGGTGGGGCACCAACTGGGACAGCCTTTTATTATATCATCTTGAATATTATGCTCCAGATAATCTGACTGCTTGCTCAGCATAAATACAGTGAAATCTCATTGCATCTTTTTATTGAGATGAAATTTATATCCTGTGAGCTGCATAGATCATAATTGTGTAAGCTGCCGAGTTGTGACAAATGCACACACTTCAATCAAGATAAAGAACAATTTAATCATTCTGGAAAGTTTGCTCCTGCCCCCTTCTAATCACTCCTCACCTGTCAGAGACAGCCATTCTTCTGATTTCTATCACCATAAATTAATTTCGCTTATTCTTGAACTTCATCTAAGTAAATGGTAGCTACAGTATATGCTCTTCTGTGTCTAGTTTCTTTCATTATTAAAATGTTTTTGACAGTTCTCCATATTGTTGCCTATATCTATACCACAACTTACAAAAAGATCTCTTCCCTTGTCAACAGACTAATTATTTCCTGTTTTTTTGAATATTATAATTAAAACTTCTGTGAATACCTCTTTACAGGTCTTTTTATGAACATATATTTTCTTTTCTTTTTGGTAAACCTCTAGGGTGGAATTGCAGGATCACAGAGTAGGTATAGGTACAGAGAAGTTACCAGAGAGAATTACAAATGCTTGCGTCATTGCATATTCCCACTGGCAAAGCGTGAGAATTCCCTGTGTCCATGTCTGCACCAGTCTTGCCAGTCTCTGCTGTGGACTAAATGACTATGTACCCCCAGATTCATATGTTAAGGCTGCAAGACCCAATGTGATAGTATTTGGAGTGGGGATTTTGAGGTAACTAGGTCATAAGAGTGAAGCCTTCATAAATGGAATTAGTGCCTTATAATAAAAGTCACAGGAGAGGTGATCTCCTCTTAAGCTATGTGAAGGTGCATCTAGAATGCAGTCTTCTGAAAACCAGGATGAGAGCCCTCACGACACCTGATCTGCCAGCACTTTGATCTTGGACTTTCCAGCCTCCACAGTTGTGCTAAATAAATGTCTGTCACTTAAGCCTTCTAGAACCTGAAGCTTGCTTTGATAGTCTTTTAAATTTTAGCTATTTTAATGGGTAGTATTTCATTGTGGTTTTAATTTTCTTAACCTTGAATACGAATGACCTTGAGCATTTTAATGTCTTTATTGACAATTTGTATATATCTTCTTTTGTGAAACATATGCCTGAGTCTTTTGACTTTTTTTTTTTTTTGTAAATTGAGTTGTTTAGCTGTGTATTATTGATTTGTAGAGTTTTAACAAATAGGTATTCTGGATACAAACACTTTATAAGAAATATGTATCTTGTGAATATTTTTTCTAATCTTTGGCTTGCTCTTTCATTTTCCAAATACTGTCTTTGGATAAGCAAAATTTTAAAACTTTGGTGACGTCCCAATTTATCCTTCTGTGTAGTTAGGGATTTGTGTGTTGTTTCTAAAATATTTTTGCCTACCCCAAAGCTGGAAAGATATTGTCCTGTATTTTCTTTTCTATAAGTGTCATAGTTCAGTGTATTTGTTTAGGTGTGTGATCTATCTTGAATTAATGTGTGTGTGTGTGTGTGTGTGTGTGTGTGTGTTGGTAGTGTGAAGAAGAGAAAATAAATTTCCCCCATGTTTACAGAGAAACACTGGCCCTACTTTTTAAAAATAGTTTTTAATCAAAATTTTTTGGTATATTTGACAAAAGTCAATTGACTACGTACAAATAATTTGTGGGCATAAATGTGTTCATAATGTTCTGTTATTTTACTTTTAAGATATGAAGGATCTGTACTTCCGGTCTTTCATTTTTGACATCTTAACATTTTTGTTTTCTCTTCATTTGAACTTTCTGTCTAGATGTTTATCAATTTTAATTTTTAAAAAATAAGTAGCTTTTGGCTTTAACATTTTTCTGTTCATTTTTTTAATTCATTGAGTTCTGTTTTTATGTATATAATTTCCTTTCTTTATTTTTATTGGTTGTTCACAACATTACAAAGCTCTTGACATATCATATTTCATACATTAGAATCAAGTGGGTTATGAACTCCCATTTTTACCCCAAATACAGATTGCAGAATCACATCGGTTACACATCACATTTTTACATACTGCCATATTAGTGACTGTTGTATTCTGCTACATTTCCTATCCTCTACTATCCCCCCTCCCCTCCCCTCCCATCTTCTCTCTCTGCCCCATCTACTGTAATTCATTTCCCTCCATGTTTGTTATCCCATTTCCCTCATAACCTCTTATATGTAATTTTGTATAACAATGAGGGTCTCCCTTCATTTCCATGTGATTTCCCTTTTTTTCTCCCTTTCCCTCCCACCTCATGTCTCTGTTTAATGTTAATCTTTTCTTCCTGCTCTTCCTCCCTGTTCTGTTCATAGTTGCTCTCATTATATCAAAGAAGACATTTGGTATTTGTTTTTTAGGGATTGGCTAGCTTCACTAGGCATAATCTGCTCTAGTGCCATCCATTTCCCTGCAAATTCCGTGATTTTGTCATTTTTTAGTGCTGCGTAATACTCCATGGTGTATAAATGCCACATTTTTTTTATCCATTCATCTATTGAAGGGCATCTGGGTTGATTCCACAGTCTAGCTATTGTGAATTGTGCTGCTATGAACATCGATGTGGCAGTATCCCTGTAGTGTGCTCTTTTAAGGTCTTCAGGAAATAGTCCGAGAAGGGCAATAGCTGGGTCAAATGGTGGTTCCATTCCCAGCTTTCCCAGGAATCTCCATACTGCTTTTCAAATTGGCCGCACCCGTTTGCAGTCCCACCAGCAGTGTACAAGAGTACCCTTTTCCCCACATCCTCACCAGCACTCATTGTTGTTTGACTTCATCATGGCTGCCAATCTTACTGGGGTGAGGTGGTATCTTAGGGTGGTTTTGATTTGCATTTCCTTGACTGCTAGAGATGGTGAGCATTTTTTTCATGTACTTGTTGATTGATTGTATGTCCTCCTCTGTGAAGTGTTTGTTCATGTCCTTGGCCCATTTGTTGATTGGGTTATTTGTTTTCTTATTGTCTAATTTTTTGAGTTCTTTGTATACTCTGGATATTAGGGCTCTATCTGAAGTGTGAGGAGTAAAAATTTGTTCCCAGGATGTAGGCTCCCTATTTACCTCTCTTATTGTTTCTCTTGCTGAGAAAAAACTTTTCAGTTTAAGAAAGTCCCATTTGTTGATTCTTGTTCTTAACTCTTGTGCTATGGGTGTCCTATTAAGGAATTTGGAGCCCGACCCCACAATATGTAGATCAGAGCCAACTTTTTCTTCTATCAGACGGAGAGTCTCTGATTTGATATCTAGCTCCTTGATCCACTTTGAGTTGACTTTTGGACATGGCGAGAGAAAGGGATTCAGTTTCATTTTGTTGCATATGGATTTCCAGTTTTCCCAACACCATTTGTTGAAGATGCTATCCTTTCTCCATTGCATGTTTTTAGCTCCTTTATCAAATATAAGATAGTTGTAGCTTTGTGGATTAGTCTCTGTGTCCTCTATTCTGTACCATTGGTCCACCTGCCTGTTCTGGTACCAGTACCATGCTGTTTTTATTACTATTGCTCTGTAATATAGTTTGAAATCTGGTATCGCTATACCACCTGATTCACACTTCCTGCTTAGCATTGTTTTTGCTATTCTGGGTCTTTTATTTTTCCATATGAATTTCATGATTGTTTTATCTATTTCTACAAGAAATGCCATTGGGATTTTGATTGGCATTGCATTAAACCTATAGAGAACTTTTCGTAATATCGCCATTTTGATGATGTTAGTTCTGCCTATCCATGAACAAGGTATATTTTTCCATCTTCTAAGATCCTCTTCTATTTCTCTCTTTAGGGTTCTGTAGTTTTCATTGTATAGGTCTTTCACCTCTTTTGTTAGGTTGATTCCCAAGTATTTTATTTTTTTTTGAGGATATTGTGAATGGAGTGTTTTTCCTCATTTCCATTTCAGAAGTTTTGTCGCTGATATACAGAAATGCCTTTGATTTATGTGTGTTGATTTTATATCCTGCAACTTTGCTGAATTCATTTATTAGTTCTAGTAGTTTCTTTGTAGACCCTTTTGGGTCTTCTAGGTATAGAATCATGTCATCCGCAAATAGTGATAATTTAAGTTCTTCTTTTCCTATTTTTATGCCTTTAATTTCTTTCGTCTGTCTAATTGCTCTGGCCAGTGTTTCGAGAACTATATTGAATAGAAGTGGTGATAGGGGGCATCCCTGTCTTGTTCCAGATTTTAGAGGGAATGCCTTCAATTTTTCTCCATTCAGAATGATGCTAGCCTGAGGCTTAGCATAGATAGCTTTTACAATGTCGAGGTAAGTTCCTGTTATCCCTAGTTTTTCTAATGTTTTGAACATAAAGAGATGCTGTACTTTGTCGAATGCTTTCTCTGCGTCTATCGAGATGATCATATGGTTCTTATCTTTAAGTCTATTGATGTGGTGAATAACATTTATTGATTTCCGTATATTGAACCATCATTGCATCCCAGGGATGAATCCTACTTGATCATGGTGCACAATTTTTTTGATGTGCCTTTGTATCTGATTCACCAGAATTTTATTGAGGATTTTTGCATCTAGGTTCATCAGAGATATTGGTCTGTAGTTTTCTTTCTTTGAGGTGTCTTTGTCTGGTTTCGGAATCAGGGTGATGTTGGCCTCATAGAATGAATTTGGCAGATCTCCCTCTTTTTCTATTTCCTGAAATAACTTGAAAAGTATTGGTATTAATTCTTCTTTAAAGGTTTTGTAAAACTCCGCTGTATACCCATCCGGTCCTGGGCTTTTCTTGGTTGGAAATCTTTTGATTGCTTCTTCTATTTCATCTATTGATATTGGTCTGTTTAAGTTGTGAGTATCCTCCTGACTCAGTCTGGGCAAATCATATGACTTAAGGAATTTATCGATATCTTCACTATCTTCTATTTTATTGGAATATAGGGTTTCAAAATAATTTTTAATTGTCTTCTGTATTTCTGTAGGATCTGTTTTAATATTGCCTTTTTCATCCCGTATGTTAGTAATTTGAGTTCTCTCTCTTCTTCTCTTCGTTAGTATGGCTAGGGGTCTGTCGATCTTATTTATTTTTTCAAAGAACCAACTTTTTGTTTTGTTAATTTTTTCAATAGTTTCTTTTGTTTCAATTTCATTGATTTCTGCTCTGATTTTAATTAATTCTTGCCTTCTGCTACATTTGCTGTTGTTTTGCTCTTCCTTTTCTAGGGCTTTGAGATGAAGTGTGAGCTCATTTATTTGTTGGTTTTTCCTTTTTTTGAGGAATGACCTCCAGGCGATGAATTTCCCTCTTAAAACTGCTCTTATTGTGTCCCATAGATTCCGATATGTTGTGTCTGTATTTTCATTTATCTCTAAGAATTTTTTGATTTCCTCCTTTATGTCTTCTGTAACCCATTGATCATTCAGTAACGTATTGTTCATTGTCCATGTGATGTAGGATTTTTCCTTCCTTGTTTTATCATTGATTTCCAGTTTCATTCCATTATGATCTGATGAAGTGCATGGTATTATCTCCACCCCTTTGTATTTACTGAGGGTTGCCCTATGGCATAATATATGGTCTATTTTTGAGAAGGATCCATGTGCTGCTGAGAAAAAAGTATATCCATTTGATGATGGTTGATATATTCTATATATGTCAGTTAAGTCTAGGTTATTGATTGTGATATTGAAGTCAATAGTTTCTTTATTCAACTTTTGTTTGGAGGATCTGTCCAATGGTGAGAGAGGTGTGTTGAAGTCACCCATGATTATTGTGTTGTGGTCTATTTGATTCTTGAACTTGAGGAGAGTTTGTTTTATGAACGTCGCAGCACCATTATTTGGTGCGTAAATATTGATAATTGTTATGTCTTGTTGGTGAATGGTTCCTTTTAACAGTATATAATGTCCTTCCTTATCCCTTTTGATTAGCTTAGTCTTGAAGTCGATTTTATTCGATATGAGAATGGCCACCCCTGCTTGCTTACGAGGACCGTGTGCATGGTATATTTTTTCCCAACCTTTTACCTTCAGCCTGTGTATGTCTTTTCCAATCAGATGTGTCTCCTGGAGGCAGCATATTGTTGGATTTGTTTTTTTAATCCATGATACCAGCCTATGTCGCTTTATTGGAGAGTTTAAGCCATTAACGTTTAGAGTTACTATTGATATATGGTTTGTACTTCCTGCCATGTTTGATTATTTATCTCTTTTTTTTTCTAATTTAGTTTGTTTCTCCATGATTAGCTTTCCCCCCGTCCTCTGTCTTTACCGAGGCACTTCCCGCTGATGGTTTTGGTTATTGTTTTTCATTTCTTCCTCGAGTAGAGTTTTGCTCAAGACGCTTTGCAATGCTGGTTTTCTGGCTACAAATTCTTTTAGCTTTTGTTTATCATGAAAGATTTTTATTTTGTTGTCATATCTGAAGCTTAATTTTGCTGGATACAGAATTCTTGCTTGGCATCCATTGTCTTTCAGTGTTTGAAATACGTTGTTCCAGGATCTTCTCGCTTTCAGCGTCTGTGATGAAAAATCTGTTGTTAACCTTATTGGTTTACCCCTAAATGTAATCTGCCTCTTTTCTCTTGTAGCTTTTAATATTTTCTCTTTGTTCTGTATATTGGATATCTTCATAACAATGTGTCTTGGCGTTGGTCTACTGTGATTTTGTGTGCTCGGTGTCCTGTATGCATTCACAATTTGTATATCTGTTTCCTTTTTTATTTCTGGAAAGTTTTCTGTAATTATTTCATTCAGCAAGTTACTCATTCCCTTGGCATGAATCTCTGTGCCTTCCTCTATCCCGATGACTCGTAAGTTTGGTTTTTTAAGTTATCCCAAATCTCTTGGATGTTTTTCTCGTGATTTTTTACCAGCCTATCTGAGTTGTCTAGACTCTTTTCAAGATGATATATTTTGTCTTCATTATCTGACGTTCTGGCTTCTACTTGCTCCACTCTGTTAGTGATACTCTCGATTGGGTTTTTAATTTGGTTTATCGTTTCCTTCATTTCTAGAATTATTGTTTGATTTTTTTATAATCTCTACCTCCTGATAAAGATGCTTAACTTCTTCTTTTATCTGTTTATGTAATTCATTTTCAATGTGATCTTTAAGGTTCCTTTCCATCTGTCTAATGTGTTCCTTGAGTTCTTTATATGGCCATTTTTCTGATGACTCCAGGTCCTCCTGAATATTTAGGCTGTCCTTCATTGTTTGTACTCCTTTTCTTCCTTGCTTTTTTATGCTCATGATACTTCTTGTTCTGTTTGACTGCTGAGTTACTGTTTACTCTTATAAATTTATTTGATGCTTGGGAGGAGAGGTATTAGAAGGGAAGGGAAGAAGTCACTAAAGAGAGTGAGTGTAGGCAGGTAGAATTCAAGAAAGGGGGAATAAGAAAATTGAAAAGAAATGAAAAGACAAAAGAAAAAAAGTGAAAAGAAAGAAAGAAAAAACAAAAAAATAAAAATTTAAAACCAAAAAAATTATAATGATAATAAACAAATGGAAATTATAGTTTAAAAATAATAGTAATAATAATAGAATAAAAAGAAATAAAAAAATGAAACCATTAATAAGAAAGTTGAAGAACAACAACAACATCAACAACAAAAAGTGAAAATAAAATTAAAAAAATACCAATAATAATCATTAAAAAAAAATAATAAATGCAGTCATAGAGCTCAATTAACTTCTCTTCTAGTAGGTGGAGCTATGCCCACTGGGCCAGGCTTCTCTTCTTGATTGGTGGCAACCAATCACTGTGCCTCAGCTCTTCTTCCCAGACTGTGCAGGTCTCCAATCCTGAGTGCCTAGGGCCTTCTCTTGTGGTTCCTCAAGCCAGGCCCCGTTCACCTGTGACGCTCACCACAATACTGGCTACACACCAGGTCTGCTGCTCCTGGGAGCCCTGTTTCCATGGATGCCTCGGCACACCCTTTCTGTTTGCCTCCCTCAGACCCTAAGTTTGTAGGGCTTGGGGCTGAGGACCCCCAGCGAATTTGTTTGCCCTCAGGTAGCAACTCCCCTTGTAGCTGGTGCAAGGGACCTCTGTTGTTAGCAGAGGGATACCCTGGGTCTGACTGTCGTGCTCAGTTGGCTTTTACCTCTGTGAGTTCAGGTGGGCCGACTAGTTATTTCAACGGGATCATTAGTGCTGAGTCACAAGAAGCAGGCGAACCAGAACTAGAATACAGCCCAATCCGGGCTCGGTGTGTTCTGAGAGGGGCAGACTGTTCGCCCGGGATCCCCTTCAGCTCAACAGTGCCTAGTGGTCCTGAGAGAACAGTATTTTGACAGTTTACTTCTCCCTATGCTCGTGCAGCTGAAGGGGTTAGAGACTTGATCTCTCCGCATCCGCCGCCATGTTGGATCACTTAGATTTTAAATTGTCACTCATCTTGTCAGCTGTTCCATTTGACTCGGCAGCTCACTTGCACGTTGAAGAGTCTGCTCTATGGTGCTCTGCGGGAAGCGGCAGCGGCGGCAGTGGCGGCGCGGTGGCGGCCCAGCTGTGGCCTTCGGGACCCCCGGGGAGGGGGTGCGGGCTGGGGGAGAGGAGGCAGCGCCTCAGGGCCGCGCGGGCTGGGTACTGGATACGCGGGAGAGCGGGCGGGGTGGGGGAAAGAAATTGAGATCTAGATTTAGGGACTGAGTGTGGGAGGAGAGACGGCGAGGGAGAAGCAAAGCAGAAAGGCGGAGAGGAGAAGGAGAAGGGGCCGAGGGAGCTGGGCAGCTCGGGGGCTGCAGCCTTACTGCTCGCGCTGAAGTCGTGATGGACTCACTCCATCTTGGCTGGAGTCGTGGCGGATTCACTCCACCTAGGCCCCTTTCTTGACACGGTGCTGAGTCTTTGTCGACAGATCTCCTTTAATGATCTTTACTTCATCTTTTAAGACGCGGCAATATACGCTGCGGGCGCGGCGGCGCGGAGCATGGAGCGGCTTACTCACTTCCCGCCGCCATCTTCCTCACTGCTAGTGTTTTTGCAAAACTATTACTTGCCTTCTCCAATACACAAATATTTTAATCTTTGTTGAGATATTGAGAATCTCAGTGGAGAGGAGGAAAGTTGAGGCAGCTCACATGCAATCGTCCTCATGGTCTCTAATTTCCTTTCTTATACTTATGTTTCAATTTACTTCCACTGATTTTTTTTTCAATTTGGGCGCTTTGATCACTGAAATTATACTCTTTCTCTTTTCTAATTAAATTCTCAATTTCTCTTTGAGCCTTGTTTTTGCCATATCCTATAAGGACATTCACTCATTATGCTGATGTTTTCTTTGTATTTTTAAGTATATACTATATTAACTGTTTTAAAGTTTGTCTGCCAAGTCCATTGTCTTTTGTCACTTGGGATCTGCTTCTATTGACTTTAATGTGTTTTTATTATGACAGAGATTTTTCTGGCTTCCTTGAAAGCTTGTTAATGTTGGCTGTGAGTTAGACTTTGTGATGATACAAGAGGGTATTTGGATTATGTTTTCTTCCTTAGTTGAGATGAGTACAATGATTTTTGACCATTAGTCACTATGATGAACCTAGGAATAAGGAATAGGAATAGTAGGACTAATATGACTAATCAAGACTTTTATGTGTTGACATTTAACCTTAGGATGAGCAGGAATAATCACACAGAAATTGAAAATAAAATCTGCTAGAAGAAACAGTATACGAGATCAATACCTGGTATCATTGATTTTTGGTAGCTGTACTTTGAAATATGATTAGCTTTTTTATTATTACTTTATAGAAATTTTAAAAAGTCATTTAACTTATGGTGGATTCAACAAATAATCTTTTTTTCCTGAAAATTCACTAAGAAGTGATGCTGCTCAAACCTGCACATTTTTTAAGTTTATTTGAAATGTTACAAAAGCCTGGGTGGATGATTGCAACCTTCTGCTTAAAATAAATTTGAAGTCAAAATCTTTAAGACTTTACTCTTTGGCAACGTTTTCAAACTGTGTTTCATAAAGAGTGAGAAAATCAATTTAGAGAGCTATGGCCAGCATATAAAAAGGCGATATAAAATAGAATACAATGGAAAATGCTAGATGCATTGCATGGAATAAGGGTAAATATTGTTTTGTAATTCTTTGTTTTTTGTGTGTGTTTATGTGTTTATGTGTGTGTGCTTTGAATTTTGACATAAAATGTGCATCTTAGGTTGCATTCATATAAGTTTGGAAAGCAAAAGGAAGAAGAGGCAAGGAGTTTTGGAAGCCATGCACAAATGTGAGTGGAAAAAATGGAGCATTTGAGGTTAAGTGGGCTGAGAAACTTGACCTTATAATCAGACTGTGTTTATAATAAATAACTTTAGATGTAATAGGTGGGGACCAACCAAGAAGCAGGAAGCTCAGAGAAGAGGCTGTTGGAGGAACTGGTCCTGGCCTGGAGAGAAGGGAATGCATTTGAGGGTCTCTGAGCCAGTGTAATTTGAGCACAGGATGACCA
The DNA here is from genome assembly GCF_964194105.1 of Spermophilus citellus. NCBI lineage: Eukaryota > Metazoa > Chordata > Mammalia > Rodentia > Sciuridae > Spermophilus > Spermophilus citellus. Next base: position 34,325,077 of record NC_138192.1, on the reverse strand, counting down.
ATAGGATGAGGACAAGACCCATAAAAATGAGATATCTAGAGGACTCTTGGTCCTCTGTGCATACGGGTACCATTTTCTAAATCAGAGGTTAGTGGGGTAAAGAATTGATGCTTCTGTTATTATCATGTTGAAATGGGTGCTGGAGCCCAATCAGTTTATGTAGCCCAAAGAGCAAGTGGACATACAGGGCTGGACTTCAGGGACATGGATTGTGGCCTTCACACCTTGCTGCAGGAGTCTGGAGTGTCAACACGGCTGACCCCGTCCAGGATTCAGTGAGCTGGAGAAAATGGGGAATCTCATAAATCATAGTGTAAATAAAAGTGCAATTTTTCAGGCCCTTATTTACAGTGGTTTTAGTGTGCTACATTTCCAGGGAAATATATGTTCTTGTCACCCAACTCAAGAGAAGTAAATGAATTTGAATCACATGAGTAGCTTTAAATGCCAGCTTGAAATTTAGTAAGCTACTTTCCACCTTCTTGATTCTCATCTTCTTCTTCTTCTTCTTTATTAAAAGTGAGCCATTTTTCTCTGTCTTTAGGTATATAGATTAAAATGAGGCCCATTGTGAAGAAAAAAAAGAGGAAAGATGCAGAAACAAGAAGTTCATGTTATGAGGATAAGATTTTCTTTTTTTTTCTTTCTTTTTTTTCTTTTTTTTTTTTTTTTAGTGGACCTTGAATTACTCATCCTGTAGGAGACCTGGGAAAAGTCAGATGAAGGGTAGAGTGTCTCTACCCATTCCCATGCTAGTCTCTGACCCAGAGATTGCTGAGTTTTTATGGATCACACCTGCTTGTCTGACACATTGGTCTGCAAGCTGCTTTGGGGCAAGGATCCTGTCTCTTGTTTTCTACTATAGCCTCAGCACTGAGCACTGTACCTGGAATGTAGTAGTCCTTTAAAGAGGGGTGGAATGAACAATGAATGACTCTTCAAAGAGTGGTCATAATAACTGCATTAAACACTTCAAGTGATTAGGAGCTTGGTTTGAGTCCTTTTCCTAGTTCAGTTTCCTTATCTGTAACTTGAAGGTAGTAAGATTGAGTAATAGTTATAGCCACTGTGAGGATTAAATGAGCTAATGCTTAGTACAGTGCTTGGCGTATGGTAGTGGATTAGTAATTTAAACTGCTGGATTGTTGTTTTGGTTATCTATACTCTTCGTCAAATTATGTGGGTTGATAGGTTTTCTCTCCTCTTTAGCTCCCTCATTTGTAACAGTTATAAATGGCTGACTTTTCTATTTTGGGTTGTTGTAATGATTATAAAATGATAGATTGAGGATATTGATATTGAATCTTGTTTCTTTATTGTCAAGACAACTGCGATTCAGTGAAGACAAGTAATTCAGGGAGAGTGGCAGACCTGAATGAGATACAAATGTGAAGAATTTTCTGGAAGGTTCACGTTGCTCAGAAAAATATAAAAGTATAACACAACTCTGAGTGAGTATGGACTTTGGGTTCACACAGGCCTTATTTCCTAGCTGCTCTTGTGCTAAGGAGTTTGCACTGGTCTTTTGCACTTTCTGAACCCAAGTGAGAACAGGGATTCTGACTGTGAGTCATGAAGGCTTGTGCAAAGCCTACCACAAGACAGGCATTCAGTCCACAGAAGCTCTTCCTTTTCTATAATGTGGCCAACAGGGTGAAACTAAGATAAAATGTGGGGCTGCTGGCAGCAATTTTAGGTCTCTCTTACCTTTCAGAAGGCATGTACACCTCCTGGAGAAGTTGGGGGTAACCTTGAGCATGTAGGAGATAATGGTCAAGGTTGTGGGCCAAGGGGACAGGGGAAGCTGTATCCCAGTCACAGTCTTCTTGCTTCCATCTGAGAGGTATGCACATGATGTCTGTTTTGAACTAAGAATGTCCAGATAAAGCCAGTAGGCAGGCAGGACCTTCAGAGACCTCTGTCTTAAATATCTCCATACCCTTCACATCTCACCTTCCTATAACTCTGCCCCACAGCCCACTTGGCAGTGCCTAAGGACAGCTGGCTGTTGAGCAAATTCTGAAGGTGATATAGCCTAGAATTAATAGAACCTGGGTTCAAATCCCAACTCTGCCACTTTATAGCTCAGTGATAACAGATGAGTCACTTACCCTCCCTGTGGCTTAATGATAGAACTTTTTGAAAAATACATACGACATGGAAAACAACACGTAAGCATTCAGTACTATGTGGTCAGCCTGGCCTGGTCCCAGGGTCTGCAGGTGCTGTGTTCCCTCAGGGCCAGTTTGGGCCTCATGCATGCTCTGAGTTCTGTGTTCCCCTGTTATCCTGTACTGAACAAGTGCATGAGCACAACATGGTGCAGGGATAGAAGGGGGTGCCTGATCAGGGAACTCAGGGCTGAGCTGGGAACTGGCAGCAAAGTGTCTTTGGCAGCCTGTGCGGCTCATCAACCCAAGGGTTTGGGATTTTTCCTGCCCATCTCCCACCCCACAGGGCATCTTCTCCCTAGCCCCAGGCTCTTTTCCCCTCTGAACTCATGGTATTTGCTGTTTGCTTTTAAAACTCAAGCTGATGATCTTATGAATCTCTGTACAGCCTAGAGCCAGTAGATTGGCTACCACTCTGGTTGGCTGTCTTGGGGACAGAAGCTGGAGTGGACAGTGCCAAATCAGGTCCTCATTCTGCAGTCCTGAGCTTCCATTTAGTCAGAACATTAAGCAGTGGCCATGCTCAGGAAGGCCAATCTCCACTGAGCATGCATAGATGCCAGCTGGGTTGACAGTGCTCTCACTGAGGAGTATGGCCTTACTCTGGTGATGTGACCAAGAGCTGGCTGGAAGTAGGCATGGGTCACTGTGAACACTTTCTAGGTAAATACAGCCAGGATCTGCAGCATGGGTGTTCAGTAGCATTTGTAGGATGCAGGATGGGCTTGTGGTGAGGTTACACAGCGAGGCTGTGAGGGCAGACCATGATTGATGGTCCCAGGATGGGGATGTGCCTTTGTGCCAAGTCCCACATCTTTCTCCTGGAGGAGAACTGATGAGGCTTCTCTTACTCCCTATTTCTCAGGAAAAAACCTGGGAGAAACCTCTTACTCCTATCTTAACCTCTTAAAACTCTCAGTGGGAAATCTCTCACTCTTACATGTTTCTCAGGCTGCATCACGATCCTGGTACTTCCCTAACACCTTCTTTTGACTGAGCTTACTCTCACCTGCAGATTTGATGGTTTGGGGCACTGTTATTCACTTTGGGAGTTTCTCCCTGAATCACATACAATGAAGTCCTGCCTCGAGAAGTGGGGAGGGCCTGGTTTGGAGCTCCTCATCCTCCTCACCTCCAGGTCAGCAGCAGCCCCAGATGAAAGGAGAGGTACCTGGGAGATGGCTCCAGAACTCCGTACCCATGTGTTGCAGGATAGGAGCTGTGGGTTGCGGGTGGCGGGGGAGGGGGGAACACAGAGACATCAGAACCAGGAGGCATTTAATAAGTAGTGTGACAAGGAATAAAATACCTATTAATAAGGTACTTTGCAGACTTGATTCTAGCCCCATTAAACTTTTCTTTACCTTATTTCACACTCCATTTCCAAAGCACCCTCTCCTTCTCCCTGTATCTTTTAATGGTTGCAGCAAACCTGGGCCCTGATGAAGTTTGGCAGTTGAGATTTAAGGCAGTGTCTGGCTGAAGTGCACAGAAGCACGCATGTATGGGAGAATCCTCTGGGTGGCTGGAGACATAAATCCAGACTCCAGACTGTCCAATTGATTCAGCGAGGCAGGGCGCGGAGAGCTGTGAGCACCGCGGGGCTAGGAGGGCCATGACTAATGGTGCCACAGGCGTTCCCAGGGTCGAATGTCCAAGGCAGGTGGCCACTGAAGTGAGGGGTCCCTCACCCCCACCCTGGAGTCCTTCATTCACGTACGCATTAATGAACATTCACTGGGGCTGTGTCTACTCTATTTCAGGAGTGTTTTAATATTCAGCTTCCTAACCCTGACAGATGGGAGTTATCACCATTTTTACAGATGAAGAAGCTAAAGGAAGTGCATTGGGTTGCCTGAACTCACACAACTAATACCTGAGGCCAGATATTAGCCAGTAAAGGTATTTGTTCCTGGTTTTGCACTCTGACTTCACATGGGAATGTCCTTCAACAGTAAACTTGGTCCAGAGATCTGGGCAGATGGTTCTGTAAGGTCCCCAAGCCTGAGTCAGCTGCAGCTTTAGCAATAAAGTGACCCGCCCCTCGAGCTCCACTTCAGAGCATAAATGACAGGGGCAGCCCAGATGTCAGCTGGGGTCTCACCACCTTTGAGATCAAAGTCGGATTGCCTCAATCCCTCAACTCCAGGACTCCCCAGGACTTCTGTGGTTTCCTTGGGTCTTACTTTATCTTGGCTCCTTCTGACCTGGATCCTTTGTCCTTGAAGATTGCCTCTGCATGACCCTGCTGTGGACAGGGAAGAAATGTCACTCCCTTCTGAGTTCTACAGAAGGGTCCATGGGCTCACAACATTTGGGAGCAAAGTAGACTTCATTAGAGGTTGACATAGAGAAGGCAGGAGGGAGCTTCATCACAACCCCCAGAGAATTATATAAACATCTCCCTGGTCGCTTCTGTTCCTTATATCCTGGTGGCCTACCTTAACTCTTCCTCTTAACACCAAGGGCATCTCCTAATGGCATGTTGCCCTGTAGAACCAGCCTCCTCTTCTCTCTTCTGCTCTCTCCTCCCACCACAGAGAACCATCAGCAGGAGGTTCTCTGCCCTCCAGCCTTCAGGGCCCACCCACGGTACAGCCCATTCCCCTGAGAAGAGTGCAGCCAGGGTGGTAAATCACTGAGGACATCTCTCCTATAGAGTATGCCTAGACTGGGAGTCAAAACCAGATTTTCCCTTTCGAGGACAAGATTTCTACCCAGCCCTGGCTCATTTTTCAGTCTCTTTCTTCCCAGCTGAACCCACTCTCCCAGGCCCCACAGAGCCAGCGACTCTTGGGACCACCTCAGCCATGGTTCTCACCACTCCCCAAATGGTTGTCCTGAGGGAGAGAGGAAGAAGCAGGCCTGGTGTGAGGTGGGGTAGAGATTGTAGGTAACAAGGTCCTGAGGTGGTGGAGAGTCCCATGGTCCTCCACTGGGCACCACTTCTGTTTTGTCTTTCTCACTGTCATTCATTAGGCACCCGTGGGAAGGGCTGGAGCTACTCTTCCTGAGAGCTGCGTGTCACAGGAGGGGGACCTCCTGCCAGCACAGAAGCACATCCATCCCCTCATTGGCTCCATATTGAGTCAGCCTTGCAGGGTGGCTGTATCTGGAGACAAGAGGCTGCCATTTCTCATCTCCTTAATCCCTGTCGAGACCCAGACACCCCTCTCTGTGTGTCCCAGGACTGATGGGTGGTCTCCACAGAAGATGGGATGACGATGGTGAGGATGATGGGCATGAGTTAATTAATGCTTGCTATGTGCTAACACTTTTATTTTATTTAATCCTCACCACAGTTTTGCAGGAGAGACCCCAGTGGTAGCACTTAATAGTGAGGAAGCTGAGGCCCAGGGAGTTGCGGGGAGTTTCCTTAGAATCTAAGTGAATAAGGTAGTTTTGGGTTCCATGATATTTTTTGTCTTAATAACCCCTTCTGTGTCAGTTACTCTTACATGTAGTCACATCTTCTAAGATTTCTATTACTTTATTGCCAATCCATTTTTTTTCGGTGCCAGTTTCATAGTATACCCTAAACTATCATTCACTCCATTCTAGACCATTCCATCTGAATTATCCCATTCCACCCATGTTTTTCCAGGCGGCCAAATTTAACACCTCCATTCCATATCAACTCACTCAACACTTTTCTGATATCACTCATGCCACCTCACAGTAGCTCATTATAGGATTCACTTCAAACTATTCAATCCCCTCATGCTGTTCGTTGGATCCATTTCATCACTCTGAATACAGTCTTGAGTATGTGCCAGTAGTGATCACAACAGGAAATTCAAGAGAGGCTCACCATGTCCTGTTGGGTGAGAGCCACTTAGGGGGTGACCTCCATGATCTGTGAGGCTGGCGCTAATTATGGAGCTCAGGGCCTAAGAGTGGGTATTCCTAGGAGAAGTGAGAGTGACTAGGGTATCCTCAAATGCAAAGAATAATTTTGTTATTCCATTGTTTACTATTTCTATACTTTAAGAACAATTTTAATGTTTCATTATGAAAAATTTCAAACATATAGACTAGTAATCCTCATGTACTCATTACACTTAACTAATCTTTTCATCCATTCCTCCTTGGCTATTATAATAGGTTCCATGTCATATTATTTCAGCAATAATCGCTTCCATATGTATGTGTAATTTTAAGTATAGCTACAATACCAAAATATCAAAACATCAAAATAAATCATTGCTTTTAATTTTAGAACGTGTTCTGATTTCTTTGGTTGTTCCCAAATTATATTTTCATAGTTAATCAATTTGAATCAGAGTCCAAACAAGGGCCACCAATTTCATTGGGTTGCTTTGTCTCTTTTAATCTCTCTGATTCCTTCTTTGTGCCTGTTTTAGATGTCTTTTTTATTGCAGTGACAAAAAGACCCGACAAGCACAATTTTAGAGGAGGAAAAGTTTGTCACTCAGGGTTTCAGAGGTATTAGTTCATAGAAGACCAGCTCCATTGCTCTGTGCCTGAGTGAGACAGAACATGAAGATGGAAAGGTGTGGAGGAGGAAACCACTCAGGACACGTCACTAGGAAGAAGAGAGAGACTTCTGTCACCAAGGACAAAATATATACCCCAAAGGTACTCCCCCCTCCATAACTCACCTCCTCCAGCCACACCCTACCTGCCTAAATTACCACCCAGTTAGTCAGGGGATTAATGTACTGATTAGGTTAAGACTCTCATAACCCAATTATTTCATCTCTAAACTTTCTTGCATTGTCTCACCTTGAGCTTTTGGGGGACCCCTCATATCTAGACCTTAAAAACACCTTTTTGCTTTGTTTTAGAAAATCAGTCATTTGTCCTACAGAATTTCAGTGCTTAGGGGTTTGGATTAGTGTTCTTGGATTTAGTGTTCTTTAGGATGTCATTTTAGCATTCTTACAAATGCACTCAAACCCAGCAGTTGAATTGGGTTATAGTTTGCTCTCTTTAATAGGGTGGTGATGAGGGGCAGGGTCCTTCCTATTCTATCGTGTCAGGGATGCATGGTGTTTGGTTGTTCTGCCTTTTCTTATGGTAGATCTGGGAAGCTATATTGGCTGCCTGAGCCATCTTTTCCATTACCTTTTAACCTGACTTTGGCATCCATGGACAATCATTGCCTACATGCCTTATTTCTTATGGATTATAAAATGTTGTCTTTAGAATTTTCTCAATCCTTTTGCATGTACTAGCTGAAGTTTATTTAGTTAAAAAAAATTTGTCACATATTAGTTACCCTGAAATGTATTTTGTATAGGAAAGGTAGAAAAACACTAGATTCTTGCCCTTTATTATTTTTTTAAAAAAATACAAAAGTTGGTTCCTAGCAAGCTCTTATGGGAATCAATGATATTTTTTTTGTAAATATCATTATCAACTCAGAATTTAAAAAATCTTTAGCAACACTAAGATTGACTAAGTGTTAGCGGAAGGATACAAGGAAACAGTAAACTCAAACACGACACAACAACAAGTCTTTTCAAGAAGATCTAAGCCATCAAATATAACTTTGGAAAAAGTTCCCTTTTCTGCACTGGGACATATTTCAGAGTAACCGACAAGATCTAATGACGTGTGTAATAAAAATTAGTACGAAGAACATCACTTAGATCTTGGGCTTAGTGTTTATATGTCATTATTCATTCAAGTTGAGAGCCTGCAAGACCATATTTCATTCTTCAGTGGGCCATAGTTCATAATTTTATTCTCAGGTTTATTTATAATAAGCAACCTAGGTCAGGTATATCTTTCAAAAAACTCAGGATTTCCTTTTATCTCTGCTAGGAAATTCCATCAGTGTTTACCAGGAAGTCTCTTGGAGCCACAGTGTGGCTCACATTTCTGGGGAGGGGGAGCAGGGTAGAGAGCAGCTGTCAATACTTGTCTTCCCACCACGTCACATGATGATTACAAATCAAATTCTCTGCCTTCACATACAAGCTCCAGTACTTATGAGCGGTATCACTTTAGGAAAATTCTGAAACTATTGCTCGTCCACAAAGGGAAATTAAAAATTAACTCACAAAATGGGATTCTCTCATCAGTGTCGTTAAGAGAAGTCTCAGATATACAGGTACCAGCCATTGAGGTATACATTCAGTAGACATACACTTATATTGGCTTAGGTACATATGCATGTAATTTTATAGAGAGGACAGAAGGTTAATATTATTTCCACTCATGTATTCTCTTTCCTAGAATAGTGACTGGCATATAGCAGGCATTCATTAAACATTTCTTACCTGTGTGAATGAGTAACTGAAGAATGAATATAGTTTAGTGAACACAGTTATTCCTTTTGACTACATTTCTTCCTACTATCTTGAAGATGAATATTTACTATCATTCTCATATATATTTTTACATTTTGCTACAATGTAGGCCTTCAATTTTTTCTTTTTTTTATTGTGGTAAGTACACATCACACAAAATTTACCATTTTAACTATTTTAAAGTGTAAGATTTAGTGGAATTATGTATATTCAAAATTGCAACTTGTACACTCAGAAAAATGAAATTATATCCCATCTATGTATGATATATTAAAGTGCATAAATGCATTCTCCTGTCATGTATAACTAATTAAAACAAGTTTAAAAATTTTTAAAAAATGTTGTGCAACCATCACCACTATTTAGGTCCAGAAATTATTCATCACCCCAAAAGGAAGCCCAATACCCATTAAGCAGGCTCCTCCCATTCCCCACACCTCCCAGCCATGGGCGGCCACTATGCTCCTGTACAGCTGTGTGAATTTGCCTATTGTGTATACTTCATATCAATACGATCATATTATGTGGCTTTTGGGGCCTGACTTTTTTTTTTTATTAGACTTTCTATTTAAGAACAGATTCTATTTAAATAAAAGAGAAGTCAATAGAGTAGAGAAAAGGGATAGACAGGGAAATAGGAGGGACAGGAAAAGGGAGGAACTGGAGCGTGAAATTGGCCAAATCATGCTATGTGCATGTATGAATATACCACATGAACTCCATCTTTATTTATATCTATAAAGCACCCATTAAAAATGATAGATAAATAAAAGGAATACCAGTAAATAGAGAGTAAATAGAGGAAGGAGGACATGGGGAGGATGGAGGAGAGGGAAAGAGGAATTACTGGAGATTGAAATGGGGCAAATTATACTCTATGCATGTATGATATTGTCAAAACAAACCCCACTATTATGTATAACTAAAACCCACTAATAAAATCATGAAAAAGAATAGTTTAGATTTAGAGAAAAAATGGCAAATAATAGTGTTCCCATGTACTCCACATTTACTTATGGATTTTTAAACTCATAAAATTTTATATATTTGCTGTTTTACTCTATTACAAACTTTGTCCTTTTGGATGATCAAATTTTCCCATCTTTGCCTGGTGGGTCCAGAACTTATTCTTATAGGCAAACTCAGGGCATCTACCTCTTTCTCTCAGTTTCCTCAAGTTGACTTTGATGTCCTTTTTGATTGGCATGTTTATGAACCTGACAGTTAATCAGAAGTGTACCTGTTTGGTGTTGGATGAAGGAAAGCTGAGAGGAGGGAGGTAAAGTCTGTAGAGTAGTAAGACACACACAAAAAAGATGCTAATTCAATGTCTAAGGACAATGGCATTTTGTACAATATGCTCTGGGGTTTTGAACCCTTCTAGATCAGTTCCCACTGGGCTGAAGAGTCCAGGCTGCCTTCCTCCCTCTGGGCTGTGGGAAGCCGGGGCTTGCTACCCTGGTCCAGCCATGCATTGATAATTAAGCAGTCTCCCTGCAGTCTTTGCCCAGAGCTCATCAGCCGCAGGCTTCGGGAATGATTAGAAATAGCTTCGGAGTGCCACATTCCACCACTGGATCAGGAGAAGCCCTGTGGTTCCTCCCATCTCAGGAAGCTGAGAGAAAGAGGTAGATGCCCTGAGTTTGCCTGCCTCCTGCATGCAGCAAAGACAGGCTCATGGTGGAGGATGTGAGCGCCAAGGACTGACTGTCCACAGACAGGCTTTGTGTTCCAACTTTACAGTTCTTTTCTCTCCACATGAGCTCAAAGAGTAACTACTCCCCAGTAGTAGGAGCAACTTTACAGCAGATGTAGTAATAGGAACTTCACAGGTTGGATGGTGTATCATAAACATTGCTCCAAAGGGGCTGAGGTATACGTGGAGGTGGGGAAATGTCCCATCAGTCAGCAGAAGGCGCCTGAGGACAGGCCTGGCTGGGGCCAGAGCTCATATCCAATGGCTTTCAGAGTCCAGTGGGAAAGAAAGATGAATGTGGCTTCCCATTCCAGGCCCAAGTGTGCACCACTCTCCAAAAGGTCAAGTTCCTCCAATGCATAACATGGTCAGAGACAGAGAAAGGCCATGCAGTTGCCCCAAAGAGTCCAAGTGTTCAAGGTGGTTTTAGTTTTGTCCTTTGGTGGTGGAGGTGGAGGACGGGCTGCTGCTTCTTTCCTGTCTTTTTACTTCTAGAAGATTTATCCCCACTTCCCTTCTTTGAGGCAGAATCAGAGGGAGGGAAGTATAGCTAAGGAGGGACAAAGAGCAAAGGGAAAAAGCAGAAAGAGAGAAGAAGAAATGTAAGAAAACAGAAAACAATCTTAGGAGAGGCTAGCAGAAAGAGGAAATATTACCCATTGTGGCTGGTGGTTAAAAGGATGAGCGAGATCTCCATTCCCGCCAGGATGATAAAGAGCTCACAGCTGGGAGGTTCGTGGGGGTGGGAGAGCTGTGTAGAAGGGTAAGGGTGAAGAGGGGAGTGACTCAGGGCTAGGGCAGGTGCCAGCCCAGGTGCCTTCTGTCTCAGCCTGATGCAGGAGAAAAGAGGTAAAGGAGTGTAGGGGGCAAAGCTGTCCCCACCCCACCCTGCCCCTGCCACAAAGCCAGGAGCCAAGTGAATAGGAGAACAGAAACACTCTCTTTAGCACTACTCCCAGGATGGTGCTGGCCCTGAATCTCAAGGTGATGTGGAAGGAGTCCCAGCTTTCTTCTTCTGAAACCACTTCCCCACTACATGTACTAAGTCCTCAGAGGGGTGAGGACATTTCATCAGGGTCACCCTCAAGTGTGTCCTCTGCCCTTATCGGGCAGGCAGAGAGGGCTTGCCCTTCAGTGGGATGGCGTCCTTGGGCCGACAGGTGGCTGAAAACATACATGGCCACTGGAAGGGGAGAGGGAAGCATGAGGCCCCCGGAGTTACCCACCTTCTCATCTTGATGTAGACCATTCCTCAGGGATTGGAGCATGTTTGTGAAAGATGTTTAATTCTCTTATGCTAGTTCTAGAAAAAAACAAAAACCCAAAACTCTCTTACCATGCAATAAAACTTCCTGGGCCTCCAATTCCATGAACACTGACGTGCCCTCTTGGCAACATTCTTTCTTGCTCACTTTCCAGCGGCTGGTGGCCAGGAGGCCTGGCAGGACTGCATTTTGAGGGCTTGGGTGCTGCTGATAAAGCCTTCTTCCTTTACATGTCCAGCCTTGGATTGCCAGCTGGACTCAGAAATGACCAGGGGTGCTAGCCAGTTTTCCATGGCTGGAACAAAATACCTGAGAAAAGCAACTAAGAGGAGGAAAGACTTATTTTGGCTCACAGTTTTCAGAGGTATCAGTCCATGGTCAGCCAACTCCATTGCTTTGGGCCAGAGGTGAGGCAGAACATCATGGAGGAAGGTTCTGGCAGAAGAAAGCTGCTACCTCAAACCATCCAGGAAGGGGAGGAGGGTAGGAGAAGGAAAGAGAAGGAATATGAATGAGAAAAGAAGGGGCAATGGACAAGATATACCCTTCCATGGCACACTCCTAGTGACCTACTTCCTCCAATTAGTCTCTGTCTTCTATAGTTTCTATCATCTCCCAATAATGCCATCAAATTATGAACCTATCAATGCATTAATCCATAGCAAGGTCAGAGCCCTCAGGATCCAAATACTTCCCCAAAATCCTGTCTCTTAATATTGTTGTATTAAGGACCAAGCCTTTAACATATGAGACATACCCTTCCCTTTGGTTGTAGGATGTATTGGAATTTATGGTTAAGAATCTTTTCTACAGTATTCAGAATCCATTTTGCTCCTTCAAAAAACAAAAAACAACAACAATAAAACAACAACAACAAGAAAAGCGCAACAACTTTCTTTTGAAATTTGTTGGAAGCATTACTGGCCCAAAGTTAATAAACTAAAGACAAGGGCCTTTCATAGAAGTGGTTCCTGGGGTGGGTGCCAGGCACTTCACTCTGCCAGTGTGTCTCTTTTATCACTCCCCTCTTTACCCCTGCCCTTCTGCCAGAGTGTCTCACATCTAAATTCCTCAGATGTATTTCATCTGTTTTTTACTCCCAACATTTATGAAACTAAGAGTTTATGTTCTTTTCTAATCAGAGAACCAATTCTGCAGCTCTCTGGGAACCAACTGGGAATCCAATGATTCCATTCAAATCAGTTTAATTCCATTCCATTCCATTCCACCCCACTCCACTCCACTCCACTCCACTCCACTCCACTCCACTCCACTCCACTCCACTCCACTCCATTTCACTCCATTCCACTCCACTCCATTCCATTCCATTCCATTCCATTCCATTCCATTCCATTCCATTCCATTCCATTCCATTCCATTCCATTCCATTCCTTTCCACTCAGACTTATCATGGGCCTACAGTTTCAAAGCTCAGTCTTGCAAGATTGCCCTGTCCCCCATTCAGATGCCAGTTGAAAGTTTAGGCTTTGGGAATTTCCATGACTTCTTCCTTGTGTTTGACCATTTGCTATAATGGTTAACAGAACTCAGGAAAATGTTTTGCTTGCTATTACCGGTTTGTTTGTTTGTTTATTTATTTATTTATTTTGCATCTCATAAAATTTATTTATTTTTATTTTATCCTTTTTAACTGAAATTTTGTATCCTTTAGTCAACATCTTTCCATTTTCCCCTCCACAGTCCTAGTAACCTCCATTCTACACTTTGCTTCTATGACTTTGTAGTTTCCACACATAAGTTAGAATATGCCGTATTTACCTTTCTGTGCCTGGCTTGTTTCATTTTGTATTGTGTCTTATACATTCATCATAGTGTGGCAAGTGACTTTTATTTTTTGATACTGAATAGTATTCTGTATTTATGTACCACATTTTCTTTACTCATCCATTCTTTCATAGACATTTAGTTGCTTCCCTATCTTGGAAACATAATCTGAGTACTATTGCTGTGAAAATGGGAGGGCAGATGTTTCCTTGACATATCTTTTCTTTTCTTTGAATGTATATCCAGTAGTGAGATTCCAGGATCACATGGTAATTACTTTTTGAGGAATATCCATACTATTTCCCATAATGGCTGTACTGATTTACAATCCCATCAACAGTGCATGAGAGTTTGCTTTTCTCCCTCTCCTCTGCATCACTTGTTATCTGTGTGTGTGTGTGTGTGTGTGTGTGTGTGTGTGTGTGTCTGTGTGTGAGAGAGAGAGAGAGAGAGAGAGAGAGAGAGAGAGAGAGAGAGAGAGAGAATAGTAGGAGGTGATAGTTCATTGTGGCTTTAATTTGCATTCTTCTGATAATTAATGATATTGAACATTTTTTTAAATACCTGTTGGCCATGTACATGTCTTCTTTTGAGAAATGTCTGTGTTAATTAGCTTTTCATTCCCTTGTCCAAACAGGAATATGACAGGAACAACCAGGAGGAAAAGTTTATTTTGGGCTCACAGTTTCAGAGATCCAGTCCATGGTTGGCTGAATCCATTGCTCTGGGCGTGAGATGAGGAAAAGCTCATGGCAGAAGGGCATCGTGGAGGAAAGCTTGGAGAGAGACAACAAGTGACAAAATGTAATTCCCCAAGGCATACTCCCAGTGACCTACTTCCTCTAGCCATGCCCCACCTGCCTACAGTTACTACCCAGTAATTCATTTAAACTATTAATCCATCAAATGGATTAATATACTAATTGGTTTACCCCTCTTCTCATCCAGTGGTGTCACCTCTGAACATTCCTGACTTGTCACATGAGTTTTTCAGGGGACATCACATATCTAAACCATGACATATCTGTTAAGATCTTTGCCCATTTTTAAAGAGATTGTTGCCAGGTGCAGTGGCACATGCCTGTAATCCCAGCAGCTAGGGAGGCTAAGGCAGGAGGATCGCAAGTTCAAAGTCAGCCTCAGCAAAAGCAAGGTGCTAAGCAACTCAGTGAGACCCTGTATCTAAATAAAATACAAAATAGGGCTGGGAATGTGGCTCAGTGTTTGAGTGTCCCTGAGTTCAATCCCTGGTACCAAACCAGGCCAAACCAAACCAATCAAATAAATAAATTAAATTGTTTTCATGCTATTGAGTTCCTTATATATTTTGGATATTAGATGTACAGATATAAGGTGTAAGTTTGCAATATTTTCTATTTCCTAGTTTATCTCTTCAATCTGCTGATTATTTCATTTATTCTGTAGAGTATACCAGTTTATTACAAATAATTCAACTTAAGAATGGGAGAGATCAATAGGGTACAATTCAAGAAGAGCCTGATGGGAAAATTATAGGGCGAGGCATGGTGAGTGGAATCTCTGCACCCTCTTGGGGTGCCCTCTTCTATTACCTCCTTATGTTCATCAAGCTCTCCAAACTCCAGGACTATTTAGAATTTTATGGAAGCTTGATTACATAGGCATGATTGATTAAATCATTGGTCATGGGCTTGAACTCAATATCCAGCCCCTTCCTACTCCTTGGCCAAAGTCCCCACCCTCCAATCACATTAATCATATGGTTGGTTCCTCTGGTCACCAGTCCCATGCTCCAAGAGTTGCCTCATTCATGTAGACTCAGGTATGGTTGAAAAGGACTTATTATGAATAACAGATGATGTTATTATGAATAACAGAAGATGATGTTCCTCTCACCTGTATCATTCAGAGAATTACAAAGTTTTGAGAAGCCTCATGTTAAGGATCAGGGATAAAGAACAAATGTATATTTCACAACATGACACCCATGTGTGTGTATGTGTGTGTGTGTGTGGGTGTGTGTGTATGTGTGTTCCTGCACATAGTGTGTACCTGTGTGCCTTGGAATGCAACTGGTAGAGGCAACTAAATACCAAAATCTAGGGGTCACTTTTTCTCACACTTCCCCACCTCTGCAGGCATTAAATGTAGCCAAGTGATTGAGTTCCAACCAATGGAAGTGATGTGCGACACCTCTAGGATTCGGCATCCAGGACCAATGAGATACTCTTCCATGCCCATTCCCATTTCTGCTGGGTGAGATGGCAATGACTTTTTTGTTGTTGCTCTTTTAGAAATACATGACAGTAGAGTGTACTTTGAAGTATAACTTCCCATTCTGTGGTTGTACATGATGTGCGGTTACACTAATCATGTCACATAACAAAGTTCTGATTCATTCTACTCTCTTTCCTATTCCCATCCTCCTGCCCTCCCCTTCATTCCCCTTTGTCTAATCCAATGAACTTCTGTTCTTCCCTCCCCATCTGATTGTGTGTTAATCTCTGCATATCAGAGAGAACATTTGGTCTTTGATTTTTTTGGGGACTGTTTATTTCCGTTAGCACCCTAGTCTCTATGTCTGAGATAGGGTTGACTTTGAAGGTGCCTGCTTTGGTTGGTTTCCCTAGAGACAGACTTTGAAAGAGCTATCTGCATGAAGTTGGTTTATTATTCGGTTATCTCAGAATACAAGTCAAGATCAGGTCTGTCCCTCTGTACAAGAGGGAAACGTTGAACTGAATGTAGACCCAGCAGAGATTTCTCCTGGTCACATGGAGTGCTCTGAAGTTGGGAGGACCTTCAGAGATGTCCCAGTTGTAGAATCCTGTGGGCCTTCCTATCCCTGCATTACCTAGAGCAATACCGTAAGGGAGGCAGCACCTTTCAACAATATCTCAACAGGGTCCCAGATCTATGCCTTCCTCTCAGCAAAAACCACTCCTCAGCACCTATACCCTGAGGGCAATCTGGGGTATATCTTAGCTCCCACTGGGTGACATTGAAAGCCTGAAGTTGGCAGAGTTCCACTGTTCAGGCTCCCTGCTGTTCAGGCTCCCTGCGTGTGTGTGTCCCCTTAACTCTCACAGGATGGGGTAACCAATGGAAACACAACGAAAGCACATGCCATTCTGTGGTTTCCACTGAAATCTCCCCTTTGACTTTTTAAACACCTAGTGAAGAGACAAATGTTCTATAAAGAAAAAGAATCGAAATGGATATTTTGGGAGACTAGCCAAGGAGGAAACTGCTGAAGGAAAACCTGTTAGAATCTAGGCCTCCACAACTTGTGTCTTCTACCAGATGGTCAGGTTTCAGTAATCCACATATAGATACCTCCTGTGCCCCCTCGTTCACAAGTTAGATATTAGCCTGTGCTTGGCAAACTCAATCCCGAGTAGCTTTTGATTTTAGCCACCATATTTTACAAAATAGCATGCTTAACCCATTGTCTATTTAATTTTATGCCTGAAAGAGATATTTCTTTGCTAGTATGGAAGATGAGCTTTTAATACTCAAATATCAAGTCCTGCATCTACATTCCACCTCCCATTACCTCAGTAATGTTAAATCATAATTTTTTGGTGAAATCAATCTTTAGTGCTTATACTACAATTCTACAAGCATTGTTCACTACTGTGTATTCTCTAGTTTTATCTTATTTCTTGTATTATAAAATTTTTAGGAGTTAATGATTGACTGTTCTTTTAAGCATTGATTAGCTTTCTAAATATCTGTAACTAATTCTTCCCATACCTGTGAGCAATCCAAAAGTCTCTCTCAATATGGTTCAGCAATTTGGTACTCTGTCAGTTCTTGGCATCTTCTCTCTTGGAGCTTTCTACCCTCAAACTTCCATCTGGACAGGTTGCTCCAGGCCACCTACACAGCTGTTGCTCAGGAATTTCCTTTCACTATCCTTTGCTTAGTCTTTCAAAAGCCTAAGAAAATGTTTGAGACATGGAAAAACTGATTGACTCCCACAATAAAATTGCAGGTTATAGATAAATCAACATTTAATGGAATTGTGTAATATCGCATTAACTAATCAAATGCAGCCCATCTCAAAACCAATTCAGCTAAACTCAATATTCCCTTCAGTAGCTCTCTGACTCTGATACAATCTGCTCACACAGTTTTACCCTAAGATATCCCAGAAAATGTCAACAAAACAGTTATTTCAAATGGCTAGAGTTACTCTGACAGATAGAAAGATCTGGAGAGGGTTGGCATCTATCCAAATCTGTCTTTACACAAAAAGTTGACCACAAAAAGGTTAACCTAATGGGAAACTTGGGTCTTTTGGAGGTATCTTCCTGCCAATCTCAGATCTGGCTCCTGGATGCATTTGCTCACCTGCTACTGTTGCTAGCCTCCCTCCTCTGATGTAATTTGCTATGTATTCTCTAAAAGTTTGATGAGTTTCCCGACTCCATTTTTTCTCTCTCCTCTTTGGAAAAATGATTGCACAAATGATCCTTTGGGTGTTGACTTTTTTAACAAAGTAATCTCCTGCTCCCTGCTTAGCTCTTTCTCTAGTCCCTGAGAGGAGACTGGATCAAGATTCAATCTTTCCAGTTGTTCATTTCAATGAGACTCTTGTCATATGATATTCTGGACATTGGCCCTTTATAGCCCTGATGCATTATCCACCCCTCTCCACCATACTTTTAGACCCAGGGTGCTGATTTTTAGGAACTGTATCATCCATCCATCCATCTTTCTTTCTGCTTCCAGCAGAATTTGGCCAATGGGATCTCCACAGGATCTCCAGAGAGGATCCTAGTGAGATTACAGGAGCTTCTGTCCAGATGGGCTTTCACACAATTCTCTTGGCTCAGGGAACTGACCTCTCCTTGCTGGCTAAGTCATCTACTTTCTAGTGTAAAAAGTAGTCCCAGGCATTAGCCATTTTGTAAATGATTATGTAGCTCTTCAGACTCAGGAAGGTAAGATATTTCAGATTCTTCCTGTAACTTAATTTTTAAGTTTCTATTTTGCTGTGAGTGTAAATACATGATTGCAGCCAAATTATTCTTCCTCCTTTCACCTTGTGCTGGGGCTTGCTTTCTTTGGTTGTAAGTGGGGGAGTTAGAACATCTCATTGTATGTCCCACAATAGCCCGTGTTGAGCTGTATTTTGTCTCATTTGGTCTTCAGTGGTCACTCCACTCAGGCTAATGACCAGTCTTCCTTTGTTGTGGTTTCTAGAATCCTTTCAGGCCTGCTTTGCTATATGTTAAATACAACATGTGGCATTTCTTCTTTGATGCTTGAAACCTGTTCTGGGACCCTGTTTGGGAAATGGGACAAATTGTCCCTTTGAATGTTGTTGATCTCAATCCTAGCAGAGGACTGTTAATTAAGGGGGTAGAAAACTACACTCCATCTTCTCCCTAATGTTTATACATCCATTCCATATCCTCTGAACCCCTTCTCTTCCCTTTAATCCTGGATACTTCAGAAATCCCAAATCCATAAGAGGACTGGATAACCCTGAAGGGACATTGGAGGAGTCAGGAGGACCAACTCTGAAGGGAGAAATAGGTTACTACTTAAAATTCAATCTTGTTTCCACTCCACTCCCAACTTTGCCTTTTTGAATAACATGAAGAAGCACCGAGGAATGGTAAGAAATAATTGGCTGAATATTCTCTAATCATCAAATAAATTGATGGTGGGAAGTTTGGGGAGTGGATGTTGGGAAGTCTCCCTGGGAGATGAAGGACTGGGGCTTAACTTCCTTAAGGGTCTACAGGAGCCCGGATTGAAAAAATATCCACCAGAAATTAACCCTCAGTTCAGGATGGAATAAGACTGAGACCTGCTCAAAAAGGCCAGGAACAGGTTGAAACAGACAACAATGCCATTTGTATCTGAAAAGTTGAAAAAGCATATCATTTACCAGGTTTGAAGATGGAGCCCAGGGCTCCATCATTTTTTTTTCTAGTCCTCACCCAGGCTGGACTCTGTAAGAGTGATCCAATCACAACTGTCCCAATCATAGCTCCTCTGCAGTGATTAGTTCAGGTAGCAAGGCTTAAGCCAATCAGTGCGTGGGATTCCGTGTTGACCTGTTATTGGTCCAAGAGTTGTCAAGAAACTTATGTGGCTTATGTAGGGAAGAATATTCCTTTGTTAAAGATTTATTTTCTCCCCCTCCCGTTCCTTCTTTGAACACTAAAGGGAATATATTTCCTAAGCAAATGCTTCCTAGTGGAATTAAATACTGTGGTGGGTTGAGATAGTCCTTTGGAGAGTGAAAAGTCTCTTCCCTTCCATTCCTCCATCCCTCACTATGAATATTGTTAAGTGTGGATTTGCGTCATGTAGGTTCCAATGTGTGTTCCATTCTGCCCAGACCAGAGAAAGACATAACTGAGGCTCCTGGGAGGGGGACCCACCACTCATCACCACCTCTCCCTCCCATATTACATATTACTTCTCTGCTGCTGCTGAAACCAACCACCATCCTACCTGGAGCCTTGGGGATTTTCCCAATTAGAGCAGCAACCCCAAGTCCATGAAAAATAAGTCACAGACGCTTTCTGAGACGCTTTCTGACTTTGGGAAAATCGTCTGCTCATTTGTTGTGACATTGCTGAATAAAATATAGAGGAAGAAAACAGAGGGGTACCGGCTCTGTGGCTCTAACAACCTCCTATCCTAAGTGTCTGCCTCTGTTGAGCTCCCTGCTGCGTGATTGATTCTAAGTGACTAGTTTCCCTGTGGGTCCCCTCTATCAGGAGACAGGATGGCAGGGGGTCTGTCTGGGCATGCTTATCTGGATCTTTGTTTCTTCTTTTGTTCTTTCTTCTCAGTGGAGGAAATGGTAAGGGGGCTCATATCTTCCCTATCTGTTTCAGCATCTCTTACTCCATTGATGTTTCCCGTGCACAATGGAGCTGCTGCTCACAGCTCTCTCTCTCTCTCTCTCTCTGACATCAATCAGCTTCCCTGAGGAAAAGATGTATTATTCAATAAGTGATCTGGGGACAATTGGGTAGCCACACAGAAAAAATAAAATAAAATAAAATAAAGCTAGAACTACAACCCACCTGGCCTCAAAATAAATTTCAGATGGGCAAGACTTTTAAGCAGGAGAAAAATAATGCTGTGAAATTACAAGAAGACACTATGCTAATAGAATTGCATGCTGACAAAATGGACATATTTTTGAAAATTGTAAAATGTTAACAAGGGAGGGAAGAAGAAATAAAAAAGCCCTTAATATACCAACATTCAGTAAATAGAAAGAGTAATCAAATCTTTCCTCTACTTTTCACCAATAAGACCCCAAATCCAGTTAAGTTGTGAGTTTTACTAATAAATACTAGTGCGGTAATGTTTCTTACCTTATCCCATTTGTTCTCAAGTGACATCCCCTTTCTCCACAGAAAAGTTTTACTTGGGCTTCTCCAGAAATCTTCGCCATGGCTGATTTTAGGACTGTCAGCAAAAGAGTCTCTGCAAAAGAGTTCAATGTAGATAACTTCCTATTTTCGTGTCGCCCTGTTTTACTTGGCCACTGGCTGAGAAGATATCAGCACTCCAGGTGCTGGACACCCCTTAGTTTTTCACAAACATGTATCCAGTATAGTAGTTTGTAGAAATGTGTAAACAGGCCTCTGGCCTTGAGCTGGGACTTCACAGAGATGTCTACATTTTTAAGATAAGAGAAGTTACCAATTGGGCTCTATGGTAACAACTGGCAGGGGGAGGAAAGAAAGGGGAGATGAAGCTCCCTCCTTCTCAGGTGTTGTCCTTGAAGGGTGACCTTGCCCAAAACAGTGAGATAAAAAGCTGCTTTTTATGTGAACTTCTGCAGACTGAACTTCTGAGCCCCTCCCCTTACATGCTGGGTATAAAACTCTGAAACTACCTGAACTCAAGGTTCAGGGGATTGATTGATTACAGCAAAAGCTGTGCCCTCTGAACCTGGCTGCAGCCAAATAAAACTGTTTCCTAATATCTTTGGTGCCTTGCCTCATCTGTCCCTATAACAGTTCCAGGAAGTGGCCCACTTCATAATTTAGCCACAGTTCTGAAACAGTGTAACAAGTGCTGGTCCACAGAGTTTTTATAACCATTAAGCAAAACTCTGTAATCACC